>NC_141195.1:3642418-4237418 GCF_054491065.1 Syngnathus leptorhynchus | reverse complement strand
TGACTGACTTTTGTGTTGTGTGTCAAATTATGACATATTGTTAATTCAGACCATAAAAGAGAAGCTCAAAACAAATAGAAATGATACAGAGCATTGGGGTCATATTTGCCCCGAGGAGATGATGATTTTTAGCCTTAATTGCTTGATTGGTTTGCTGTTGGTGTAGAAACAACGCATACACAAATGAATTCCTGGAACCTTTGTGAAGAACTGCTTTACGGGCCAAAAAGAGCGAATTTCATTTTGGAGAAATTATTTTTTAAATGTGGAATGGGAAATAAATGTTCTCTATCACAAATAGTATGATTGTACAGTAATACCTCATAAAAGTCTTGGTCCGCTTCTGCCAGTGGGATGATTAAAAAAAACATGAAGAGGATTTGATGCTCTCTGTTTACATATTTATGAATGGACCACGTCACATTAGACAATTTGGCTGAGCACTTAGACATGATCTGAACAGCCATACGATTTGGTCTCAAACACGCATCTCCAGGAGAATCCTTCTGCTGTGCCGGCCCACCCAGGTTGACAGAGAGCGCTCTGCCAAATTGGCAAACATTCGTAACAAGCTTTGCACTGATATTAAAACCTTTGAAAATAGAGCCCAATGTGTGAACTATCAATAACTCATTAACTGGAAATATGGCCCATTGACATACATTTTGTGTTAGTAGTATGCGACTGAGCGCCATTTTTGTTTTGTAATGAGATTGATTGATATGATTATAATTTTATCATTTTATCATTTGAACCTTGTGAAATTGGTGAAGTTTATTAAATTAATTTGTTAAGTGCACTTTAGGGTTAGTCAGCCACCCCTAAACACAAATTTACAGTTGACAAAGCAACACTATGTCTATCATATAAAGTTGCAGCCTTCATATTGTAGTTCAATACAAGTTAATCAAGTAATTTGCATCTTAATAAAGAATATTCACATTTCCTCTCTAAGTGGCAAATGTGGCCAAAAGTCCTTTCTGCTTTCATTGCACTACAAGTCATTTGAAACCTGCAACAAATTTCAGTGATAGCATGGCCCGGCACCAACCTATACTCTATATAGTATGACCTTTATCATACGGTCTGGGCACACTTCCTTCCCCACTGTTATCATGGTGACAAATTGGAGCAACAACGGTCCTTTCAAACACCCTGAGAGCGCAAGCTTGAAAGAAGCCGAAAAGAGAGAAGGGGATTGGAGGGAGTGACTGATGCTGAGAGCTGGGAGCGAGTGGACCCTAACATGATGCAGAGGGAGACTGTTGATGATAAGTTGAAATGACTTCAGCTATTTGACTTTTATTATTTCATTCATTGGTGCATGTCAGACTTAAGTGACATTGCTGTGTTTTCAAAATGAAGACAAATATATTTAATTTGAGGATTGCTTGCTTCAGATGTAACCAGGAGAGGATCTATGCAGACAAATACAACTGATGACTATGCACAGTCACACAGACCTAAATGGTTTGCCTCTCATTGGAATTTTCCTGCCCTGGGGTGTGTGTCTCTGAGTGTGTATCAATGTGTGTGTGTGTGTGCATGCATAGAACTAGAAAAATCCAGCTGCAACCAGAAGCCCAGGTGTTTGCATTCTACTGCTGTTGTACATTTTCTCAGTCGCTCACTCACTCACTCACTCACTCACTCACTCACTCACTCACTCACTCACTCACTCACTCACTCACTCACTCACTCACTCACTCACTCACTCACTCACTCACAAACACACACACATACACACAGACACACAGACACGTGACAGGGCTGGCTAAGCCGTCATATCTAACAGAAGGGCAGCTGCCCCCCTACTCTTGGAACGTGGTAGTGTGTTGCCTCTCTCCGTGGTTCTGATTTGAGTTTATGCAATGGTTGGATTTCGTCCTGTGTTGCCTCTCTCCATGGTCATGATTTGAGTTAATGCAACGCTTGGAATTCGTACAGAAAGTATTGCAGTTTACATAGTTGCAAACATCATATCCACAAAAAAATCCAAAACTAAATGAGCTTCAAGTGAACTAACAACTTTAGTGGCATCAAAGTCAAACTATCATATTTTTTAGCAAGCCTTTTGTCTGTCTGATCAAATAAACCTTGCATGCGTTGCCTCAACACGGATTGGCTGTCAGTATGTTTGTTCCGTGATTCAAAACAGATGGAAGTGATGCGGAAGTGAAACATAAAGTGATGCGAACATGAAAAGCGTATCGCAGCGGGAGTCGCCGTGCCTGTCAGAGCGCGGTTTGAGCCTCCTCCAATATCCATTGTGAAGTGCTATATTTAGGGACACCAGCACCTCGGGCATAGTCCACAGCTCAAATGATCATATTCTTGAGTGTGTACAGGTTTCCACTTTATTTTAATGATGTCGGGAGCAGAGCATTTCTTTGTCGAGAACACTTTTCCCAGAAGCCTGCTTTTAAAAGTGGAGGAAGGGAGTAGAAAGAAACATAATCAGACTCATTGTCTCAGTTGACTACATTATAATTTGCACACTTTGGGGACATTGACACCCATTTTAGATTCATATGACACCAAATATATTGTATATATTATATATTATATATTGTTCAATTAGGGCAGCTCGGTGGCGCACTGGGTAGCACGTCCGCCTCACAGTTAGGAGGGTGTGGGTTCAATTTCACCTCCGGCCCTCCCTGTGTGGAGTTTGCATGTTGTCCGCGTGGGTTTTCTCCGGGCACTCCGGTTTCCTCCCATATCCCAAAAACATGCTTGGTAGGCCGATTGAAGACTCTAAATTGTCCCTAGGTATGAGTGCGAGTGCGGATGGTTATTCGTCTCCGTGTGCCCTGCGATTGGCTGGCAACCGGTTCAGGGTGTCCCCTGCCCGATGACGGTTGGGATAGGCTCCAGCACGCCCGCGACCCCCGTGGGGACAAAGCAGTTCAGAAAATGGATGGATGGATATTATTCATTTATTCTTAGCATGGGAAATTAAATTTTTGGACAAAGGTAGTGATGGAATGTCATATTAAATTTTATTGTTGTTTTACTATAAACTCCTCTTGAATCTGTAATTTTAAGTTATCTATATTTGCTACACAAAAAAGGAGACAGTCAATAATTGTTGTGCTTCTCATCTGAGAAAATTAGTTGAAGACTTTTGTTCCCCTTGGAAACTAAAAACTGGCAGCAATAGTAGAAACCATTAGTTATTTATTGCCGTTTTCTTGGACTCGAACTGAATTCGATTCCATCTCAAAATGACAGTGCTCCTGTGGGCAACAATCAATAAAGTGAGTGTATGTATGTGTGTTTAGCTGCACTAAATCTCTGGAAGGCTACATGGTCATTTTATTACCCCAATGGACAGAACAAGTCATAGGAAGTATTGTTATGGGTAATTCTGTAGTGTGTTACTGATTAGGTATGTTTCCATCTATGTACATTCATTTTTTTTAATGTCATAGATAAATACATAATTTTCTTTTTTGTTGTTGTTGTTCTCCTTTTCTGTCACATGTCATTTTGTGCTCCGTCTCGCCTTCTTCATCTTATTTCATCTTTGACCACTCACCTCATTTCCCAGTTGTGTTGTCACGACCCATAAATGATCTCAGATGTGATCACGTACCGATCCAGGACCTCAGGGCAAGTACTTTTTTTTTTTCTTTTTTTTTGGTGCCTCTAAATCTCACTAGCAGCTTTTCTACGTTGGGTTGATGAAAAAAGGCTGAGCAATGGTTTTGTCATTTTCACATACGAGTGGAAATATTTCTGCTGTGCCCTAAGGAAATGCCCGCGTAATGATATTTGCTCAATCTAAGAGTTGCCAAAGCCACTGGATTCAGTCGATATGTTACTTGAAACATAATATACAGTATAATTTACATTTATTTTCTTCAATCATATGATTATAAATAGTTTATTTCCTACCAGTTATTTATACGCACCCTTAACTTCAGCATTCTTAGGGGTGAAGACGGAAAGCGATATGAGAACAGTTTATGCTCTGTTATACTATGCTATGCTATGCTATGCTACGCTATGCTATGCTGTACCGTGCCGTGCCGTGCCGTACCGTACCGTACCGTACCATACTATACTATACGATACTATACTATACTATACTATACTATACTATACTATACTACAAGTTGAGTTACACAAAATAAACAGGAGCCTAGAGCATTTCTTGAACATCTGGATACCAGCAAATTTCCCTAAACAAGCAAATAAAACCACTGAATAGTGAATGCAGAATGACCCAGATGTCGTTTGGCTGCAGTGGTTGCAAAAAGAAAGTGAATGTGTGGAGGCTGAATCAGCACACTGAGTTGGGTGTCACAGTTAGTAGACACGCACACACGCACACGCACACAAACACACACATGCTCGCATACAGAAGAGGGCGAGCGAGAAAGAGAGAGCTCAGACCTAGTAGCAAAACACTGGCGACATGAGTCAAGCTATGAAGGGCAGATGACTTTGTATGATGGATATAGAAATCACTGGCATGGGCACATAAAGACACAGTGACAACAGAATAATCAAACAAGGATATTGATTGAAAAATCGAATTATATCGTGAAAAGAAAATCGTGAGCGAGGAAGAAATAACCTGCAAAAATCGCCTGTTATTTTTATAACGCTTGACACATTGAGACAGAAAGCCTTCCTCACTCAATAGAAACAATGTAGGATTTCCACACACAGGCACACACAGAGACGCGTACACACTCTCACAAAGAGCCCCAAAGCAGCTTCTCAGCTAGAAGTGCCCATTTCATGAAGCAGAACTAATTCACTGCTCATTTTTGTTCCTCCGCCTCCTCTCTGTTCTCTCACTGTTTCTGTTCACATCTTTTTTCACCACTAATTCACAAATGTGCTTATCTTCTATGCTGTCTTCTCTCCTCATACTTCCTTCAATATTCTACCTTCACCATTCAACCTGAAATTTACCCTTGATGTCTGACCGCTTCACTCTTTTCCAATCCCTCAGTGGCTGCTATGTGAACTTTCTTTTTTCCACTAGCAAGCTCTTCATCTGCAAGTATTGGAGTAACATTTGTAGAAAGTAAAATAGCACCAATAAAGCACAGATGTTCTCCAATAAGAGGTAAATAGTTTATTATATATAAATATCTTGTTTCTTATAAAAGGTGTTAAGTATAGAATTGTGATTTTCTTTTTTCTCTTTGAGTGAAATATAGTGCGCAGTTTGATATATTTCATCCCAATAGTGACGTAATATTAAATTGAATGTCACTCAGAGGAATGACATTTTTGAATGTGGCATAAAAGAAGATGAATCATCATATATTGTTCTGTTTGTCAAGAGGCTACTTGATCAAATGAGTGACTCACAGAGTAAATATATTCTTGGATCGACCACTTTAACTGCAATTTTACAGCTTCTTTTAGGCACTTATGCCAAGTGTCCACAAAATTGTGTGAAATATCTGGAGCATTGTAGTTGTAATACACACTTTATCTTTCCAACTATTTCATCTTAATGGAATTAAGAAGGTACAATAAGCCATCATCCCATTCAAGATTGACAATTTTAAATTCTCCATTTGTTTGACAAGAGAAGCTCAAAGTCTTCAGCTTCACTTCTACCAGCCAGCATCACAACTTAATTTAGATTTTTCAGCCTCTCTCCTCTCTTCTGTCTGATCACTTCCTAGCCTCAGAGGGGAGCAGTGGCAGCAGCCATAATGCTTCTTGCTCTTCAAAGTCCACACTTCAGCACTTCAAAGGCTGTCGTCTCTCTCCGCCTTACACCAAGGCTAATACTCTAATACCCAGCAGGGTGTATGTATATGGCAAAGCAAGAACTTCTATTTGGTCAGCTTTTTTTCAGTTGCTGTCCCTACAGAGCTCATTTGGGGGTGACCCTGTGCATAAATAGGAAAAAGAACTAGACTGATTTCAAGACAGGAGAACAACTACAAGGAATCTTGTGAAGTTGTTACATCTCAAAATACAATGGTCAACAGCAAATTTACATCAGAAGTGGATTTCTGTGTCTCTAAATATATTTTTGGCGCTGATTTAATTTGTTTTACTATTTTCTAGCACATCGTGTTTTTGGGAGGTTCTTTTTTTTTCAAAGGGTCTGTATCATGGTAAAATAGGATGCTATTTTAATCTTCCCACAGTTAATCTGAAGCATGTATATATTTATATATATTCCCTTTTATACAATGGCAATCAAATTTCTTATGAAGTATGAGTTATTTTGGTGGCTGTTTGTCTAACCTGGAAGTGAGACACCTGGTTCATTCAAATCCGGCCTCCGCTGGACTCACACACATTCGTCAGAAGACTCTGTCAAAGTAGACAAAATATACTTAGTACATCTAAAAAAAACAGCTGTGGCTTGAGCAAGGAGGGGTATGTGGAAACATAAAATGATTTATTTGATGCTCCAAAATCAGAACAGCTGCTTGTTAACTCAAGTTGCAGGGACAGTTGCTCTGGGAAACTGGACGCTTGTTTAGTCTGCAGTCATTGTGACCTCACTAAGTGATTACCTGGTCATTCTCTTGGATCAGGCGGGGCTGCTGCTAAGAGAGGAGGAATGAGCAGGAGTTTTGTATTTTGGGTGAGGAATTAGCATTTAAACATTTTCTAAAAGCTCCCAAGCTTGTGCTTTTGACTTCCCCAAGAGCTGAAATTTTAGTCAGAAAGGTGCTATAATAAAAGTTGAGCTCTCGACTCTACTTTATTCACACTCCAGTCAATTTTATCTGTCCATGACATGCTCCATTTTTACCTCAACTTCAACAGGATTAAACATGCAGCCTTCCTTATTCTCTTATGAACATTACAGTATGAAAAAGTAACTCATTGATTACCTATGACCATTTTCAGTGACAAATAAACAATTTAGCAGTCTCAATCTTACATGCACGTGTGACTCCATAAGAATTCTGCCCTTACAAATATGTTTTCAGTTTTGACTCCTGTCAGTGGTATTATGTTAACAATATGCGTATCAATATGTAAATAAATATATTTTTCCTGCTTTCCGAGCATATGGAGGTGTAACTAAAATTGTGACCGGCGAGTATATGTGATGAAACTCGTTTGGGTTTCCTTAAGTAGTGCATTACGCCACATACAGGATGTTAAACTGAACACGGAAAGGTATTGTAAAAAAACAAAACAAAAAAAAACATGGGTACTGCACTGACATTCACTTTTCTCGTCAAGTCAGCCTGTAAAAGGTAAACACACACACATACACACATACACACATACACACATACACACTTCCTAGCCTCAGAGGGGAGCAGTGGCAGCAGCCATAATGGCAGTACATACACATGTATGTACATACACATACACACATACACATACACACATACACACATACACACATACACACATACACACATACACACAAACACACACACACACACACACACACACAAACACACTTACCTACACTCCTTGATGCCCTGATTATGGTTCAAACTGTCTTGAAGCACCTTTGGCACCATAATAATCGGTGGCTTCCCAACGCCTACTTTAGCTGCAGCTCTAGTTTCTTCCTCCACTTGCTTGAGCCTCAGCGGGGAGGCGCATCCTTTGAGGCAAGAGTTCAGTGATTATGTGTGTGTGCCTCACATGCACGTGTGCTATCACTCACTCGACTCTCATTGCACCCTTTGGCCTTCTCCGCTACACCATCGTTCTTCCTCTTTTCCCCAGTCTCTTTCTGCTTGTCATTGCTCACTTCTTGGTTATCATTCAGCTCGACAGACTGTTCCTTTTTGCATCGATGAGATATGTGCGTGTGAACGAACATGTGTGCGTGTGCAAGTAAATATAAGTGTACAATGGAGGAGACTGCAGCCTAAAGCAACAGCCAAGATGAGCAGAACAATGCAATTCAGGGGTAAAAATAGCTCTTACGCTGTCAAATTCAAAGAGGAGACCAGAGTGTGAGAGGATGGAATGAAAGGAGTGATTATGCTCACAAGTGTGAAAGACAAAGGGAAAAGCTTGCCGAGTTCTAATGACGTTGTTTAGCACTAAAATAAACTCATAAAAAAGTAATACAACAAAAAGCAGAATTGGATTTTTAGATGGAACCCAAAAAGCAATTGCAATTCAAATCAACCAAATATTGACTTGATGTTATTAACGTCATGGACAAATATCACTTAGTGCTATCAGTGATATCAAGCGTGGCAACGTTGGGGTACCTTGATATTTCGCCCAGTTGTAATCTGAAACAAAAATAGCAGACATCCTATTAGTTTTACCATATTAACTTAAAATATATTTTTATTGGTCTTGGTCTGTTACAAATGTCTCTCAATTTGTAGTTGTTGGTTTTATTTTATTTACCCCTCCGTGAGTTGTCACCTTATCGTGGTGGAGGGGTTTGCGTGCCCCTATGATCCTAGGAGCCATGTTGTCTGGGGCCTCATGCCCCTGGTAGGGTCACCCATGGCAGAAGGGTCCTAGGTGAGGGGCCAGACAAAGCACGGCTCAGAAGACCTCTTATGATGAAAAAAATATATGGATGTTGTTTTCCCTCGCCCGGACGCGGGTCACCGGGGCCCCTCTCTGGAGCCAGGCCTGGAGGTGGGGCTCGAAGGCGAGCGCCTGGTGGCCGGGCCTTCGCTCATGGGGTCCGGTCGGGCATAGCCCGAAAAGAAAAAGTGGGTCCCCCTTCCAATGGGCTCACCACCTATAGGAGGGGCCAAAGGGGTCGGGTGCATAGTGAGCTGGGCTGCAGAGGCTGGCTCTAGGGACATGGAATGTCACCTCTCTGGCTGGAAAGGAGCCCGAGCTGGTGTGTGAGGCAGAAAGGTTCCGACTAGACAGTCGGACTTGCCTCCACACATAGTTTGGGCTCTGGTACAAGCCCTCTCGAGAGGGGCTGGACTCTCTTCCACTCTGGAGTTGCCCACGGTGAGAGGCGTCGAGCAGGTGTTGGCATACTTATTGCCCCCCGGCTGGGCGCCTGCACATTGGGGTTCACCCCGGTGAGCGAGAGGGTAGCCTCCCTCCGCCTTTGGGTGGGGGGACAGGTCCTCACTGTTGTTTGTGTCTATGCACCGAACGGCAGCTCATAGTACCCACCCTTCTTAGAGTCCCTAGAGGAAGTGCTGGAGAGCGCTCCTTCTGGGGACTCCATCGTTCTACTGGGTGACTTCAATGCTCACGTGGGCAATGACAGTGAGACCTGGAAGGGCGTGATTGGGAGGAACGGCCCCCCCGATCTGAACCCGAGCGGTGTTCTATTATTGGACTTCTGTGCTCGACACAGATTTTCTATAATGAACACCATGTTCAAGCATAAGGGTGTCCATGTGTGCACTTGGCACCAGGACACCCTAGGCCGCAGTTCGTTGATCGACCTTGTAGTTGTGTCATCGGATATGCGGCCGCATGTTTTTGACACTCGGGTGAAGAGAGTGGCGGAGCTGTCAACTGATCACCACCTGGTGGTGGGTTGGCTCCGATGGTGGGGGAAGATGCTGGTCCGACCTGGCAGACCCAAACGCTCTGTGAGGGTCTGCTGGGAACGTCTGGCAGAATCCCCTGTCAGGAAGAGCTTCAACTCCCACCTCCGGCAGAGCTTTTCCCACGTCCCGGGGGAGGCGGGGGACATTGAGTCCGAGTGGACCTTGTTCCGCGCCTCCATTGTTGAGGCAGCCGACCGGAGCTGTGGCCGTAAGGTTGTTGGTGCCTGTCGTGGCGGCATTCCCCGAACCCGCTGGTGGACACAGGCGGTAAGGGATGCCGTCAAGCTGAAGAAGGAGTCCTATAGGGCCGTTTTGCCTGCGGGACACCGGAGGCAGCTGACAGGTACCGGATGGCCAAGCGTAATGCGGCTTCGGCGGTTGCTGAGCCAAAAACTCGGGCGTGGAAGGAGTTTGGCGAGGCCATGGAGAATGACTTCCGGATGGCTTCGAGGAAATTCTGGTCCACCATCCGGCGTCTCAGGAGGGGGAAGCAGTGCACGGTCAACACTGTTTACAGTGGAGATGGTGTGCTGCTGACCTCGACTCGGGATGTCGTGAGTCGGTGGGGGGAATACTTCGAAGACCTCCTCAATTCCACCGACACGCCTTCCATTGTGGAAGCAGGGCCTGAGGACTCTGAGGCGGACTCTCCAATCTCGGAGGTCGAAGTCACTGAGGTAGTTAAAAAACTCCTTGGTGGCAAGGCCCCGGGGGTGGATGAGATCCGCCCGGAGTTCTTAAAAGCTCTGGATGTTGTGGGGCTGTCATGGCTGACACGCCTCTACAGCATTGCGTGGACATCGGGGACGGTGCCTCTGGATTGGCAGACTGGGGTGGTGGTTCCCCTCTTTAAGAAGGTGGACCGGAGGGTGTGTTCCAATTACAGGGGAATCACACTCCTCAGCCTCCCTGGTAAGGTCTATTCAGGGGTGCTGTTGGGAGGTCGAACCTCGGATTCAGGAGGAGCAGTGTGGCTTTCGTCCTGGCCGTGGAACAGTGGACCAGCTCTACACCCTCGCGGTTCGCAGCCGAGTGTGAAGCGGTCGGGATGAGGGTCAGCACCTCCAAATCCGAGTCCATGGTCCTCGGTCGGAAAAGGGTGGAATGCCCTCTCCGGATCGGGGATGAGATCCTGCCCCAAGTGGAGGAGTTCAAGTATCTTGGGGTCTTGTTCACGAGTGAGGGCAGGATGGAGCGCGAGATCGACAGGCGGATCGGTGCAGCGTTGGCAGTAATACGGACTCTGTACCGGTCCGTCGTGGTGAAGAGAGAGCTGAGCCAAATGGCAAAGCTCTCGATTTACCGGTCGATCTACGCTCCTACCCTCACCTATGGTCACAAGCTATGGGTCGTGACCGAAAGAACGAGATCCAGGATACAAGCGGCTGAAATGAGTTTCCTCCGCAGGGTGTCCGGGCTCTCCCTTAGAGATAGGGTGAGAAGCTCGGTCATCCGGGAGAGACTCGGAGTAGAGCCGCTGCTCCTACACGTTGAGAGGAGCCACATGAGGTGGCTCGGGCATCTCATTAGGATGCCTCCTGGACGCCTCCCTGGGGAGGTGTTCCGGGCATGTCCCACCGGTAGGAGACCCCGGGGACGACCCAGGACGCGCTGGAGAGACTACGTCTCTCGGCTGGCCTGGGAACGCCTTGGGATCCCCGGGATGAGCTGGAAGAAGTGGCTGGGGAGAGGAAGGTCTGGGAGTCCCTCCTAAAGCTGCTGCTCCCGCGACCCGACCCCGGATAAGCGGAAGAAGATGAAGGTGAAGGTTTTATTTTAGATGACTCAAGTTATTCTATTGGCATTTTTACAAATTATAAATGATTCACTGGACATGTGTAAGGAGCGCTATATTGCCATTTATTTAGAAAAATACAATCGCGCACAAAAGACCAAAAAAATATATATATTCATCCAAGCCTTGCCAATCCCAAAAAGACCTGTTCAAACACTTCCAAGCAACATGTCACACAAAATGATTTTTATGATGATTCCATAAGACGATACCCAAAAGTGTTATGGCATATAAAGCAGAATGAAAAACAGTGGAAGATACTTTAATGCCATAATATTGACAGGCATTTTATCAAACATTACGTCAATGATTTCAGATGTTGTTTCCTAAAAGTGTCATGATTTGGACTGTCTTGCAGAAAAAAGAGTGGCTATGTCTCAACTGCCAAACCCAGCGGCTGATGTCTGGAGGAGGTCTTGATGAACCTCCTCTCCCTGTTCCTCACCCGTCCCCAAAACATCAAGCCTCGGGGTCCCCACGCCACCAGGCGCCAGCTAGTCAACAAAGCCCTCTTCACAAAGCCATCAACCAGCAAGGGTCCAAACAAGCCCAGCCTCAGATGCAAAAACCACAGTCGGGAACTGGAGGTAGTGAACAGTTTGGGCCAAATGCTACCAAGCTGCCGCCAGACACCAAGAGCGCCATACCAACTACAACAACTGGACCGACAACAGAGATCCAGAAGAAGATAAAAACCACAGACGAAAAACCTAAAATGGAGCCTGAAAGCCAAAACGCCAAAGACAGCAAAACCACGCTCAAAAAAGGAGATCAAATCACACCAATGAAGGAAATTAAGAAGTCAAGGCATTATGATGTAAGTAACAGTAATGGGAGGAGTGCATTGTAATAGTTTATCCATGTGTATCCTTACTCATTCAAATTCCTGAATTTTATCTTGACATGTGCCCACATCTTCAAAACTACATGTGTCTCTTTGTGACTTTGAAACAAAGTGAGGACATGACTTCAGGATAGAGCCATTTATTCGGACTAGGAAGTATTCCAAAGTGCGGATACCTTAATATTACATTGCGCTACTTAGGAAGGCATTTAAAAAAAAAAATTAACTTTGCGTTAAAGGTTATACATTAAAAGTTACGCTTCATAACAATCATGTTCAAATGGACCCCATAAACCTAATGACAGACCCACTGTATGTATACCAGACCAAACATTGGGGTACTCCCATTGTACGAAAACAATATACAAACGAACCGCTTCACTTTCCAGGACTTGTACACTTGTCAAATATGAGTCAGCTGGTAAGTTGCAGTGCAGTTGTTTTGCACTGAGAAGGTAATCAAAAACATATCTTCACACATTGCAACTCATGTTGCGACCAGTCAAGGAATCCAATAATTTCAAAATGTGTCACGTAAACCGTCACGAAGAATTTTTCTGATACGTACTTAACTATTCTTGATAGTGTTTATCTTTGTGTAAAGTGAAGGATGGAACAGCTGCAGTTTGCAGCTGTTTATAAAGCAAAAAATGGATTTCCTTCTAACAGAATGCTGACATTGTCAAACACAGCAAGGCAGACATGGATTAGCGTTTGGATGAAGAGCGAGTGAGACTTTTTCTTACTCGACTGCAGCCAACGTTGCAGCAGAGATATATTTGATGTACTTTGGTATGTTATATGCAACATAATTACTAAGGCGGTTAATGCAGCTCTGTGAGCCTTTGAAACACAAGGGATTTGCACATTAGTGTTGGCAAACAGGTCAAGTGAAAGCTTATTTAATGCACTGTTGAAGTTTTTTCAACACAATTAACAATAAATAGGTGACTAGTGCACGACTCCTGTGTCAAATTTCTGTTGGCAAAGAGGTCAATATTTGCAAACTGGGGTTTTACATATTGACCTTTCTGGAAAGAATGAACAGTGCCCATTAAACACAAGTATTTTACTAGAATGTAATTGGACAGTTTAAAAAAAAAAGGAAACAGATGTGATTCATTATACGCAATCATGATTGAGACCATGTTGTTGGTAGTCCTGGAAGATTTTCATCATCCTATTTTTTGCATTTTGCATTCTTTCAGTCATTTTCATTATACCAGGTTAGTTCTTTGATTTGTCATGTTATTAATCAGCCAGTGATGAATTCTGATTCACCTTTTCACTTTTTTATGTTGCATTTTTAGCACTGCAATCTTATTTGTTGATTCAATTTCATTGACCCCTCAATAAGAATGCCCTTTATATTTATTGATTTATTTATTATTTGGTTTTTGATTCTCTGAAAAATTATGTTTTTATGCTAGCTATTCTCATTATTTTAAAATAATATAATAAAATAATCTCACCTTGTCATTGAATGGGCAGTAAATATTGCCCTTATGATGCAGAGATGTTTCTGTGATGAATATAATTATAAACGCTTGACAAGTATGAAGTATGTATATTTGCAGATGAGTTTTAGAATTAAATCCATTAAGACTTTTTAGTGAGGAAAAGCGGTTCAGAAAATGAACAACTGGATGGTGGCATATACTGCATCAAAGTGTCGCCCATTGAGACCTTAAAGGATTTTCTTTTGTTTCTCTCTTTAGGATACAAAAAACAGCACACATGACTTGTCACGCAGCCCACAGAGCCTCAGTGATACCGGTTACTCATCTGACGGCATCTCCAGCTCTCACAGCGAAATCACAGGACTAATTCAAGAGGAAGAGATGAAGTTGAGTGAGAGGGGCATCATCGGGCGGGGCTCCCCGCCAAGCCCTTCAGAAATTAAGAAGCTGGAAAGTTCCATGAGGCCTTTGCTTGAGAAGAGCCTTTCCGAAGACAAAGCGGAGAGAAGAGGTCGGAAGCACAGGGATAGAGACTTGGATGACAGAGGGAAGCTTCGCCCACGCTCTTTGTCAATCCCACCAGATGCATATGACTCAGATGAAGAACTTGAGGACATAATGGAAGAACAGGAAGACGGAGGAGACTGGGAGGCTAAACGTAAAGAAGGGAAGGAGGAGAAGGAAAAGAAGAAGAAGGAAAAGGAAGGTGAGCCAACCGAGATGACCGATGAGGAGTTCATGAGGAGGCAGATAATGGAGATGAGTGCTGATGAAGGAAATGATGAGGAAGAAGAGATGGAGGAAGATGAAGATGAGGAAGATGAAGGATATGGGTATGAGCGAAAGAAAAGCCACCATAAGCACATTCTATCTGATACAGCAAAAGAGAAGCGCCGCCTACAGCACCACTCTAGCAGTTTTGAGGAGGAAACAAAAAGCTCCACCGATATTTACAAAAGCTCAGTAGAAGAGGGTGAGGAAGATCTGATGGCGTCACAAGGTGGTCTGAGGCGCTTTAAAACCATTGAACTCAATAACACTAACAGTTACAGCCGAGACATTGAGCTCAGTAACGAAAATGACTTGAGCCTTGATCGAGAACCCGAACTGGAGATGGAAAGCCTGACCGGCTCTCCTGAAGAGCGCTCTCGAGGTGACTACTCGTCCACTCTTCCACCAACCTCTGCATCCTCTTATGGCTCGGGCCAGTCTCCTACATCCATCTCATCAATGGAAGAAGACAGTGACAGTAGCCCCAGCAGGAGACAAAGGTTGGAAGAGGCTAAGCAGCAGAGGAAAGCACGGCATCGCTCTCATGGCCCTCTCCTTCCTACGATTGAAGACTCTTCAGAAGAAGATGAACTGAGAGAGGAAGAGGAACTCCTGAGAGAGCAGGAGAAGATGAGAGAGGTTGAACAACAAAGAATCAGAAGCACAGCACGCAAGACTAAGCGGGATAAAGAGGAGCTGAGGGCTCAACGACGGAGGGAAAGGTCCAAGACACCACCTAGTAATCTGTCACCTATCGAAGACGCTTCTCCAACAGAGGAGTTGAGACAAGCTGCCGAAATGGAAGAACTCCATCGTTCTTCTGCCTCTGAATACTCCCCTCAGAGTCTAGATTCAGAAGCTGAGGGCTATGAGTCCAAACTTTACAAGTCAGGCAGTGAGTACAACCTTCCGACCTTCATGTCGCTTTACTCACCAATTGAGAAATCATCGATCACAACCACAGTTGCGCCATCAACCACTTCCAAGCCATTAAAGAGTGCTGAGGAGGTTTATGAAGAGATGATGAGAAAGGCAGAGCTGCTTCAAAAGCAACAGAAACAGCAGCAGTCTCCAGTAAGACACAGTCAGTACTATGAAGAAGACATTAATGGACAAGGTTATGATGAGGACTATGACTATGAACAAGATCAAACAGGCTATGACAATGACACAGTTGATATGGAAAGTGACATCTATGAAGAGATTCGACAAACATCTCAGAACATCACAAAGATGCAGCAGGCCACTGATGAGCAAGTAGAGATTGAGAGCTCTTATCCAGACAAGCAATTTCTTGAAACAGGTTCGGCCTTTGCAAAACTACTGGAGCAAAGCAATGCTCTTTTGACTCCAGGAACAAGCCCCACCCAGATCTCCTCTCCTGTGTCTTTTGCCGAAGCTGGAGGACGCATCCCTAATGTTAGAGTAACTCAACACTTTGCTTCAAAGGACAGACACAAAGAAAGATTAAAAACCCAAGCGGGGAAAAATGGAATAACCCCAACAGTAGCTGCCACTACAATTGCAGCTTATGGAGTTTATGCCAGAGATGCTGTAACAATTTCACATACAAGTACAAGTAACACGATGACATCCACACAGTCATCTATGTATAGCAGACACACAAGTCCCGCCACATCTTCAGCTACAGTCTCAAGTGTATGCAGCAAAATTGCAGAGATTACGCAAGCCTATAGTCAAAGAGAGGTTATCACCAGAAGAGTTGGGGACACTCGCGGTGTTCGCGATAGCCCGACAGCTTCTAATGAGCGAATCAGTGAGCCACGCTCCCCTAAGTATACAACTTATTACAGGAGCACCAGCCCTCCCCTTTCTCCATCCCCACCACCACAAAGCCCCACCCGCTCCCCCTCCAGGAGGGCTACAGCTGAATTCTCTACACAGACTTTTAATTCAGCACTACGAATGGACTCTGGGGGTTCTGGGCCGACATCTCCAGTGATGGCTCAGGGAACCCAAACTTCACATAGATCGGTCTCCCCACGTCTCTACCGGCAGCAGTCATCCCAGGATGTGCCATACTCTCCGCCTGCCAGTCCAGCTCGTCCAATGACCGTCAACACGGCTACATCCCCTCTGTCTTCACCCACAAGGTTTAGCCGTCAATCTACATTTGATTCTTATTCACCATGTGGTAGCCCACCAGATACGCCACCTTACCAACATTCACCTACACGCAGCTTCTACAGAACACAAAGAATAGAAAAGGTAAACGTTGGAACAAGTATGGTTACCACAGCCGGTAGTTATACAAGAGGTTCCATTTCTATGGATAATATATCCCTCTGCCGCATATCGACAGTGCCAGGCACTTCTAGGGTGGAGCAGGGCCATATGATCCAAGGTGGAAGCATTGTGGACCTCAGAAAAATCACCAAACCTGCTCCAATCATCATGACTGATCAAGGAATGGATCTCACCTCTCTAGCCTCTGAAAGCAGAAAATACCAAGATGGCTCAGATGGGAGCAGACAGTCAACAATTGTACAACCTCTGATAATGAACCTTAATGCCCAGGAGACCATCACACCAACCACTGTGAGTGTAACTGTGGCGGCTTCAATGTTTATGTCTCAGACCAAACAACCAATGATCTATGGTGATCCCTATCAAAACAGAATTGATCTAGGTCAGGGCATGAGTTCAGCTGTGTGTTTTTCCCAAAACAAACCCCCTCAATCACCTCCATTGGACCCTTCAATACCAAAAATTGATGCAAAACTTGAAGACCTTAGTATTCAACAGAAAGAACTCCAAATACAGCAAGAGAAGTTGCAAATGCAACAAGAGCTTCTTGAGCAGCAATTGCAGCAACATCACCATATGCAACAACACCAGCAGCAGGCGTCTGTTTTAGCCAAGTACAACTTTTCTGGCCAGGTCTCACCCTTGCTAAAAAAAAACTTGCTGGTCAGCCAGACGAGCACTGCCTCGGCTGTTGTCAGTGCTGTGTCACCAGTCATCAACCCGGAAATGTATATCACTGGACCCATTGAGCTGAAAGGAAAGCCCAGTCCCCCTGGCATGATTACAGGTGGGAAAACACCACATAGTATGGTAGTACAGATAGATGGGCAACAAGAGCAGGTCAGGGCTGTGACCCAGATTATAAAAGTGGAGGAAGGACAAGATGCAGCAGATCTCTCAGGAGGCCAGATTAAACCTGACAACCAACCAGCTTGCTGCGATGTTGTATACAGACTTCCCTTTGGTGGAAGTTGTGTTGGTGCTTCTGAGAAAGAAGGTATAAGACCTCCTTCCGCTCCAACTTTTTCCTATGATTCTGATCAAGAGAGACAATCTGGAAGATATTGTGAATATCCAGTGGAAGGGCTCAAGTCCCACACATTGCCTTATCCTGGTAGGCTTCAATCTTCAATGTCTGACACAAACCTGGCTGAGGCGGGGCTACAATCCTACCATTCTAAACTAGAACAACTTCAAGCCCAAGGAGAACACGCAATGGATCTAAACGCTGTAAAACACGGCTATGGGGGGTATATTGGGATGCAGTATGGCTCATACACAGATTTGCGTCATGGAGCGGAACTCCCTGCCCCAACATTGCCTATACGGCGATACAATTCATTATCCAACATCAATTCTGACTATGGCTACTCTGCTCGTGACATTGCCAATTTCCAGGAAGCTAATTTAGCTCAGTACAGTGCCACAACTGCCAGAGAGATCAGCCGAATGTGTGCTGCGCTCAATTCAATGGATCGCTATGGAAGCAACCCAGACCTGATGCAGTTTGGGAGTCTGGGGAGAGGGACCAGCCCAGCAACCTCAAGACTATCACCTGGTCTTGGATTGAGACAAAATCTTCTTTTTGGATTGGATGGGAAGCCATTATCCCACAACCAAGCACTTACTCACCTCATAAATGCCAGACAGGCCAGTCTTAGAGCCATGTACCCTGCAGCCATTCGCTCCTCAGATGGAATGATCTACTCCACCATTCAGACACCCATTGCCTCTACCTTACCTATCACAACTCAGCCTGCTTCTGTCCTTCGACCACTACTAAGAGGGGTTTACAGACCTTACTCATCCTCCAACATGACGCCTGTGCCCCTGTCTAGTCTCACCAGATTGCCAATGACACCAAGAACGTCCTTATCTGGACAGGCTCCAATCCGTTACCCTGGACCAGGTCTTCTCCAGACGACCTCAGTCTCTGCCACTACTGCTGATGCAATACCAACCTTAGCACCAACGAGTGCCCCAGTATCTGTTCCCATGACAGCTACAGTCCAAGATGAACCGGTTTACCTGGGTAAAGGTGCTATTGTAACCTCTTCATCTGTAGCGGTCACATCAGCTGACCCACAGCATCAACCGCTAAACATGTCCCAAGCGCACCTGAACAGTCAACAACAGACTCAAGCAACAACTGCTCATTGTTACACATCAGTCGGCCATACAGATTCCTCTAGCAGTTTATCGGTAGCAGGCGGTCTACCTCCATTCCCCCCACCTGGTGCTCTACACAAAGATGGTGAAACTGAAGCTGAAAGGTTACATCGTCAGCAGGAGCAGCTTCTGCAGATGGAAAGGGAGCGTGTCGAGCTGGAGAAACTCCGGCAATTGCGTCTCCAGGAAGAGCTGGAACGAGAAAGGGTTGAGCTGAAGCTGCACAGAGAGAAGGAGCATATTCTGGTGCAGAGAGAATTACAGGAGCTGCAGAACATCAAGGAACAGGTATAAGGAAAAGCAGAAACTAGAATACAGAGATTAGAGGTGTTTTGTGGTTGGAAGTTATTTTTTGTTTTGTAGTGTTATTGATAGTTTGTTCTCCATTGCATTACTGTAGCAATGTTTGCATGTGAGAGTGACATTATAAAGTCCTATATTCTTGTTTTTAACAACCTGATAAGACATTTTAATTGATACCGGGCTAAAAATGCAAATAGAATCAATATTAGCAATAATCAAATCAATTATTTTGAACATATGTGGTTGCGTAAATTAGCATTTGATTACTGTCAACCAACAATGAAGTATTTCAATTGTTTCAATCAAACTATTATATATTTGTCAGAACTTACATTGTTGAAATGTCATATCCACTTTATGGTTTACAATTCTCCTCTGAATGTGTAAATGTTTATACAGTATCCTGCATGTAACACGCGTGATGAAAAATGGATTTTGATTTCTCTTTATTTGTTGTTTTAAATGTGGTCCATGTTCTATAAAATCATATTTATTTCCAACAGTGGTGAAACAGTAGAATGTCTTATCGTCCCAAAATAATTTCCTTTATTACCTCCCACTATGTTTATTGCTGTGCTTTAAGACTTAATAGAAGAGCTAACGTAATAATTGTCTTCTTTCTTGATAGAACAAGCAGTTGAAAATCTTTCAAGTTAACTCTGTTAAACAGGTGTGGAAGCTTTGCTTGATACAAAATCAGCAAGAGAATGTTTCTGCATCCCATAGCCTCCAATAGCAGCAAAATTCCAAGCACTTTTATTTGCAACAACCTGTCATTAATGCAATGAGGAAACTCCATGAAATCTGTTCTTACACGCATTACATGACTAGCACTCGCACTTACCTGCAGATGCTGTTCTGTGTGCTGTACTTGCATTTTTGTTTTCTGGCAATACAAAGTGGTTTAGGTCTACTCTAACCCATCCGAATTAACGCCATACCATATTCTGGTTCAGGAGGCTTGTGATTTTTAAAAAAAAATTCTTATCATCATTTGTCCAGCCAGATGTGCTGAAGAAACTGCTTTTTACTATACTCTTTTTTTTTTTTTACATTGTTTTAGTTCATTTTTTTCCGATCAACCTCTCCCTCGTACCTCATCATCACAAAACCCGTTCATAAATACTTGTCAAAAAACTTTGCTTTCTGCCTATGTATGATCATTTCTGTTTCTGCAATCTAGGTTCTACAACAGCAGCAACAAGAACGAGAGAAACAACTTGTTGTCCAGAGGGAACAGTTGGCCCAGCAAAAGTCCCAACTTGACCAGATTCAGTCCTTACAGCATCAGCTCCAACAGCAGCTTGTAGAACAGAAGCGACAGAAAACAGCCACTGCGGTCCAGAACTTGCAGGTGAGGTCAACAAAAACTTTGCAGAGTTACTCGAAGACAGTTCACTGAGGATTCTCAGTTGTACAGACACATTGCAACCTGTCTAACTGTGAGGAAAGTCTGGGACCATTGTAAACCTTGCATCATGTGATGACAAATGACAACAGTTGATCTCCTATTGCAGATGGATGTGAACGGACAGCCTGTACGTCCTTATACTGACCATCAAACTGGAACCCGTTCCCTCCCCAACTCCTCTTCAGAGATGTGTCTAAAGAGCCACGAGGAGCATTTTGAGAGCCAGAGCAACATGAGGAAACACAGCTCCATGACCAGACTGAGCAGAGACAGCTTGGACGGAGAAGGCGTTGTCTTCCATGTTTCCCCTCGCAGGAATGTGGATAGTTGTGTACAGACAGATGATGAAGATGGAGAGGAAAGGTATTTACATTTATGAATGTGTCTGTGTGTCTGAGCAGGAGTGTGATATATTTGACCCTTTGAAGTACTTTGTGTTTGTGTTAATTCCAACAATATGTGTGTTAAATTTATATATCAAGCACAAATAGTATGTAGTTGTATATGGTACGTTATAATTAATAGACAAGTTCATACAAACCAACTGCAGATGATTTGTTAGCATTTAAAAACCCCAAACATTTCACTTTAAAACAAACGCAAGTCTAAATTGAGGTTGATCCCAATTAAATTGATAATATATTGTTACCCTACTGTGTTAGGTGCTACATCAAAATGCCGAAAAAGACACCCAGCTTTCTTTTTAGATGGTTTCAAGAGGAAGCACTAGAAGGCTTAATCGAAACAGTCAAAACCACGACATATCTCGAACCAAAATATTACAAGGTATCCACGGCACGGCAAGACAATTATCTGATCATAACTGAACTGAATAGGGATGGAGTAAATTGACATGAAAGAGTGAAACTAAAAGAGAACACCTCAAATAAATCATGCCCCCTAGTAATCACAAACCAATAAACAAACATCGTGCAAAATCAAGAGTCTCATACCAAACCAATAAATCACCATCTTCGTCTGCCCCTCTTTGCACAGCTCAACCCGTTCCCATTCCTGCTGCCAAGGGTCACTTTGTACAAAACAACCCCAACAATTGGATTACAACCCAGAGTTGGGTGAAATTGACCCCAAGGGACTGGATCCATCCAGTTTATAACCAAGCAAAGGTGTTGGAAGGGGTGGGGGGGGCTGTAGGGTGCACTAGTGTGTGGCGGAAGATGGCTGGCTTGAGTCTGTTAGGTCACCATGTCCCACTTTTGGATGTTGGTTGTGGTGCGGGTGTACTTTTCCTTTACAAATAAGAATGTCACTTATATGTCATATTTTAGTAGTCTGTTATAGTTTGTTATGGTGTTTTTCTGTTGTTCTTCTTTTTCTGTCCTGTTTTCTCTTTTCTCTATCTCGCTCACAAACCTTGTTCTGTCTGACTGCATTTGCAATAATACCACAATATAAACAACCACACGGGAATAATTTCAAACTCATTTGTTGCACAGAAAAAAATGTTCCAGCATAAAAAAAAAATCAATTTCTGCACGACAATGAAGCTGAGCTGTATGTAAAATGTTTTCACTGAGTACATACCATGCAGTATAGGCTGGATATAATCTAATTCTCCAACTGGTCCTAAAAATTACACGTTAGATGATAAATGGTCACTTTTTTTCTGACAGTATGAGCTAGTAGTAGCAGCCTTGTCGCAACTCCCTAGCACTGCCCTAGTTGTCATGGTAACAACATTTGGGCCAGCAGTAGAGAAGAGCTAAATGAGCAGTCGCTCATTTGCATGAGTCAGAAAAAACAGGTTGTAAAATGCTCTGTTAGTCTTGATCCTTGAGGTATTTTGATGACATCATGACACAGACACCAGGAAATCGATTTGAATTGTAAAAACAAAGAGTCTAATTTAAAATATAATGAAAATTGATGAATTCTTCCCTCCATCACAAGGTATATGATGCGTCATCGAACCAGGCGGCGTGGTCGCAGCGTGGACTGCTCGGTTCAGACAGATGACGATGAGGACAAGGCTGAAACAGGGCAGCCGGTCCGCCGAAGACGCTCCCGTTACTCTCGACATTCCGAATCGGGCGCCAATGGCAGCGGAACTGCCACGAGCACGGCTACTACTGACACCAAAACCAGCACGTCTAAGATGGTATCCTCCAGCATAGCCATCCAAACCATCAGGGAAATGTCCTGTCAAACCGAAGTCGAGCACCTTGGAAGAGTTTCCCCTGTCATCCATGTGACGTTACCAGACCCAAATAAAGTAGAGATCGTGCACTACATCTCAGGGCCTGAACGGACCAATAAAGGACAGTCACTGGCATGCCAGACTGACCCAGAAGCCCAGTCACAAGGTGTTGTCGCTCCCCAGCTCAGCATACCAACCACAGTGAGCCCGTATTCTTCCTCCACGGGTAGCGGAACTCAACAATCGAGTTCCCCTGACATTTCATCACAGCAGCGCCAGCAGCAGCATATCTCAGCAAATGCGGCCAAGTTTGAGCGCAGACGTCCTGACCCACTCGACATTAACTACCAACCCCACAACCACCTGCACAATGAGTCCATCTCGAGCATCATGCGACAGCAGCAGACGGTTCCAAAAACCACACAGGTCCTCTACTCACCTGTCTCGCCGGTTTCACCTCATCGCCTGTTGGAGAACTCACTATCGAGTGAGCGGCTGAACAAGGCCCATGTCACTCCTCAGCAAAAAGCATACACTGCAGAGTCCCCCCAGCGTCATCCCTCCATGCCCAGACCAATCAAGAGCACCCAAAGGTCCATGTCAGACCCCAAATCACTTAGTCCTACAGCGGATGAGCACACGAAGGCTAGGCTGTCC
This sequence comes from Syngnathus leptorhynchus, assembly GCF_054491065.1. Classification (NCBI taxonomy): domain Eukaryota; kingdom Metazoa; phylum Chordata; class Actinopteri; order Syngnathiformes; family Syngnathidae; genus Syngnathus; species Syngnathus leptorhynchus. The sequence goes on along the minus strand of NC_141195.1, from coordinate 4,214,124 downwards.
CTTTATCAACAACAAGCACTCCAGAACCAGGTAAAGTCACTCAATGGTGACAACAATGATGTCGGAATTACAGACAATGCATGAAGAATAATGTGTTTTACAAGGATTATGTTTTTTTTCTTATTATTTTAAGTGTGCACAGTTTATATTGAACAGATGAGGCCAGAAATCACATTTTCCCTATATTTTCAAACTTTTTTAATTTTTAAAACTTCTGATGAATCATAAAATATTAATTCAAAACACCCTATTTCTTCTGGGTGTCAATCTAAGATCTTGAATTAATTTGTCACGTGGTATGATGGGAAAAACAGAAAACGTTTTTTGTTTTTTTCTGAAATCAAGAAAAGTAGAAAATAACATGCTTTGTCACATTACATTGAAAGTTAATTTGGCACTGGCAATTTATGTCCCTTCACCATCCAAAGCATTATTCAAATAATATCTAATTGCATCAAGTCATACACATTGCTTTAATTTCTATTGAACAAAAGACAATTTATACAGAAAAGTAGTCGTTAGAATCCATTTCCCTGAGCGAGCAAACCTAAGAAACTGGATTTTATCTCCCTCTGACAAAGGACAAATTGCGTGACATTACATCCCAAGTTCTGACAGCATATTACATTACATCTTCAATTAGCTTGATAAGCCTAATAAAACAGCAGTCGGTTTAGAATTTACTGAATTGGGGGGGGGGGTCATCTGAACCAAAATGGTAGCTGTTCTTTATCTCAAATTTTCAATTTAAAACAAAATCCGCATGCTTTTCGGATATCTGAATTTATTTGCAATATTAAAAAAATATATAGTTCAAGAATAGAGTCAATAAACAATGCCCCAAAATATGATTTGACAGTTACAATAATTCAATCTCTTGTTGAGATTGTTCAGTGGTCTAACCAGAAATGTTTTAACAATTTCGAAAATGTTATTACTCAACTTAATTCTCCAGTAAGATGTCAGCTGCCCGTTAAAACTGCTCTATTCTCATCAAAACATTCAAGGTTTATATTTTACAATGATTAGGTCATGTCTTCTAACGCAACCCCCTTGTTCTTTCTTGTTGTCCTTGTCTTCTTGTCTATATGTCTCCCTTGCCTCCTTATATTTATTTCCCTGAACTTTTTCTTCGAGCTTGCCTTCTTCCTGTCCATGTGATATTTATCTTTTGATGGATTTTTTTCTCTTGATTTTTCTCCATATCTATCATACCATTGTGATCACTATTCCTCCAACACCCCTACTTTTATTCATTTTCCTTCTTTCCGTTGGTACCCTCCAATCCTAAACTACTTCATTATTGATTTTTGGCTTCCAATTTGATCCTTTGATCTCCCAACATATTTTGCCCTATTATGTTCTCGATATTTCATCTCTTACCAAATGCCAAACAACTCGCCTGTCATCCAAACAATCACACCCTCTTATTCTGTTTGACTCTTTATTTTTGTCATGTTTTGTCTTTGTCCCCATATTGTACTGCTCTTCCACCCCACCCTTTCTCTCATTCTACAGCTGGCAGCCCTTCACCAGAGCTCGCTGCTCCGTAAGGTCAAGAGAACCCTGCCCAGCCCTCCTCCGGAAGAGACGACATCAGTTCATCTGCCCCTGATGACCCCTGCCCTTCAACAGGTCTACTTGCCATCCGTGCCCAGCCTGAAGCCCAGCTCCAGGTCTGGCCTAGCCGCCAAAGCCAGCCTTCTCAAAGACCTCACCCATGAACTAAAGGCAGTGGAGCAAGAATCAACAAAGCTGAGAAAGCAGCAAGCTGAATTGGAGGAGGAGGAGAAGGAGATTGATGCTAAACTGAGATACCTCGAGCTGGGGATTCACCAAAGGAAAGAGACATTGGTCAAGGAGAGAGAGAGGAGGGATATTGCTTATCTGAGGTGCATGGGTGATGCTCGGGACTATATGTCTGATAGTGAGTTAAACAACCTACGATTGGCAGCTGCAGCTGCATCACATGAGACCAATGGACTATTGACAAGACCAAGTACTGCTCCTCTCAGCCAGTTCAGCAACGATCTGAACACAGCAGCCCAGTACACACCCACATCATCTTTCCACTCGCAATATCCCCAGAGCCAACCACCAGCACCAACTCAATCAAGTTTAGGCTTCCAGTCCTCAACATTCAACCAGGCTCCTTATCCAACAGTGTCTCAGTCCCAGGCCTTACCGCAGCCGGCCCCCCTCCAGAGTCATGGTCATCCTTCGGGACCATCTTACCAAACCTCATACTCTTCCCACGCCTACCCGCAAACTCAACCCCCATACCCCCAAACAGACATAGGGTTGCCAAGTGCACCGCAATCACAGCCCCAACCAGGGCACACTGGTTTTGGTCCAGCACCACCTGGTCAGCCCCCATACCCCACCCACAGCTCACCTTATCCAAGTGCTGTGTCCTCTTACCCCAGCCAGAGTGCGCCTTACCCTGCGCAACCTCAAACAGACATTTTGACAGTACATCAAGGAAGGCCGAGGCAAACGTCGCTGGCTGATCTGGAGCACAAGATGCCCACCAATTATGAGACAATCAGCAATCCTACGGTCGTGGTTACAACCACGGCACAAGACAGTACCTATTCCAGTTCAGCTGCCTCATTTGGTCAATACACTGGAACAACAACCATGGCCAACTATGCACCCTATGGCTCAGCAACAGTCTCCACTGGTTACTGTGGCTTTTCTACCATTCCACCTAGCACCTATGGACAGTATACATCAACAACAGTTGGTTCGTATGGCCAATACACCACAACCACTGCTAATGCATATGGCTACACAGCAACAACAGCCAGCTCATATGGACAGTACACGTCAACCGTTTCTAATGCCTATGGACATGCTGTGGACAGTCCCTCCACGGCTGAGGGCATGTACGGGGCACCTGGTTTGGAACAAAACATCCCAAGAAACTACATGATGATAGATGATGTAAGTGAGCTGACGGCAAAAAACGGGCTGGGCACGACAACAGTGGACATGATGCATCACGGCGGCATTGGGCGTTACCCCGGCGACACCCATGGTCACAGCAGCACTATTGGCAGCACGACGCGTGGGGGAACTAGCAGCGCCATGTACGGCAGAGCAACCGAGGAGGAAGCAGCGATGCAGGAAGAATTGTACGACCACCATGGCAGGGGTAAGAGCAGCTACAGGCACGGACCTCTAGGGGGCAGCAGCAGCGTGAGCACTAGCATGGGTGGGGGATCCTCCTATTACTATGACTACGACTACAAACATGGAAGCTTCCGATCTGGGGTGCAGAAATCGTCATCCCCCAGAAGCCTTTTGGCTCCTGCTGTCATGTCCAGCAAACGCAGCAAGCACAGGAAACTGGGCAGTATGGAGCAGAAAATCTCAAAATTCTCCCCCATTGAGGAGGCTCAAGATGTAGAGGCAGACCTGGCCTCTTATTCTTCAGCAGCTGGTGGAGGTCACCCTTCCTCCAACATCCGAGGACGTCAGCTGATAGAGGACTACGGCTTCAAGAGGAGTACTTACAACGCTGGAAGCGGCATCACCCATGGTAGTCGATACTTTGGAGAGGAGGATGACCGGGTGTACTACACTTCGACTGGCCGCTCACGCTCCACTGGCTACGGCATGGACAAGATCACAGCCAGAGACTACTCTGGGTACCGCAGCAGATCCTATGAGAGGGATGACCGCTCCTACCGATCTGGCTATAGCCAGGGGCGCCACCCTACCAGGCAGTATTCTGAAGAGGAGAGCCCACTCAGTCCCCTGGGGAGATTCATGGTTTCCGGGCGATCGTCAAGCTTAGGCCCCGACCCATATGACAGTCGCAGCAGTAGATACCAGTACTATTATGGCCAATATGGTTCCAGTCACTCTCTGCCAGATGTTCAAGACCACATACGGGACCTACCCCGGACCCATGTCTACAAGTCGGATGATACATACATAATAGACGATTATCATTGCGCTGTGTCAGACAGTGAAGGTAAATGTGGGAGCTGAATGCCCACGGTCTCACTACCTACTACTGCTCCCACCATTTATCTAAATGTCCCCCACCCACCCAATGGATAGGTTTAGAAAAGAGAAAGAGAAGAAAATGAGGCAGCTAGCTGTTGCATGCCAATGTTTTCTTCTTCCTGAGAGTCACTTGGAGCTCTCATTTCAGTGGACTGCTGTCTGTCTGTCTGCCTGCCTGTCCGTACCTCCGCCTGTTCGTCTGGTCTTCTGTTTGTCCAGTTCACGCATGGTTCTCCGGCGTGGTCGTTTTCTTCGTTCGCATCACTCTGATTCCCTTGGAAGGTCTTCTTTGCACGTCACCAATGCAAATTGTTTTACAGGGTTTTATCGTAATCTAGTGTTTGTCTTTTGCATTGATACTTTTTACGTTTTCATTTCTAAATTCTGGCGGCACTGCAAAATAGTCTCTCATTTTGGAAGGACAACTTCAGCCAAATGTAAATATGATTTATTATTGTATAATCAGGTTTCTACCCAACATGATTGGCTTATCCTTAGTAAAGAAAAGATAGCACCTATAATTTTCACCGTGGACGTTTTTGCAGTGTTTATTTGATCTACTGTAGTTAGTCTTGTACTGTGAAAGTGAAGTAAATTGTATTTTGCATGGATATAAATGTATTATTTTGATTTCCTGTGTCTTCTTATACTTTTCTTTGGCATGTGGGTGGTCTTTCTTCTTTTTCTCAGCCTGCATGCCGCTGTCTCCGAACGACATGGAGATTGACTGTGATCTGCTTTCGGTTTCCAAAGCCTACCATCTGGGCCAGGAAGAGACAGACTGGTTTGAGAAGCCACGTTCCAGTTCTCGGCACTACAGCAGCAGCCACTCATCCGGAAGGAGTCGCCATGGTGTGAAACACACCTATCATGATTACGATGACCCTCCCGGGGAGGACCTGTGGCCACAGGATGAGTACGGCCATGGAGGACGACACGCTTCGTCCACCCGAGACCACCGGCATCATGGCAGCTCAAGTCGGCACTCATCCTCTTCACGTCATTCAGATGAACCAAAGTCCTCTAGGTCATCTAAGGCCCACACTAAAGACCCTCCGTTACGACACGAACCCTCAGGGCGGTCTTCTTCATCGGGAAGACGTGGTGATTCAAGGTCTGGAGCTTACCACTCATCGGACTACTCTCGGGATCCGTCTGGCCACCATCATAGCCAGAGATCTTCGAGGCAAGGGGATCCGCATCGCTCATCACGCAGCAAGTCTCAACAACAAGTCGACATGCAAGGCCAGCCAGGTATGAGGAGGAATTGTGTGTGTATTACTTACCCTCTTTGAAAAATATATCTAAAATAGAATTTCAAACAACATTTTCTAACATAGTTTGGAGGGAGAAAGGCTGACCAGCATGTCTGTGTCAACCTCTTAGAGTCTCAGAGTCATTGCTGTGCTATAACATGCTCTCCACACCTTTTTGGATTGTCTACACTGTTTGCACTATGTGTCTTCTCTGCATCCATTGCAGCCTGGTCATCCTGGAAGCAGGACCCTCCCATCTGTGGTCTCTTCTCAAGGTTTCTCACTTCCCCTAATCGGATATTTGAGTTATTCCTTGCCCGCATGGGAGTTTAAGATCAGGGGATGGCTGAGAATATTGCCATTTGTCATTTTCACGTACTGAGTGTTGTTAGTCACCTAAATGTTGAACAGAGACTGTGATGTAACGAAGTCAAATTCCTTGTTTGGCACGCTCAAACATGGCGAATAAATTCTTCTCTAATCTTGAATCTTGAAAAGGTTTTGGGTTCCAATCATGGCTTGGATCTTTGAGTGTGAAATTTGCATTTTATCCCCGATGTTCGTAGGAATTTTCTCTAGGTATTCCCGTCCGTTATGTTAATGGAAGACTGTATATTTCCCCATAAATCTGGATTTGGATATTTTAGAGAATGTTGATACCTATTTTACAAACGAGTAACATAATTGAGTCGAATTAAGTGAAAGTTAGTTACAGAACTAAAAGTTGATATTACTGAGATTCTTGAATTAAATAATATCATTTTAATTCCAATAACAGACAAGAATATTTAATATCACTTGTTCAGATGCAGTTTGGTTGTCTTTTACACTAGTGTCCACACAGGGATCAACAGTCTTTAATTAAATCTATCAACCGTAACCTCTTGGAGGATTTTTTCTCCCCGAGGGCATCATTGTTCTTAGTCATGTACTCATTAAAGCTCAGATTATTGCTTCTTCTCATTTTTCATATATTTTAATTTTCCACAGCTGCTTCCAGTGTTCATAGCAGTTGTTTACAATATAAATTCAAACCTCACTTTGAATTGGCTTCAATGAAACATATATACTTTAGATTAAAATGAAACATGAGCTTTTTCTTTTTTTTCCCCCATATAAATCATCCAGGTGCTTCCAGGTCTAGCTCTTCAAGGGGACAGGGCCCTGCAGGTGGCCCTTCAGGGTCCGGGCGACAGGTTGGCCAGGTTTCCCAGAACGACGGTGTCCCAGGACAGAGGACGCAGCTCCAACAACAAGCCCAGACGTCAACGGCAAGGCCGGTGCAGCAAGGACCCCCAACTGCCACTAGTGCTCAGCAACAGCCCCCAGCCCAAGGACAAAGCATGGGGATGGGGCAGGGCCAGGCCAAACCCGGGCATATAGGACCAGCTGGAGGACCTATGGGGCAGGCGAGGCAGACAGGACCCACGGGAACAACAACTGCCGGCATGGTGAGTATAGGAAATAAAGATTGGTGATGAAAACAACAATTATAGAATTATTTACTTTTGTTTGAGTCAACAATACTCCTTTAAACTCCATTTTACAATTTATACGTTGCTTCCAACAATTTGACAATGCATTTTCCTTTCATCTGCTGGTAGCGGATGGGTTAAAAGCTATTTGGCTGACATGCAAAGTCAGTTGACAAGATAAGGTCAAGTCAAGTTTATTTATATAGTCTTAAATCACTGGCAGGTCTCAAAGGACTTCACATGTACAAAAATTGACCATTATTCTCAAACTGCTTTTGTGACTCAGTCTAGCACCATTGTTTTTTTTGTTTTTGTTTTAATCTTTTCCTCCCTCTTCTTCCCTAATCTCTCTACTCTAATGGAAGGGGGTCTCAAAAAGTCAATAAAATTGAACAGATGTGCCCCCTGCAAGCATGGTGCATATAGTGGCTTCACTATGTAGTCAAAAGTCTTGACACACTTTAAATCAATTCGGAGTCAGAAATCACTTGAGTTTGATTGTATGATGTCATTTCGGACCATTGTATGCTTCCATATAGGCAAAGCTATTCCCGGCATAGTGCACAAAATGAGGACATGCTTGGTTGAGTTTGGTGTGGACAAACTTGAACCTTGATCTGTAATCCCATCAAGCAACACCATTCGGAGTTTAAAAGGAACTGATATTAACTTCCATATTCACTTCCCTTGGCTGTGTTATTCAGACAATACTTGGGTCCATATGGAGGATTTGCCCCCTGCTGTTTTCAGTGCTGCTAAGCAATGAGCTCTTTCCTTTGTTCTCTCTGCAGGCCAAGATTGAGACCCCTCCAGCAACAGCCATAGGAGCAAAAGCAGCACCTGTCATGGCCACAAAAGGAGCTCAACCGCCTCTCACAGGCATAGGTGACACCCCCCCCCCCCCAACACCCATGCTGCTCATTGACTCATCATCCATTGGTTCCTCTCTTTGTCATCTTCCCAATCATCATCTTCTGGTAGGCTCCAAAGCTGCTCCAAGGCCCGGCGGTATAGGCAGTGCAGCAGCAGCCGCTCAGCCAGGCATGGAAGGAGACAGCATGTTGTCCAAGATCCTGCCAGGAGGAGCTGCTGAGCAGGCTGGAAAACTAGGAGAAGGTATCCTGAAACCACTCACTTTTTGGTTCTTTTATCACAAACAAGGTATTTTAGGTTGCATTACCTGACATGTTTCGGCATGAACTTCCGCCTTCATCAGAGTGTCACTGCTGTAGTTGTGACGCGTCTTTACCAGCTGATCGATGAATGAAGGCGTGACTCACCTGTCAGATGTGACAGATGAGTCACACCCTCTGCTGTCCCTTCACCTCTCCAAAATGCTGCTCCAGGTGGTAGAGAGCACGTAGGCTCCCTCATCTCTGTTGATGGTCCTCAGGCCCCGTTTACGGATCTCAATGGCCTCCCTGATCCAACGCTGATGTTTATTTTCTTCGATGCGGATGACTCTGGCCTTTTCCCAGTCCATGATGTGGTTTTCTCTTTTACAGTGGTCGGTGATGGCTGACTTGTAGTGTTCATGTTCTGCTTGCTGTTTTATTGCTCTTGTTTGTCTTATTGCTGTCTCCTTCTCACACTCCTTTTTGTGTTCCATTTTCCTGGTGGTGAAATTTCTCCCTGTCTCCCCGATGTATGATTTATTGCATGATTTGCATGGTATCTCGTATATTTTTTTATGGAGGATTTAGAACAAAATGCACTCTCAACAGCCCCGGATACATACAAACCCACACTATGGAGACGCTACGTAGATGATATTCTGGAAAAAACAAAAACAGGACACACACACACAACACCTTACAGACCACCTCAACACCATAGACACCACTGGCAACATAAAATTCACTCACGAAGAAGAAACAGATCAATCCATAGCCTTTCTAGACATCAACATACATCACACAGACAACGGAGACATAAAAATAAAAGTACACAGAAAACCCCCACACACCGACCAATACCTCCTCTGGACATCAAAACATCCCACTATACATAAACTGTCAGTAGTCAAAACACTATACGAACGAACAACAATAATCACGGACCCGGAGGACAGAACACAGAAAGAAAAGCACATACAAAACGCACTCAAAAAATGTCAGTATCCACAATGGGCAATAACTAAAGGTGCAGAACAGGTAAAGAACAAAAAACACAACACAGGGGGAAAGAAAAAAGAAAACACAGAGACAAGAACCCAGCGGTATGGTGACGTTGCCGTATGTGAAAGGCATTACGGAACGCATCAAAAGGGCCATGAAAAAATATAACAAACACACCCATCAAACCACACACAACACTCCGTCAGATACTGGTCCACCCAAAAGACAGGATCAACCCAGAAAATAAATGCAACTGCATATACGAGATACCATGCAAATCATGCATCGGGGAGACAGGGAGAAATTTCACCACCAGGGAAATGGAACACAAAAATTAGTGTGAGAAGGAGACAGCAATAAGACAAACAAGAGCAATAAAACAGCATGCAGAACATGAACACTACAAGTCAGCCATCACCGACCACTGTAAAAGAGAAAACCACATCATGGACTGGGAAAAGGCCAGAGTCATCCGCACCGAAGAAAATAAACATCAGCGTTGGATCAGGGAGGCCATTGAGATCTGTAAACGAGGCCCGAGGACCATCAACAGAGATGAGGGAGCCTACATGCTCTCTACCACCTGGAGCAGCATTTTGGAGAGGTGAAGGGACAGCAGAGGGTGTGACTCATCTGTCAAATCTGACAGGTGAGTCACGCCTTCATTCATCGATCAGCTGATAGACACGTCAACTACAACAGTGACACTCTGATGAAGGTGGAAGTTCATGCCGAAACATGTCAGGTAATGCAACCTAAAATACCTTGTTTGTGATAAAAGAACCAAAAAGTGATTGAAAAAGGAAACAAAATGAACTTAGTACAAGCATCCTGAAACCTTTCATTGTATAGTACATGCATAGTCAGTTGGTTTGATGTAATCACAAAGTACTCTTTGAATCTTTCTTTCATCAGTAAGACCGTTTACCCTGCATTGTGTTTTATTATTCCCAGCTATATCCGGCTTTGGCAAGAAGTTCACCTCTTTCTTCTAAAGTGCTAAGTTTAAGGTGTGTATTTTTGTTTGTATTTTGATTTCTTGCACATGCACTGTTTAACTGTGGGAATGCCATCCTGTTTGTGGGGTCGCTGTTTTCATTCTGTTAAATAAATAAATTCACATGTAGTACTAGATGTTTTCACACATCGTTACCAATTTTACCAAAATTCCAGCAAATCTGATTTCAGAAGTTTGCATCAAACTGTAACTGATAGCCCTTGACGTTTATTCAGTACCAAAGAAGTTGCTCTTGCTTTCCAAAGGTTTAGTCACCCCTGGGTTACAAGGTTAAGGTGCATCAAAACATCAAAATAGAAAAATGTAATAACTGACATAACAAATTTGTGCCTTTGCAGGACTATGTAAAAACTCAAAGCCATGCGACCCGTACCAGACAAACCTGCAACGTTCCTCTTGTTTTTCATTCTCTGAAAGAAAGAGAAAAAGGGAAGGAGCGGACAATGTTGAGAATCAAGCATGCAAGTGAGTACTGGATCCAGACTTCTAGGGATAGTAAATTTGATGAGGGCACCAGGTTTAAAGCCATTCCTGTCAGGAATGAGTGGAGAAGGGAGACCAAATGCAGCTTGGACCAGGATTTATTGAGGCAAAAGGTAGTTTGAGAGAGTCAGGTGGAGAAACGAAGACACAGACGGTATAGAGACTCACGGCCAGCAAACAGACAGACCGACCGACATGAAGTTCACTTGGATAAGGTTAAAATTCTGACCGTGAGCCTCCACACAGACCGAAGGAAAACCAGACGACAAGAAGAGGAATGGACACAACAGTAGACACAGACAGGGAGAAACACACGGGCAGGGCTTAAATACACAGGGTAACAAGAGGAAGCAGGTGACAGACATTACAGTAACAAAAGAGGTGTGGCCGAGGGAAGTGCAGGCCGAGCGTGCTCTGGCACGGGCGTGACACATTCCCAAGTGTCTTAATTCAAGATCAGACATTCCTCTGCCAAAATACACAAAGGATTAAGACACTTCACATTTGGCACACTCGCTTTGAAATCACACAGTTTTGAAGAGGTGGTTCTGTCTTGAGAAAATACTAAATACATCTTTAGTTAGTATGATTTCTGAGGGTGGAGCTAGGGTGTGTGGCAAAGTGACCAGGTACCAGTATTTGCAACACTGCATTTTGTACGACCATTTTAACATTTTCTTTGTGTTAAAAGCAATCAAATGCCTTTTTGTAGTGTCATTGAAGACCTCTGGCACCTCTGTGACTCCAAAAACTGCAAATGAATGGCGATTGCGTGATGTCGCCACTGGTCTATTCAACTCTGGCTGTTGCCTAACAATGACATATATTTGCCCACCCGAATGCCAAATAATGGTCAGGAAAAAAAATAGTGGTGGCGTGGTTATGTTGTATATCAGGCAAAGTGTGACATCACAATCCTGAACAGTTGGCGTATTTTCCAAAATCGACAGCTAACAAAAGATTTATTTGGTTTGGTCAATTTGTCATTTCATGCATGAGCAGGTACACAGGATGTTTCAATACAAATATGTCAATTATCAATAGCATTTCCCCTTCAAATGAAGTGGTTCACTTTGAGCTTAGCTTGTTTGAAGTGTGATGCCTTTGGAAACCAGTCTGTGCATTTCGAGTTAAAAACAGATTCAAGGCTTATATTTAGATTTTTTGAAAGATGATAGCTATTCCTGGCTTGGAACAAACATAAGTGGCCTCAAACTGTCCTAATCTATTATCTTGTAGAAAACATAACTTTCATTACTTCTTGAAACACAAAAGCTTAAGTGTAGTTTACACTCTAGGCATATAGCCAGACTGGCGATGAGCACATGTTCAAGAACAGTATTGGGATCATCCTTTGACTTCTGTCAAATATTTTGAACCGTGTCAACATTTTCCATCTGCAGGATGGATCAAAGAACACTTGACGTTTTACCTAAACGACGTATGTTTTTCCACAGATTATTCCAAGGCGTCAATCATCAATCCAAAAATTCACTTTAACCTCAACTGGCTTTGAGACAAAACAAATGGTGGATCAAGAACAATCCTGCAGAGCAAGTAGAGCAGAAGGATCACGTACAACCAGTCAACCATGTGGCTCCAAGACACGCATGACTGGGAGAACATGAATGATGCAACGTATGCAGAGGACTCCGATCCGTACCACTGGAGGACTTTAGCATGCTTTGTCTCATCCAACAAAGCTGCTTCGCTCATCTTCCTTTTCCTCTCTTCCGAAGGATTCGGAAGCGAAAGGGACGTCGAATAATTGCAATGCAGGTTTTTCTGGTACCGACCACCTCTTTGTTTCGTTACCCGTCCAGTTCATGCAAATGCACCGTTGACAAACGTCAACGGCGACGTTATGCGGGCGTTCTCTTTCTATCTACATTCCAGATTGTGATTCCTCTTCTGCACTTCGTCCAGTTCTGTTTTCTAATTCCCACGCCAACGCTCCTCAATTTGTCTCAAAAGAAGCATAGTGGAGAGGGAGAGAGAATTTGGAATGCATGGAACTTTATATCTAAGACCTTCACACTGTTCGTCATCATTAAGCAGAGGCCATAAAGACACTGGCAAATGCGTCCGAGCTCGACTACACAAACAGGAACAAAATGGAAATGGGATACTAAAAATCAGTTTGTATTCAGAAGCGAACCGTTTTAGCCATTACAAAGCCATCAAGACATTTTATGTCTGCTGTCATATAGTTCCCATTTTTGAGTTTTGATTTTTGTTCAGTTGCCAGCACAGCCTTAATTGTTTATTTATATTTTGTTTTAACATAAAAGTGGACTATTTTTTAAGGCATCCATGAACACATTTTATCCGCATATTTCTGTACGCTGACAATGAGATTATAATTTTTTTTATCATCACTTTTTTTCTATTCACGTTCCCAAGCTTCCTTTCGTTTTTGTTGTGTTCACACTCACGAACTCATGAACTATATCAAAGCAATAGAATTTAGGTAGCCGAGTCAAGAGCACAACCGTGTGTCATTTGACCAAGTAAAAAATAGTTGCCTGCGTCTGTCTAAATTAGCAGTCATGTGACGCTCACCAATCAACATATAAGGAAACCCCATCCCTTAATCCCAACCTCTCAATATTGTACCATAGCTGTGGCTGACTGATACAGTACAACGACCTGCAACCAACCACAGTGGGACATTTTGAGGCACGAGTCACCGATGTGGCCGAGAGCACTGCAGGCCAGCAGAGAGGCAGTGAAGAAGCAGACCCCGGACTTGGCACCCTAACCTTGGTTTCGGGATCACTTTGGGACAACGCCACCCACACTCCCACCTCCTTCCAAGCCAAGACCTCGCATATCGTCAGTATGCATCAGCATGTCAAGTCGAATGTGCGCAGTGCACATGAAAGCACATTTCCAAATGGTGTCAAGAGAGGGAGAAAAAGGAACCAAAAATCACTTTTTTCCCCATTTTCTATCTCACCCTGACCTACAACCTATCTCAGTTGTCATGGAAACTACTCAGGTCAGCGCTCTCCCTCCTGCTGATGATGCTCCTGCAGTGCATTGTAGGATGGATCTTGCCTATACGCCGCACGACAGCAACAACAAACGTACTGTCGAGGCCGAACATGACGAACAGAAAGCGACACTTGTGTTGTATATTGTCCGTGTGAACGCTCGCCGGGGACCTTCGCATGCTGCCCGGCGTTAAAAAAAAAAAAAAAAAGGAAAAGATAAACCTCAAAGTCACCTCTATATTGTTTTGTTCCTAAAATTCGTATGTATGTGCATATGAGTGCGGCACTTGTGTTTGTATGTATTCGCCAATAATGAACATAAAAAAAAAAACTGTTCAATCAATCGCCACACGTACGATACGGGGTTAAAAAGAAAGGCCACCTCTCATCTCCACTCGTTCTATGCAATGAATCCCATTTAGTAACAGTATGAGCCAGACAAGTTGGCATAAAAAACACAGTCGTAGCTAAATGCTAAGGTTTTGGCATTAGTGAATAATAGCAGCAAACCCTACGCGATGCTTTCAACTGGAAAATGGAAAATACAGGTGCATCGTAATACATTTTTAGTTTGATTCAAAGGGTGGAACTCGTGCACATTCATAAAAGAAAATCATTTTCAGAAGGCTGGTTTCCGACAAATCCCTATATCTTAGGTAATGTTCTTGCTACTGTATAATTTGAGAAGTACATTTGAATGAGTTATAAAGCTATAGTTATTAAAATTCTGACAAAATAAATAGGGCAAATAGTGGCTCTACATAAAGTATGAGTTTTGCTTATGAATTTTTTTCTTCACAATATTGACATGTATTAGGATACGTACGCCTGTATTTAGGGCTATTTCAGAAGTAAACTTTGTTAAAAATCTTGCTGGGGTCAAATTGACCCCGAGTATACAAACTGTTGGTGATTTTCACGGTAACAGGAGAGTTAAACTAAACAAATGAGAAAAAACAAAGTTGATAGCGGCACACAGTTGATCGCAAATGTCAGTCATTACTGGTTACGATGCTTCAAGCAGCACATGCAGTAGTTGGCCAAATAAACAGTGACAGGTGTTCCCCAGAGTCTTATCCAGAAATTCATATATATTGAGAGATTCTATACAGATTACCGTAGATTCCAAAATGTGCTCCATGGCTGCTCAATATTGAAAGCGAGCTCATGTTTTATTTGTGTGTTTGTTTCTGATGACAATACTTGAATGATACCAGACGTTTCCATGACGGTTTATAAGATCAGATCAAAGGCACAGGAGAGATTATACTTATATTATATTTATTTGTTCTCTTATGTTGCATTCCTTGCGCAAATTGTAATAATTCCCCCCAATCCCAATAACATTGCTCATTATTCAGTTTTATCAAATCAGTCAGCAGTTATATAAAGTATACAGGATGTTGTTTTAACGTGAGCAGAAGTTTCATACCAAACCATTTTAACTTGAAGATGAGTCTATTTGACCCATAATATAATATGAGGGTCAACTGTATTACGATAAGAATGTGTATTTGTCAGAATGGGGTGGAGATGGGGCTCAACAAAATTGCTATTTTTGTTTGGCGTACAAATCAGTCATCTTTAAGAAGTCTATATTTTATGAAATATGAATGAGAGTATTTAAAGAAATATTTTCTAATAGTCATAGGGGACGCTGTACGGTTTTCAGAAAGGAGGACGTTGAACCCTTAAAACATTGAACATTAAAAAAAAATGCGGAAGACCGGAAAGTAATATTTCATACACAGCTGGATGAAGACGAAACTACACACACTATTTTCTCAAACACAGATAGGATTTTTACGAGGTTTCTAATAAATGGATATTTCGTAGCCTGGCCACCGTTAGTTCGCATTTGCTTGTCTCAATCAGCCACTCGAGGTGACTTAAATATGCATCGCAGCAAGGGCTTTTAGTCTACAGTGTAATACTAGTCATCGAAGAAAGCCATTGAAGCAGTTGTGCTGTCTGCACTCTGTTGGTGTCTTGTCTAGTTCTAGCAATGTAATAGACTACACTTGAGAGTGAAAATCACCAACCCACGGCATGTTTGAAGCACAAATGTAGACAACAAAACACACATATTGCTGATGATCCACTTTTTGACATTAAATTTACTTTGGATGTGAAAAGGATTCAAATCATCAACTCTGCTTTATGTGCAAAATGGAAAAAATGGAACCGATGACATTTTGGAGTGTTCGAAGTCGTGAACTGTCATTCACACTTTTTTCTTTGTATTACTGTTTCTTGATAGCCTCAGCAATAAGTGACCATTTTTACTTAGATTGCATTTTAAAATGATGTTTACATTATTTATTTTTTTGAATACATTTTGTTTTCTTGATTTTACAGACATGAAAAAGACCAACGTAAAAGTTCCGCATTCAACAATTTTTACAGATAAGTTTACAGTCGTGAAAACGTACACGAGTAAATGTCGCTCAGAGATTTTTTTCCCTTGTATGTGCGAATGGTCAAAATGTTTTTACACCAGTGCTACATTGGGCAGCATTAGAAGAAAAAGACCTTGAAATATTATAAATGCATATTATAAATAGATATTTATGAAGAGATGTTTAAGGTGAGCAGGAGTGGAACAGAGACAAAATGAGCTCTAACATTGTATGGGAGTGCTTTTTGTTTTTTGTCCATATAAAGAATCATTAGTGAAATGGCATGCATGAATTGACACCCATCCCAGCAATCCGAAAAGAGAGTCCACTCAACCCCTTCCCTTGAGTTTTTGAGCCTCGTCGACATTCCACCTCATGAGCTGCCATATTTTGGGGTTTATTCCCAGTGTAAATAAGAGATGAGAGCCAGTCCCCTTGACACAATCATGGCAGTTCAAGGACATATTCTTTTCAACATGTAAATGTCAGCAATGATAATACAAGCAGGCACGAGTGGGGGGCCTTTTGCAATCCACCACAAGGCAACACAAGTTGGAGCGTATGCAAGCCTGAGCCTCTTTATAGCCAAACGTGCGCTTTAATTGTGTATAAAAACAACTTCAACTAAGAGAGCTGAAGATCAGACAAATGAGTAAAGGACAAACATTTGCATTGTGTGTGTGTGTGTGTGTGTGTGTGTGTGTGTGTGTGTGTGTGTGTGTGTGTGTGTGTGTGTGTGTGTGTGTGTGTGTGTGTGTGTGTGTGTGTGTGTGTGTGTGTGTGTGTGTGTGTGGCTGGCTCGTGCCGACTGTTTGATTATTATTTGAAAAAAATGGAATCAGATATGGAGAAAGATGACATTGATCTCTGTAGAGTTTCTATAAATGTTGTGTTTGTAAAATGCGATACCATTCAAAACAAAAGGTGGGTTACTTTTCCGGCTTCCATGTAAATTCTGGGGTGGCCACATGGTATTTGGAGGGAAAATGGACAATAAATGTAAAAAAAAAACAAAAAACAATCATATAGATAAAATTGATAAAGCTGGTGATGAAAAAAAGAGCCTAATAATAACAACGTCCATTGTTGTAAGTGCAATGAGCTAAACTTCCTGTTCTCCCCATTGTAAAACCTTGTGTACGTTTCTGTGTGTTCCTCCTGTAAATGGGTGTAGTAGACCTGGTGCATCATGCCATGTAATGTGATGAATGATTAATTATGACCTAAAAATACATTTCAATCAGGAAAAATAAAATACAAATACATACGAACCTGATGTGGACATTTTATTTGGTATGCGGGATACTTACCAAATACACAATAGTGCTTTGTAGGATCCTTTGTATTAACTCTCATGATCACAACTCCACATCAGACAGGGCAGGATTTGAACTTAATCCATGCCACTGTAATTTTCATATTCCCCATCTGTCAGCCTGCCCCGGGGCCAGATGTGGCTACGTCATGCATTTTACCACCACCAGTGTGAATGTGTGAGCGTATGAATAGAGTAATGCAACCACTGTTAGCGCTTTGAATGTGCTCCAGGAAAAGCACAATATAAATCAAATGCATTATATTTTGGATGACTAGAACCACTAACCCCTTTGAAATAATATTGTATTACAATCAAAACTTGTTCATGATTGTCTTATAGAAAAGTAGAACCACTTGACTTTGGACTTAACATGATCTCTTGCTGAGACAGCTCAAATCAATCATACTCATGCAGTCCATCAAGCACTCATTCATTTACTGTGACTATTCTATTGTTTTATTGGACGGTTAAAGGATTCTTTATGGCACTTCTTATCATTTTGATATGTACAAAAATATGAAACATCACAACGGTAACCTTGGAGGAGATTAGGCAAGGACACATATCAAGAGTTCTTTAAAAAAATTTGAATGTTCTAGCAAAAAATGACATTTGCCCAAACTTCACAAATTTCACACTTTAATTTTATTCGAGTTCCTTAGATCAAAATAAGGTCTAAACATATTCAACAAGTTATTATTATTATTATTTTTTAAAGCGGTTGTATTTTGTCAAGCATACTTTAATAAATTTTAAAACATACAGCATACATCATTTTAAAAAATAAATCTAAAAATAAGAGGACCAACATCTATTGCAATAGATAGCAAATATAAATATTTTCTGTTGGGGCAAAACATTTTCTCTGCTTTTTCATATAAACTTTGTTGAAAACAAAAAAAGTCACCATCCATAATTGAAATTAAGGATTTTATTAGTAGACATTCTCTTGTCCATGACTCCATCAAGCTGTCCACAGTATGCCTATATGGTCCCCCACCAAAAAATAAAACATCTGGTGGTATGTCCACACCAAAGAAAATGCTTTAAATACTATAAAAATAAATCAATTGCACAAAATAATGTGTCATTCATTTTGCATGTGATTACCTCTGTGTAACACGAGTACACAAACAACAACAATCACAGATAGTCCAAGAGAAGCAGGGGATAAAATTCAACAAAGGAAATGGGAGAAATAGCAAAAGCAAACAAACAGAAAATAAACAACAACAAAAACCCTTTTGACCTTGACGGTTCAAATGTTGCTATGTGCGTTAATGAAGGAGGGCCTTGTACCATTTTGTGTTAAATACAAATTTTCTGCATTTCAACATTGCACCCAACTTTAGTGTTTTGATTACACCTCACATAGGCTTTGCCAAAGAAAAAGGCAGATGTAACAGACAGAAACTACATGTACAAATAAGTCTAAAGGGTGCATGTGGTTAAGTGCTCTAAAATAAATACAGGCAGGCTGTGGGGGGGGGGGGGGAAGACGTGGAGTTTGGCCACCGTTCAACAAAATTCATGTCTGCGTTTTACAGTATGCAATAGTCAAACAAAAACAACCATTGTCCAGATTTTCTTGCTTTAGCTGTTTGAAATTTCTTCACTATTACGACCAGTCAGCACAAGAGCTGAGCTTTTTTATTTTTTTATTATTATAATTATATTATTTTTACATTTTTACAACATTTTCACTTGGAATGTAAAATAAGGATTTAATTTATCCTTATTGAATCTGCTGCATAATGTAGAAGACAAGGTGTCACATTACCAATTAGGGTTGTTCTCTTTAAGTGTCTACACCAAAATAATCTCAATTTTTTTTTTATTTATTGTTTTTTACACTGGAATGGAATCATTTGGCAATTTTTCAACATCTTAAACATTCAGTCGTGTGTGTTTTCTTGACAGCAAGGTAGCCATATCGTACCAACACTTGATACTCCTCATTCTGTTGTTCAAGCCCATGTACACACAATTTTGCATTGATATGACACATATTCCGTCATGGGCCGTTCAATAGTGATATATGGAAGAAACAATGAGCGATGGCAAACAGTTACAGGTAACGCAATTCAAGTTGATGTACAATCCTTTATGGGGAAGAAGCGAGCAAGTCAAGATGAGTCAACTGTGCAAGAGAGGCCTCTGTTTGTAAGTCTTTCCTATCTGCGCTGGATGTGTGCAATAGTGAAGGGTTACATTTTAAACGTGTCCCTCCAGCTTATGACAAGGCGTGTGGAAGAGGTGGAAAGGGAACAAAGTGAAGGCTACTAGTCTCATCAGTAGATATCAGGCAGGTTTCTGTAGTTTCTACTGAAGTAACCACCTGAGTAGTTCCAGTCCTGGGCACCAGTGTTCGGGTTGGTGCCCAATTGGAACCACCTTCAACGACAAAAAATAACGAATGAAAAACACTAACATACAAAAATTAATTTGCAGCACACTATGGGAAAAAAACAGCTGATTGGTGCGCACTTCCGTCCATTGACTCAAATGCCCCGTTTCCGTTAAACATATTCACCAATTGCTAGTAAAATTCCAAGACGACCAAATTACATCAAACACCAACATTTGCCCTAAAAACGTAAGTTATCAAGTGCAAAGGTAATATTACGGGTGAGAATAGCAGTGTGAGCAGTTGATGTATTTGTGCAATTGGGGTTTGGTTTTTATCCCTGAATGAAGGATTTTAGAGGCATTTGAAGTGCTTTTTTTTTTTCAATTGACAAAATTGGAAACTGCTTGTCACATTGCTAGTTAGTGTGTCAGAGTAAGACTGTGAATGTGTTACATAGAGAAAGAGACCTAAAGCAAATTAACTCTCCACAAACCTTGTAGACCACTCTTCCTCATTCTTGGCTCTCTGCTTTCTGGCTGCTCGTTGTTTCTCTTCCAATCTCTCCTTCTCCTGGCTTGCTTCTTCTGTAAAATCACAGGAGTGAGTCACAAAGTGGAGCCGTTTGTGTCGTTGACATGAGGCAGTTATGCAGGCAAACAGCAGGTGGCGACAGCGTTTCATTATCTTAATCTCGTCCGTCCGTCCGTCCGTCCGTCCGTCCGTCCATCCATCCATCCATCCATCCATCCATCCATCCATCCATCCAGTGAAATGGTCCCCCGTCAATGGCATGTTGCTTATAGACAAACAAGCATTCAAACTTGCACTCATGGACAAAGAACATGCAAATTCCACACAGGGGGGGGGGGATAGAGCAGAGTTCTCAAAGCCAGAGGCATTTCTTTTTGCTAAAACAATGCCAAACAGAGCCCAACAAAACACTAGCTGGTTGTAGACAATGCAATTACCCATTTTGCCATTCTCCATGGCTCGAATGTCAGGTCTGAAGCGACAGTCTGTCGGGGCCAAAATGGCCTCCATGCCTGGCTCCAGCTCGTTGAGGGACAATGCAAAGTTGGTGAAGTTGTACATCTGAACATAGAGAGAAGTACAAAGAATTTGTTGAGATTTTGTGCACACAATTGTTTTTTTCTTCCTGCCCCTTTCAATACCTGAGCTGAGTGAGCCGGTCGAGGATCTATCCTCCAGAGCAAGGTGCTCCCTGGTATGACCAACACGGTCTCTTGGACCTCTGGCATGTCATCAGCATCATCATTTTCGGAGCCTACTGGCTCCTCCTGGTGGATGGGAATAGTGTGGATTGAGAAATCACATGGTTAATCATCACATTAGCCGTTCTACCAAGAACATGCTCATGAGGAATTCTGCATCGACCCAAGAGAAAAGAGACTCGTGTGATTCTGACTCAATTAATCAATTTACACGTTTTTGCTTCCTGTTGTCTCCTTTCTTCTCTGCCTTTTTGTGAGCCTCGTAGGACAGAGGATCAATACTCCACATGCACTCCGTCCACTTCCCATAGATGACACAAAGCTTCTTTTTACTGCACAATGACAAACACATGAGGAAGATCCGCTTACAAAACAAGCTTTCTTGGAAAACTTAACACAACATATTAGAAATCATATAATGGGTGACAAAGTAAAAAGGCTAACCTCTTGTCCTGGATGTATCCCTCCACTTTGTGCAGCTCTTTGCCAAACATCCCACAAGGCTTGAAATTCAACACACACTTGTCTCCAGTGCTGTGTAGACAAGAGTATAAGCATTTAACACCTCTCCATAAATTATGGTGAACTGTATGCAACCTAAATGTTACACGTTGCACACCAAAACAAAGATGTCTCATGGCATAATAGGTTATTCATGACTGCAGAGCAGTACATCCATTTACCTGTGGTTGACTATTTCTACTGAGCCATACTGCTCTATCCATAGTTTGCCTAGGATGATGTTGTGCACGCAGCAGTTAGGGTTACTCCACGTGTATGCCTCATTGTGCCTTAGATAGAGGAGAAGGAAGAGGAAGACACATGAGACACAGATGGGACATTGCCACAAGGAATACATTTAGATGAGGAAAGTAACTCCCACATTTCTTTGACATACTTAAGTAGCTCGAGAGTGATGGTCCCTTTGGGCTCTGCCTCAACACTCTTCCCCCAGAATTTGAGCTTGGGGTATATGGAGCCATGGAATACATAGTCTCCTGCCAGGCTCTCAGCATGGAAGGCACTCACTGGTGGATGATGGGATACCTGTTCTGCTAGCAGCCGGAAGCCCTGCTCCTCCCTGTGTAGACATGCAGGAGCATGAAGGGTGAATCAGTCATGTTAAAAAAAGATGTGAAGATGTACATGTCTATACCTGGTGAGTTCATAAGTCTCCCCAAGAAGAGGGTTGAAAGGTTTTCCAGTTCGCTCCCACTGAGATGCAACCGCTGACACGGCAAATGCAGCAACAGTCTGAAGAAACAATTATAGACAACATGTTTAGATCACTCACGGGAAAGCTTTTTCAATGAGATTTCTCTCACAGGTTTGGCTATTTAGTCAAGCTCTTCTGCAACCCGCGGCTCATCCTTTGGCTGTGGCTCTCCCTGACTTTGGAAAATCTATTTTAAATGTAATTTTGCCCGTTTGGTTTTCAAATTATATTGAAATATTAAGTTTATGGCGCTTTGATAATGTTAAAATATAAGTGATTAATATGCACCACAACCGCCAATGTGAGACACTTGGGCCTAAGATTGAGATGGTTGAGCCCTGGTAAGAAAACCATGGATGAATCCAACAGAACAAAAGTTTCTGAAGAAAAAGAAAACAATGTTGATGCAACATGCGACACAAATATGTTAAAAACAAACATCACTCAGATCGCACAGATGCCAGCTGTGGAAAATGAAGTTGGCGTCTACTGCCCTGATGTAATGTCACTGTACGCTGAGAAGCAAAATCTTTTCAACCAGGTAAAAAAGGTTAATAATTAAACGCTTGACTTCATCATGAAAAATGTAAGGCGGACTCATCTCAGACATTTGTAAAGTAAACTTCAACCAAGCACCACTTTTAGGAACGTTATTGTTAGTAGGTAAACTGTTGAGTTCTCTGTAGCAGCTAATTGATTTCATAAATGCAATGCTTTTATTTATTTTTTAAACAATGGCTTAGTGGTTACACTGTAGCCTCAGTTTAAGCATCCAAGATGTATCTTGCATCATGTTGATGAGGAGGCAATTGTCCAAAAGACAATTGCAATTCTGTTTGTGTGTTTGATTTCTTCACATCTGCTGATCCATGCAACTTAAGCGGGATACACAACACACAAGGTGGTAATTGTGAAGTAGTTCACGCAGTTTGAAAGTAGTCCGAGTGTCTGACCTGCATGCGCTCTGTGGAGTCAGACAGCAAGCAAGCTCTGTTGATGAGGTAAGTGTGTTCCATGTATTCGGTGATTCTCTGCAGGAAGCTGAGGGGCTCGTTGAAGACAATGGGCATTGTGATCTTGGAGAGTTCCTGAAAAGGTACACATAATAAGAAGTGTGGAGATGACTTGGCTTATTGCCAACACTAACAGTTTTGCATTAGGAAATGCAAAGTAATTCCTTGCACAATCACAATGATGAAATGATCATTTCCCAAACTTGTTTGTCCCTCGGTAAGAGTAAATCATAGCTCGGGTAAATACGTTGATTTGTTGTTGGTATTGTTTCGAGCACTCACATTCAAAGTGCTTCTTTCTCCTCTTCTTCACACTGTTTGACAGATAACTGCTTATTGTTACCTACCAGTTGTGAGTGCAAAACCATGTTTGAGAAGTCAATGGCCTCTCTAGTGCAGTCTGAATAAAAACAACAATAACAAAAAAGAGGCTGCCCATGAAATTTGCTTGCAATTTATTTACTTATGTATCGAGAATACAGTACATCTTCTTGTAGTTTTAGTTTAATTCGTTTCATTTGTCTCCTAAAAATTTGTGGTTTTTTGAGTGGGTTAGAGGATGCTTTGCACCAAGTTTGGGAGTCATTGAGTTGAAAAAAAAAAAAGTTAAGAAACGTGGGGAACAAACACAAAAAGTTTGGGAATGACGAGCATATTCAGTAGAAAAAAATAATCAATGAGTAAGATAGGATACATTCCAATCCCTACCATTCCGATGCATTTTTTTAGGATACTCCAGACACTAATAGTGCTTCTGGAAAACATGGGTGCAGGTAATGACGTCCTAGAGTGAAAACAGGGAAATAAAATGACCATTGATGAGTGGAGAGAAAACAGAATTAAAAAAAGAGGCAGACCATCTTTCGAATCTGAAACTTGGGATCCAATCAGCATTTAGTGGCTCCTAATTAATTTATAGATAAACGCAGCAAGTCATAGGGTTCCCAAATGTGTGGCCTCTGATCCTCATGTTTGTAATACATTCAGTCCATAGGTGTCAAAATCAATCGATAAATGCACAACAAATTGCTTATCAAAGTGCCATTTTTAGAGCCATTTCTTAACAAAAGAATCTTGTGATTTTAGTAATAATTATCTGATTTCTCTAGTCCTCCATGAAAGCAGACATTTTTGTATTCATTAGAAAGACATTTAAGACAAACCGCTTTTATTTGGTAAAACAATGGACCAGGAATCCATATTGTGTGTAATTGTTTAGCTGTTTTTTTTTTTTTAGACACTAAATACAAAATATAATCGTGGATGGTTGCAAAGAACATGCACCGTCGTTGATTATATTAAATACAGTCGTGCAAGTTTTGCTGCTCTTTCTGAAAGATTGATGCTAAATTCTAATTAGCATGTCTGGCTTTTACAAAAGCATTTAGGTCGCAAATATTTGTGTAATCGTTTGTTTTACATGTCAGTTTTACAGTTAATTACAGTTGGGAGTGCCAAATAGCTTGAAGAAAGAATCTCTTATTTGCAGAAGTGTTTGCTACGTGCATGTTTACAATCATGCACATGGCGCACTTTCCTAACTTCGAGCGCCACACCCAACAAAGCTTGTCTCTCAACCCCAGTTGCATCACTTTCATAGACTGCCTTGCAAGCAAATACAATCTAGACAGGGTTTTGGCGCCCTCTCGTCACTTCTTAGAGCATTCTCGAAAGAAAAACGGATAGGTTCAACAACAAATTAAAATGTGGTTAGGCGATGGATTACTGTATCTGTGCAACTCTATCAGATATAAGTACGCTCAGGCCTAAACAATGCATCAGCACAAACAAAGTTTGGAGATAATCAGAGCACGCTGTCCAACAGGTCTGTTATCAGAAAAAGGAAGCTTGTTTGTCCATTTGGCAGGAAATGAAAAGAAACCGGAGCACGCTTTTCACCTGCCACTGTATTTTCGTATCTCTGGAGTGTCACAGGCAAGAACACAAAGTATGAAGCTACAAGCATCTCTGTGCGTCCACCTATATGCTGTATCCCCAAGCCTGTTCATGGTCATGTCTGGGGTTGGTTAGGTTAAGGCGCAACAAAACTAGCTGAGGGTAGGCATAGGCAGACATCCTGGACTGGAGAGCAAGTCAAGTATGAGTGCAAAACTACCAATGGCTGCCCACAAGAACCTCAAAATCTTCAATATCCAATCAAAGTGAATGAACAGCCACTGTCTTAATGATGTACTTACCTGGAGGTAATAATTTTTGACAATTTTTAACCATGCCCCATGCCCATGACAGTAAAGCCCGTTTCAGACTGAGTGGTTTCTGGTGGAGTTCACTCAGCTACAAATACACAAGCGTGCCTGAAAGGTGCTGCAGGAATGCAGCAGTACCTGTGTTTCTTGACACCGTTCTCTTGTGGCTTTGATCCATTGTTCTTGCTGCTATCAAACACCAATGCATCTTTGTAACTGGACTCTGACACCCCTTCATATGACTCGTCCGAATCTAGGCCTGTGAAGCATAATAATCACAACAACGTAGATATGGTAACATGGCAACTAAACAGACACTAGGCACTGACCTGTAACGGCGTCGAAGAACTCCTCCTCATTGCTCATCTTCTGTCTGACAAATCTGACTGTTGACTGGTCAACCTCTAACACATGGTCCCTCTGATGACAACCTCTGAGTGTTCTTCTGGATAGAAAATGGTCGGCCAAGGTTCCCACTGGATCGTAACAACAGCAACAGCACAGTATTTGTGCTTGGTTTCCACAAAATGCTTAGGATGGATGCTTATGGAGGAAGAAGAAGCACACCAGTTAATGTCTGCTGTTGATGAAGGTGAATGTTAGCCAAAACGATGTTATTGAACATATTGATTTGCTTTTTGAGGCAAGGAAGAAATAGAAATATGTGGAGACAAAAGTAGTTGTTGAAAAGCAACATGAGAAAAGAAATTCTGACCTGACTAAGTGACAGGGGAAAAAAAAAAAAAAAAAAAAGAATATTTCACACAAGATTTTTGTGGGTGTCTGTGTATTAATTTGTGCCTGTGAGTATAATTTGTGGATTACATGACATTGCAAATACCCTGTAGTAGAGATGCACCGATCCGATATCTGGATCGGATATCGGCCCCGATATCAACAAAATAGATGGATCGGGTAACGGGAAAATGCAGCCGATCTGTGAGCCGATCTATATCTAATCTATTAATTATTATTAATTATATCTAATATATTAATTTAACCTATTGGGACGCGGGCTACGTCATACGTCAGCAGCACGTGTGCCGCATACCACGAGCGTTTTCTAAACAAACGCAAACATGGAGCGAACGAAAGAGTCAGCTGTGTGGAGGTATTTTAAACTAAACACGCCAACTACCTCGACGGCAGTTTTTAATGTCTGCAAAGCTAATGTTGCCAGGGGTGGTGGTAGTACTGCTAGTTATAGTACTACCAATTTAATTAAGCATCTCCAGAAACACCACGCAACGGAGCACCAGGAGTTCCAGCAGTTGGGCAAATCAAAGCGAGCGGGAAGTGGACCTACACAGTTAACGTTAGCAGATGCACTGCAAAGACGGGAGAAATTCCCAGGCAATAGCGCAAAAGCTATGAGAATTACAGAGAAAGTGCTGGAATTCATAGTTTTGGATGGACAACCGATGAGTGTTGTTGAAAACGACGGCTTCCGACGTTTACTTGAGCACCTGGAGCCACGGTACAATTTGCCATCGCGCAAGTATTTTTCTGAGACCGCACTGTCAGAAATGTATGAGAAAGAGAAAGTATGCGAACACTTGTCACAAGAATTAAGAGATGTAGATGCCATGAGCTTCACAACTGATATCTGGAGCTCGGAAGTGTGCCCCATGTCTATGTTGAGTTTAACTGTGCACTGGTTAGACAGGAATCACACCCCTCGCAGTGCCGTGCTGCAAGCTAAAAACTTCCCCGGAGCACACAACGGTGACACAATTTCGACTGCCATTAAGGCAATGCTTGATAAATGGAATATTCCGCTCAACAAAGTGCATGTCATTCTCAGGGACAATGCCAGCAATATGAAAAAGGCCATGGAAAAGATGGGGGTGTGCAGCTTGGGCTGTTTTGCTCACACACTACAACTCGTTGTTAACGAAGGGCTACTGTCTCAGCGAAGTGTGAGCGATGCGATTGCAAACGGCCGACAGATTGTGAAACATTTCAAACATTCTCCACTTGCTTATTCACGGCTATATGACGTCCAACTCCAGATGCAAATGCAACCTAAACGCTTACAACAAGACGTCAGAACAAGATGGAACAGCACCTACTTCATGATACAGAGTCTGCTGGAACAGAAGCGCACACTAGGTGCCTATGTTGTGGATTATGATCTGCCCACAACACTGACTGCTAACCAGTGGGCCTTGCTGGAGAAAACTAGCACTGTTTTGGAACCATTTGAAGAGCTGACCAGGAAAATAAGCTCATCCACCGCCTCCACTGCTGATGTCATTCCAGCCATCACTGTCCTCAACCGCATCCTGACCAAGGAAGATGAGGCAGATGCTGGCATTAAAACGATGAAAAAGACCCTGCTCCAAGCTGTCAAACAACGTTTTGACTCAGTAGAAGATGAGCCTCTGTACGCCTTGTCCACTTTGTTGGACCCAAGATATAAGGACAGGTAAGATATTTTAAGCTAACATACTCAACAGGCCGTGAGCTATTAGCTGTGATATAATCACAACATATTACGGTCTGAAGTGAGCTATTGCTTTTATATAACAGATACCAAGTATGGCAATATGAAAGTTATAGACACCTAAGCTGTTCTATGTCTATTTCAGATACTTTACAAGTGAGACTTCTACCAAGCATGCAAAAGATGCACTGCTGAAGGAGCTTGAAGACAGGGGCTTGACCAGCACAGCAGGAGCAGCAGAGGCTTCACAGCGACCAGAGAAGGCCCCTCGGATGGAGACTGCAGCAGAAGCAGTAGCAGCTCCAAGCAAGAGCAGTTTCATGGAAGCATTTGAGCAAATTTTGGAGGAGAGTGAGGATGCAAGTGCAGCAAGCAGCTCAAGCCCTGCAGTTCAACTGAATGAATATTTAGCTGAGAAAACCATCACTGCATCAGACAGCCCATACAATTACTGGGAAGCCAACAAACATCGGCTACCTGATCTTGCTGCTACTGCCAAAAAGTATCTTTGTGCCCCCTGCACTGGTGTGGAAAGTGAGCGATTGTTCAGCACAGTTTCCAACACTGTGAATGACAAGCAAAACAGACTGACTGCAGACAGAGCAGAAATGCTTGTCTTCTTGACAAAGAATTTGTCATTGCTGCTTAAGTGAGCATTAATGAGAGGGTGAGACTGCACAAGTTTCAGAGCACTTGTTTTCAGGGAGCACTTCTCATTGCTGCCTAAATGAGCATTTAGAGCATCAACAGGTCATGAGTGGTGTGAAACGGCACCTAATGTTTACATGTTACTATTTCTTTTAATATTTGGTTAGTGTGCTTGATCACCCTTTCTAAACTGCGACATTTGTATTTTTTTTAAGAAGTTTGTCTTGAATTTAAATGCTGATACACTTTATTGCTGCTGTTGCACAATTTTTGTTTTAATACAAAGTTCATTGCATTAATCTGCTTTATCTTGTTACATTTTGTCTTAGGAAAGAACTGTGTAGTCATGCCTGATGCCATTGCCTTTAGTCTTTTCTGTTCCACATGTAGAGGTATGTATTAAGTCAAGCATAATATCGGATCGGTATCGGGTATCGACCGATACGCAAAGCCAAGGCATCGGTATCGGTATCGGAACTGAAAAAGTCGGATCGGTGCATCTCTACCCTGTAGTATAAATTCTAACTTCTGTACTCTACAAATATGATATTTGTGGACATTATGACTTGTATGTAAATATCTAATCTTCGATATATTTAGGAAGTTTAAAATTTAAAATGGTGTGTATCACAAATCCAATCACAGCATTTGAAATAAAGTGCACTTTTGATGTCACAGTTGGCAGCCTCATACATAATCTATATTTATTGGCTGCACATGATAACAGCACTTTCCAGCACCTGAAAACACCTTATTTTCTTGGACTTTTGCATTCATTAAAATTAATTCTAGTTGCTGTGGGTTATATGCACACAATGCATACAGTTTCTGAGGTTTCATTATTTTTTAACTAAAAATTTACGATAGTGGTTTAGGTACACCACATTTATTCCCGCAATCAGCATAATTTCGACAACCGTAATCACTTTGGTCAGTATACTAAGGATATGTTTATCATCTCTTTGCATCTCTAACTGCAACTATCCGAACAGACTTTAATCACACAATGGAATCACATGATTTTGCTCCCTCCCTAATCCAAGCAGCATATTCTAGATGTATAAGGCTAAAAGGACAAAAAGAAAAAAAAGAAAGTGGTGTGACATTTTTATTGTGACAGAACTCACATGGTAAATAAATACAAGGAGTGATGACTGATACTCTGACATTTTGAACAATATGATGCTTTCACGTTTGATTTAGAAATTGTACTGTATGTCTAATGAAAATTCTGCCCAATAACATCTTAGGCAACGCGATGACCAGACACTGTGATTTTATAATGAAGTCACTACTGTTGTTATGAACAAAAGGCGGTGACAAAAAGTTCTCATTAGGACAAAAAGGAAGTCATCAGCGGCTGATCTCTAACCTAGATCCATGTCCAAGAAGAAAAGGTTAGGGCAGGATGTTCCCTCCTTCATGAAATCAATAAACAGTGTGAATGATTGGAAAATTATATATTGTTTGACCTAAAATAGAAGCCTTGTTACGAATGGAAAGCGATTAGCACTAGGGCTGCCAAGGTTCGTCAACAAGTCATGACTGTCAACGTCCCAATTCACTGATGGGTAATTTAAAAGCCAATTTATATTTTTTATTTTATTTTATTTTGTTATCATTTATTTATTTTTTATTTATTATCACTTTTTTAAAGTTTTGTTTTTCCTCTAAAAACAAATCCAGTTAAATCCAGTAAAGACCAAACTAGACTTGTAAATGTGGTGATGAAAAATAAAATAAGGTGGCAAAAAGAAAACAGAGTCAAGATATTGAGCGCTAAAAGACCAGTTAATACTGAGCAGAGACAGAACATACACACATCTTTCTTCCCCTCACACGCACCTACCGAGAAACGTACCACAAGTCCATTTCACATGAGCAACAAAATCACAAGATTTGTAAAGAGAGAATGAATGTCAGTCGCCCGCAAATTAAGTGTGACCTCACATATTTAACCTACAATCAAAAGACCAAGCTTGTGATTTAGGAAGAGCTATAATCAAGAGTTACTCAACTGGCATGTCAGATAGTTACGTTGAGAATATTAGCAGGATGTCAGTTAAGTCTGTAATCCTTTCTATAACTTGCTATATAAGTTTTGTCATACCTAAATAGTTTTTTGATACTTTATAGCTGGTATCGTCAGATTTACTCGTACTTGGTACTACTTGACCCAATACCTTAAAAATGAAGCAAGTATCAGCCCAATACCTGATATCGGTACCGTCCCACCCCTAACTGCAATCCAATGTCAGAAAAAGCAACTGTGCAATGTAAGAGATTGTTGACAAGTTTCTCCAGGCACATCCTGTCATTTCCGAAGTAAACCTGACTGCCAAGCTTTATTGAAAAACAGACTCATCTTGCTCAGGATCAAATAAGGCCGGGAGGAAAAATAAACAAAAAAAATCAAGTTTTGAAGTCACTTTTGAAACACTGTTCCAGGAAACTGAATCGCGCTGCGAGTCCATTCTGATGACTAATTACTTCTAAACTGGCTTTTTACAGAATGTGGCAAAATGCCTCAAAGTGTTCCTGAAGTCATGTGTCTTATGCAGAAGGATATCCATTCATTTAGAAAAGGATGCTTGATTACTCACACGCGCACAGACCCACGAGCATAATTAATGAAATGTTCTGTGCGAATTGGCACATTTCATTTTTATAAAACAATTTTGTTCAGCAAATTTCAGTTTTCTCGTTTTTTTTCTCGTCATGATGACCATCCCTAATTACTAATACATTACATTTCCACAATTTGGACCATTTGCCTTAAGATAGACTCTGCTTGGGGCGAACACTGTATATATATTTAAAAAAAAAAAAAAGTGTGGGGGAATGAGTTTTGGATAGCTTGTGAGTAATACCGCTAAGGTATTGAATCACTTTCCAGTTTACAAAGGTTAAGGTTAAACCACGCAACAACTGACAAAGAAGTTCATAGAGGCATCAATGACTGATAATAGATTTTATCACGCAGCAATTAGTAGTTTCTCGGATGCTTAGTGCTTCATCTTAAACCAGGGTGGTTACACAATGGGACACTTTGGGACAAACAAAATAAACTGACTGTGTGCACAAAATTGCCTGTTATTTCTTTCCCAAAAACAGATTAAAGAGAACGTAACAAAATAATTGAAACGGAACATCACTTTTGATTTGAAAGACGCGAATGCATCAAATTAAGGCGAATCCAATTATGTCACTTTAAAATATATTGAGGCACATATATTGAATCGTATTTGATTGGAATTATATATTTATGAAGGAAATGCCAGACTGTACTTTATTCAAATGTAAAATGACAACTACACCTAATCAATCAGCAACTAAGAAAATATTTATGTCTTAATATTAATAGTATAAAAAATTCCTATGGCATTTATGGGAACATGTGGTAGTCAGACAGCCTTCAATCACAGACCCCACTCACAAAAAGTTAACATTTGAAGAATATTTGACATTGACATCTGTCACACACGTGCCCATTAGTTTGGCTACTGCTGCAAAATTCGACTGAAATCTGTTGAAATGTGGCCTTGAGAACATGCGTTTGCAAAATGTCTTTCTTGTCCCAAAATTTTAACCACACGTCAACAATAATTGGAGAACAAATTCTGCCACTCAAGTAGTAGTAACCATTGATCCAAGAACAAATATACAGTATAACTCCCTTCCAAAAAGCGTTCCTATTGTGGCCTAATTGGACATTTGACATTGATTCATTATGGAGAGATAATTCAAGAGGTCTTCTAGTCTTCACTACCATGTTCAAAGGAAAATATTTTAACATCTTCTCCCAGTTTGACAATATCTTGCATTATTGCTGCTGAGCCACAGCCTGATTGTGTGAGGCTTCGCAAAGTTCATTGACACTGGGCCAACTGGGCCAGTACAAATTTCATAAAGAACAAATCATAAAAAAATTATGTTTAGAAATTTAATACTTTGAGTTTTCTCTACTTAAATCACAGTCTGATGACCAAGGCTCGAAATAGGCAGATTCAAATTGCAATTTGCGAGTGAAAATGCACATTTTCTACATAATGCCGACACATTAAAAAGCAAAATTGGGATCAGGCATTTATGTGGCACAATGAAAAGCTTAACACACACACACTATGTTGTGAGCTATACTATTACCAGGGAGGGAATCCATTTATACTATGGTATTAATTTTTAGGTCATATAGCCCAGCCCATAAATGATATAAAGATCATGGAAATGTTTGGAAAAATGAACTTGCACAAATAAATGACTTTCCTAGACATCGCAGCCGCTGTAGTCAGTTAAGACCACATCAAGAAATATGCCCTTGATAATAGAATACAAAATAATTAGCTTTGTTTCTTTGTTGTTGATAGAAGACAATTATCACTGCTATCATTTTGCCAGTGTAAAATAGCAAGGAGTAGGTCATAAAACATTCCCCTCAAACTTTGTAGAGTGTGGTGCCAAAGCCCAAGAAGAGCCCAGAGAATGTTAAAGAGGTGGATAAAGGGTATATAAAAGAATTTATTTTAACCCATTGCTTCACTGTGGTATTATTGGAGCTGTCTGTTCGCCATTCTCCATGAACTAGGTAGTCTGCTAAAAACAAATTGAGATGTTTTATTTGATAAACTGTTACAAAGTAAACAAGTCGTTAAAACATGCAGGCTTTACTTAGTACTGTCCACACATAATGGTTGCAACAGTGTGTGCGGGTTTCTAGGTACAGTAAAATAACTTCCCAATGGACTTCAGTGTCAATTACCCACAATAAACCTCCTACAAAATGAAAACAATGGGTTTTCTGCGGGTCAGATGTAGATTTTAATGGAGGAGGTCACAAGTTGAACAGGCATTGCTGAGGCGGTAAAATTCCATGGGAGGAAATTTTAACCAACACGCTTGAGATAATAACGCAGATGTTCCCACGCAGATCAGTGCAATTCGTGCAAATCTACATCAATCTATAGCACATTCTGTCCCATTTCCAACTTGGGGCTTATCTCACACTTGACGTTGAACGGATCTAAACTTAAACTTATAGACAATCAGTGTATGCCATCATCGGATTTATCAACAGCGGCCAACAACCTCCATTCAGTGTTGCCTAAAGACAAAAAACAAAAAACAAACAAACAAAAAAAAAAACACTGTGACTGTCCCAAATGCTGAGTTGGCTGCTATCATTAGCAAGTACTGTACAACAATTCATCTAGCTAACACATCATCACCGCGATCAGACTTCAGTTGTCTACGTGGTATGAATTCCCGACGAACAACTTAAAGAGTTATACTTTATCATAACGATATTGGCCAGCCAAATGTCCGATCCAACACTGACAGGACATCATAGTGACAGCTAGCATTCACGTTAGCGTTGCGGCTAAAAGTGAAGAAAGCTACCTAGTACAGAAGCGTCCATATCTGAGATAACAGACCATAAGATGATCAGCCATGACACCTAAAAATATATAAAGACGGAAAAGAGACGCCATGAAAACACGTCTTACCAGGATCGCGTGGGGAGTGTAAACTCTTTGACAAGTCCCGAGAAAGAACTTGCAGTTGAGCTTTGGGTCTGACACAGAAGCGGAAGTGGCTAGCCGCGGGGAAGGCAATGGAAGGAAGGACTGACATAATAGACAGCCAATCATGCCCGTGGGTGGGAGCACGCTGTCCAATGACAAGACATGTCGGTAGCAAGAACGAAGTGGGTGGGAGCAGCATCATAATGTGGTGCAATAGCAGGCAGGTCACAGACACATCCCGAACGAAATAAAAAAATATATATAATAATAAAAAAAAAAAAAATACTGTGGAAAATGTGTTCCATCTTTCCTGGTTGATTTGACTGATACGCGCATCTAAATAGAGTACAAATACCAAATAACTATACCTAAGCTAAATATTCTGTACTTTATATTTATGTCGACTTTTGTTTCACTTTAAAAATAGGGGGGATTCAATAAAAATAAATTTTGCAGAGGCCTTTTTGCTAATGAGAAAACGTGGATGTTAATTTGTTTTCTAATCTATCATCAACAATGAATCTTGCCAGAGATTGTGCAAGCACGTCTCTTTTAAAAAAAAATGTGTATGACCTACATAGATGGGATGAAATATTTTCTAAAATTTTGTATTTGTCTGTGTACAACAGCATACAGAACTAGGTGAATTTGCTTTTATGTATTTTTTTTTCTTCTGCCTGGAATGTTTTTTTTAAATGACAATGGTGACATACTAAATAAAGATTTTGTGATGTTTTCATCAGCCATGATTTAATATTTTCATTTTCTATTTGGACTCACACATTTAGAACAATGCTGCTACATATCTGAATGATGTTGTAGTTCAATGTGATGCTTTCATGTTGTTGCAGGCAGTACAAGAAATACAAAAAAAACATTTTTGTTCAACAATTGTTGTGCAAAAAACATGATATTGTGACGAAAAGAAGTGAAAAGAGAACAGAAAGGGATGGACAGAACATTAGGCAGCAACAATGAATGGTCTCCATTCAAAACCATGCATTGATTCAGACGCACAAAGAGGCAATCAAACACAACACATAAATATGCTTACACCAACATGCAGAAAACACAAATATGCTCACGGGGAATTCAACTGCAAGAGTCTGTCTCAAAAAAGAAAGGAAAAATATGTTTCTTATCGTGAACATCATTGGAAATGACTAGTATGTTTTAAGCATGTCTTTACATAATTGAGTGAAAGTGTACCTCTTGAATAATACACTAATTTGAAAAAAAAACTTTACCAACAAGTTAAAAGTAAATAAAATAAAAGTTGAATAAATTAGTTAATACAGAAGATCCAATATTCTTAACAAGATAGAACCGCAGGGGACAACACTAGCTTCACACCACTGAGCCAACTACAGTGCTAGAGCCCAGAACATTGACTGAGCCGTATGAGGTCAAAAAATTACCCAGTATGGATTAATTGCACCAAAAAGTATGACTTATTTACGACAAATAATTTGGATTTCAGGCGGTGCTCTGGGGCACTAGTTAAAACTTCTGCCAGTTCAGAGGTGCAGGGTTTGATGCAGGGCTCTGGCCTTCTTGTGTGGAGTTTGCATGTTCTAGGAACTAATGCATTCCTTCAATGTATTGAATGTGAAATTGTAGTACACCTTTTTACGTAAATGTTGTGTTGAAAATTGGGCCGACCCAGAAGTTATTTTTTATTTTTTTTGTAAATTGAACCCAAACCTCAACCCATTAAAACCTTAACTCTATAATCAAGGGATGGGGAACTGGTGTAGCATGTGGAATTTTGCAATTGTGACTTAACACATTATATTGGCCATCTTATACATCACCAAGGGATGGAGCACAACTTGTTTTGCCAGATAAAGAGGCCACGTGAGACACTTTCTCTATGAGTCGCATAGACAGCTTCAGAACCCCTCGGGTCTGTCTCAGAGGGATAATGTGAAGATGTTCAACAACACTACAATTAGGGGGATAAATTATTATATTATTTTAGCATACAACAATAGTTGATGCATGAGAAATGTTGTAAATTGCCTTGAGGCATTGCAAAACTGAGGGACATTTTTGAGTGTGTACGTAGAAAGTAAAAAGAAAATATTTCTATGTTTTATTGTGAAATGCCACTTTGTTGAAATGTTCATTTTTGTTTTCAGAGGGATGTGGCTGAAAGCAGATAGTAAATCTATTTTTAAAAACAAGAAAAACAACAACAGATTAACAACTCGGATGTTATAAACAAATGCTATAGAAAATGCATTCAGAGAAAAACTAAAAATTGAAATGAGGGAAGGAAAGTGTATGTTGTTGTTGTTGTGGCATATATTGTGGCAGCAGCAACATGGCTGATGCAGCTCATTATTACCAACACAACAAAATTGAAAGCTTGACAATTCCTCAAGCTCTAACATGCAAGGATAGCATCTTTATAATGTGTCCCTTTTAACCTCAACAAAACAGTGAAAAATCAAGTGGTCTTCTTATTTAGTAATATTTACATCCATTTGTCACCATTACTGAATGGTAAAGTATTTCTAAAAGCCAAAGTACTGGGGTGCGTACGTGCTCATGTGCCATCAAAAATTATAATGACATAAAAATATGCAACACAACGAGGACCAGCTCTTAATATGACAGAAACATTCATACCTGTATGATGAGGTCATGGACAGATGAGTTCAATGAACTGCATGATTATTTATGCCTTTGCCTTTGAGACCGACTTTTGTCTCGGTTCAGCCACATCGCTTTCATTTTGATGTCTTTGCACTAACTCCCTTTTTATTTAATTCCCATAAACTGTTGAATTACTGGGCCCTAAATGGTCAGGTTCGTCCACACTTAAGTGATCTTGTGTCTTTTCATTCTCCTGTTTGGCCACTGTGGTCTGCTGACCAACTAGTCCCGCATAGAAGATTAAAAGTCAAAAGTCAGATCCCAAGACAAAATCCAGTTTGACCATAGAATGGTGCAGCACAATATTTTTGTTCTCGTTGGTGTATCATAATGTTGTGGAGATGCAGATAATAACAAGATGAGAAGAATAAGGCTAGTCATCTTATTTTACTCGCTACACAAATAATGTTGTTTACAGTGTAAGTAAGCAGTTTAAAAGTTATACATTTCAAGTCTGTCATCCCTTTGAACCAAGTCTCTGATTAGCCGGAGCAAGTCTGTTGAGTAGAAAATTGCTTGACGCGTGGACTTTATGCTTGGTGTTTGTTGATATGCTGATCTAACATACAGAAAGCAGTTGAATTATCATGGCAATGGAAAGGAGGGTGGCCTTGTTTGTGGACTGCAGACATACTTAGCAGTGAAACAACACATTAGTGATTTTTGGGTTAGGTTTAGGGTAATTGCTTGAAGGTTGTAGGGTTGTAGGGTTTCAAACTAAAGTCAGCTTTTCAAATCAGGTAGGGTTTTAAAGTACAGTTTTAAACTAACTGTTTATAAGTTAAATGAGGGTTTTAAATTAAAATTAGGTTTCAAACTAGGGTTGGTGTTCGGGTTAGGGTTAGGGTTAGGGTTGGTGTTAGGGGTGAGGGTTAGGGGTTAGGTGTTAGGGTTAATGTTTATGTATCATAGTACAGTTTCAAACTAAAGTCAGATTTTCAATTTATGGTTAGGGTTTCGAAGTAGGCCTTTAAAGTGGGTTATGGTTTCAAACTAGGGTTAGTGTATCAGAGTAGTGTTTCATATTAAAGTTAGGGTTTCAAACTAGAGTTAGTGTTATGGTTAGGATCCAGAGTTAGGGGTTACGGATTTGGGTTTAGGAATAGGGGATTAGGGTTTAGGTGTTAGGGTTATTTGGTTAAATATCATAGTAGAGTTTCAAACTAAAGTCATCATTTTGAACTAAGGTTAGGCTTTTAAAGCTGAGTTTTAAACCTAGGTTCAGGTTTTATAGCAGGCTTTGAAACTAGAGTTAACATTTCAAACTAGAGTTGAGGTTTCAAAGCAGGGTTTGAAGTTAAAATTAGGATTTCAAACTAGTAAACACATGTGGGCTAACATAGGTGTGCCCCTGGCGGAACCCAGGAGCAAACCCAGATGGAACCCATGCCTATATGCCCATGCTAAAAACCCACATGGAGCCCAGTTGGCTGGGTCTGTCTATTTATACGTCCGTCCGTCCATCTATCCATCTACCTATAGGAGGTCTGTCTGTAGAATCAGATAATGTTCTCCAGGTGGCGACAGAGTTGCAGAAATGTTACTGAGTCGACGCTCATTACAATTAGTATCCACGTTATCCACATTATTTTTTAACTGTATCATCTTAATTTTTTTTTTACCGAAATAATACTTGCAAATTCATGTACACTCACTATTTGTCATCTCTTTTTGGTAAACATTTGCCGGCTGTTTCTATAACATTTATGACTGATATTGACATTTAATTGCATTTATTTATAAAAACTAAAATAGAGGGTACAAATGAGAATTGGTTGATTTTGAGTTGGATGTACAGGGTTTGCTATTTTACGGTTACATTTTTGTTATTGTTATTAGTTATGTTGAGATCTACGAGGGTAATAAGTTTTATAATAATAATAATAATTATTATTAATATTATTAATATTATTGGGCGCCTCGGTGGGGCAGTGGGTAGCACGTCCGCCTCACAGTTAGGAGGGTGCGGTTACGATTCCACCTCCAGCCCTTCCTGTGTGGAGTTAGCATGTTCTCCCCGTGTCCGCGTGGGTTTTCTCCAGGCACTCCGGTTTCCTCCCACATCCCAAAAACATGCTTGTTAGGCCGATTGAGCACTCCAAATTGTCCCTAGGTGTGAGTGCGAATGGTTGTTCGTCTCTGTGTGCCCTGCGATTGGTTGGCAACCGGCTCAGGGTGTCCCCCGCCTACTGCCCGATGACGTCTGGGATAGGCTCTAGCACGCCCGCGACCCCCGTGGGGACTAAGCGGTTCGGAAAATGGATGGATTATTATTATTATAATTATTCAACCTTATATTGTTTTGGTTGAATCTCGTCCCTCTCCTGTCGCTCGCACGTCCCGTTATGTGGGCGGAGAGAGAAAGCGACATCTCCGCCTCCGACTCTTCACGCATACTCGTCCTCGTCCTGGAGGGCAAACGCTGCGAACGACAACCGCTGCGGCTTTGTTAGGAAATGCATATTTTTATCCATAAAACCTTGAGATAATTTTAGGTATTACTAAACACAGTGAAGAGTGCACATCTATTAATCGGATCCTCTTGTATTTTTGTGTATCGCTTCAGTGCGTGAGTTTTTCATTGTAGCCAGAGCGAGGATATCGTCGCTCCTTTTGTCTGTGCGCTGTTGTTTATTCATTTCTGTAGAACTTCTGCCTCCCACGACCCTACAACAAGCGCTATCCTTTCTGTTTTCCGGGTTCTCTTCAAACGGAATGCATGACAAAGTCAAAGGAGGTTGATGTCCACAACAGCCCGGCTCACCTCTCCTTCGCCTCGCCTAAGGAACGGAGACTCCATCTCCGGCAGAAGATGGAAAGCGGAGGCGGGAGAGAGAGCTCGGACAGTGGGCAGGCGCAGCACGCGGAGCTGCCCGCTATAGTCTTAGCTCAGGGAGGAAAGAAGAAAATTAATCGCGCTCCGTCACCAGCCAGACCCAAGGATGTACCCGGGTGGTCCCTCACGAAGATCCGAGGTGGGATCGGCGCCCCCAGTCTGAGCGTGAAACCGGGTGCAATTCACCTGGGGAGCCGCACCTCCAGGCGCAGCCCCATAGGAGGTCTGAGCACTAAAGACATCAAATCCAATAAAAGTGGTGTGAAATTGGTGGGCAAATCGTCCGCTTCCTCAGTCAACGCGTCGTCCAAAAACCCGGCCGCCAAGATGTCTAAAAGTAGCAGCGGTGCACGGAGGAGGGTATCGGACGCCAGTATCGGATCGGACGACTTATCCAAGGATTCCGGCTGCGCCACTGGGAAGCTTTCCCCCACCGACAGCAGCTCCGAATTGTCGGACTGCGCCTCCGAAGAACAAAAGCTCTCATCAGACGCCCCCGGCAGTGACACTGAGTCGAGGAGCAGCCGAGGCGGAGGGGAGAACCTGCTCGGGAATGGAACTTCACAACAACTCGCCGCTGCTAAAATCTTCACGGAGAAGGGCGATAAGCACCGACTGTCCATTGGTGTTGAGGCCGGAGAGGAGAGCGCATCTCCGGCTGAGGAGCGCTCGGTCACCTCGGTGGACAGCCGAATTCCGGCCAGCACCTCTCTTGCTTTCTCTGACCTCACTGAGGAGTTTGTGGACGGTATGCATGAGGAGTTTGTGAGGGAAATGGAGGAGCTGAGATCTGAGAATGATTACCTCAAAGTAAGTCACACACTGTATATTTGAATTGGTGTGGTCATAATCATGTGGTGGCCAGGTTGGCAGTGTGTTGATTGCATGCAGCACACCAATTAGAATCATTTCCATTATCACTGACCCACCTGACCCACACAAAGGTGCTGCTCGAGATATTAAAGCCCATTAATGTCATAACACTGGCCATTTAATATTATTGGTCTGCCTGTTTCAAGGGACAGGTACAGTTGACTCAGACATGCGTCTGCTGTTTAGATGCAAACCAAGGCAGATGACTACCAGTACCAGTACCCTGGATGTTTAGAATAATATCTTATGTGCAAAACCTGCAGATATGGAGCTGCCATGATCACACAATAATATTTCCAGAGCATTATGCTTGTGTGCAGTCTCGTTTATATAACAGCTGTCCAAAGCTGCCAGACAACGGTGCCAAAAATCCAAAATGAATATTTTGCTTTGGTATCTGCTATGTCTGACTGCTAAAGGGGATTGACTCGAGTGCAATTGATTTCTCTTGTAGTTTGTGTGATTATAATGCCATATTTTGATTGACATAATCATCAACGGTGTTCTGTCAGTTAAATGGCACACCCTTAAAAATGGTGGGTTAAAAACAACCCAATTTGGGTTAAAATTGGACCAACATCCTGGGCTGTTTTGCACAAAACAACCCATTTCTTTGTACTGAACAACCCAAATTGACCATCCAAAGTGTTGCCAGGCCCACTGAGAGCCAATTAGGGTCTAGCCAGTGCCTTTCTCAAAGATAGGACAGTGGGAGCTCGGGTTTGTGGAAAAGGGGACCTAGATCAACCTAGATCTCGGAAGCAATATGACAACGTGACAATACCCCACCCTACCAAAAGCCTCATGGCAACTGTCGTTGCAGCTGTGAGGAACACCTGCTTGGTGCAAATGAAGTGGGCATCAAAACCAGAGGACTTAAATCAAATATTTTTGTAAATCAGACGTGTATCTCATTAAAACAGTCCTTTTATTGATAGGTGTCAAAGTGTCACTAAATGTGAAACATTCAACATGCAGACATAATATCTAAATATTTAATTACAAAAGTCAATCTCAGTGTTTTGACGATACATTATATATTATGATGTGTGACACAATAAATTCAAATGAATTCACTCGTTCCTCTTCAGATCGTACAAATCTTTCGCCTTTTACTAAAGATTTCCGTGGGGAGGAACAACAGTCTATCTCAATTTTTACCAGCTCAGTGGCCTAGTAGTAGAGTGTCCGCCCTGAGACTGGAAGGTTGTGGGTTCAAACCCCGGCCGGGTCATACCAAAGACTATAAAAATGGAACCCATTGCCTCCCTGCTTGGCACTCAGCATTAAGGGTTGGAATTGGGGGGTTAGATCACCAAAAATGATTCCCGAGCGCGGCGCCGCTGCTGCTCACTGCTCCCCTCTCCCCCAGGGGATGGATCAAAATCACATGGGGATGGGTTAAATGCAGAGGACAGAGCCCTTTGAGACTGCTTGTGATTTAGGGCTATATAAACTTGACTTGATTGATTGATTGATTAATTGAATAAAAGAAAAACCCCTCCTACCGACTAAGAAAACCCTACTTTGTATTTTCTACATTGTAGAGGGCTGTACTTAATGAGAGCAAAATATTTTTCTCCCTGCAAATATTGCTCAGTTCCAATTTTGAACCCGAGACTGCAATCTGGTCTTTGATTGGCTCATTTTCTTCTCCTGACTTGCTCGCTGATCACGTGACCCAGAAAACCTCATCCCTGTCGTTCCTACGAGTTAGCTGTGAAAAGCGGGTCAGTGGAGCATTTCTCTCTCGGAACATGAACTTGTAATTCCCCGGCTCTGTGACCTCACGTCTTCGTTCTCTGCGGCCGTGTTTTCTCCGCCTTACTGTCTGCCCGTGTTTCATGCTCTGTTTTCCCCACCTTTCCCCCTTTTGGTTACCGGCATTTATCCTTCCTATTCCCCACCTTTCCTGTATTTTCGGCCTACCATTTCCTGTTTTCGCCTTTAATTCACTTCTTCCTCTCTGTTCTTTGCAAATGTATTGCGCTCTCGTAGTCAGTGTGAGTGGCGCCAACAGAATCATTCACACTGTCTTCCCTCAATAGTTACCTCCTGCAAGGATGTTGGGATCTTTTTATATGCTTGGAATAATTTTTATATTTTATATTCTAGTGACTTTTCTATTAACATTAGATAATTGATTGGTGATGACCTTTCTTCTTTCAACCTCATTGTTTATACTCGAAGAGTGCAGACACACCCAGCCTACAGCTGTGAAATGTTCTTTTATCATTAGCTGCTGACCCATATTTTCCGGCTGTGGTAAATGATGACAGCACTATTACTACTGCAAACAATCATCCTTTTTTGGCTACACACACACTCTGGGAATCACTCTACTAGTTCAACAGTGTCCCACAAACACAAGTGACCCAATCTCTCTCTCTCTCTCTCACACAATTTTAAAGACAGTGACCTGATATGATTTATGCTCCTCTACTGAAATGAATAATTCATTCCTGTTATATACAAGAATCTTGAATTATCCTCCTAGCGCCTTGTCCACCCTCTGTCAGTTTTTTATTTGACTTCTAGTTCCCAATGAAGTCTTATTTTTTGCTTTGCTCTTAACTGCTGATTAGATTTCCCTGTGGGGACTGTAAGAGTATTTACAAAGAGAATCCAATATACTTGATCTGATCTTTTACCTCCTCACTAGAAAGTAGAAGGACTGAAGAATCAATACAAAACAATTACCTTACTTTTTATGCACTTTTTTCGTTACTCAAGACATGATCTCTGGATTATATTACCTCTTTTATTTGACAAGAGGAGACATTGTCATACTATTTGTCATCCTGATATTCTTCGTGATTGTGAAGAAGGCATGTCAGCTAATGACAAAAGGTGGTGATTTTGAATAAACACGAAGGATAATCTGTTTGTATGAATGACTGACACAACAATAAATACCGTTTAGAGGCTGACAGCAGAGGATTTGGACAATTTTAAGCTAAAACATTATTCCCATAAAGCGGCTCGGTGAAGCACTGGGTAGCACGTCCGCCTCGCAGTTAGGAGGGTGCGGGTTCGATTCCAACTCCGGCCCTCCCTGTGTGGAATTTGCATGTTCTCCCCGTGTCCGCATGGGTTTTCTCCAGGCACTCCGGTTTCCTCCCACATCCCAAAAACATGCTTGGTAGGCCGATTGAAGACTCTAAATTGTCCCTAGGTATGAGTGCGGATGGTTGTTCGTCTCTGTGGCAACCAGTTCAGGGTGTCTCCCGCCTACTGCCTGATGACGGCTGGGATAGGCTCCAGCACGCCCGCGATCCCCGTGGGGACTAAGTGGTTAAAAAAAATAGATGGATGGATGAATTATTCCCATCATGTATTCTGTTCTGTTTTCAGGATGAGATGGAAGAGTTAAGATCTGAGATGCTGGAGATGAGGGATATGTACATGGAGGATGACGTCTACCAGCTGCAGGAATTGCGGCAACAGCTGGAGCAGGTGTGTAAGTGTGTGTGTGTGTGTGTGTGTGTGTGTGTGTGTGTGTGTGTGTGTGTGTGTGTGTGTGTGCGCAACCAGGCATGAGTAAACGAGAGCTCAACCTCACACTGAACCTCATTTTCTTTGTTCACATATTTTGAAAACACAGACGTGAATCAGAGACTGCTGCAGAATGTTTTTAAGCGATGTGAGAGTAGAGTGGAGCCTCTAATTCAGATTCAAATTTTTTAGGGAAAAATCCTCTTAAGTATTATGTAAACTTTTTGTGACTTTTGAGGTATATTTCTCGTTTGAGTTCAAAAGTTGTACAACCTGAGAAGTATTTGTGTTCAGTTGTACGTAGTTCATAATCAAGATCCATTGTAATTCAC
Organism: Syngnathus leptorhynchus; assembly: GCF_054491065.1. Taxonomy (NCBI): domain Eukaryota; kingdom Metazoa; phylum Chordata; class Actinopteri; order Syngnathiformes; family Syngnathidae; genus Syngnathus; species Syngnathus leptorhynchus. Next base: position 4,170,214 of record NC_141195.1, on the reverse strand, counting down.
TCACAATTTTATATATTTTTTTTCTTTTATAAAGGTGTTTTGATCCTAAGTGTGTTTTTGATTGGCAGGCGAATAAGACCTGCCGCATTTTGCAGTACCGGTTGAGGAAGTCAGAGCGGCGCTCCATCCGAGTGGCACAAACGGGGCAGGTTGATGGTGAACTGATACGAACGCTGGAGCAAGATGTCAAAGTAAGTGTTTGCTTCCAAGATCTCGCCTGGTATACAGACTTGAAGGTTTGTTGTCATGTCAGACATACAGTTTATAGACTCATTCAGAAATTAATTGGGTCAAAAATGACATAATTTGGGTCAAAATTGGACTTGGGACAATTATGGGGGTTATTTTCTGATACAAAAGAATTGAAAGTTTGGTCGAAATAAGATTTGTATGCAATTGAAAAATCTGCAAGCTTTGTGATTAAATATTATATATTAATATTATATTATATGTTGGCTTGGCTATTGTAGTTTCATTTGGAGAAATTTGCATTTTGTCATTCCTCCCATTACTTTCCTTTCATCACAGGAATGTGACATTTTTGCCAAGAATCATTGTCCACCTACTTTAAGAAATTAAGATAGGAATTTTAGTGAATGATACTTTGATAACCCATCCAGCATTCCAACTGTCCAAGGGAAATTCAACTTGTTACCAAACGGTAATGTACTTTCCTCATATAACCTTGGTAATGGATGACCTAGTTCTTCCACAGTTGAAAGATTGTGGTAACGGAAGGCTTGAAAACCCCGTTAATATTATTTGGTTTGATTGTCAGGCTGCCTTAAGGACAGTGAACCACACTCTTCTGTTAAACTGACCTCAATGACATGCGCACGCACACACACACACGTGTATGCGCTTGCACTTCTGTCTCTCTCCCAGGAATGTGGATGGACGTATTCAGATTCTCCCCCCCCAAAATTTTCCAAGTAATGGAGAACAAAGAAAGTGTTATATGCTAACTGATAGTTTGTGTGTGTGTGTGTGTGTCTGTGTGTGTGTGTGTGTGTGTGTGTGTGTGTGTGTGTGTGTGTGTGTGTAGGCCAAATGTGTGTTTGTGTGATATCGCGTCAAACCCACCGCTTGACTTTTCTGTCTGCGGCTCAGCCGCTGTCTCACCATCTGGTTGTCCTGAAAGAAGGAATGATTGAAAGAGGAAGTGGAAGGGATGAGTATACATCCTGTGTGGGTAAAAAAAAAAAAAAAGCAAGAGGCAACTGGTGACTGTTTGAAAATTCAAATTAGCCACTCAGAGTGAGCGATAAAACGGGGAGGGGGAGGAGTGAAAAGTGGACAAGACTGCAAGGGGGATTATGTGACTTTAATGGAATTGTTTTGAAACAAGATCTGACTTGAATTTTAAATAGAAAGGTTTAAAATGTAAATTGAAAAATGCTATATAGTAAGAGAAGGCTTGCTCATACCATGAGCATAAAAAGAAAATAATTGTCCATCTGCCTTTTGTCTTCTCATGCAAAACAAGTAAACAGGGAATTTTGGAAAACTGTGGCGGCTGAGAATACAAATGTATATGAGTCCCCCATTTCCGCAGCTCAAGACAATTGTTCTTATTGTGCTTTTACCACAAATTACTTTCTTCTGTTTGGCTGCAGTGGCTGTTAGGTTAGGCATTATCGCATCCCATCAAACACCTTCTTAGAGTGTATTAAAAAAATGTTAAGGCATGATTGTGGGAACTTTTCCTGGAAAAAAAACATGCACATGTAGACAACTTGAGTTAGAGCAGCAGAGGACTGTAGTAGAAAATACGTGTCCTGTGAAAAACGACACTGGTGGGAGATACAAACTGACATCAGTGTGTCCCTCAACAACACATGAGTGATTGTCGCCTTGCTACCAGGGGCAAACGCTGGCGGGGGTCAAGTTACAACGCATTGTGTGTGCGTGTGTGTTTGTGTGTGTGTGTGTGTGTGTGTGTGTGTGTGTGTGTGTGTGTGTGTGTGTGTGAGCGTGTGTGTCTACTCACTATTCATGTCGTCTTATCATTCGCCTTACAGACAGGCACTCTTGCCTCTGATCACTGAGTCTTTGACTGGTAAACTGGCAACACTAATGAAACGAGTACTGTTAAAATTTTCAGCTAAGATATTGGCAGAATGTCCATCAAGAATGGGAAATGAATAATCACCTTGTCAAATGCGTACTTTTCTAATTGAATTTTATTTATTATTTGAAACAGCATAATAACAATGACTACAGCAACACCAGTTATATGCAGTTCCCTCCAAAAGTATAAGGGACAGAAAAGTCGATTCCATAGTTTTTGTTGTATACTGTACTGACTATATTGCCGATTAAAAGATGAATATCACACAAACATTCAAAATTCTAGATTTTATTTCATGGTATCTATGCTGATAAACCTTCCCGACAACCGGGCAAGGGATTAAAACAAACTGAGGGGACAGGGAAAAAATCTAAATGAACAAACAAAATAATACCAAAATAAAAAAGAATATTTAAATGGTCAGTGGAGCCTCTGTTTTCGACCACAATCCGTTCCAGAAGGCTGTTCGAGAAGTGAATCGTTCGAATTCCGAATCATGTTTTCCCATCACAAATAATGGAAAGAATATTGTCCGTTCCAAGCAAAAAAACAAAACAAAACGCATTTTTTAAGCATTTTTTCATTTGCGCATTTTTGTCCAATCGCGCAAGTGCAGCGCACCACCGAACGCAACCGTAGCGCGTCACCGACCGCGTGACTGTACCGCGCTGGTCGCATTATTGTGACAGAGCCGTTGCTGAAATTTAGAAAATATTTTTAAAGTCCTGATGTAATTTCCTAAATTTAAGTGGACCTCTGTGCCCAGGGAGCTTGATTTTGTCCGATCGCACAACTGCAGCGTACCGCCGAACGCGCAACTGTAGCGTGCCGCCGACCGCACAACTGCACCGCGCTGGTAGCATTATTGTGACAGAGCCGTCGCTGAAATTTAGAAAATATCTTAAAGTCCTGATGTACTTTCCAAGATGTAAGTGGACCTCAGTACGCAGGGAGCTTGATTTTGTCCGATCGCACAACCGCAGCGCGCCGGCCGGGCGCTCACTGTCGCATTGCTTAAGGTGCGTCTTTGTGTTTTAGGATAGCTTTACTGTTCCCACTTGCTTCCATTGGAGGCATGATTTGGCATCTCGCGAAGTTCAACAACCAATTTTCGTCCGACATCCGAAGCAAAAAAATCTCGATTTTTTTTTATTATTATTTTTTTTTATCCGAATACCGATTTGTTCAAGAACCGGGACGTTCGAAAACAGAGGCTCGACTGTACTAATATAATTTATTATTTATCCTTCAGCAATATCCTCGTTTCATGTTGCACAATTGTACTGCAAATAATTCCTACTTCATGAACTCCTTCACTGACAATAGAAATAAAACAAATTTAGATTCTAATGCAAATCTACGGGTACAGAACTACGAGTCAACAACGGGTCCACTGTCCCTCTCTGACATAATATAGTGTTTTACTTTTTGGACAGAATAAACAGACAGAATTAGTGCTGTCCACTCAGCATTTCTCTCAGTCGTGACAACTTGACCTTGACTTCTTGAGCTTCACAAAACTGAGCTGCTTTACCAAATTGGCTTAACTACTACTTATGGTTGAAGGCACTGATTTGGTAATGCATGCACACGCACGCACACATACGCACATATATGCACACACATACATCTTCCCCCATCTTACTGCTCAGAGTGTGAAAACTCTCATGATGAATGTAATACATACTGTCAATGTTGTACTCAGGCGACTGTTATTTTTAAACACGTCACGTCTGTTGGCTTTGTGATGTGTGTCAGCATCAGGCGCCATGTGACTTGGCAAGTGTATTTCCCAGAACAAAACAGAATCTCCTTCAGGAGGCATGACATAATTTCCTGTCCCACTCACACACTGCTCTCATTCCCACAGACAGCTGCACACAATTGGACACATACTGTAGTGTATATCATATTTACTCGTTATGCTGTCAATGATGTCAACGTTTCGGAGAGTGTATTTTTTTTCCTTTGTCATTTAAGGTTCATCATCTGTTTTAGCTGGTTTTGGATAAATTGATAATATATAGTTAAGTGCATGAAAGCCATGTGGCTCCACTCGAGTGACTATTGCTCAGCACTGACTGGATGCAATGCAAAACTTCTTAGTTAGTGCCAAATAAGGAGTGAATACAGCCTACTCCAGCAGTGACCCAAAATTTTATGTGCTTTATGGTGAAACATGTAATATGTGTGCTGCTTACACTCGCTACCCCTAGATTATGTACAATTACAATCATGATAATTTACAGAATCAAAAATATATTTATTGCGGTAGTAGTAGAATGAGACCACAGTTTTAAAATTACAATAAGAACTTTACTGGCATTGTACAATAGTAGTATAATAGTAGTACAAGTAGTCTTGTATTTAATACATAAAAAAACTCAGGTTTATTACCTCTGCCTCAGGGATGAGATTCTTCCGATCGTTTCAGACCAAAATAACCATTCTCAAGTTAAGTGCATGACGCATGCAACAAACAGGTTGTTAAGCAATTAAAGAGTGGGGTGCTGTTTAGAGATTTACGACCCGTCAAAGGTGTTAGCATTAGCTGGCGCTAAATTGGCCTCGTGCTTGATGTCATTCATGCCTGTTTAATGTGTCTTACATCTGTTTGATGTATTAGTTATTCATTCCCAAGATAAGTTCCACCCCAACCTTGTTTTCGAGTATGTTTTGCTTAATACTAACAATTATTTCAATAATCAATTAATCTGTCAAATATTTTGTCGATTAATCAATTAATCAGATGAAAGAAAAAAAAGTTTTGTCACCCACACTGTCATCCTATGACGTTATCCACTCTCTTAAGAAGCTTCACTTTACCCTCAAGACAACTGAGGGTCAGACACAAACCCCCATACGTCCTCATTATAACTAAGTCTATATCTAAGTCAGAATGATCTTTTGTCAGAGCAAAAGGACTGGAACTAGTTAATAAATCAAAGGCAGCTCTATCTGAACAGCTTGTGCTCACTTGGTTTTTATTTTGCAAGCGTTTGCAAGAAAACCATTGCAGGAAGTAAAGCTTCAACATGGGTGTCAGACCTCAAATTCTTCCTGACAATAAGAAATTGTATCAAGTCGATACTAAATTGCGAAAATAGTAATTCATTACTTTCACAGGCATTGTGTGCCCATTTGGGATGAAGCAAAACATGCACCGGACTGAGTTTTCATCACATTCCGTCATCCCTCTACATCCTATCCAGTGATCAGAGGAACAGCTGTCGTGCCAGCATCTAACTCTCTCTTTCACACATAATGGTTTTATATATAGACTCTCCACAGATTAGTCATGATGTAACATCCTCTAAATGGGCGTCGAGAGGACTTTGTGCAGGCCGGATGTCAAAAAGGTCAACTCGCGTCACCGCTGAACATCAACACTAGGGCTGCCCGTGAAAACTTCCTGTAAAACCTAAAGTAGATTCTTGTATATTGAAATTTACTGTGCAAATATAGTCACACTTTCCTTGATGTGCTATGATAATGTCAGGTGCAATTCAGTAAAAGAACTATTGTTAGGTATTAATTTTGTTCTTGCGATGTGTTTTATATCTAATACCGGGGAAAGACGCCCATTGAAACTCTTTTGTCATTAAGGGCTATATTAATAAATGTGTCTTGTATTGTTTATTTTGTATCGAATTGTGCATGTCTATTTTGTTGAGTATGTTGCAGTTGGATGAGACATCGAAAGGTATAGAAAAAGCATATGGGTGACTCGTGTTGTTTTTGTATAAAACCCCCGTAAGTGTAAAAAGCTAGTTGAGGTTTGAGCTACAAGCAGCTTTACAGTATTCACAGCACAAAAATAACAATGATGCAATATGTGGATCTTGTTGGAAAGGGAGCTACGTGATCACCAACCAAAGGAAAATATGTACACTGTCAGCCCAACAAAAACCAAAAATATACACATCCATCCTCCAAGCTGTCATTATTTCACATGAAACGTTAGTTTCATCATCTTTTCAGGGCGAGGTCTACACTTAAAACCTTTTAGGGTTTTTGTGGTTTAATTCTTGTTTTTTGTTTTTTGTCAGCTCCCTGCAACACATGCACGGCATCTTGCCTCACCCTTTTTATATTACAACTTCCTTTGCAGTGCCTTCCACCAAGAACCAAAAAAAACAACCTAATTCCAGACACGCACTCACGCCACAGGGCAAACAGCTTTCTCAGCCAACAAATGGCAGTTAGGAATCTCATAGTTGACACTACACTATGTGGTTGTGTGTCCAACAAACAAAGGTCTGTTCCTAGGTCACCAGCGTCATCCTTAGAGTTACCTTACAATTCCTGTGTGTCTCTGTTTGAGTGCATATATATTCTGAGTTGTGTTTTGTGGAAGACAGAACTTGCACTGCCTGCTTTTGTCAGTCTATTTTCCCTTCCCTCTTGACTTCAAATGTACTCACACACGCACACACACACACATACACACAGACATACACACACACATACACACACACACACACACACACACACACACACACACACACACACACACACACACACACACACACACACACACACACACACACACACACTTAATAAATTCAACATGCCTCTCTCTCTCTGGCAGTCTCAATGACTGCTAATTGAATCCTATAGTGAATCTCTCGTGGATGTAAATTCCATCGCGTTCACTTGGACATAGAGGAACAAAACCGCATTTATAGACACTCAGTGGCTCACAAAGGAGAAAATTCTCCAAATGAAGAGAGGAAAAAGAAAATAGGACAATGGCCAATGAACGCACTGCTGTGATGAATAGACAGCTTCACCTAATGTAACTTTGCCAATTTCTCTTTGATTCGGTTGAGTGTATAATCCACGAAGAATAATAAAACTGCATTACGTGGATCTATTCATCTCTTTCTCATATACTATGACCACCAATATGTGTATACTCTGCATTGCTTGAAATATAACAATTGAACCGCAAGAAAAAATAAGTGAATCTGAAAAATAAAGCAGCATATTTAACATTTTAATTTACACAAATACACACATAGACCATGATGTTTCTATCATAGGAGACATTTACCTAGTCCTGCTGTTACATTAAACTTGAAAAGGTCTCTTCCATCACTAAAGACCTCATGATTTATGCTACCATGACTTATGTCTTCTGACACATAGAAACACACACGCATGCACGCACACACACACACACACACACACACACACACACACACACACACACACACACACACACACACACACACACACTCACACACACACACACACACACACACACACACACACACGCATTGTGCAATAACCCAAGAAAGAACATTTGTTTGCAAAAAGTGTGTAAATCATGTCCGTGAGCTAAGCCTCAATAATGCTTTTTTGGTTTTAAAGCAGAAGTCAAGTCAAAAATGTTCTTTCCCATGTGTGTTATTGACCACCATGAGTCTCAACATGGCATTCTGATTGTATTTGTGACAAATGAATTAAGTTGCAAAATTTTAGTCAATCTCAAAATATATCTCAGTGCCCGGCCATTTTGGAGCTTGCTGTCGACTGAAAATGACATCACGGCCGCTCAGGCAACAAGCAATCATGGCTCCCCTGTTTTCTGAATATTGACATAAAACGTTTGCGAGCTAAGCCATGATTGGTTGTTGACCTGAAACCTGAGCAACCGTGACCAGTGGCATTCGGCTGCAAGGCTGAGTGTGCGATGAGCCTGAGTGACCTCAGTTTCACCTTAAAACTAAACAAGCTCACTGTCACTTTTAGATTCAATCAATTCACAAGGAATAATGTAGAAGGCTCCGTTCACACACAACAGGACTGTGTGATGGAGAAGTTCATGGGGGCATTGTTTTGTGTGGGTGGTCAATTGGAGTATTGTGGCATTAAGCTGCACGCTTAGTCCGGTTTAGAAACATTCATACAATGACATGCACATGTAGATTCAACACACAGTTACTAATTGTGGTTGCATACCAAGATGTTATACATGACCAGTGAGACACAAAATGAGTCTATCAAATAACCACACATACACAAACAACAGCAATCCAGTACAATTTGCTCAGTACAGATTTTAAAACGTTTGTAGCCATTTGGTAACCAACCTATTAATGTTGAATATTAAGCATTCAAACTGAAAACAGTAGTCACATTTAAATGTAAAGATCATGACTTACAAGTCTTACACAAGTAATTTTTCATGTATGCAGGATTTAAACAAATATTTGGCTGTTTTGTTTTGCTTTTGGTGGCTGTATCCAAAGAGTATTAAGTTACTCCACTTCATTTTCATATACAGGATATAGATTTAAAGTTTATGTAACAAAGTGATCTTCCTGATTTTCTTTAAATACAATACAATACGATACGTTACAATACAATACAATACATCGTTACGTATATGCCAATACTGTGTGACCCAGAGATATTTCCACTGAGTTTTTACTTTGTCTATCCAGTTGTGCCTTCTCCTTATCTCACATCATCAGTGAGTTGACAATGTATTTGCTAGACTACTTCGATCGAGAAATGGTTGCACCCCCAGGGAAAATGTTGAAGATATTTACAATTGGTCTTATTTGAATGAAAGATATATTTTTAGCTACTTATCAGCATTTGATCTTCTGAACTGACTCAATATAGACTGTCCCATATCTGTAGGAATGAAGTGAATCCACAGATATCTCTCCTTCCTTTAGTTCAGCCCTACAGTCTCTTTGAATACGTGTGCACTGAGCCAAGGAACAAGCCCAAAATCACACAACCGAGTTAAACCCTTGCTGTACTTGCTCACATCTCACAGGTGGCGAAGGATGTGTCCATCCGTCTCCACAGTCAGTTGGACAGTGGGGAAAAGAAGAGGGCCCGTCTGGAGGAGGAGAATGAGGAACTCAGAGTCCGACTTCAGGATCTGGAGGTCGCCAAACAGGTCCTGCAACAGGAAATTGACAAGGTAGGACTTGATTAGTCACAGTGTTCTGATCTAAGTTTTCTAAAGTGGGTCTGCCTTCAAAATAAGGCTTTCTGTAGGATTTCTCTTAGCGATAATAAGACAATAAGGTGGAAGACATAAAAGCGGTTATTGTATGTGATATGGTGGGTAACACTAACCAGGGTGTGGTGTAAATCAATATCAAACTCCATAAAGGAAAAGTCTTTGGTCAACCACTGTACACATTTCTTGTTGACTCTCTTTTCTTTCATTCTGATTCCATGCAAGAGACCAAGTACAGCATTGAAAACAGTGTTTGAAACTAAAGGGACAATTTGGTCTCTCACCAAGTGAAGTGAAAACTAATTTGGGAATGCTGTTGAGATAACTAAATGATTTTGTATTCACTGCTTTAAAAGTGGTATCCTGGCAGGCCACATTGTGAGCATGCTGATCAGGCTTCTTTGTCTATTTCCCGCGCCCCATGTTTGATTGGGCTCTCAAAGTTCTGGTCCTGGCCCAAGACCTGATGTGGGTCATGGCGAGGTGGAAGGGTGGATTGCTGGCAGGGGAGTTGGCTTATGTTCCCTCAATAAAATTGGATTTTTGTGGATGTCTGAGAGGGGGTCAGTGTTTTTAATCACTCTACTTCTTAACTATTGATTGACCGTTTGCCTGATAGAGGAGACAGAAAGCTCCCTTGTTGTCCTCGTCCTTCAATAATTAGACCTGCGGGGGTGCATGTAGTGTACTTGTCTTTCAATTTTATTTCCAATTTTTTTGTTAATAGAGAATGTTGCCCATTTCCCACTCCATTCCCCACTGCATCCTCACTTGTACGGGGACACTCGACTTTAATTTGGCTTTGCTGCTAATGAAATCACTTTGCCTTTATATAGCCCAGGAGGCTGCTTAAGTAAATGCAAGTGTTTCAAGTGTTTGACTGCTGCAAATAGCAATGTTTTGTTTTAGTTTTGATTGTTGTCAGTTTTTCTGTTCACTTCCAGACTAGTTTTTGAGATGTTATGTTTTGTTTTGTTTTGTTTTCTGCATAAATAGGTAGTTATAGTGGTGGTTTCATATGGAATAAAATCATCGGGCATTTTGGCTGGAAAATTACTGTGTTCTTCTTTGTCTGTCTATTTGCAACTGATCTTCCACTAGCAATGGTATGAACTAAAGACACCACGGAATGATTGGTACACTCGGAACTGGCCGGATAATTTGGAGTCTTGGATTAAATGTTACATTTTGGGAATTTGAGAACACAAAATCCTTGTTACAGGAAGGCCAGAGCCTGAGCTCAGCAGAATTTTCTCAGATTAAAATCAATATTTTCTCCCTCGTTTTTGCTCTTTTATATGGTTTTGTTCCACAAGTTCACTTCCATATGTTTTGACTGGACTCCAGATAACGTTTGAATCGGCTTCAATCACTAATATTTGAACAATTGTGTCTATAGAAGTAGTGATTTACTTTGTTTTATTCTCATGACTCGTTTATATAGTGCAGCTGAAGTTAATGAAGTTCTCGCTGCAGTGCTCCGCTCTGTTTTAACTGAAGTAGATTTATTAATGATTCCTTGTAGTGCAGGAGCAACCGTTTGTTCTGAAGTGTGCTTTTCTCAGCACACATAAGAGCCGCAGAAGGTTTTGTGGCTATTTGACCGCTCTTGGACTTGCTAACCTGGCTTCATGTTTGGCTGTGTTATGATGAGCTATGCCAACCCCGCAGAAAATTCTTCACATTGCTGATATGTTTTAGGGAACCTTGTGTGAGCATTTACTCACACAGGAATGTCTCACCCATTTGTATCTCACCTTGCGTGATATGAGTAGAATTCACGAATGAGTGATCGTCGTATAGTCATTGTACTAGTAAGAACAGGAGTGTTTAAAGCCAAAAATCAACAGTCTGACCAAAAGACCGAAAACACAGAGGACAATAAACGTTGTGGTGATTCAAAAGGTGTTTGTGAATTATCGATTGGCAGTGTCTGCAGCCTCTGGTTATTATTGATATCCTGATGTAAGGTTACGAGTAAGTATGTTCCAGGCTTCCACGGCAGCCGCTTTTCAGGCCACCATGGACAAAACAGGTTGGTTATGAGACACCGTGGGGCGGGGACAGAATGGGCAAACGCGACAGGCTGGGTTGCCATGGATGCCTGTTTTTCAACTGTCAAAAAAAATTGCCACGGTAGTCACCGTGTGAATGAGAACGCTAGTTGGCCATGTTGAAACGGGTTGAACAAAACAACCCGGGAGTATATAACTGACGGTAAAAAATAACCCTAGTGTGATGGGCAGCATACAGTATGTTTCCCATCCACAATGTGTCCCCCCCCCCTTGGCTCTCTCAGCTTTTTATTTTGACTCCTCAAATCTCTGTGTCTTCACCTGTCTCCAAAATGTTTGTTCCATTCCAGCTGTTTGACATTGGAATGTGTTAAGGTCACATTTGATGGAGTGAGGGTTATAGAGGGACGGCTGCTAGTTTCGGAGGAGAGACGAGGGGTGGGTGTCTGTTTTTTTGTGGGGCTAGAGAAGCTCCAGGGGGGTGCATCTTCTGAGAATGTTTGATTTGAAGTTAACCAGCTTGACTGAAGTAAAAGATTGATTGAAGGTGTGGAAGACAGGGAGAGATAATGAGTTTGGGGAATTTGCAATAGAGCCATGCGGGGTGATTCTGCAAGGAAATGACTGCTCATGTAGTTCGCCAACAAAATGGGAAATTAATCAGGACTGTCTATTCTAAATACAGTGGACCTTGCAAACTGTTAGGGGATGTTGTTTGAATTTTGAACGAATTTTCACAGAAGTGATATGGGAATCAAATTGACTTGTGATGAGCATTTGATGAATCGAAAAATACATTGTTTAAATTTTCAATGTATTACTGTATTTTTAGGGGTGCATGGATTAATTGAGAACTAATCGATCAATAAATCAAATCAAATCAAGAACTAATCAAACTAATCAAATCAATAAATTTTCAAAATTAATAAATACCCTTTATGAATACCCTTTTCCATGTCAAGAAATTGCAAAAAATGCTTGAAATTCCATCTCCTTGATTGTTAATATTCTGATTATTGCCCTGTACGATAGAAGAGTGGTTATCTTTGTGTTTAATAAAAATAAAACATTTGTTTTTCTTTTCAAAACAAATAGCAGCATTTTGGCAATTTTCTGACGTGTTACAGACCAAACCAGTGACTGCATATTAATTTGTTTAGTTTTGTGCATTTGCGGCACTGCCACTATAAAGTAATGTCATGTTTTTGAAGAAAAAGATGGAAATTGAACCTACCCACTCCTCAGCCCCAAGGTAAGCAAACACAATGCAGTAATGGAGAGGAGGAGAGCTATCATATAGACAGATTGCTGTTTTGGTAGAGAAAGAGATACAGCTGCTCCATTGGCTGCTTGAAGTGAAAGAGTTGCTCCAAGAAAGGAGAGAAAAATTGAGACAACGTTGTAAACAACAACAAAGACATTTCTTTGTACAGGGCAAGGAGAAAGGAGACAAAAGGAGGCTGTACCAGGTGGGGTCTTGGCAGGAGGGCTGGGTGAATTTAATTGGAAAAATAATATTTGATGATTACAGAGAAAAAAGGCTGCATACCATTTAGGAATTTGGGTTTTGTCCATATGTAGCCACTCTTTCTCGCTCCTTCTCTGCATATGATCACCATAACTCAGCTGAAGGTCATTGAAGAAATATCGCCCCGTGTGTCCTTGACTATACGTGTGTGTGTGTGTGTGTGTGTGTGTGTGTGTGTGTGTGTGTGTGTGTGTGTGTGTGTGTGTGTGAGAGAGAGCGCAAGTGCATGTTGATTTAGGATGAGTCCATTGAGCATGATAAGATCATCTTGTCCACTTGGCTAGAGCATGGTATTGCTGCATTCTCTTACCATATTCCAATAATTGAACAGTCAGGAGCTAATTTGACTGACACATCTCACCTTCTTCTCCTATCAGCCCTTGTTTAGGCTCAACGCCAAAGAAAAATCAAACCCAATGTGCAGTTAATCTGTTGAAACTACTCTAGCTTCCTCTCAAATTCAAAAAAACATTTATTGAAAGCTCCAAATTGCCCCTAGGTGTGAATTTGAATCTAAGCACCATGCAATTGGCTTGTGATGGATAATATGGCACACTGCCATCATGTATTACACCATGCACTGTCATTTAAAAAATATATACAGTATGTGCTCAAATGCAGTCTTGCGCGAGTTGTTCATATCTTGTGGTTCAAACTGTAATTGTAAACACACAGCTTTATCCACAACTTGCTTTGATTTGGGTTAGTTAGTTTTGTGTGTTGGAAACATTTCCCTCCAACCTCACTAGATAATGTGCCACACATTGGCGTGTCGCTAGGAGAAACACATCGAACCTATGTGAAAACCTCTTCTATGCTGCTCTGATTGGCGAGTTTTCCAAATCGCAAGTTTATATCTACACTAAGTCCATTTCCGCAACTTACTTATTCCAGAAGGAAAGTGCTTCTTGGTATTTTTGACTTTCCGGAAGCCTTACCTATTGTTTCAGACCAAGTAGAGGGATGTAGGGAGAGGGTAGCAATGGACTTTGCTGTGCACTTTTCTATGTAATTATGTTGATTAAATAGATGTTTGGTGGGTGATGTGTGGTTAAACCCCAGAATTTTCCTTAGAAATATTCATATTACTTGTTTGTTTTCCCTTTTTTTCACTCCTTAAATCATTGTGTTCCATTGCCTGCAGGTCATGTCAACAGTGATCATTCTTCATGGTCCTCAATGAAATCTGTGTTCTCTCCAGAGACACGTGTGTTCTTCAATGGGTCAGCGCATCAAAGCAGCTGAACTTAAACTGGCTTAGAGTGAGTGATTGATTAGGTTAAAGACGGTCCAAGGAGAAGAGAACCATGTGACTTCTAAGTATCCCACTTCCCACCAAGAGAAACGTATAAGTGCGTGAAGAAACATTTTCAGTATCAAGACAAAGAGAAAGTGAGATTGACAGAATTGTCTTCTTATCTATAAATCTTGATTTATTTCTTAATTTGAAGCCATAGAACCACATGATCTCAGAAAAATATTTTTTAGCGGGGAATTAAGCACAATTATAGGTTTAATATAATTTGAGGGATATTTCCTTATAAATGATATAACATTTTTTTGGAACATTTTAGATTCAAGGAAAGAAACACTCATAATGTACACACTCACACAAACTAGTGGACACATACACCCAAACCCCTACATTACTTGACAATGCAGTCGCTAAGATATAATTGGTGTGCAGATTACCTCACCTGTGGGAGGACACATGGGCTCTCTTAAAAGGTTCGGCACTGGTCTCCTTATGGATCTATTGTGTCTGATGAGCCCGCACTCACACGTACACACACACACACGTACACGCACACGGACACGCTAAAAAAAAGATGGATTAAGCACGATTAAGAACACACCTCCTGTGTGTGAATAAAGTGATGGTTTATTGATTGTGATAATTATAGCCAGGACACTGTAGATCCATTTTGTGCCCCTTAAGACTTAATGGGCCTTAGCGCTGTTGTCACACACAGAATTTCATCCTTTTTGTTTAGGGAAATTTGTCTGAGTCAGCACAGATGAATTCATTTGTACCTATTCCTACTCCTACATTACCTTAACTGATAGTATGTGCTTTAAGTTACATGATCTGGAATGTGATGGCAGACACCAAAAGGTACTTCTAGGTCACAAAGAGTATACATGTACCTTTTGCGCCCACTAGAATGAATGAACTAGATGAAGTTGCTTCATTTCTACTTTATTACTTTTACCCAATAGATTTTACTTTGAGTGTTTTGATTTGTTATACGTTGTGGTCCCATTGCAATCCACACTGTCAGCACTGGAATCTTTTTATTCCCCCTTCAGCGTCATGTGCTCCTCTTTTGTTTCCAGTTCCTTGTTGTCCCTGGCTTGCTCTTGTCCTCTTTTCCGAACTCTCTCTTCAACCCTCCCCCTCGTTTATTTTCTCCCATCTCCTCCCCTCACTGCTGCACTCTTCCTGGCTTCAAAAGGAGGCGGTGTGACATCATCAATATGCGTCCGTCTCTTGCTGGGAAGAGGAAGTGGAGACGTGGAAAATGAGGAGCTCGCGCCTCCGGCTGATGCTAGTCTGGCAGCTGCTCAATTACTATAGCTGCGCCGACGGTGTCGTGTGTGTTGCTATGGTTACCCTGCAGTGTGATGTCCCACAACAGCTGGCAGGGGAAATGCTCTGGACTGGCAAAATGATTGTTTATACTGCTGTTGTAGAGTTATTCAATAATATAGTGATGTCATCAATGCATTTTTTTAGTTACATTAATTGGGCTTTTATTACTTCCATACACCCAAGTTAAAGACATGACAACACAGAAAGGCAGCACAGTCAATCACTCATTTGCTCATTTGGGTTCAACTCCACCCTGCATAATTTCTAATTTAAATACAATATTTCATCATCATATTTACCTTTCGTATGGTGGTGAAGTAGATTGGATTGACGTTAAGACAAGTGGGGAGTCTGGGGACGTGTGAAACCTATTAATGTAAAGATCTTTTATGACTTGACTATTCGTTGAATTATTTTTGCTCTAATTAGTGGTATAAAAAGAAATCAAATGCAAGTGATACTATGATTAATCATGGTAGTTTTTGTGAAAATATATCGTCCTGAAAATTAATATTGTGACAGGTGCTTGGGCTCCATACCGATTCCTAGTTTAAGTTGGCCCTAAATATTTTTCAGTTTCACATTTTCCTTAAATCTCTTTATCTATGTATCTACCTTGTAGGCTTCCATTTGTTTCCTAATTGTTAAATTATGTAACAGGCACAAAAGGACAGAAAGAAAAGCACTGTTCCCTCCGTGCCCCTTGTCCTTTATTTCTGTGCACTAAACCTCATCTCACGGGTGACCAGATTATATGAAAGATGCTGAGTGGTGCCGGCAGTGGATCAGGAGGAAGAGCAAATTCACCAGTTAACTGGAACATTTACTGAGGTGGATTTTTCTGTTGGGATTCTGCAGTACTCAGCAGAAAATCCAATGTGCTCCTGGAAATTTACTTGTCTCATTTTGAGTTCCCAAAGCACAAACTCTGAAAAATATAACCCAATGCATTTTTTAAGAATCCGTTCAATATCTTAAAAAAAAAAAGCTTAGTCAATTGCAATTTACAGTATACAGAGATGGTGTGTGAGGTTTGTTGTAGATGTGCTCAGTTGAGTGGATGACACTAATCCTGCACTAAAAGAGATTTATATCATTTCACATGCTGGTAGAGGACACGGCTGGACCATGACCACGGGTCAACTCCAGCGAGATCACATTATTAATAGTGAGACCAACTGAGATATTTAGCTTTCCCACTCTGAGTCACTTTTGTAGCTGGACCTAAGCGATCATAATAAGAAAACGAAGTATTGTACTTTGTGGTTTAATGAGGAAAAAATGTCTCACATTCAAAGATGACTAAATATCGTCGACTTTTCTTTTCTAAACGACATTCTATTATTTGCAAAAGAAATTATTATAAATTGAGACCAATATTTATTTTTATTTACATTTTTATACTAACTTGTGTATTCAGAAGCTATCACGTGAGATGTATTTGGTTTGCAGCTGACCATGCATATATATTTTGTTAGGATGCAATGTTGAAATTGCATTTTTTTCCCCTTGGAATTATGGGTGTTTAACAACGCATTTATTTTTGTTGGACGGCCAAACAAATTCTTGTGTGCGTGTTGTTGTCCCCTAGAAAAATTTGCATTGCAGCCATTAACAGCCACATATCATGTTTGTTAGTGTTGTTTGTAGTTTAATCAGTGATGTTTTACGTCTCCCACTTTTATAGTCTTTCAGGCAGACAAAATGTCAATAGACCGGTCTGTTTAAAGACCAAGTTGATTTACGCACACATGGTCCTGTGTTGATTGCAGGCCAACATCTGAGTAATTTTGACGCTCTGCAATCGGACCGCAGCAGGACTGTAACTAGGTCGGCTCGGGTCAAAGTGAGTCGTGTGTGCCATGATAGTTTTTGCTCCTAATTTTGTAATGTCATTTTCAATAGCAGTGGTGAAACGGCCTCGCCCAAAAATAAATTTGTTGTCATTTTCATTTTCATTCAGTTGTAAAATAATCCAATCGGACTCAAGGCATGCTGCGAAATGTGAAATGAAGTAAAGGAAAGCAGGAAAGTGAGACAAATGCCAAACACTGAAGGGCGATAAAGAAAGGCTAGTCCCACTTACGGTACAGTTTCCTTGACAACCTGGGGTAGTGCTAGTCCCCGCCACATGCAGCGAAGACAGTGCAGGAAAAGTCGTCAGGAAAATATTGAGATAAAGTCAGATAGATTCACGCTAATGAAATTATTCAGTGCGGACGGAACAATATATCATCAACATTGCGGCCTAGCACATTATCTCGGTGCAGTATCACAAGATCAGCATTAGATACGACTGTCTGCACTATCATCCATCCATCCATCCATCCATCCATCCATCCATCCATCCATCCATCCATCCATCCATCCATCCATCCATCCATCCATCCATCCATCCATCTTCTTCCGCTTATCCGGGGTCGGGTCGCGGGGGCAGCAGCTTTAGGAGGGACTCCCAGACTTCACTCTCCCCAGCCATTTCATCCAGCTCATCCCGGGGGATTCCAAGGCGTTCCCAGGCCAGCCTAGAGACATAGTCTCTCCAGCGCGTCCCGGGTCGTCCCCGGGGTCTCCTACCGGTTGGAGGCGTCCAGGAGGCATGCTGATGAGATGCCCAAGCCACCTCATCTGGCTCCTCTCAATGTGGAGGAGCAGCGACTCCACTCCAAGTCTCTCCCGGATAACCAAGCTTTTCACCCTATCTCGAAGGGAGAGCCCGGACACCCTGCAGAAGAAACTCATTTCGGCCGCTTGTATCCTGGATCTCATTCTTTCAGTCACGACCCATAGCTCGTGACCATAGGTGAGGGTAGGAGCGTAGATCGACCGGTAAATCGAGAGCTTTGCCATTTGGCTCAGCTCTCTTTTCACCACGACGGACCGGTACAGAGTCCGCATTACTGCCGACGCTGCACCGATCCGCCTGTCGATCTCGCGCTCCATCCTGCCCTCACTTGTGAACAAGACCCCAAGATACTTGAACTCCTCCATTTGTGGTAGGATCTCATCCCCGATCCTGAGAGGGCATTCCACCCTTTTCCGACCGAGGATTTGGAGGTGCTGATCCTCATCCTGACCGCTTCACACTCGGCTGCGAACCGCTCTAGTCGGAGCTGGAGTTCACGGCCTGAAGAAACCAACAGCACCACGTCATCTGCAAGAAGCAGAGACGCGATGCTGAGGTCCCCAAACCGGACCCCCTCAACGCGCCTAGAAATTCTGTTCATAAAAATTATGAAGAGAACATTATGGCGTGTCAGCCATGACAGCCCCACAACATCCAGAGCCTTTAAGAACTCCGGGCGGATCTCATCCACCCTCGAGGCCTTGCCACCGAGGAGTGTTTTAACTACCTCAGTGACTTCGACCCCAGAGATTGGAGAGTCCGCCTCAGAGTCTCCAGGCCCTGCTTCCACAATGGAAGGCGTGTCGGTGGAATTGAGGAGGTCTTCAAAGTATTCTCCCCACCGACTCACGAGGTCCCGAGTCGAGCAGCACGCCATCTCCACTGTAAACAGTGTTAACTGTTCCTCCTCCTCAGATGGTGGACCAGAATTTCCTCGAAGCCGTCTGGAAGTCATTCTCCATGGCCTCGCCAAACACTATCTCGGTGCAGTATCACAAGACAGCATTAGATACGACTGTCTGCACTATCATTCCATTGCAAAACTATACAATATCTACTACAAGTTTTGCATGGTATACTGGTACAAGAAAACTATCAACATGCTGAACCATAAAAATGCACAATACCACATTTCCATCACTGGTAATTTGGTGTAGTTTTACAATAACAAACAGTTCACCAAAAATTAATCAAGCTTGCTGGCTTCAAGCTGTTTGTTTGTCACTGGAAAATATGTATTTGTAAGCAGAGCCCTTCCAGGCCCTACACAATAACAAGCAGGTGTGGAGGGGCACCACCTGCAGCAGCTATGGAGGACAAAAGGCAAATCCGTGATGCACTACAACACCAAAAACGTCATGCTAAAACTAAGCAAATTAAACATTGCATAAAATGTTCAGCTGAATCATACTGTCTACTATTCTAATGCTAACATTTAATGAGAAACACCATAAATAGGATCGCACCATGATTGATATTGCGATGTGTTCTTCATTCATTCATCATCCAAACGGCTATACAGTATATCTCTTGCGCTTGACAAATCTATGAGGCCATCCATCATGACGAGACCATCAGGCATCAGGAATTGCTTCATTTGAGTCAGTTCAGGTAATGACATGACGTGATATAGACATAGTAATTAACATAACTGGATGATATGTTAATATCTGGTGGTGGGAACATTTGTTTAAATTAAGTCTCACATCTCATAAATGCCAGGGCAGCGAGTTGGCCTATTAATCCTCCATATGTGTGTATTAATGCTCGGAATAAATACGCTCCTCTTACATGTCTATTGCAGGAAATTATGCTACAATTTATATTCCACAGACAGCTGGACGCTTGCTATTAATCCTGTCACTTCAGATGAATTAGCATAGCAACAGCAAGACCTTCCCATGGTTTCCCATGAAGCTGCTGAGTGAGGAAGAAGTGCACTTGAAACATGTGCTTGCTTATGCAGCATTTGATCTGAACACTGATCAAACACTCACCCAAAGGTTGCCGGTGGCCTGTCAGGTCCGTCAAAGCCGCCCTTTGCTCCAAATATCGGACGGGAGGAACGGATTAACAGATTGTCGTGCACTTTAATGGAGCACTTGTTAAAATGCATTGTAATGGATTAGTTGAGTGAATGCAAGCACTCACAAAAATACATCACTGTTAGCAAATTGGAACAAAATGTGAGCTATTACTTCCTTCTATAATGTGGCAAATAGTCAAAGTCAAAGTCCACTTTATTGTCAATTTCTTCACATGTTAAGGCACACAAAGAGATCGAAATTACGTTTCCCACCGTCCCACGGTGACTAGACACAGTACACAACACTCACAATCAAATAGCACAAAGAGTAAAAACGAACAGACAAGAGCAACGAATAAGTAATAAGCAAATAACCCAAATGAATAAACAATAAATAAATAAATTGACAAATAAGAGCAGCAAAATGGAGCAAGCGCGCTAATAGCAGACAGCCAGATCAAAGCGCAAAAGAACAGGACGTCATGCAGCAGAGGTTGGAGGGGGGAGGGAATTCAGGATCCGGACAGCTTGGAGTACGAAGCTGTCTCTGAGTCTGGTGGTGCGGGAGCGCAGGCATCTGTACCCGGAAGTCAATGATAACGGCTTCCTTGACATTTAATCACTTCAATGTCTTTCCCTATACATTGCTAGGAAACAGAATTAGGGGTTATATTGGCATTATCATTATCATTTTATTGGTGCCAAGTTGACAATATGTTTCATGATACCCAATTTCCTAGGGAGGCACAGTTTCAACTAGAATGAGCATTATAATCAATCAGTAAGGGCTGATTGATTGTGGTAAATTGATTATTAATTAATTGTATCATGCAAAATGGAGAAATCTACCTCACTGCAACGGCTCTGTTGACTGATATGACAAAATTGCAACGAAGTGAAGCATATCAGAGTGCGCACAACCACAGACACACACACACACACACACACACGCACACACACACACGTGCATCCAAAGAGCAGATGGAGATTCGTTGCTGGAAAAGCTTTTGTTGTGTGCTAATGTCCTCCCTCACATATGGTTTGTTGGCAACTCTTTTACTCAAAATCTTTCCTTGTACAATGTACTTAGAATGTCTGAGTGAAAAAACTTCAGTACACTCGACATTTTTTACGGCGTACGAGGGCTTGGTTATTTTAAGTTCTCAGGAGCATATTTTATGAAGAGCACAACAAGCTGCAGCCTACTTCGTGACCTCTTTATCACGCCCCTTTGCCCCTCCTATAATGCATGCTTTCCATGGCCGCCTTCTCCCATCTCATTACCTCTTCCTTTTTGTCTTTCTGTGTTGTTTCATTAATATGCTGCCGTTAGGTAGCTTGCTGACAGGCTTCTGATGCTGTTACCATAGCAACGTATTTGGTGCAGGGCTGCTGGGGGTTTAAATGGACGCTGCTTAACATCTTTTATTCCATTTCATTTCCGTGATTTCATTCCTAAAATATATGCAAAATAAAACCATGAAATCCATTAAATAGAACTAATAACCTCCACGTCTCGTCTAATAATAATAATTATTATTAATTATATTATAATTTAATATGATAATTATTATTATAATTATTACTAATAATCCATAATCCTGCTCATTAAAATTAGTGATGGTACAAGCATTTACGGCTGAAATAAGATGACCCTAAAAATGTCTGAGCACATGAGGAGAAATTGTAAAATAGTTAGACAAGTATTCAATAAACACATTACCATATACAGGTACTGTAAATTCTGGACCATCAGCCACACCTGATTCTAAGGCACATCATCTTAAATTAGGGGAAAGTCTTGTGTTGTTCATATATAAACCATACCGGACTATAAGGCGCAGGTGTTTAATTACCATATGTGAGAGAATATACACAAAGAGGATTGTCAGGAAAGAAATGGTTCTTTGGGGACGCCTACCTTTTACTAACATAACGTTTATTGACAGAGATGAAGGAGCGCTGCAAACATGTATAAATCTCAACGACCACATCAAAGCAAAACATCGTCTTTGGTATTATTTAGTGCTAGGCCAAAATTTCATTAAATCCAAAGTCATTATGCCAGTGAGCCCAAATGTAACTCTTTGCAGAAACAACCTGACAAACTAAAATGTGTTGGTTTAGGGGACTATCTTTCCTGCAGTGAACAATAAGGTGCAATAAGACCCTGGGGTAGAAAGGAGAAAGGTGGGGCATACTTTATACTGACTCCTCATTATCAATCCTTTGTTGCAAACGTAGTTCAGATGACCTTAAAGGCGAACCATTGCGTTCGCTCACGCGAGAAAGTAAATAACATTCCAGTTATTACTCTGTATTTAAGAGACAACATATGGAAGACAGAGAGAATTCCGATCAATATGCAAATCGGTGTTGACAGAATGACTGTTTACTTGTGCAAGGTCACTTACTACACTACAACTGTGACTTATTAAGAAGTGTCTGGAGGCACAAATGCACACACTCACACACACAAAAGCTTCTCTACTAGAAGTGGTTGAACGCGAGCCGAGCTACGCTAACAAAGAACTACAAACTACTCCCTCCTCATCCTTTCATTTGTCCCCCCTCTTCTTCACCTTGCATCCTTTGTTCCTTTTCACTGTCCGTTGATTCTTGTATGTCTTTTATTCATATTGCTCAGAACTGCATGGTTATTGTTTCCAGGGAAATTGTAACCGCTTTATCATCAAATGGTGAAAATGAAGTGGGAATAAAAAATCAAAAACATCTTTTTTTTGTGAATAATTTCTCATTTTCTGGAATTGTCTGTTAGAGTTTTATAAAATGTCACATAACGACTAACTAACTAACTAACTAACTAACTAACTAACTAACTAACTAACTAACTAACTAACTAACTGGAAACTAATAAAAAAATGGTAAAACATTATCAGGTCGCATGTAAACCAAGCTGTCTTCATCACCTGTAGAGTAACTGTAAACCTGAAGGCAATGTGAGAACCAGTCCCCACCTATTGCATGTGTTTGAGTCTTTCTATGTGATGAATAATTCCTGAAAAAATGTATTGAGTAAAATCCTTCGTCCTTAGATGAAAATTGAAGATCAGCTCACAAAACTAAAAGTGATCTGAAATGGGGTGGGAAATGGCTAGAGAAAAATTTATGAAAATGAGAACATACTATGTGCATTAAAATACAGCACAGAATATAGCAAATATGAAGACATTCATCAATTTTTTGTATAGTAAAGGATATTCTTGCCAAAGGCATCCAACCTCTTAAAGCATCCTGATAAAATATTGAAATGATCTTCAATTAAATTCCCCATGAAAATATTACTCTCGATATGCACATATGCTCTAGTTTCTATGTTCTATATATACATGTGCTGTACAGTGTAGGTACGTAACTTGCGTAATCCATACAATCTGGTTTTCCTGGATTTCTTTTGTGTTGCTCAGACCCAAGCAGATCAGCCAACTGGACTGGTTGTCTGAAAGTCAAGACCCAGAAGCATGGCATTCGTGGATGCCAGTCTTGTGTCAAGTAAAGTGTCGTAACACTTGTCGGCCGAAAACCTGGTCAAGTAGTTTTCAACTCCCTTCCAGAATCGATAATCCCATTAACAGGCAGGCTTATTGATGAGCTATCTAAGAGCCACAGACTGTATGCACTGTGATAAATGTATTAAAGTGGGTTTGGGGTCATGGAGGGTAAGAGACATTTTGGGAAAGTATCAGACGGCAAGAACAGTGTGGTGCGAAAAATAAAAAGGTCAGCGTGTTGCCAAAACATTGAGGGAGGAGGAGAAATGAACCATCGGGATGGGCAGAAAATGGGTAGTAAAGAGGGAAGGGAGGAGCTCGTCATACCTCTGGGGAAAAAAAAAGGCAGTGCATTGACCGCTGTCAATAGAAAAGTTACAAACTCAACACTTACAAGACGCAAATCATGTACACACACTTCTATCCTTTTTTTGTCCTTCTCTTTCTTCCCTCCCACCATTTTCCTCTTTTGTTGTTGTCCACTGCAGAGTAGCTTGTTGCCATGGAAACACACCGAGCCATGATAAGCTGGCGTGTGTGTTCGCGTATGTGCTGAAGTGAATACGGGATGATAATTTATAAGTATCTAGTATGCTGAACAGACACTTGGATGAGCACAGGCTGATGTCTGTGTGACCAGAGTTAGCAACGTCAAGCAGTTTTCTGCAGGATGCCTTGTTCGTTTGTTTGTTTGTTTGTTTTTTTTAATCTTCTCTCCTCTGTCTACTTCAAACTTTGTTGAGGCAGTGATCCAGAGGGAGACACCGCTGTGATACAGCTGCAGTTTCCTCCTGCCAGTGTTGTGTCATGTTATTGCTCCTAACAGTGTTGCCCTGGTGATAAACACCACCATGGCGATTATATGCATAGCCATGACAGCTGTACTGTTCATTTGTCTGTTTGCTTTAATGGCTTCTAAATCATATTTTGCTAACAGTATTTTTCAAATTATTTTCAAAATATCAAATCAATAACTGTTAGTTATCGGCTGGTAAAATATTCCATTTGATCAGTTATGTAGTTTAATTTGTTGAACAGTGAACCAGATGAGGATATTGGGTACAAAGCCACCTGCTCTGTGTTGTGCATTACTGACACCTACAGGACCATACAGGGAAATAATCGTATACAGTACTTTGTAGGTCATGTCCTGACTTCCATAATTGGAGACGGGTGTATCAAATGCATTGCTAATAATGTGCAACACATAATGACAATGTGGATTTTTGCTGTTACAGAACTCCCAGAAGAAAAGAGGAGCGCGACCCAACAACAAACCTGACAAGAAGCTTGCCCCGCAGGTAGCATACTCAAGCACACTAAAATATATACATTGTTATCCAGCCAGTTTCTGAAAAAACTGTATGTCTTAAATACCCAATATGAGCACCATCAAAAGTGGAAATCAAGGGAGAGAGGCAGATCTAGATAGCACTTTAGTTTTTCTACTATTCAGTCATGTTAATAATAATGATAAATAATAAAAATAAAGCTTTCTTCAAGGAAACAAATCAAATTGTAATTCTGAACCAGCAGCCTCACAAAAGGGAAAAACTAAGTGTAAAACACCTTCATCATCATACATAATTATAATGGGAGTTTTAAATTATAATTTGCATATAAAAGAACAAAGTGGTCATAAAAATTGAACACTGGAATGTAATCACTTGGTAATGAAAAACGAACGAGGCATCAAGTTGTCAGTAAGATAATACGTCATTTTACAAAAAAGTTAAGTACTTCATTACTCGGGGTGGCTCGGTGGGGCACTGGGAAGCCGTCCGCCTCACAGTTAGGAGGGTGCGGGTTCGATTCCACCTCCGGCCCTCCCTGTGTGGAGTTTGCAAGTTCTCCCCGTGTCTGCGTGGTTTTCTCCGGGCACTCCGGTTTCCTCCCACGTCCCAAAAACATGCTTGATAGGCCGATTGAGCACTCCAAATTG
This sequence comes from Syngnathus leptorhynchus, assembly GCF_054491065.1. NCBI lineage: Eukaryota > Metazoa > Chordata > Actinopteri > Syngnathiformes > Syngnathidae > Syngnathus > Syngnathus leptorhynchus. The sequence goes on along the minus strand of NC_141195.1, from coordinate 4,144,913 downwards.
TCCCTAGGTGTGAGTGCGAGTGCAATGGTTGTTCGTTGTCCTGCGATTGGTTGGCAACCAGTTCAGGGTGTCCCCCGCCTACTGCCCGATGACGGCTGGGATAGGCTCCAGCACGCCCGCGACCCCCGTGGGGAATAAGCGGTTAAGTCAAGTCAAGTCAAGTTTATTTGTATAGCCCTAAATCACAAGCAGTCTCAAAGGGCTTCACATAGACAATCAATTGACAATTATTCTCAAAGCATCCCCTGATCTTGGGCTCCCAAAAGGGCAAGGAAAAACTCAAAAACCCCTACCAGGGGAAAAATGAGAAACCTTGAGAAGGGACCACAGATGGAAGGATCCCCCTTTCAGGATCACCAGGCTGCAATGGATGCAAAGAGGGCACATAAAATACATCATATGGAAATCAAAAAGTGGATGTCCAGGCCAAAGCGAAGAGCTGTCGGAGGTGCCTTCGATTGTCCTGGCAGTGTCCTCTAGGAGGGTATTCCGCTGCAGATCCCTCATGCTGAATTGGTCCACGAGAATCTAGATAGCCGTCGTCAGCTTGGGTGTCACCTAACCACCTCCCCAGCCGGGGAGGGGTGGGGGGAGTGGGGTCGGGGAGAGGGAGCAAAAACAAACTCCAGCCGAATCGGCTACTACAGGTTAATTAAAGGCCACATCATAAAAATACGTCTTTAAACGTGTCTTAAATATTTCTACTGAGGTAGCAGTTCTAATATCCATTGGCAGGGCATTCCAGAGCTCTGGAGCCCGAATAGAAAATGCTCTAGCCCCTGCAGACATTTTCTTGGCCCTCGGTGTCACTAAAAGACTAGCGTTTTGCGAACGAAGGTTACGAGACGGAACATAAGGAAAAACTAAGTCGACGAGATATGAAGGCGCTAAGCCATGCAATGATTTATAGGTTAATAGAAGAACCTTGAAGTCACATCTTAAATGGACCGGGAGCCAGTGTAAATTGGCTAATATTGGGGTAATGTGATCAAATTTTCTTGTCCGTGAGAGCAGCCTTGCAGCAGCATTTTGTACTAACTGTAGACTTTTGATGCTGGACTTGGGAAGACCAGAGAATAATGCATTACAGTAGTCCAGGCGCGACGTGATGAATGCATGTATAATAATTTCGGCATCACCGGTCGAGAGGATTGGGCGAATCTTAGCAATATTACGAAGGTGAAAAAATGCTATTCTGGTTATATTCTTAATGTGCTTTTGAAAGGAGAGCGTTTGGTCAAATATTACCCCGAGATTAGTTACAGTATCACTCTGAGTGATAGTACGGTTATCTAGAGTTATAGCGGTTTCCTTAAATAGATGTTGATAACGAGCTGGACCAATTATCAACATTTCAGTTTTATCTGGGTTCAGACGAAGGAAGTTGAGAGACATCCATTGCTTGATCTCCGCAAGGCATGCCTCAAGATTACAACAGTCCCACGGATCTGTCATTGATAATGGCATATATAATTGGGTGTCATCCGCGTAACATTGAAAGCTAATATTATATTTACGTATTATGTTCCCAAGCGGAGTCATATAAATATTAAATAGAATTGGTCCTAGTACCGATCCCTGAGGGACACCACACGTAACTTTATAGAGCTCAGAGGACGCATTGCCATGGACCACACGGTGCGTCCTGTCCGATAGATACGAATGAAACCAGCCTAGTGCTGACCCCGAAATACCGACACTACCTTTAAGACGCTCTAGTAAAATATTGAAGTCAACAGTGTCGAAAGCAGCACTAAGATCGAGTAGTAACAATACCGATGAAGTATTTGAATCCATAGCTAAGAGGAGATCATTAGTCACTTTAGCAAGTGCTGTCTCAGTGGAATGATTAGCTCTAAACCCAGACTGAAAAGATTCATATCGATTATTAGCGACCATGTAATCAATAAGCTGCTGCGCTACTACTTTTTCAAGCAGTTTTGCTATGAATGGGAGATTTGAAACTGGCCTATAGTTACTGAGACAGTCCGGGTCAAGATTTGGTCGCTTAAGTAGCGGTTTAATAATGGCGGTTTTAAAGGCTGTTGGCACTATCCCAGAGGAGATAGACAGATTAATTATATTTGAAACGGACGGTCCTAAGATTTGAAATAATTCTTTAAATAGTTTGGTTGGAAGCGGGTCAAGTAAACATGTTGTTTGTTTAGCCGCACTAACTAATTGTGAAAGCCTTTCGAGGGACACGCTTTTAAAATTTGAAAGGGTTATTGCATGATCGTCGGCGCCGGTAATCGGCGGTCCCGACTGAGTGATCGGAATGGTCATCTTGATCTCATCCCTAATGGATTCAATCTTTCGAGCAAAAAATTTCATGAACTCGTCAGCCGAGTGAAAGGAGCCATCGGGGGTTGGCTGGCGTAGTGTTAGCTTTGCCACCGTATCAAATAGGTATTTAGGATTGTTCTTATTGAGATTAATGACCTGCGAAAAATAACGAGTTTTTGCTAAAATAAGCGCATCTTTATATTTCAGGAGGCTGTCGCGCCATGCCTGATGGAAAACCTCAAGTTTGGTTAAACGCCATTTGCGCTCATGCTTTCTACTTAATTGTTTAAGCGAACGTGTTTCATCTGTGAACCACGGAGTAGGCTGTCTACGGCGAGTTTTTAGACGTAGCGGCGCCACAGAATCAATGGCATTTAACAATGTAGCATTGAATTCATTTGTAAGATTATCAATAGAGCCGGTATATGAGGGCAATACGGCAGTTGCTGGTGGCAGTAGCCCAGATAGCGCAGTCGCAGTCATGGAGTTAATATTACGGCTGCTATAATTCTGATTGCTCTCTTGTCTTTGACTAAGAACTAAAATTTCAAATTTTATTAAGTAGTGATCAGACAAAACAGTAGTGTAAGGCAGTACTGTTATATTAGAGGTTGCCAGTCCTCGGGATAATACCAAATCTAAGGTATTACCATTCTTGTGCGTTGCTACCTGTACGGCTTGCGTAAAACCAAACGTATCAATTAGAGTCTGAAACGCCGAAGTAAGTGGCTCTGACGGTAAATTCATGTGGACGTTAAAATCGCCCATGATTATTATATTATCCGCGTTTGTCACTAGATCAGCCACGAATTCTGAAAATTCATCCAGGAAGCTAGCGTAAGCCCCAGGTGGACGGTAAATAACAGCAAGATAAAATGACGGTAAAGCGGTGGATCGGACAGTGAGAACTTCAAATGTTTTAAATATGTTAATCGAACGAGGCGTAAATCTAAGATCGGAATTTGAGATGAGGGCAACACCCCCACCCTTTTTTCGAGGACGCGCCACATGCGAGCTCACAAAATTTGGAGGCGAGGCCTCATTAAGCGGTAGCAGGTCATTAGGTTTTAACCAGGTCTCGCAAAGACCAAATATATTTAGATTATGTTCCGTGATGAGGTCATTAACGAGAACCGCTTTTGTATGAAGCGATCTAATATTCATAAAGCCAAGTTTAAGTGTAATTGGTTGGTCAGGGTTTGTATTTATCGGAGGAGTTTTGAACGAAATGAAAGTGAGGTTGTGTTCTCTAGGCCTGACATCACCTCTCAATTGTTTATTCGCGCGGTGGGACGATACGACCGTAGGAATTTGATAGTAAATATTTGGTACACACGTAATATTATCTGAAACAGTCACCATATCATCAGCTATACTGGTCGGCGTGGAGCTTTTGGATTTGTCTGCCACCTCAGTAGAAAGCGCGATCATGTGGACTGTAGCACTATTCAAACTGTTACGCTTTAGTCTACACAAGGAGCTATGTGCATGCTGGAAGTCTAGCCTAGCGCTAGTTAACTTTAACTTAACTGACTCCAAACCCATCCTGACAGGTGGTCTAATCACCTGTGCTCCGGCCTGCTCTAAGGTGACCTGTCATGAGTGGCTCAAACAGTAATCTATATTTCTAGAAAGAGTGAAGGCGCCTTCACGGTTAGGATGAAGGCCGTCCTTCCTCAGCAGGTCGGGGCGGCCCCAGAAGGAGGGCCAGTTATCTATGAAATACAGTCCCTGCTTTTTACAGAACCCAGCCATCCATCGATTAAGGGAGACTAATCTACTAAACCTCTCATCAGAGCCTCTCCCAGGCAGGGGGCCAGAGACAAATACTCGATGCCGACTCATCTTTCTGGCGAGATCACAAGTCCTCGCTATGTTTCTCTTTGTGATCTCAGATTGCCTCATCCTAACATCATTGGCGCCGACGTGTATCACTATATCAGAGTAGCTAGTGTTGTTGGAACTACGCTGTTGACTAGTCCTATTGCGAGTCAGCTCCCTAAGATTAGCTTCTATGTCGGGTGCTCTGCCCCCAGGAATACACATTACCGTGGCTGGATTTTTAAGCGTGATATTTCGGGTAATGGAGTCACCTATGACCAAGGTGCGAGGGCCAGTAGACCGAGATGACTTTGGACGGCTATGCGTCTTACCTGGCTCATCGCGATTAGCAAGCCGCTTGGGGCTAATGCTAACGGGGCTAGCGGGCTGACTACAGTCTGGTGCACGAAGCAGTACAAACTTCTTGTTCCGCAGACATACTTCCGCGTCCGATGATCGACAGTAGACAAACGGCCACCACAGCAGCACAGCCGGTTCAGAAAATGAATGAATGAATGAACTACATTACTCTTCAACTGGACTACTTTGAAGCATGTGCATTGAAATTGCACTGGCTGCTGCAATTAAAACCTTGGAGTGATGCATTATGCACTCCACAAATATGATGGAGGAGCTGGACTGAATATAAGCCATTTTATCTTTATTTCAAAACAGATCAATGTGAACACATCTTTTTTCATTTTATAAACATCAGAGGTGGACGTCGGTCACTCGACGTGGGCACCCTTCAATTCATCCTTACTCATAATGTAATCATACGTCTGCCCCGTCATCCTCTTTATTTTTAAAACACTTCTATCATCGCTTCTCTAGTTGTCATCACAACTGCCGTCAATAATAATAAACTCCAGTGACTTCTTTGTTATTCGGACAAAGCAGCCAAAAATATTGGCTCTTCGACCCACAATAACATGAACATCAACATCATAAAAAATATCTGCAGCTTGCCATCCAACTCAGGAATTGTACCCTGCAAGCTGCAATTATTTAAGAATTAAAGAATAAAATTGACAAACAGCAGAGTGCTTCTCGATTGTTCCGTAGTTGGCAGGACTGGAGGGATAACAAGAATAAAGCAGCTGCATTTTCTATGTCGTCCATTGTTGCTTAGGAATTGAAGAAAGCAGTTGTAATGCCATTAGGATTGATGTGTGTGTTTTGCAGTATAGGAATCATTCCCCTTTTGTTCTGTATGATTATTAATAAACCTACACACCAACAAGTCCCCCACATATGGTAATACTGGAGCTAATATCTCTTATGGAGAAGTGTGGATGTTTTGTCCTTCAAGTGTTCCAATCTGTCCAAGCGAATGAATATCAATGTATGCCGATAAATCAATGTCTGCTGCATATTTTATTGTTTTTACTTCATTTCTGCCAAGTGGCTGCCCTCTATCTTACCTTTGTAGGTATTTGTGCACGCACATGTTCGGCCCACTCGTTGTTTAACATTGTATTGCAAAGATAAAACCAGCATTTAACTGAGATACAGATCTGACATGTCAAGACTAGCAAGAGCTGATCCTCTCAATGGCTCTCGATCCGAAGCACTTACCATAAATGGTCGTGAATGTGCTGCCCACCTTCTGACTTAATGTGTTTGGAAACGCTTCGCAGGCTGTAAAGCAAATACACCCACGGAGTTGCCAGGGAGGTGTGGTTGAACTGGGTCAACTTGGGTCACAGGTCCAAGTCATATGTTTCTCCACACTGCAGTGGTGCTTCAAATGACCCTTTGGTTGACTTTCAAAATAAAATTTCTCATTGAGATAAATTACATTTGGAACTGAAGTGAAATGCTGGTGTTGGATATGTATCATTTAGTGTGGATTAGGATTCCTCGGCATTGCTTAACTGAGGTCTGCTATTTTCTTTCTCCCATTTCTCCCATACCCTGTCACAAAAACATATTCAAGTACAGCAGAAAATGTACTCCCAAATGCTGAGTCAACATGTCGCAGGTACAAAACCTATATTTCCTCTAAATGCCCTTCAAATGAACTTAAACAACGGGCATTTGAGAAAAGAATGCCATTTTATTTCGGTAATGTTTTAGTCATCTTATTTAAAGAGAGTCTTGTCAGACTTTTAAAGGAATTGGTAAATGAATCTTTCCAAGTGCTTGTTTGATAAAGAAAAAGCTGATGCCAACTGCGTCATTAAGATTGAGTGCTCACTATATTGTGCTTGTCTTTTATTCCATCACCACAGGAAGACAGCTCAGACCTCAAGTGCCAGCTCCACTTTGCCAAAGAGGAATCAGCCTTGATGTGCAAGAAGCTAACCAAACTGGTGAAGGACAGTGAGTCCATGAAGGATGAGCTGGCCAAATTCAGGTCCCTTTATGGGGACGTTGACGCTTCCATCACTGTCGATGAGGTATTGAATAAACCTTTGGATAGGTACAATGTATATGTGTAGATATGATAGATGGATGGCTGGACAGCAAGATAAAGGTGACGAGTTCAGGAGATGATCTCATTTTATTTGACTGCCGTCAGGTTGCCGACTCCCCTCACACTCGTGAGGCAGAGGTCAGAGTTCACCTGAAGCTTGTGGAAGAGGAGGCTAACCTGCTGAGTCGGCGAATCGTGGAGCTAGAGGTGGAGAACAGAGGCCTCCGAGCTGAGATGGACGATATGAAAGTAGCACAAGGTAGCATTTTGTCACACTCAATATTTGTAATTTTATTTTTATGCTCTTAAATCTGAAGAAATTTTAAATGAAGGCAACAATTATTGTCGATAATAACTGTACTATAAATAATATATGCAGATGTCTCATGTCAAACAGTAAATGAATAAACCAATGCTATATCCAGAAATGAATATGAACCATAGCAAAAATATTCTGCAGAATTAAAACAAAAACATTCCGTCTCCCTCCACCATAAACAATGGACAGAAATATACATCAATAATATGTTGATAAAATATGATCGATACCACACTGTTCACTATACATGTGAATGTAAACAAAAAAAGTCTTGTATGCTATTATAATGCTCATCTATGTTAATGTCTAAGCAAGAATACTTTTTTGGAATGACAGCATTCACCTTCTGACTATTTTGGCTCGACCCACTGTTGTTTAACATCGCTCCTGCTCTTCTTTAGATGGGTCCCAAGAACTTAGTAACGTTGGAGGTGGACCAGGGACAGGGCCAGTCGTTGGAGTAGGGGCTTCATCTGAAAATGTCATGGAGCTTCAGAGACACCTCCAGTTTGTGGAGGAGGAGGCGGAGCTCCTGAGGAGGTCCCTCATGGAGATGGAAGAGCAGAACAAACTCCTGATGAATGAAATCAACCGCTATAAATCCGAGCTGCCTCCACCGACGGCGCCCCTCGCTTCACTGTCGGAAAGGCTTCTTCACGACGGGTCGCTCCACTCCGTACAAGCGGGAGCTGTGCTCATCAGCCCGGATGCGTCCCCTCAGGAGGAAGAACTTCGAGTAGCGCGGCTTCAGATCGTAGAGCTAGGCGGGAAGGTGAAAAAGCTACAGTACGAGAACCGAGTGCTCCTGTCCAACTTGCAGCGGTGCGACCTAGCGTCCTACCAGCCCCTGTCCTCCTCCTCTTCATCTTTACGAGTGGCTCTGGAGACTAATGAAGAGGCTGGAGATTCAGCTGAGTGTCTCCCTACCAGGTAGTGTCCAAAGGATGAATAACTTTTTCTCCGTTTGGGTTTTGATTCACACTTCAATTAGTAAGATGACAAATATTTTGTCGCCTTTTATTGGGCGGGTATTAATCGTCATTCGTTCCACCTTTTTTGCTCAAGACAAAGGCATAAAAACATAAACATAACATAAACATAAAAATAAAACACATATACAATAACATAAAATAAAATTCTCTTTCTTTCATTTTCCATCAGTTCGCCAAACCGCAAAGAACCGTTAGGTGTGGAAAACGTCTCTCTGGAGAACACTGAACAAAACAAGATGGACAAAACTGCCGGGCCCAAAGCCTCACCATTCAGCCTCCTTGGATTCAAGGACCATGACGCTTTGCTCGCCATGAGGGATCAGGCGCGCCTAATTTCCACAGCGATTCAGCTCATCACATCTCCAGAGTCCAACTGCCTACCGTCCTCGCCATCCATCTATCACAACGTTTTCAGCAACGTGGCAGCAGAATCGGGTGACCTGGAGAAAGCGCAGCCTCACTGCCAGGTTTGTGTTTTTTTTTCTCTCTCTGTAGTTAGAGTCAAAGTAATACAACAACAGTAATGAAATAAAAATTACTCAAAAGACAACAAAGCTTGTCTTTGTGTCAAATAAATAATACAAAATGGTAGCTGCCTCTCATTGTCCTTATTGGTGTGTCCTGCAGTTAACTGCTACCATCAAATTTACCATGGCTACAGTGAAACCTAAGGTCATTCATAAAAGCATCTGTACCACTTGATGGAAAGGTGGCTTTTAAATCGCAACCTTTTAAACTTTGCACACATTTATGTGTTAATTAGATCGCATTCTGAACTGCCTTATTTTACTTTACTTGCTTCGCGGCATTTACTATGGGTGTTCCCGATAGATTTCCGAGCTGTCCGACTTGGCTGACAGGCCTCTAGTTGGCGCTCTGACCAGCAGGCTGCAGGCACTGCACAGCCAACTCCAGGTCTTTGTGGAGCGTGTCGACAGCCTGGGTAAATCCTCACATGGTGAGGGTCAGTCTTCCTTGACCTCATCAGTCAACGTATTAGCCTGCGCTGATGACGAGCACAATGCACTCAAGACTGCAGAAGAGAAGGTAAAACACAAGACGTTCCATCCTCTTCCTCATTTATTTTCATTCTCTTTATTTTCTTGTTTTATTGTAAGCTTTTTTTTGGTTTGGTTCTTTTCTTTTGACTACACTCTGCTAATTCTACTTTCTGGGCTGATTTAACCATTCCCAATCTCATTGTTCTCGCACTGGATTTACAATGCATGTTCAATTCTGACCATTATGATCAACACAATTACCAATGTTGCGGGAAAAAAAAAGAGATTTGGTAAGATCAGATGTATTTCCAAAAAAATAAAAAAATTCAGAATTGAGCTGCTAATGCAAGCCTCCCTCTGTGGCCTCTGCATGTAGTTGGATCAACCTCCTAATCCAAATTTTCCACACTGCTTTAGGCCTCAAATGGAGCCTGGTTGTTGCATGACATTGGTTCAATATTTATTTTGTAGCTTCTATTGGGTTTTTGGAATTAGATTTGATAATAATTGAAGTAATGTGTTCTCCATGAATATTAGACGTGCTGTTTCAGATCCTTTTCAAGTCCACTTATGTACTGTATGTGGCAATTAGTTCGGACGTACAAAATAATACCTGACTTATTTTAAAGCATCCATGATTGCGAGCTGGAATTGGGCAAAATACTTGCATCTGGAAACTCATGATTTATGAATTCAGGAAACCCAAACAACAGCATGACTTTTGAGTCATTAATATTGCATTGTCATAGAGAGAAGCCATTTTCAACACATTAAATCGATGATTGATTTATTTAAAAATCTTGCGTGGGGAATGACCAATGGTATTTACAGCATTTTTGAAAACATGAAATTAACCAAACTTCAACCTGGTAGGTTTTGGCGTGACACCAGCGTTATGCTAATTAACATTATTGTCAAATGTATGAAGGGCGACTATGAATACATTTAAATTGAGTCATCGTCAAAACCATGGAACACCCATTTTTTTATTTGACATGAAAAAATATAGAAATGTCAGATTTTTCTCAAATTATATTGTTTTTGTATTTTTTATCCACTTATTTTCAGACTTTCTTGAAATACAGTACCTTGGTGGGAAAAAAGACATACAATTTGCTTGAAATGCCCTTCAGATAATTGCATTTCTATTCCACCTTTTTGTCTTAACTCAATTGTGATATTAATTTTCAGCTAAATGAAATCATTTTTTAGACTCCATTAGAGGCCAATTGTGAGTCCAAACACCCTCCACCCCTTTTCCCTCCTTTTCTTCCCTCTTCCAATTGTCCTTTTCTTCGCATGGGCACATAACACTTTGCCTTGCACCCCCCGTTACCCTGTTTTTAAAAACCTCACTCTCTGCCATTTTTCACATTTTCCTCCCATCTTTATCAAACTATCTCTTTTCCCTGTTTTGTTCATCATTGCAATCTTCCCTCCAACGCTTGTTTTTGTGTCTCACACTTTGACCTTTCACTCATACTACTTCTCCCACTTTTTTTCCTCCCGCTGCCCTCTTGTGTGCTCTTCTGTCACTATCCTCCCCTCAGCCTTTCATTATTTCCTCTGTTTTGCTTTTCTTTTTTTTCTCCACCCTCTCCTTCTCTTCTCTGACCAAGATCTTTTTCCTCTACATTCTTTTTTTTGTCATGTGAGAACCACCGATTGTTATTGTTGTATGTGGTTGAGTGTATGCATTTTATTTTGTGTTTGTTCCTTTTGTTTCTTTTTTGTGTCTTTTGGCTTGCTTTTCCACCTCACACCACATTTTGTTCTCTATACTTTCTTTGTATGTTTGTTTTTCATTTCTTTCTTTATTGATTTGCCCACGCATGAATGCAGCAGCCTGATTGTAGGGACCAGTTGCAACCAGGGTTCAAAGGCCAATCAGAGGAGAACGGTCAGGCAAAGAAAAGAAAAAAGCACATTGAACGAGCAGAGGAGGATGAAAAGGAGACACAAGATACACTAAGTGTAAGTAACACAACACTGATTTAGAACAGGACTCGTGTTTTTTTAGAACTGAAGCCTCTTTCACTCCGCGTCTGTCCAAAATGTTCGCATCAGAGGTGTAACAGTAGAACTGGTCCCTCACGTTGAGTCAAATGCTCTTGAACTATTTATAACTCTTCTGGAGGGGTTCAGGTCTCATTCTAGTTCTAGAACTCTGTTACCCAGCCTGTGGAGTAAAAGGATTTCAGCCACTTGTATCCATGATCTAGTTATTTTGGTCACAACCCACAATTCGTGGCCACTGCAATGGCTGGGAACTTAGACTGACTGCTAAGTGGAGAGCTTTGTTTTAGACCTCAGCCTTTTTTGTCACTACGACAGTTTGTATGACTCCGGACGCTGCACCAAGCCACCTGTCGGATCTCACAGGTTCCAAGATGCTCGAGCTGTTATAGAAAATAGATGCTGAATTAATTAGTTGTCTTTGAAACCATTACAATTCATGATTTTTACTACAATTAAATCATCATATCACATCGTAAGAATGAATTGTAATGTTTTAAAAGCTGAGTTTCTCAGCAGTCTTTCCGCCTTTGTTACACCTCTAATGCTTCTAGTCCATTTGGAGGTCGAATACCTATTACAACGATGTGCCATCAATTCAACTCAGCACATCAGAGAGAATGCACAAATACAAATGTCTGATTCACCCCATTCCAACTTTCCCACGTTCCAAAAATTCACGGCATGACTGCAAGTATTTTATTTGTTCATAACATTACCCGTTTTTGCATAATTAGCAAATTTGTGCCTTAAAATCCCCCATTCATTCTTAATGGCGCATTAGACACAAGCGACGTACACGAGAGAGTTCGAATTTTGACATCTGACAACTTTTTTCATGATTTCTTTCCTTAACTCATTTATTTAACTCTTTTATTTTTTATTTATTTATTTTTCATTCATTCATTTATTTATTCATTTAATTTTAAGTTGAAAACATCATTTTACCGTTTTAACGGAATTTACCATTTTTATTTCTCGTTTAATATCATCATTCCACCACAGCAGCACTAAGTCGCTGTTTAGCTCAGTAAGAAGAGAATGGCACTTTAAACACGAGCGCTGTTCGCGAGTGAGTTCGAATCACGCTTGGCCATAACGATTTTATTCATTCATTCAATTTTAACACCACTTTAATAATTATTTTCATCATCATTAATTTACCATTTTTATTTTATTTAATCATCATTATCAATTTACCATTTTTATGTCATTTAATCATCATTTCGAGTCCCACAATAGTGTGAAGTGCCTTCGCCTTCACACGCAATTTCTCCAGAAATTGCCAATTCTAGTTCATTTAGTTATTCATTTAATTTTAATTTAAAAACATCATTTTACCAAACGTCATTTACCATCTTTATTTTTTGATTAATAGCATCAATCCACCACAGCAACACTAAGCTGCTGTTTAGCTCAGTAAGAAGAGAATGGAGCTTAAAACACGAGCGCTGCTCCCGTGTGAGTTCGAATCACGCTTGGCCATTTTTTTTTTCATTCATTCAATTTTAACACATCACTTTAATAATTATTTTCATCATCATCATTAATCTACCATTTTTATTTTATTTTATCATCATTATTAATTTACCATTTTTATGTCATTTAATCATCATTTCGAGTCCCACAATAGTGTGAAGTGCCTTCGCCTTCACACGCAATTTCTCCAGAAATTGCTAATTCTAGTTGAGTATGAACTTTATTTTGTGGGTTCGTGACCACAATGTCATGATCATCATGATCATCATGATAAAATTCTTCACAATACAGATTAGGTGTGTGCAAAATAGAGGTTCAGCAAAACATACATCTTAAGATATTTTAACAAGGATTCTTAGCACCAGGAACGGTCCAGGTAGCTTTCAAACTCCTTGTCAATCTCTCAGCTCCACGAGGAGCAACAGAAGGCTCTGCTCCGCCAGGACTTTCAGCTGCAGAGTTTAGGCCTCCAGGCTCGGCTCCAGCACAAGAGATGGAGCCAGGAGAGGACTTTGCTGGTACAGGAGTCACAGCACCTCAAACAAGCACTGCTACTACTTAGCCTCAAACTACGCTGCTTCCTCAAACACTGGAGGCTGGGCTGCAAGAAGGACACTGAGTGGAAAGACATTCTGGAGGTACAATTTTCTCTTGTATAACATAATCGCTCTATTGATATTAGGTAGATTTTTTTTTTTTTTTTTTTTTAAAAAGCACATCTCATTTTTTATTTTATTAACAAGTTGTTTAGTCTCATACTGCAAAATCAATCTAAATTCTAAAATGAAAACCATACGTTTTATATCGTCAGAAGGTGGGGTAAACAAATGCTACTCTGTGTTTGGTCATCTAGATGAACAACCTAAAGGACCTCTACCTTTTATTGGAGGAGGATAACCTGCACTTAACTGAGAAAAAAGATGGAGACGAACAAGCAGTCGGCCAAGCAATCAAGGTTGGCTGCACATATGCATAAAAACATGCGTGATTATTTCCAAAACAAGCTCTCTCAATGCGGATTCATTATTTTCACTCTTTAGTTGAGTGCTGTCAGCAGCACTCTGGCCGACCTAAAGGTAGCGCTGCAGGACCTGAGTGGCGAGCTACGGCAGGAGAAGCAAGGCTCCCAGGAACTCACCCAGCAGTTTGCAAAGGCCAAGGCATCATGGGAAGTGGAGAGGACTGAACTTAAAAGCCTCATCGCTCAGGTGGGCAAGGAGAATTATTTTCCTTAATGAGGCTCTGGAGAATGACAGCAACATGTCAGGAAAGAGTGGAGCAGGGCGACCAAATGCAGCTTGAACCAGGGTTTATTGAAGTTGGAAGGGAGGTAGGTGGGGAAACAAAGACACAGACGGGATAGAGACTCATAGCCAGCTAACAGACAGTCACAAGTTCACTCGGAGACCGTGAGTCTCCAGACAAGACCGGTGGAATATAGTCGAGCAGGACAGGAACTCTAGGCACGGACACAGATGGGAGACAACAGTAGACACCAACAGGGAGAAACACACGGGCAGGGTTTAAATACATGAGACATCAAGAGGGAGCAGCTGACAGACATAACGGTAATGAAGGGGTGTGGCTGAGGGAAGTTGACGGCCAAGCGTGCTCTGGCACGGGCGTGACCCAACAATAGTAATCCTGCAAGCAGCTCTGAGTGGGTCCTCGTACGCTTTATTTTTAATAGCAAATCCTCGGAGGGGGAACCAAACTTTGACGTCAATGTAATAAACCCAGCTCGAACTAACCTGTGATAGGCATGCCAAGCTATTAAAGAAAACTCTTTGTTAGTGTAAAGTAGGACTTCCTAAAGTCAAAAGCCTCAACACGCTTACAATTTGGAGTTCAATCGAAATGCACCTCCAAAGTCAAACTTTAGATTTAGACCTGCAAATCTTGAGATTTTAGCTCTGAACATCATCTGAAACAGTAACTCCACAACAAAATGTAACCATAGAACCAGAAATGTAATTTGCCGATACAGCAAAGTGTCTGGTCGCTTGGTACAATAGAAATAATGATGATTCAGTGACATGCAAGCTAATGTAAATAAAAGAATTATATTTTTGTAAAACTAAAATCACTAATCTACACCAATGTAGGAGTTACAATAAGCCATAAATAAAGTAGACATTTGCATGGAAAATACTTTTTAGACCATCGTAACCTGGACTGACCTGTGCTGATAACATTGTGAACTGAAGACATGTCGTTCCTCGTGCAATTTATTTGCTTGTATTAACACCTATCTGCTCGCAGCTCAGCCAGGGGCGTCACCATGGTTACACACACAATGGGAGAGCAGAAAGAAGCTCTGAAATGTGAAGATCTGTTGGCTTCTTTATCCCTAAAGGAAAATGGCAAATATATGATTATGTTCCCGCTATTTACATACATAATTACCTCTTATAGAGCAGTAAATGCTAATTTAAATGGAATGTCTCTTTTATGGGTAAGCGATGTTTGCATGAGGGACTCCAGTGGGCCACCTTCAACATGAATGAATCTTAGCTAAACACGCATGTCATATTCCACGACTGACCACCCGGCGAGCCTATTCGCACTATGTACCGACTGACCTGGTCCGCAAAGTCACTGTGTGTCAAAATAATGGGCCACTCGCCTGCGCCGCGTGAACTTACATGGAGTCAGCAACAGGGAGAAAAGGGAAAGCTAAGGTCCTCATTAAAAAAATGCAAGAACCCACAACACCCCCCCCCCCACACACACACACACACTTACTATGGATGCATTACCAAATTGTTTACTCCCGATCTTTTTAACACAATTCACTGTTTGTTTTCCTAGCTTGAGAGCAAAGCACCCAAAGCAGCATCTTTGTCTTCTGCTGATGCAATAGACCCACCTGACCTGAAGGTGGCACTGAGGAGGGAACGCGAGGAGCACCAGCACCTTCTGGCTGAGTCCTATGCAGCCGTAATGGACTTGACCAAACAGGTAAAAGTGTTTATGTGAAAGACAGACAGTATTATTAGAGGTCGTTGATTCTCTTTCTTGTCTCTCTGGCATGACAGCTTCAGATTGGAGAGAGGAACTGGGGCAGGGAGAAGCTGGAGCTGTTAGAGCGGTTCAGCCAGGAGAGAGCTCAGTGGGAGCAGATGCTGAGAGAGACCAAGGTGAGTGTGTGTGCGTGTGTGTGTGTAAAAGGAAAGTCGAAGACAGGAAGAGTATGTGTCTTAAGATGATGGAAGTGGATGATGGCGTGCATCAGTGATAAGGGTTTCCTTGGAAGACCTTTCATCAGATGTGTTTCTGTCATAGTTCACCTCGGTTCCCCAGTATATTTGATGTTTTATTGAAAATTCTGAAAAAGAAAGAATAAGGCCGTATTGAATCAGCACTTTTTCAGCTTTTGCCCTTAGACAGGAGTTTTTAACCAAGTGTCTTGGCTTTTTTTCTGTCAATTTTGCTGTACTGAATCGGATACACATTTCAATCTAATACTTTATATGATCAAATATTGGTGAATGTTACAAACAGGTTTGGGGTTTGTTTTTCTTTCCCAGGCATGTTCCATTACAATTCTTGTTTAAGCAATAGATTTTCAGATTTAGGATTTCTCTTATGAAGACATTCATACTTGTTAACCAAAGAGAAAACAAGAGACCCTCAAATGGGTAAAAACAAGCAATTGTGATCAATAAACAAGATGAAAAATTAATCAGAGCTATTGGACAAATATAGCGAGTCCAACCGTTTGGAATGTTCCGAAGAAGAAAGAAACCACAGATGTGTCAAGTAACATGGAAACAGTTACAGGAAAACAACAGCTTTTGAAGACAGAAACATTTTAAAAGCGAATGAAAACAACCACCATAATTGCTGATGTTTACAGAAGACTTTCTAATCAGAATTTTTTATTTCTGGTCCCACATTCATCTTTTGAAGCCCGAACTTTAATGCCCCCATCTTGACAGTTTGTGTAAACGAAACTTGGCAAATGCTCCCAAGGTTTTGTTTTCGTGTTGAACTGTTACACTTGAATTCTGGCGGGAGCAGTGGTATACCCAAAGCTGGTTGCCATCCCATCACAGAATTTCAACATCATAATGTCATGTATCTCAATATTTATATATGTATTTATTTATCTCCACAGTCAAAGTTTTCAGGTGCTGAGTCCCCGACAGACACACTCGTCACCAACGGAACAGGATCGCCAAGGTAAACACTCGGCTGTAGCAATAGTGAGCATTACATTTGAATTATCTTTTTTTCATTTAAAGGACCAAATCCACACTTGAGCTCGATGACCCAGAATTCCAAACCACAGCTGACCTCAGGGGCTTGATCCACTTCGCGGCCCCGCCTCCTTTGATTTGTCCACAGCTGAGTGACTCCAGCAAGAATTGGACCTATCTGACTGATGAGGTAATTACACCATTTTTGTGAACAATTTTTTGAAACAGTAAATCAACCTCCAAATAGCTTTGCTTCCATGTCCACTCATAGTTTGCTTTTCGATGTCCCTATGTGAGGGTGCAAAAAGCGAATTATCACTTTTACTTACATGGATCTTCTCAGATTCCAAATGTCGGGAAAACCTGTAAAACTTGGGATGGCCCCAGCGCTAGCCTCTCCTGCGGCAACTTAGGAGGATCAGAGCTGGATCTGGAGTCTGTCCAGAGGAGCCACACTGCTCCAGAAAGCACCGGAATCCGAATGTACTACAGCCCCCCTGCTGTTCGACGTACGGAGCACCAACAGATCAAGCGGGAGAGCGACGAGATGCACAGGAACCCCAATGGGACCTCTGCCCTCAGGCTGAGTGTCTCTGAGGCAGGCCCGGCTGAGATCCAGCAGCCCTCATCCTGCTTTTCATCATCTTATGAGCAGTGGCTGAGCTCGCTCTCCAAGCAGCATCGAGAGCTGCTGGAGAGCAGAAGCGCATGCACTGCCGCTTCTGTCACCGCTGTGGTCAACAATGGCTCTGCAAACTGCCTGGCTGATGGGATGGCGTCATCAGCATTCTGTGACTTGGAGATCGGGGAGATTTCAGCAAACTTAAGTGATGACATGAAAGAGATGACCAATTGTGTGCGCCAAGCCATTCGCTCCTCATCCCTGGAGAGGAAGCCTGGCAAGGAACCTGTAAGTTAATTCATAGTTACTAGTACTATTTAAATTCTCCCTAGAAAAAAAGTTTCATAGCCTTAATGGCACATATTATTTAAAGGTTTTTTAATCACAATTTAAAATTAAACAAACATTTAAAAATGTACTCTTATTCTTTTCTAGGTGGTGGGCATGTCCACCAGATCCACACAAACAGCCGCACAATGCGTTAGCATCGGGCTTCAAACTGACAGCCTCACCAGCAGCAGGGTCGCAGGTTTGCACGGCAAAGCTTGGTCACCCCGGCCCTCATCTACAACCACTTCCCCGCTCGCGTCAACTCGAGTGAGACAGATATCAACATCTCTAGACAAAGTTCACAGCCGAATCGAGAGGCCCTGTTGCTCGCCCAAGTTTGGATCCCCGAAGCTTCAGCGCCGTGTATCCTCTGGTATTTCCACTTTTTGAGCGTATACCCTGTTATTGTCAACTTTGTTTTGTCGTTTTTTCAATTATTAGAATGATCTTGTTTTCAGGCTCCACCTCCAGACTGGAAGGGACTCCTTTGTCTCGAGAACGCAGCCTGTGGAGCTTCCAACAAAGAGCCATTAGTGGGGGTGGGGGCTCAGCCTGGGCCCGCTCGACCACCACTAGGGACAGCCCCGTGCTCAGCGGCCTCACTGATGGCCTCACTAGCCTCTTCAGTGTGGTGGAACATTCAGGAAGCACTGAGACACTCTGGAGGGGGGACGGAGGTAAAATACACCGTCATATATAGATGCATCGTCAATTTCTCTGAAAACAAAAACAAAATGATGTTCCACATGTTGTGAGGGCTCATACATTCATCATCCATTACTTCCAAACGACATCTTACTTCCAAATTACATCTTGGCAGATAATAGCAGATGATACTGATGTACCATAATGTACATCTGGTTAGCGAATGAACCCAATTAAAATAAGGTTTATTCATTTTCAGCTAATCATAACTCATGAAGTTTAATGTGTGTTCAGGGGCCAGTCCAGCTCGACACCCTCACACAGCAGGGAAACCCTCCTGCGCCTCAGTTTGCCCATCTGACCCAAACGCTCAGCGCTTCAGAGGTCCTGTCCAGGAGTTCTTTCAAAATGTGTGCAGCAACCATAGCCAGGGAGCTGTCACCCTCTCGGGAGAGAGAATGCAAAGAGAGTCCCTTGTTGGAGGAGGCTTTAACTGCGTAGATGAGCTCAAGCAAGAATGTCTGCCGGCTGCCGTGGGAGGTCTCGGTGCCTTGGCCGGACTGTGTGGGGGCAACGACAATGTGACCAGGATCGTTAACAAGCGCTTCATGAGACAGATGGCCGGCGACGAGATGGTCAGTATCATGGGCAGAGGAGGGAAGGACGGGACGGTCAGCGCTGGGACTGCAGGATCTGGAACAGAGGTGAGGGCTTTGGCTCGAACGATATTTTGCTCAAAGCCTGCTCAAATGTAAAACTGAACATATGTTTGAGCACGTTCAATTGTTTTCCTCACTGCGGCAGATGGTGAACGATTCAATTTCATTGGGTAGTGATTGAAAGATTTTTTCTATTTTTCGTCAGGATGGATCCTGTGACTGCATTGCCCCATCCAACTGTCCCACCCGACCTTCTCGAGGCCCTCGCACCTCGCCAGGACAGTGCAAACACCGCCCACAAGAGTCTTCAGCCTCTGTCGAGGAGAAGCGAGACACTTTGACAGAGTGAAAACACTGCTTCTCCTGCGCGCCCGCACACACACACACACTGGCACGATTCCTTTCAAACACGGCACCCCACTGCCATAGCAACACGTTCACTCCCTTCACCTAACCTGCCACATACGTGCACTGCCAAACATAACACACACCGCTCAGCACACATACACGTTACACACACAAAGTCAGGTCACCATTTTCAGTGTCAGTTCTTACACCAGGAGGACGAGCCGTCATACCCGTTTAACAATCACAATACTACCAGCAGGACGTTCTGATAAGTATCGCTATGGACCTAATGAACCCCTCACCCCTCAATAGTTTCACGTGTTACACCACCGAGCTATTACAGCAGGCTCGGGGGACCGAAACGAAAGAATGTAGTCACCCCCACCTGCATGTGCTGCTTTGTTTACAACAAACACAGAGAGGACCTTTTTATGCCCATAAGACATCGCTCTCACCACTAAAGTGAGCCGATCCATTTTTAAAAATCGTACAAATTGAAGACCTCAACAATAAGCGGAAGCCTGGAACCTTTTCTCCACACATGGGACCATTGTGTTATGTAATATTTGTCGTTGTAGATTGTAAGGGGAAAAACAACATTGGCTGTTGATTGCAAGAGATGTTTTGTTTCATCTCTTCACTGATGTCAAAACCCGAGCCGAGGCGATGACAGTAATGCGTAGTTGGGCCCGTAGTGATTTGGCGAGAGGTAGATAAAAGGTCATTGTAATGCAAACATTACGCCATTTTTCACATGATGTCAAACAACCGCTGCATTTATTTTTGCAGAGAAAAGCTGTTATCTGACAATTGAATCAAAAGGGGCATATCAAGAAAAATTGACTTTTAATTGATTTTCAACAAATTGGTGGATCTGACCTTTTTATTAAAGACACCTAGGAAATGCTTTCAATTATGGAGATGAGCATAATTTGTCTCCTTTGCTATTAACAAGCGCATGCCTAGCTTAAGCTGTTTTTTTCTTTTTTCAAAGAAGTCAGACTGTGAAACAGGGAAAATAACTGAATTTGCTTTAAAAAAATCAAAAATTAATTCTTAAATCCACATCTTTTTTTGCATTAAAATCAATCAAATTTAAAAAAGAAACATTTGAAGTGTGTGAAACCACTGTGGTCCGATTTTAATGAAACGGCCTTACTCTCAAACAAATTTAGCAAAATGTTTTGTGTTGTGTCATCCACTCATTTACTATGATTTTATTCCTCTTCATATAATTTTTTTTCTCATACTCTAACAGTGTCATCAAATTGTCATTTTCATCAAATCATGATGAATAACAAAATTGACTGAGAAATGCAGTCAAAAAACTTTGCTGTACATCTTACATTCCGTTGTGTCACCTCCATTATGAAGATCAGCTGATAATTGAAGTGCCTGTCACATAGCTGTGGACTCCATGTTGAAATAAGCCCAGCAGGCCTTTTATTTAAACGACAAAGATTGTTTTTATGCACAAAAGAAGCTACAAGTACTGTATGTACCACAGTAGAGGAACAACAAGCAAAAGGTTTACAGGATTAGGATAGGCTGATATATCTAGTTCACATTTTATACCAATGTTCTCTCTGGAAATAAATAATTTTTATTTAGTTTTTTTTTATATTACATATATAAACATTATATATATATATATATATATATATATATATATATATATAATATATAATATAATATAATATAATATATATATATATATATATATATATATATATATATATATATATATATATATATATATATATATATATATATATATATAATATAATATATATATTTTGGGGGCTGGTTCTTTATCTACACTATCCACTTTTTCTTGTCGGCCATATATCTTAAATGTAAAGTAACATATCACATCCTAACATACGTAGCAAATGATGTTGCTTGACTCAAGATCACATTTAAAATACATTTAAAATACACTTTTGTGGGATTATTGTTAATAAGAATACAGTATGTAAAATGAGTTTGTTGTTTGCGTTTCACTTGCATCGCACATTTCGTCTTATTACACACTTTCGCAATTTTGTTGCTGAAAATTGCAAAAGGAATGCATGTTAGAATGTTTTTAATGTTATTTTTATTCTTAAAAATAGAATAGCATGAACTACTGGCGTCAATATGCACCTTTGTTTCATCAGAATGTCATCACGCTATTTTTATCCATTCCCAGCATTTTGGAAGTCTTTGTGGATAAGTCAATTGACGCATTGTAATCGCTTTATTCATGAAAACTTTTTATTTCATTGATAACACGCTTTTTCGCATTTGCCAGTTGTTGAGAAAACTACCTAAACCTTTTGTTGGCAATATGTAAAATAACTTCTTCGCTGTTCATAGTATGAGCTCATATTTAGGCTTATACCTAAAGAGTGACTTTCTGTAAATTAGCAAGAAATATTACCTACAATGTGCTTGACTTTTTTAAGTAAGTAATGCCTCATGAAGAACGAGAATGCAATGGAAGCTACATTAAAGTGCAAAAGAAACAAATTCCAATATGTTGTAGATTCAATAGAATATTTTGTTGTTTTGAGAAAAGCTGAATATCAACGGCTGATCTAAATGCAGGTCGCTGGGGAAATATGTAGCTGTCTCCCTTTACTGACCACACTTGAGCATTTTCTCTGTACGTAGGGTATGTGTAGTCTTAAGCGGCTCAAACACGCACGTGATAATAAAAAATAGACCAGTCATCCCAAGAGGGCTTTTAAAAAGTTTGTTTCATTATTTTTTAGACCAGTGTAGCTTGTCTTCTAACTGCCCACTGTGTTTTGTCATAGAATTCACAAATAAATGTTTGAATTTTCATTCTGGTTCATTTTCTTTTCGCTTTTTGATCATTTTGTCATTCTTTGACAATTGCAAGGATGGATGGATGGATGGATGGATGGATGGATGGATGGATGGATGGATGGATGGATGGATGGATGGATGGATGGATGGATGGATGGATGGATGGATGGGCGGACGGATGGATGGACGGACGAACGGACAGTGTGTGTGTGTTTGCATATAAATACAATGGAATTCATGATAAATCAAAAGGAATAATGGTAATAAGTTCGAAAAATTGTCGTTAGTATAGCTACATGTCCCTGGTTTTTGAGTTGATTAGAAATGCATTGCGTTGCTTTACCCATTGAATGACAAATAGACTGCAGAAAACACACTATTTAAAAAACATAAATTGTTTTTATTTCCCCCACAAAAGGAGAACTCCTCTGGTGAACTTACAGAAGCAAACATTGGTGACTAACGTGCAGTAGCAATGAAAACTATACAGTACACTGAAACTTGTAAACACACAACAAAAATATTGTTCACAGTTAAATCTTAAGGTTATTCACCGTGCCAGAAAAACAAGAAAAACCAAACAAGCAAACAGAATGCAACTACAAAATTTTATTGGGCTACATGAAGCTACTTGTGGGTTTTGGTTGCTACATTGACTAACAGGGCTAAATCTTACACTCGGGACTTGGGTCTTTCTATCTCAAAGGATAACTATTCTGAGGTCCGATGGAAAGATCACAATTAACACAACAGTAGTACGTAATATTGCACCACCCAGTCAACATCCAGAGTAATAATCTTTCAACAGAAAACAAAACGTGCATTAATAGTGAGCCAGTATGATTTAAAGTTTTAAGATGACCGGTCAAGACTGAGTAGCCAACCTTGCGTCAATATTCCGTCTCTATTCACAATGCCGCAGCAACAGTTGGAGCAGCAGTATACAGAGCTATTTTTCTCATAAAAAAGAGCCACTAAAACATTTTAGGATGTTTTTGGTTGGGTGGAATGGATTAATAGCATTTCCATACATTTCAATTCAAATAGTATATTTATACATAAAGCAGACATGAAGATGACCAAAAGCGTTTTGCTTCATCACCTGGGTCAAATGGATATAAAAGGTGTTCACCCCCCTATTCAAATGCCATGTTTTGTTGTATAAAAAATGTTATACGAGGGTATGCACACTTGCAAAACCACATTATATCAGCTGTTTATTTTCAATTCCCAACTTGAAAAGATTTTTTCTCTCACCAAATTGCACAGGTTTTAGGTAGTATTAAAGGTGCAATAAAACCTATAATATTTAAAAAATTATTTCGCATAATCTCTCATTTTTATAGCACAAAAACGTGTCATTTCAACAAAGGTGTGTAGACTTTTTTTTTTATATAAGAGACATCATACATTTTGCCAATCTTTATGTGCATTGATGGATTGGTTGGTTTTTTTCTGTATTAATAAAAAATAAAGAAGCAATCTCCATGAGGCCTTTACATCTTGTGATTTTTCTCTATGCTGGCCAGAGAAGAAAAGTTTTGGACACTCCTGCTATAACGCAAAAAGTGCAAGACAAAACAAAAGGACACACAAGATGCCTTTTGAATGTGAACTCGTTACTACTAACCTGCCTCCATCTATTCACTAGGGGTAATCTTGTGGAGCCCTGGCCAGGCAAGGACGTAGTAACGTGGCAAGGTGCCCTCCATGAGCCTTTCCATCCACAACCCCAATCGGTCCAGCTTGTGGTGGATCTGGAGGGTGGACGTGCTACGGGAGCGAGCAGACTTGCGTGGAGGGTGTTCGTCACGTGAAGCCACCCTCGACCTTATCGTCGAATCGTCCTCCGGCGTTTTGCTGTCCGGGTCTTCCCCGGTGTAGACGGGCTTAAAGAGACAGAAGTACTTTTTGTGGCCGTTGAGTGCCAGCACGGAGCCGGTGTAGTCCATATTGGCGCTGGCTTCGTCGTCCTCACATGCAAAGATCTGCGCGGCGTCTTGAGCGCTTTCCATCAGCGTACACATCCACTCTCTGTGTTTGTCCGTATTTAGAAAGGAGAAATGCAGCGCCGGGCTCCTAGAATATTTCAAACAATTGAAATGTCATTATCGGTTAGATGTTAAGATACTAGACACAGTTTTTACAAACTCATTTGTACAAACCGAACGTATTGCGTCTCGTCTCCTGTGCTGCGGATGCAGTTACCTCATTAAACAGATAATTAAACAAGACCCAACAGGCCAGCCCAGCTGTCATGGCCCTGATACACCAAAATTCAAAATGGCAAAGTTTTCCGTAGTTGTGTAGTTTTTACACTTGATGGCTTGAGAATAAAATAGCTTGCGTACAAGCAATTAAAAACTCAATTTTCTATAATATCTCTTGTTTTAAGAGAGTTTGAATCGTGTTTTGTTTTCAATGTAATTATCTTGGGCTAATTAACACGGACAAATATTTATTTTAAAGAGCCCTGTAAAATAAATACTGGTTTTATGATGGTGACAGTTTAGAATATAGATAAGAACAAATGATTCCAAATGTCATTTAACTGAATGGGAAATGCTATGAATAACCAGCTGCATGGAGTGGATCGCACTTTCCGCCCCCACTGCTTTTTACCAAGCTCAACTGTATTAAAATATCACCAAAGTCAGGGCTCTCACCACAGACACAAGCCCCTTTCCCCAAAATGGTACTTTCTTCTTTTGGAATGTTCGAGTCTTACACAAATGACCAGCTATAACTCCAGTTAGAAATGACCAAATAATGCACCAAATACAGCTTCATGGATGAAAAATGACCATTTCAACATACCCTGTGAAAGAGTAGACCTCTTTGGCAAACTTGCTAAGCAAAATGTTCTTCGAGGCATCCGTGATCACGAGAACAATGTTCATGTGTCCCGGCCTCAGCCTCACCAGGTTGCTTATGTAGGTGATGTCTGTCAACTCTGTCACCTCCACAAAGTTCTTCTTGGGAGGTCGACTATGATAGTAGTTATGGTTAATGGTCATTTTGGATGAATATTAAATCCAAATAAATAAACATTACCTTGACGGACCAGCACTACCCGGTGATCTATTTTCCGCTTTAGTTGTATCTTTTGCTTTTGGATTGAGGGCGTTTTCGTCACTCGAGTCACTGAAGCCACACAAAAAAAGTGTACATGATCCAAGGTGTGATTCCTTACAGAGGCACAGAGACAAAGTCGGTTTGGGGCATAGGCAAGCTCACCTGAATGCTTGGACCACCACAGTTCCAAACAGGATGAATAAGGCAGAAAAGATGAGGGACAGCAAAGGCATCATCTCACGCCTGAAAATCACCAAAGAATGAAATTAACAATCATTTATAAACATAAAGTAACAGTCCCCACTATAATAGGCTTCAGACTTTGCAGCCCTGGCTATTCAGAAATTTTCATTCCATTTATACTATTTGCGCATTCGTCCACTATATTGCAGAGCGCTGTACGCCAAAACCAGCAGACACAGACACAGCTTCTTCCCCCAGGCTGTCGCTCTGATGAACTCAAACCACTCAAAGAGACTCAGAGACATCACTGTGCAATAACATCCTGCTCTCGCCCATTAAATGTTGTTAGTTGCCTGAATTTTGCCAGTCACTTAAATGTCCTACAGAGGCTGAGCTCAACCGGAGTCAAATTCCCTGTTTGGCATGCCAAACTTGGTCAATAAAGCAGATTCTGATTCTTATGTTACGCAGAGCAACAGTACGTCAAAGTGTGTACACGACCATTTGTAATCGTTTGCCAAAATTCTACCCACCAGTTGTTGTGCAGAATGTCATCGATGACTTCAGTGAGGTAATCATAAAATGCATAGAGCCATTGGATAACAAACATCTAAGGAGAGAAAATGGTGCATCAGACAAAGTGCTTTGTGCGCATTACCAAAATTAATTCCAACAAATGTTATTCTTGGCTGAATTGGGCAGCCAAACTATTAACCCAGCCAAATAGCATACGGATGCAAATTCGTTGTTGAGCTCAGGCAGCATGGCATCATGGATCAGAATTGACGGGTCCTTCTGGAGTCGCTGCAACTCCGCCACAAGACGCTGCTTGTCATCTTCACTGCCATTCCAAGGAGTCACTGGCTTGAAAAAGGCCTTCCCGGCAGCATTGCGCCTCTCCAGGATCACCACCTGTAAAATTGGAACACGTACACACATATATTAACACACACAAAGGCAAATCTGGAAGTAATAATACATGGCGGGCTTAAACGTCTGCTGCTGTGCATTTGATCTTGTTTTAGCACAATCCTGCTTTCTTTGGGCAAATTTAGTGGGTTTGATTAAAATGCACCATAGATTTTTCACATACATATATATATATATATATATATATATATATATATATATATATATATATATATATATATATATATATATATATATATATATATATATATATATATATATATATATATATATATATATATATATATATATATATATATTACAATATTAACATATTGGTTAATATTAAATTGGGGGGGATCGGTGGACAGAGGGAATGTTCGATTGGGTGGGATGCTGGGTTGGTTATCTGGATGGATGCATAAATCAGTGGATGGGCAATTTGATCTATCTGTATAGATGAATGAGAATGTATGTAATTGGTGGCTAATTGGGTTTGTTAACAGTATTGATTTATAGTAGACAAAAATGAATGGAGTAGAGTGACATACCTGGGGTGGCAGTGGTGTCTTCGTGCTGTCCTTGCTGGTCATCAGGATGTTACAAAGCGGTTGCTGTAGTTGTTGGTAAACATAAGCGAATCTCACAACCTCCTTTGTGTTGCTCGAAGCAAAAGCCAGAAAGGCTTGGTTCACCGGAGAAAAGCTCTCGTCGTTGCCCGTAATCAGCAGCACGCAGTATCTGACGGGAGGAAGAACAGCCATGATGAAGTGCACCGTGGATGTGATTTGAGGATGCAAATAAAACACACGCTTTCTTACTTCCTCCGTCTGTGGAACTGCTTGACAGGACAGAGCTCATCAAAGAGCTTCTGATTCACCAGCCTGGGTGCCAGAAGAAATTTGTTGTTTGACATGAATTCGTCAATAATCTGCTTTTTCATCCCTTTAGTCTGCAAAGAAGGAAAAGAGTCATATCTTATGGCTTGCCTGATTACAAAAAGACTCACCTTCTTTCTTTTGTTAGGCACCCAATTAGTGACTCACCTGTATGATGTCAGCGGGGTTGTCTGTGTTCTCTTTGAAAACCAGCATGGTCGGAGCATAGGTGTTAATATTAAATTGTCTCTGCAGCTCGACCGTCTCTGAAAGGCCCTGGTCCACGTAGCCAAACTGCATGTAATCCTTATACGCGAAAGCCGTCAGCTGTGACAAGCGAGAGATTAAAACCAATGAGCACATTGAGCTGAAAATGCAATTGCGACAACACCCCCGACCAAGCTCACTTTATAAAGTAAGGGAACCGCAGGGACTTGGTCAAAGAGAAGCACGTGCGGTTTGTTGAGTTCATGCCAACTGTTCAAGAACCGCTTTTTGTTCTTGTCACTGACCTGACAAGATAAAATTAGGCTTTGATATAAATGCTGCCATCTGCATTCATGTTGTTATGAAGGAGTAAAGTCAAATTGGAGATGCTTACCCACTCCACGAGTCTTTGCGGTAGAAGATCTTCCACAAACTGCCTCAGGTGCTCCTTTGCTACAGCATAATGGAAGAACGTCACTTTGCCATTAATGACTCCGAGTATCGACGGCGTACGATGAGCGCCGAGGTGGTTGGCTAACCGTCTCTCATTGCCAACATCCACCACACCGATTCCGACACCTGCGCAGATGAGATGTGCGCCCTTTGACTTTTACCATCTACCTCAACATCTCAGAGCTATTGACTAATTTCTTGATTCCAAACCTAGCGTCTCCATTTCCTGCACCATCTCTTTCCACACGGGCGCGATGTGGATGCAGTTGAAGCACCAATCTGAGGTGATTTTTATCAGGTAGGGTCTCCTGAAGCTGTCGGGCACCACGTCGTTGACATATTGGTTAAAGTGCAGTGAGTACTTGCTGTCGGAAAAATCTCGGTGGTTTTTGCTGTTGAATGGGAAGTTAAAGAAGGACTCTTCGAAGTTGAAGTTGTCATGGCGATGACCACCGTAGCGGCTCCTGCCATACGGCTGAGTGTCATCTGTCTGTCCGTAATGGTCGTAGTTGGCACGTTTGTCCTCACTGGATAGAATCTTGACAGTAGGTAGAACATGGCTCGCTTTAGATACACATAAACTCATTAAAACACATTTTCTAAACAAACTGTGAATACAATTCATTACAAAAAGTGCAGGCATGAAATGTAATAAAAATAAAAAATACTATACAACTGTCTTCGTACATGCATGTCCTTTAAGAGGCGGGGTCCAGTTGAATGGCATGTGACATCCGCAAATCTGCTTGTGAGTATTTGGGAGTGCGCTACGGATGACAACAGCTTTGGTGCAAGTGTGCTGTGATTGTGTTCACTTGGCTGATGACCCACGATATAGCTGGGGAATATTGTAAACTATAGATAGACTATTTTTCTCTTCAATTTCACAAAATTACTTACCTCATATGATTTGGTAATCCTGATAAACATATCCTCAGCTCCTGGATTTTTGTTTTTGTCAGGATGCCTTGAAAAGAACATATTTATTACAAACTGTTAACAAGCTTGTGTCACTTTTGTGTTAAAGATACTCACCATTCTCGAGCAAGTCGCTTGTAAACTTTCTTAATCTCAATCTGACTTGCACCTTTCGTGACACCCAAGGTTTTGTACGGGTCTAGTTCAGGTCCAGCCTTGGCCACACCGAGGTCCAGAACAGATATGACCACTATGACAGCCAATGGCAGAGACATCTTGAAATCTGCCATCACTGTTACCTTCACAACATTTTAAGGAAAGGGAAAACTCAATAGGTTGTCTTGTTTTTAGGAAATGAACAATGCAGATGGGTGTAACATCAACGGAATGATTGTGCTCCTATAATAACTACAAAGGTGATTTATTGCCAAAAGCATTTTGCTTGCCATGAATCCGCTGACCTGAGGTTGAGCTGCATTGTATTTGTTTACGCAGGGAGGTATGCACTGCGTTGGAATCCTAATAATTGCTCAGTCATATTAAATAAATGCCCCAGAATTTAAATACATTATTATTTTTGAATGGCTCAGTAGTTAGTAGATAGAAATCAAGGAAAATTGTGGCGGGACGCTAAATGTTTACATTATGGGACAAATTCACACACTTTCAAATTACCTTACAGCAGATGACGACATTAAGGAATGATCACATGCAAATAAATACATAGGCCAAAACCAGAATTGTAGCGGATAGGACACCATACATTTGTTTTAACAGATATTATAATGTGACAGTAGATCACCGTGCGACAGTACTGGTTTCGGCCACGATCGAATGTCCAGGCAGATACATATGACACGAAGAGAATTTCAATTGGTACAAAAATTGTTCGTTTCCGTGTAATTGCAATAGCAGGCACCTTCAAGCGGCAGTAGTCAACCGCCACTACGCCACATTTTTACAGCGGGTGATGATGTTCGTGGGGGTTCTTAGTGTATGCTGGACGACGACAATCACAAGGCGTGTTCGGCAGCAATTCCATTTCCTCCGGGGCAAGGAAACAGACAACGATCATTCGAAAGCACAGTCTGGAAGATGAGTATTTCATGGATATGCAATCCGCGTTAATGTATTTGTGATTAGAGTCGTCATTTAATAAATAAAACCAAAACGCAAAGTGCTCATTGCTGACTGGTGTTTTACCATAGTACGGTGGGGTATGTCATATCAAGCGCATCTTTTTTAAGGCATGCTCTGGGTTGGCCAATCACAAACAAGTGTGATGTAAACAAGGAAGTAACGCTTGTAATCGACCATAAACAAGATGCACAGAAAGGACGTGTATTTTCCAAAATTGTTATTATTCTTGCATATTTTAGTGTCACATTACGAACAAGATCTGTTGAGAAATAGTTTGTGTTCAAAGCGTAAATGTACGACAAAGACATCTCTTGGTCAAATGAGCCATATCCGCGGTTTTATTTTGGAAATCTCGAAATCCGATATAATCTGGTAAAATGCTGAAATTGTGATGTAAGTAATTATTATTTTAACTAAAACAGTAACACTTATACACGAAATAAAGGCAAAAACGCTCAGACCCTGCCAAATCTGCAAAAAAACAAACAAACATCTGTTGGTCAAATGAGCCATATCCGCGGTTTTATTTTGGAAATCTCGAAATCCGATATAATCTGGTAAAATGCTGAAATTGTGATGTCAGAAATTATTATTTTAACTAAAACAGTAACACTTATACACGAAATAAAGGCATAAACGCTCAGACCCTGCCAAATCTGCCACAAAAAAAAGCCCATTATGGTTACGTCATTCACAGAACAATACGGAAAACAGGAAGTAGACACGGGACACAGCTCAACGCGCTGACATGAAATATCCCCTTTACGCTCTGTACGTGTATGTTTTTTTTTAGTTTCGTTTTTAAACACAGCTTTTCTGACAGCTGTTTAGTACTTAATGGAGAATGGAGGAAGGTCACAAGAAGATTCTTCAGCGCTATAGGATAAATATTGTCACAAGTTTGGATCCATCAAGTGTCTATGACGGTCTGCTTCAGAAAGGGGTTTTCACTGCAGAGATGATCGAGAAAATAAAGGTAGGATGGCAATGGACACTGTAGTTGAAAAATTGGTGATAAACTGTAGTGATACGCCAATTTTGAAGTATGGCGAAAGGGGGGATGTTGCGTGCAGCTTGGTGGACAAGTAGTCAACGCATCAACTTCCTCTGGGGTTCTGGATTCTGTTACAAATAAAAATAAATCCTTCTTCCCCCCCCAGACGGAATCATAGCAGACCAAGTCAAGTCAAGTTTATTTGTATAGCCCTACATCACAGGGCTTCACATAGACTAACAATTGACAATTGACAATCATTCTCAACGCATCCCCTGATCTGGAGCTCACAAAAGGGCAAGGAAAAACTTCATCCATCCATCTTCTTCCGCTTATCCGGGGTCGGGTCGCGGGGGCAGCAGCTTTAGGAGGGACTCCCAGACCTCCCTCTCCCCAGCCATTTCATCCAGCTCATCCCGGGGGATCCCAAGGCGTTCCCAGGCCAGCCGAGAGACGTAGTCTCTCGAGCGCGTCCTGGGTCGTCCCCGGGGTCTCCTACCGGTGGGACATGCCCGGAACACCTCCCCGGAGAGGCGTCCAGGAGGCATCCTGATGAGATGCCCGAGCCACCTCATCTGGCTCCTCTCAACGTGGAGGAGCAGCGGCTCTACTCCGAGTCTCTCCCGGATGACCGAGCTTCTCACCCTATCTCTAAGGGAGAGCCCGGACACCCTGCAGAGGAAACTCATTTCAGCCGCTTGTATCCTGGATCTCGTTCTTTCGGTCACGACCCATAGCTCGTGACCATAGGTGAGGGTAGGAGCGTAGATCGACCGGTAAATCGAGAGCTTTGCCATTTGGCTCAGCTCTCTCTTCACCACAACGGACCGGTACAGAGTCCGCATTACTGCCGACGCTGCACCAATCCGCCTGTCGATCTCGCGCTCCATCCTGCCCTCACTCGTGAACAAGACCCCAAGTTACTTGAACTCCTCCACTTGGGGGAGGATCTCATCCCCGATCCGGAGAGGGCATTCCACCCTTTTCCGACCGAGGACCATGGACTCGGATTTGGAGGTGCTGACCCTCATCCCGACCGCTTCACACTCGGCTGCGAACCGCTCCAGTGAGAGCTGGAGATCACGGACTGAAGAAGCCAACGGCACCACGTCATCTGCAAAAAGCAGTGACGCGATGCTGAGGTCCCCAAACCGGACCCCCTCAACGCCTCGACTGCGCCTAGAAATTCTGTCCATAAAAATTATGAACAGAATCGGTGACAAAGGGCAGCCTTGGCGGAGTCCAACCCTCACTGGGAACGACTCCGACTTACTGCCGGAAATGCGGACCAAACTCTGGCATCGGTGATACATGGACCGAACCGCCCTTATCAGTTGGCTCGGCACCCCGTACTCCCGAAGCACCCTCCAGAGAACCTCCCGAGGGACACGGTCGAACGCCTTCTCCAAGTCCACAAAGCACATGTGGACTGGTTGGGCGAACTCCCATGGACCCTCGAGGATCCTGCCGAGGGTGTAGAGCTGGTCCACTGTTCCACGGCCAGGACGAAAGCCACACTGCTCCTCCTGAATCCGAGGTTCGACCTCCCGACGGATCCTCCTCTACAGCACCCCTGAATAGACCTTACCAGGGAGGATGAGGAGTGTGATTCCCCTGTAATTGGAACACACCCTCCGGTCCCCCTTCTTAAAGAGGGGAACCACCACCCCAGTCTGCCAATCCAGAGGCACCGTCCCCGATGTCCACGCAATGCTGTAGAGGCGTGTCAGCCATGACAGCCCCACAACATCCAGAGCTTTTAAGAACTCCGGGCGGATCTCATCCACCCCCGGGGCCTTGCCACCAAGGAGTTTTTTAACTACCTCAGTGACTTCGACCTCCGAGATTGGAGAGTCCGCCTCAGAGTCGTCAGGCCCTGCTTTCACGATGGAAGGCGTGTCGGTGGAATTGAGGAGGTCTTCGAAGTATTCCCCCCACCGACTCACGACATCCCGAGTCGAGGTCAGCAGCACACCATCTCCACTGTAAACAGTGTTGACCGTGCACTGCTTCTCCCTCCTGAGACGCCGGATGGTGGACCAGAATTTCCTCGAAGCCGTCCGGAAGTCATTCTCCATGGCCTCGCCAAACTCCTCCCACGCCCGGGTTTTTGCCTCAGCAACCGCCGAAGCCGCGTTCCGCTTGGCCATCCGGGGACCTGTCAGCTGCCTCCCGAGTCCCGCAGGCCAAAAAACATCCTAAAATGCAAGGAATAATTGCTACGTGAATATTTTTCATCTTTCATGAAATATTGAAAGGTTTTTGATGGATATATGGAACCAAAACGTGTTTTGAAACAATCATCCAGAAGTAATTATAGCCATATAATCGACCACGTTGTAACTCTCCTTGGAGCCATAAAACTTTAAATCACTCTCCTTCAAAATACAACTCCAACAAATATGAGCTTTTGTAAAAACAAGCATGACTGTTATTCATGTCAAGAACATTAATCTTAACAGAGCTCAGGAACACCACGGGACCAAGCTAGGCAGCTGGCGCGGGACCTGGCAACCCGTGGGAGTCGGGCCTTCCCTCTCTTTCTGGAATGTCTTCAGGGCTCAGAGCAGCACAGTTTGGCAGAGCTCCTTCAAAGTGGAGGGTCAATGTCCAACCACCTCATTCACCCAGTTGTCCGGACACTTCCAGTTTGTAAGTGCACATTTGTCTATCACAGGGGTGTCAAACTCATTTTTGTCGCAGGCCACATTGTAGTCATAGCTTTTTTCGGAGGGTCCATTATGACTGTCAACCCAAATAAATGTATGAGCACCTCATATGTACAGTAAAAGCTACAAAACAAACTGACAACTAACTCGTTTTCAAATCAGATTAGTAAAAACTGGTCAAATATAATAAAAAACAGATATTATTAAATGATGTGGCGAGCCGTAACTGGCCCCCCGGCCTTGAGTTTGACACACGTGCTCTCTCACGTTTGTTTATGTCTGACCTTGATTTTGCAGTGAAAATGTTTGTCATGTCACAGGTGGTGTGCATTTGTGAAGCTTTCTGATGCAGTTAGTAAAAACAATATCCATTTGAATATTTTGTTGGAATTTTGATTAATAAACTTTTTATTCTTTGACATAAAGACTAATGAGTTGTTTTTTTAACAAGGACATGATAAATTCTATGACCTATGTCAGTATTTTTTGCACGCCCTATATTATGGCCATTACTTGTTTGTGAGTCTGACGCAAGGAAAATTTGCTCTTCTTCTGTGTATGGTTTCAAAAGCATTCTGAAACTTGACACCTTGCATTGAGCAGATGCTTAAACAACAATTGTTTCTTGTGCAGCCTCTGCAGTGGATTTCCAGAAGCAAATAAAGGCTGCCCCTATCCATCCACTGCACACTCCTGCTCCATGTAAGTTATCGTATTTGTGTTGGGTTCCAAGTTTGAGTGATTGGTTTATGAAATGAACATGAGTGCATGCTTCTGCCACAGCCCCCGGAGCAGAGAACCGACAAGCTCAGACGCAGATCAGAACCCGCATTGAAGGCAGGAGACGGCGGGACAGCCTTCAGGTAAGCACCAATTAGTTGTTATGGACTTGTATGGAATAAGGGAGCTGGAATTGACATATGTAAAGAAGAGCTTATTTTAACGGTTACTTTTCTTGCCTTTTATGCTTCCTCTCAATGCGCGGATAAAAGATGGACGTGGTGCCAGCCATTTGTGTAAGCGGTGCATTACGGAATTGTTTTTGCAAAATGTTCCCACTTACACCTGGCTTGACAAATAACTCGTGGTTTCGGAAACAAAACGTAATTACTGACGAGTTTGCCAATGTTTTTTTATACGTTTTCGGGGGTGCTGTGTCTCAAGTAGTCTTCCCTCTCCCTCTCTGTGTGGAGGAGGAATAGCTCTCCAGGTGACACCATGTAGGTACCACATCTACCCGGGTGTTCAGATCGGCTTGGGGTCTAAAACCAATTCTAAAAAAGTTTATTTATTATGATTGTCAATGTCTTCTAGATAGGCTACAAAAAAGTGTGGAAGAACTAGTTTTGAAATCAGAGACTAGTAATAACTGTTCGAATATTTTAAAAAGACAAATTGCAAGCAATATCTCTATTTTTTTTAAAGTGAAGACAATTTGTAATTTTAGTAATGACACAAAGTCAAAGCAAAGTCCGTCTTCGCGGGCCACAAATGATATGGCAGGCCACATCTGGCCTTGGGTTTGACACCTATATTTTAGGGTTCAAAAATGTTTTGGTAAGATTACACGGGCTCAACTTTGTTCTGTAACTCGACTGTCCTTGAACTCTTTGCATTGAAATGAACGCAATACAATAAAGCAGTTCCATCTCCCCCAATTTTATTGATATATTTCATGAAGACACACAGTAAAGCGCAGAGCTCATTTGCACTGATGGTAAGTCAATTCCTTATGTGATGGAATTTACAGGTGACAGCAAGAGGCAGAATACCTGTTAGTGGTAGGATCTGCACACAAAAAAAAAAACAGTCTGTTAATGGAAGCACGTTGTTTAGAGATTTGTATGATTTTTTTGTTTCTATTGGATGACTTTACTACTGCAAAACTTATCTGGAGTTGCTAAAGTAGTGATTACTTACATATACATCTGTAAGAAACCTCCAAGTACTTGTAAGTGCCTCTACAGGGATCTCCAAAAACAGAATTGGAAGCAAAAGTTGTACAGCTGCTGGTCCCGTTGCAACTATGGATGCAGAAGAAGTTGTTTTAATACTGTACTAATAATACTGCAACTGTTTTGATGAAGTCATTGAATAATTTAAAAACTATAACTTTTCAAACGCCCAGGCCTTAATATTGTCATCCAAACAACCTTATCATGATGTCAGTCCGACACATTTGATAAGATATTCCTGTTCTAGCATACTCCTGAAGCAGGCAGTAATGTGCATTCCCAAATGACCGCACCTGCCACTAATAGGAAACTTGACTTTGGATTTGTGCGATTGGCTGGCAACTAGTTCAGGGTGCACTTTTAGCTCAACTGTAAAAGGATCTTCCTTGACCCATGCAAAGTTTCATGGAGAAAATACGTTTTCCCTGTGAGAGCGACTTCTTTCAATGACCTTGGACGAGATGGGGTATACCTTGAAGTTGTTGACAGTCAATCGCAGGATAAACGTAAACAAGCAACCTTTCACACTTGCATTCAAATGTTCAGTTTATCTAATAAGCATGCGAGAGGAAGCTGGAGTGCTCAGAGAAACATCACGCTGGAGCAAAAAATGTCACACAGGACGGCTTAAAATGAGATTTGAACTGGGTGGGGCCCATTTTCCGAACTAACGCACGTTAAGCCTAGTCTGAACTATAAGCACAGACACATGGTTTGCAGTCCTTTCCACCCATTCCAAAACCTTGTGAAATTATTTTCAGATGAGGCTGTGATTTGTCCCCAAGTGTGGCATCTTTTATCTGGTGGCCACAATGTCAGTAGGATTGAAGCACTCATCATTTGTTAACTGTCCCTGAGGCCTTTCAAATGTGCACGTGGTCTGATCGCGGCGTCCAAACTCAGCACCCAGCACGGATATGACTTGTTTTTCATCTGGCATCAAGATGAGAGAAAGAACATTGGTGGTGGAAATGTGGGCAGTCACAATACAAATGTTTTTTAAGAAAAGCAATATCAATAAACACAAGATAAAATTTACTGCAATGTATAATGCTTGTAACATACAGGAATTCAGCATGAAAAATGGTTGATCTCACCACAAACCAAATGCGCCAAATTCTTGTCACACACCACGACAACCACTGTTGAAAGTAAATTAAAAACATTAGATATAAAATGATATGCATTCTTTCTAATTTCAACGCTAGCAACGTACTTGCAGGCACGCAAGTGAAATTGGTCTGCAAATATTTGGAGGTGCCACTACAAGGATCAGGGGAGTTGAAAAGCCCTGTGTTCACTTCGCATGATTTTTTTGCCATTGCATCTGCAGACATAAAAATAAAAGTCAGCAGAATAAACATATAAACTGTTACAATAGTTTTACTTTAATCATGGCATGTGATGTACGTACATGCATATGCACTGAGGCAGATGTGCTAGCCAGTTGGCTACTCTACCATGTCAGGTGCAGCAGCTTACATTCATTCATTCATTCATTCATTCATTCATTCATTCATTCATTCATTCATTCATTCATTCAAATAACACTTACCAAATAAGAAAAATGCATACCATACCATACCTTAAGCTGATGTCTTCCAAAACGTCATCCTGAGAGCAGGCCGTGTCAGCCAACTGCCCTGCAGATATGCCATCACTGCACACAAATGAGTTTGAGCGCCCATATAAAGCCTCCTTGACGCTGATGACTTCGTAATCTGTCACATGACAAGAGATGTTCTCTTTGACAAGTATAAATGCTAGATTATTTCAATCCGTGAAGGTTTTAGGTGTATGAGACATTATTGAAGACAAGGGCGGAGTTTTACAGCATTGTAGGCGATGGACGTTCGAAGAGCTCGTATCACAGGTTGTCACTTGCCTTGGAGAAGAACCATTAACTGTGCAAACCAAAATAAATGTATGAAAAGCTTGTTTGGGGTGGGGGGAGCTACAGTTGTTGAACATAGAGTTTAATAGTCACCTTCTGTGAGGAGAAAAAACGAAGCTGTAAGCACTGAAAAACAAACATAAGTTTAGATACAGTTAATGGATGGCTACACAAAGACCTGAGTCCATTATTCAATTGTGGATTATTCTTAGTTTAGAATATGTTCATCTGGCGAGACATGCATAGCTTTTTGTTTTACTACACTTGGCGACCCTAAATAAAAAAAAAACAAGTGCTTTAGTTTTTGTTAACATTTTTAATAAATCAAACCGACAATTTCCACATATCCTAAAAAGATGTTTTTTTTTTCCTAGAATACTGTTAAAAAAATCTCTCTAAATTTGCATTAGTGAGCACTTTGGCTTTGCCGAGATCCAAGTGTAGCATATCTATCAATATTCTGGTTTGATAGTTTGAATGATATTTGCACGGGTGTGCTTAATTGTTGCACTGAATTTTTCTAGAAGTGCTCTAACATCAGTCTTTCTGCAAATCTTTTTAAAGTAACAAAATGAGTTTTGAATAAAAGGGATACTCATACATCGCTGAGGTGAGCCTGAAGTAGCAAGGCATGTTTTACATGATCCGATCAGTAGCACTAATGATGTTCACAGCAAAGTCTCATATTCACAATGCATTTGAAGCTTCCACTCAAGCTGGTTTGGCAAAAGTCACACACCCTAATTACGTCCCTATATGTCCCCGTCAACAAATGTTAGAGCTATTTATCATTTACTAGATTGCTACCACCACAAATAACATCCATCTATTTTCTGTACCGCTTTGTCCCCACGGGGAAGAAACTGGTATCACCTGTAAAGTAGTGTGCATACAGTATACATACTTTAAAATTAATGACTAAAACATATCTTAGTGCCTGTAGCACTGAATGCTGGCTGTCAGGGGTGTGACTGATGTTTAGAAAATGTGCCATTAAGAAAGATGAACTTAAGTCACTCGCTAACCATAAGATTAGGTACACAGTAAGCATGCACTATCTCATGGACTTTCATGACTGCTTTTACAAAGACTCACAGACAGAGCGGTTAAATAATTTCTTATTGTGGTGACACCTCAGCAAATTTACAACCATGATATAATCACGTTTATTCATGTAGTGCTTGTTGTAACAGTTGTTGTGAAGCAGTCACCGTAACAAAGCACCTGTACACATCTTTGTTTTCCTTGCTCAACAATGGACATCTCAAACAACATCCAACAATACAATACACCTTTATTGATGTAGTGCCTGTTGTAACAGTTGTTGTGAAGCAGTCACCGTAACAAAGTACCTTTAAACAATCTTTTGTTATTAAGTGTCAATTACAGCGAGTACTCACACTTCCTTAGCAGGATAAAGTCCCTTAGAGCCTTGAAGGCAATGATCTGACAAGTAAAACCACAGACTGTCCCTTTCAAGTGGGGAAAACTGCAAAAAGAGTAAGCTGACATGACAGGCATGGTAGACTTTTTGTACTACAGTCATTCCTCACTATATCACGGTTCACGGCCTCACTGCTTCACGGATTTTTGTCAGTGCATTGTGATATGGCTTCAGATGAAAAAGACACTACAGAGTGGAGTCAGGCCGCAGAGGCGCACTATATAGTACGTACTGATGATTACA
The DNA here is from genome assembly GCF_054491065.1 of Syngnathus leptorhynchus. Lineage (NCBI taxonomy): Eukaryota > Metazoa > Chordata > Actinopteri > Syngnathiformes > Syngnathidae > Syngnathus > Syngnathus leptorhynchus. Next base: position 4,105,998 of record NC_141195.1, on the reverse strand, counting down.
ATTATTTTACTGTAGTTAAAACAGACCAACCACAATCCTAAATCTCACCGTACTGTCCTTCCAGCCAATCATATAGCATGACATCATAAAAAATGTTAGAAAGTGTTAGAACCCGAGCCGATCTGAACACCCGAGTAGATGTAGTACCTACACCGGAAAGGAAGCTGTGCTTCCTGTTTCTCACGAACCACGGTATTGACCAGAATTGATCAAAAATCCCTCGTCCGCCCTATATGTTAGGGTTTATAAACTATCTTGATCGTATGATTATGTTGGGATGTAGACTAGAATGATGAACTTTGTTTGAACCTTTTAACTTTCCTTGACTCTGAAAAGTTTAACCATTCAGTTGTTGAAACTTTCCAAATGGTGTGGAAACATCCTTGTTTAGTTAGTCATCTAATCGTAAAACAATAAACTGGGACCCTCTGCACTGGTTGACCATTTGCTGAGGTGACCACCAACTGGGACCCTCTGCACTGATTAACCATTTGCTGAGGTGACCACCACACATGTCAAATGTCACCCCCACCCTACTTGTTCTCAATAAATATGCTCTTGTAAGAGACTAACGGCAGAGTCTGTTCGAACATTGCTGTATCTACAGTAACGGACAAGCTCTCCACTTGCAAGTGCTTAAAGGGCATACTGTCTCTCGTGTGGTTCTTGCAGAATAAGTTAGAGTCAGAACATCTCTAACACTGTCTGAAACCCAGACGAAACCAATTAAAAGTGCCTTTAAAGTGGTCTCGAGACCAATATCAAGCTCAAACTGCAACACTGTTAAATTTGGTTAATTGCAGGTTGATTCACATTTTGTATTGTATTGTGACTCATTTATTTGTCGTACTTTTGAGCAGCCAGTGCAAATACATTGATGTCATTGCTTACATAAATTTCCCCTTGCCCCCCAGATCTACAAAATGGATGCCACCCCACGCGGACACTGCCTTATTATCAACAACGTGGATTTTGAGCCACAGAGCGAGTTGAGTAATCGCACGGGGTCCAACATTGATTGCGACAGGATGGAGAAACGATTCAAAGCACTTCACTTTGTCGTTGAAGTGAGGGCAAATCTCAAAGAGCGAGTAAGAATCCTTCCTTGTTCTTGCGAGATGCCAAATGGTGTGATGCTAACACTTCTCTCCACATTACAGCGGCTCAAACACGAGTTGTCCAATTTATCCAAGAAGGACCATTCGCTGTACGACTGCTGCGTGGTCATCATTCTGTCCCATGGGACAGAGGTGAGATGCGTTCGTATTTATAAGGCAATAATGTTCAGCCCGTCAATGTTTCACTTGCGTCTTCACTACTGTTATGGCCGCTGTATGTATTTCTCCAATTACAGTAGATACAGTAGGCGTAAATGGACTGCACTTATACGTATCTACACCACATGGTGCCCAAATTGCTTTACAATACACTAAAGGGAGGCTGCTGGTATGCAAGGCATGCTACCAGCAAATTGGGGTTCAGTGTCTTGCTCAAAAACACTTTGACATAGTCATCAGTGTTGAGGATCGATCCCACAACCTTAGAGTTGAGAGGCGAACACTCTACCATTGCTGTCCCTGTACCACTGCCCAGTCACTTGGGTTGCATTTGACTGCGTTTGGTTGAGTCAGACCCAAATGAGTACCGTGTTTTCCGGACTATAAGGCGCACCTAAAAACCTAAAATGTTCTCAAAAGCCGACAGTGCACCTTATAGTCCGGTGCGCCTTATATATGGATCAATTTATAAATTTGTTGATCCATACTGGTTGTACACAGTGCTCTGCCAAAATTTTCAGTACGTTTTAGTATGACTCGTAAATTACATTGCACATCGCTTACCAGCATTACGGCAACCGTGGTCAGGGGGCGTCACTGAATAGCTGTTGTACCCGTGAGGCTATTTCATTTCAAAATAAGCTGTTCTGTTAATGTTTCGAGTAAATTTACGGATCAATATGGAAGGGAAACATAGGTAAGCAGTACCAAGGTGTCAGATCGAACTTTAATCAGTTCCGATCATTTTATAAGCCGTCGTTTGAGAAACGCGATTGTTTACACTTTGTTGAAGCTCATGGGAGTCTGCGGGTGGCTAAGGCTATAGTGATAGCTGCCGTACGCACAAGGCTATTACATGTCAAAATAGGCTGCTCTGTTAATGTTTCGAGTAAATTTACGGATCGATATGGAAGGGAAACATAGGTAAGCAGTACCAGAACTTTAATCAGTTCTGATCATTTTATAGGATAGTTTGAGTAACGCGATTGTTTACAGAGGGCTCATTGGTGATTGGCTAGTGGATGCATACCGCAACCCTAGTCAACCGCAGTTTGTTGCAGTATAACTTCTATTTTGTGCACTTTATAATCCGGTGTGCCTTATATGTGGACAAAGTTTTAAGAAGGGCCGTTCATTGAAGGTGCGCCTTATAATCCGGTGCGCCTTTTGGTCCGGAAAATACGGTACCCTAAATCTCAGACAACGCAATGCCACCTTTTCAGGTGAATCACAACCGTTTCCCCGGTGCCGTTTATGGAGTAGACGGCCAGTATGTTCCAGTGCAGCACATCACAAACTACTTCAACGGGAAACACTGTCCCTCGCTGCAGGGGAAACCCAAACTTTTCTTCATCCAGGCCTGCGGAGGAGGTAACTAACAGTCAACGTTGACTCCTTTGACACTGTGCATAGTATTAGCAAAGATTTGTTTTTGTCATTGAGGTGAAAAAGACCAAGGCTTCGAAGTGCCATCTGATGAGTTCGAACCTTCCGAGGGCGGAGTCGATGATCAGACGGACGCCATCCCCGCTTCCTCCAGCAGCGACTCGCTGAGCACGTCTGATGAACCAGACGCCGGCGCCACACTGCCCACCCCAAGTGACATTCTTGTGTCCTACTCTACTTTTCCGGGTACACTCCATTGCAGAGTTCAGAATGAGCAGAGTTGTATGTAGCCATTCTGGTCCACCCGATGGCAGTAGTGCACCTCAAGGGCATTTCTTTTACCCGATTATAGAGCTTATATTTTCATTTGTATTGGAACGTTTATGAATAAGCATGCGAACACATTTCATATATACATAAACTCTCAACCCACACCATCCTCATATTGTTTTGATCAATTGACACCGCACAGGTTATGTGTCTTGGAGGGACACTCAGTCAGGCTCCTGGTACATCGAGACGCTGGACCGCATCCTTGAGGAAAATGCTGCCACTGATGATTTGGTCACAATGTTAATGATGGTGAGCTTCTCTTCTCATTATAGGCATAGCTATATTTTCTGTTAAAATAAGTCATTATTCGACGATTAATTTTAATTGTTTGTTTTCAGGTTAACAATGAAGTCTCCCAGAACTCTGCAAAAGGCATCTATAAGCAAATACCAAATTCATTTAACTCCCTTCGAAAACTTCTTTACTTTCAAACCTCAACCCCAAGACAAAATTTAGCTCAACATAAATAGATGTTACCGTACTCTGTACTGTGCCCATTTTTTAAAAATAAAAAAACGACAGCAATTTATTGGGATGATATGGTCTATTTTCATTTGATATTTTGGAACTAAAAACAAAAACTGAATAATTGTAGTTTGTGTTACGGGTATGTTTTAACAGCAGATTCATTGAGTTTTGCTATACATGATTGGTTGTCAATTTGCACATTTGTTGTATTATTTTTCATTTCTTTGTAGATTTTTATAAGAGATTTTTGGACTGTGAGTAATTTCTACAAAATAAAATGTTGGTTCAGGATAGTCTTTGTAATTGTCGTGAAACCACTTATGCCGTTGTGCTTGTGTGTTTTCAAATTGCCAGATCAGAGTGATAACACCTGAAAGTATTTACACAGGCATCCTACAAATAAATGTTGAGCTCTACTGTGTTGCCCACGTATACGATATTTAACATATTAATATAAGAATTTGAATCTCTTCATGCATGTTCGCTCTTATTCGGCATATGCAGTTTTGTTTTTTTCATTTTCAGAGTTTGCACATTTTTTTCAGTTTCAGTGAATGCAGTTTTTTTTTTTTTAAATAACAGTTTCAGTGAATGTAGTTGGACATTTCAATTTCAGAAAAAAATGATTAATTATGCATTTATTATGTCTAGTCTGATTTGCTTTTAGCAATCGCCCATTTACCTGACAACAGTCGAATAAGGGGAGTACCAACACTTTCCACTTGAAGCACTGTGCGTTGCCAACATTGGCAGACAGACACTCTCGCACTGTTGTCAGCCAAAGAGTCTGCTAAAAGAAATGAAAGTTAACAAATTAAACTGGTAAATTATGACAAATTCTGAGTAGTGTTCATATCAATTAAAGAAAATGTATTAAGATGATTTACTTGTCAGACCTTATCTTGCAAAGAAAGTGGGAGTACTTTCTTTATTTGACCCTCTTCCACTCTGGAGTTGCACGCAGTGAGAGGTGCCGAGCAGGTGTGGACATAATTATTGCCCCCCCCCCCCCCCCCCCCCCGCCCCCAGATGGCCCCTGTACATTGGGTTCACCCCGGTGGTTGAGAGAGTAGCCTTCCTCTGTCTTCAGGTGGGGCGACACGTCCTGATTGCTATTTGCACCTTGCAACAAACAGTAGAGAGCAAAGGGAGGCACCTGTTCTCAGTGTGTAGTAGAGTGGCTGAGTCAGTTCATGAGTGTGGGAGAGGAGGGTGGAAAAGGAAGGATGAAGTCATTATTGCCAGACTGAGGATAGGACATACTTTTCTTAACAGCACTCTCCACCTTCTGGGGAAACACCGGGATGGGCTGTGCTCTGAGTGTCAGGAGGAGGAGACGGTGCAACATGCGCTGCTTTCCTGTAGGAAATATTATGGGCAAAGGGTTGAGTTGGTGGAGAAGCTGCGGACAGAAGGGCTTCAGGGAATATCGGTGAAAACGCTGTTTTTTTGAGTTTTTTTAAAAGCACTGGTCTGGTGAGGAGAATTTAGTGTTGTGATGTGAAAAAAAAAAAAAAAAAAAGTAGGGGCGGCAATGCAACTAATAGGATGCAAGCTGCCGTTAAACCCCAACGAAGAAGAAGAAGAACAAACAGTAGTTTAGAGGACCCAGCCTTTTTGGAGTGCTCAAGAGTGCAATGCTCACTAGGGAAATGACAGTGAGACCTGGAAAAGCGTAATTAGGAGGAACGGGACTTAAGATTGTTTGTTATTTCTGGTGGAGGTTGAATATCTGAAACAATCTAGAAAATGATAAATAGCTCTGGAACATTTGATGACGGGGACATACAGGGGTGTAATTAGGGGTTGTGGCTTTTACCAAACCAGCTTGGGTGGAAGTCTCAAATGCTTCCTCTAATTATGAACACAAGAGACTTTGCTCGGGGCATCATTAGTGCTACTGATCGGATTGTGTAAAACATGCCTTACTACTTCAGGCTCACCTCAGCATTGTGTGAGTATCCCCTTTATTCAAAACTAATTGTGTTACTTTAAAAGGGTTTGCAGAAAGACTAATGTTAGACCGCTTCCAGATAAATTCAGCGCAACAACTGAGCACAACCGTGCAAATATCATTCACGCTATCAAACCAGAATCTTGACAGATATGCTACACTTGGATTTCGACAAAAGAAAAGTTCTCACTAATACAAATTTAGACAGATTTTTTAACATTATTCTAGGGAGAAAATGTCTCTTTAGGATATGTAGAAAATGTCAGTTTGGTTTATTAAAAATATGAACAAAATAAAAGCAGTTTTGTTGTTCTTGTTGCTATTTTTTAGTGTCACCAAAACAAAAATGCTGTGTGTATCGCCGGATAAACATATTCTAAACTCGGAATAATCCACAATTGAAAAATGGACTCAGATCTTTGTGTATCCATCCATTCATTGTATCTAAACTAATGTTTGTTTTTCAGTGCTGATAGCTTCGTTTTTTCTCCTCACAGAAGGTAACTATCAAACTAACTCCATGTTCAACAACTGTAGCTCTTCTTTCCTGAAACAAGCTTTTCATACATTTATTTTAGTTGGAGCAATTATGGATGATGTACAGGAAGCAACCACCTGTGATACGAGCTCTTTGAACGTCCATCGCCTACAATGCTGTAAAACCCCCACCTTTGTCTTCAATAATGTCTCACAAGCCTAAGACTGAAATAGTCGAGCATTTTTACTTGTCAAAGAGAACCTCTCTTGTCATGTGACAGATTTCGGAGTCATCAGCGTCCAGGAGGCTTTATATGGGCGCTCAAACTCCTGTGTGTGCAGCGATGATATACCTGCAGGGCAGCTGGCTAACACGGCCTGCTCAGGACGACGTTTTGGAAGACATAAGCTTAAGGTACGGTATGCATTTTGCTTATTTGGTAAGTGTTATTTGAATGAATGAATGAATGTATGTAAGCTGCTGCACCTGACATGGTAGAGTGGCCAACTGGCTAGCACATCTGCCTCAGTGCATATGCATGTACGTACATCACATGTCATGATTAAAGTAAAACTATTGTGACAGTTTTTATGTTTATTCTGCTGACTTTTATTTTTATGTCTGCAGATGCAATGGCAAAAAATCATGCGAAGTGAACACAGGGCTTTTCAACTCCCCTGATCCTTGTAGTGGCACCTCCAAATATTTGCAGACCAATTACACCTGCGTGGCTGCAAGTACATTGCCTACATTGAAATTATAAAGAATAAATATTGTTTTATAGCTGTTTTTAATTTCCTTTCAACAGATGTTGTTGTGGCATGTGATGAGAATTTGGCGCATTTGTGTTGTGGTGAGATTAACAGTTTTCCATGCTGAATTCCTGTATGTTACATGCATTTTACATTGCAGTATATTTTAGTTTATCTTGTGTTTATTATTATTGCTCTTCTTAAAAAAAAATTGTGTTGTGACTGGCCACATTTCCACCACCAGTTTCTTTCTCTCATCTTGATGCCAGATCAAGGAGAAGTCATCTCCGTGCGTGGTGCTGACTATGGACGCCGCGATTCGACCACGTGCTCATTTGAAATACCTGATGCCCAGACACAAAATGTTGAGTGCTTCAGCCCAAATGACATTGTCGCCACCAGGTATGCAAAATCAAAACCTAATCTCAGGAGACTTTAGCAAGGTTTTGGTATGGGAGGGAAGAGAAATCTTCACAAGTGTTATGTAAATTGAACATTCTAATGCAAGTGTGAAAGGTTGCTTGTTTACGTTTATCCTGCGATTGACTGTCAACAACTTCAAGGTGTACCTCATCTCGTCCAAGGTCATTGAAAGAAGTCGCTCTCAGAGGGAAAAAGTATTTTCTCCATAAAACTTTGCATGGGCCAAGGAAGATCCTTTTACAGTTGATCTAAAGGTGCACCCTGAACTAGTTGCCAGCCAATCGCACAAACCCAAACCCATGTTTCCTATTATTGGCAGGTGCGGTCATTTGGTAATGCACGTTCCTGCCTGCTGCAGGAGTGTGCTTGAACTGGAATATCTCATCAAACATCTGTGACTGACATTGTGATTTGGTCGTTAGTTTGAACTACAATATTAACGCCTGGGCTTCTCAAAGTTACAGTTTAGAATTATTCGATGACATCATCAACACACTTGTATTTTTAGAACTGTAATACGCCAATTTCTTCTGCATCCATAGTTGCAATGGGATGAGAGAATGTACAATTGCAGTTACCACTGACCTGTTTGGAGATCCCTGTGGAGACACTTACAAGTACTTGGAGGTTGCTTACACATGTCAAAGTAAGTCACTCTTTTTAGCAGCTCCAAATATTTTTTTGCCCTTGGAAAGGAAAAAAATGCCATACTTATATTAAAAAAAAAAAAAGAGATTTGAGTTCAATATTATTCAACTACCTTAGCAAATCATATTTACTGTACTGAGTGGCGATGCCTTTAGTTGTAATGTAGCACTGTACAGTACTTGAGCGGCCATGTAGAGAACGTTTGTATATCTTGCAAATAAAAATGGGGAGGCTCAAAGATTTTATAATAATATATCATAATTCTTTGAGGTTTTTTTCTAAATGTTTTTGTCTTTATTTTATATATGCATCAACTCATTCGAAAGAGGAACAGAGAAAGAATGAATTCTAAAACTTGACAATATTAGATATTAAATGAGTGACAATTTTGTGTGTGTTTTTTTTTGCAGAAACTTAAATAGATAAAGGTCACCTGTAACTTCCATCATGTACGGAATTGACTTACCATCAGCACAAATGAGATATGCCCCTGACTGTATGTCTTCATGAAACATCAATAAAATCTGAGGAGATGGAAATGCTGTATTGTATTCCAATCATTTTGTAGCCCCATAATTGTTTGGCTTGACAGTTTGTTTATTATTTGTCCGTGTTGGAAAAAAGAAGAATTGAAGAGTATTAGTAATGTTTAAAAAAGGTGATTGTGTTGTATTGGGGAAAAAAAACTTTGTAAATTGTTGAGTTCTTTTGAATTCAATTAATTTACTTATATGAACAAAGGTTTTTTTTTCTTTTCTCGTAATCACTTTTTCATCTTGAATAATAGATAGCATTTTGATGACACCCATCAATGATCCAAACCGAACCGCTTAGCCTCATGGAGGTCACAACAGTCAAAGTCAAAGTCTGCTTTGTTGTCAATTTCTTCACGTCAAGACACACATAGAGATCAAAATTACGTTTCCTATTATATATATATATATATATTATATATCCATCCATTCTCTGTACCGCTTTGTCCCCATGGGGGTCGCGGGCGTGCTGGAGCCTATCCCAGTGGTCATTGGGCAGTAGGCGGGGGACACCCTGATCCGGTTGCCAGCCAATCGCAGGGCACACTGAGACGAACAACCATCCGTACTCGCACTCACACCTAGGGGCAATTTGGAGCGCTCAATCGGCCTATATATATATATATATATATATATATATATACGGACTGGGGATATCGCAAGCAAAGTTGTTGAATTTGTATTAATTTGTATATATATATATATATATATATATATATATATATATATATATATAATATCCGTCCGGAGGGGAGTAGTTCAAACAGACTGTAACCTGGGTGAGAAGGGTCTGTAGAGATGTTGCTTGCACGTTTCCTGGTCCTGGACAGGTACAAGTCTTGGCTAGATGGGAGGTTGATTCCAATGATCTGTTCTGCAATCCTGATTGTCCGTTGCAGTCTGTACTTGTCTTGTTTGGAGGCCGATCCAAACCAGACAGTGATGGAGGTGCAGAGGACAGACTGGATGATGGCAGTGTAGAAGGTCTTCAGCAGCTCCCTCGCCAGGTTAAACTTCTTGAGCTGTCTCAGGAAGTACAGCCTCTGCTGGGCCTTCTTTCGGACAGAGTCTATGCGGCCGGTCCATTTCAGGTCCCACGAGATTGTGGTACCCAGGAACTTGAAGGTGTCTGAGGAGAGTATAGTATTACTGCGGCTCGTGAGGGGTGAAAGTGGTGAAGGGTCTCGCCTGAAGTCCACTGCCATCTCCACGGTCTTGAGCGGGTTCAGCTCCAGGTGGTTTTGGCTGCACCAGTGGACCAGCCGCTCCACCTCCTGTCTGTACGCAGTCTCATCATGTTGTCTATATTACCGCAATTATATGGTTGCTTTTTCCCAGATAATATTGTCAAAAGCACGCACCATGAAAAAAAACAATTATGCAAACAATCCACGTGATTGAAATTTGTATCGGAATCGGCCAATCTTATTTATGGATGATTGGTATCGGTGGCACAAAACCATGATCGGAACATCCCTACCTCTTCCTAAAACGGAACATAAGATGTACATAGACCCAAAACCCAGATCGCAACATCCCTACCTCTTACTAAAATGGACCATAAGATGTACATATACGCAGAAATGTAACAACCTTATGATGTGGGTTTTCAATTTTTTTAAGAGCTTTTGTCTTGGAGGTCAGGCCAAAGATAAAAAAAAAAATGTGTTCATAATCAGTCAACTTTATGAAACTAAAGTGAGTCTGTGTCTAATACATGAGCTTTTAGGGTTTAAACATATTTTGGTAAGACCATTGTCAACATCATCTGTAACCCAACTGTCTTTTCGCATTGAAATTGTAGCCCATCTAATCCCCATGCCATGTAGCGCAGGCCCCAGATTCATTTATATTCGTTTTGTTGAGTTTCAAATTAAATGTGCCCCAATTAAAAAAATAAAATAAAAGTAAATCGACAGACAATGAGATACGTATCAGAGCACAGCGATGTCAGACAGGTCAAAAAGAAATCCAGGACATCAAGAAGGGCAGGCCTCCCTTGCCAAATTGAGGTCAGTGTGCTTGATTCACTACTGCTTCTGACCAAAGACAACAAAGACTTTTGAAGAAGAAGAAAGAAGAAATGGATGATTGGTATCGGTGGCACAAAACCCTGATCGGAACATCCCTACCTCTTCCTAAAACGGAACATAAGATGTACATAGACCCAAAGCCCAGATCGGAACATCCCTACCTCTTACTAAAATGGACCATAAGATGTACATATACGCAGAAATGTAACAACCTTATGATGTGCGTTTTCAATTTTTTTAAGAGCCTTTGTCTTGGAGGTCAGGCCAAAGATAAAAAAAAAAAAAAAAAAAATGTGTTCATAATCAGTTAACTTTATGAAACTAAAGTGAGTCTGTGTCTAATACATGAGCTTTTAGGGTTTAAACATATTTTGGTAAGACCATTGTCAACATCATCTGTAACCCAACTGTCTTCGCATTGAAATTGTAGCCCATCTAATCCCCATGCCATGTAGCGCAGGCCCCAGATTCATTTATATTCGTTTTGAGTTTCAAATTAAATGTGCCCCAATTAAAAAAATAAAATAAAAGTAAATCGACAGACAATGAGATACGTATCAGAGCACAGCGATGTCAGACAGGTCAAAAAGAAATCCAGGACATCAAGAAGGGCAGGCCTCCCTTGCCAAATTGAGGTCAGTGTGCTTGATTCACTATTGCTTCTGCCCAAAGACAACAAAGATTTTTGAAGAAGAAGAAAGAAGAAAAATATCTGGATTATTCCCAAGAATATATTGTGGATTGAGAAGTGAAAAGATGCACTTTTTTTGTAAACTGTTCGTCATGTCACAGCTGGCATAGAAGTAACACAGCAATTCAGAAAAAGAACACTGGACCAAGAATGAAACATGTTGATGGTCGGGAACTCCTTTGCTAATTCAGGACCTGAACGACTTACTGCGATTGATGGACTCATGAATTCTGCTCTATTCTGCTCTAGAGAATCCTAAGGGAGATTGTTTGGCCATCAGTTTGTGTCGTCAAGTTGAACCGCACTTGAGTTCTTCAGGAAGTCACAGAAGCTTGTAACTCTCAAATGAAACCAAGCAACATTACCATCATACATTAATTAAACGTCCATTCATTATCTGAACCGGTTTTCCTCATGAGGGTGGCAGGTGCGCTGGAACCTACCCCAGTTGACTTCAGGGAGTTGGCGAGGCACACCCTGAACTGTTTGCCAGTTAATCACAGGGCAATTATTCAATTAGAAAATTCCTTCCAAGATATTAGTCACGATCCAGCTTCACATTATTTTGTCTGGTTTCCACCAGTAAACGCATGACATCTGGTCACCAGACAGTCGCAGGGCACATATAAAGATGACCAACCAGCCACACCCACATGCACACTGTCACTGAACGGGAATGAACCCCATGCTCGCCACACCCAAGTCAGGCGTGTACCTCTATTTAAAATCTATCATATATATCTATTATCCATCCATTTTCTATACAGCTTGTCCCCACGGGGGTCGCGGTGGTGTTGGAGCCTATGCCAGCAGTCATCGGGCAGTAGGCAGGGGACACCCTGAACCGGTTGCCCGCCAATCGCAGGGCACACAGAGGCCAACAACCATTCGCTAGTGCACTCACACCAAGGGACAATTTGGAGTGCTCAATCGGCCTACCAAGCATGTTTTTGCGATGTGGGAGGAAACCGGAGTGCCTGGAGAAAACCCACGGGGGCACGGGGAAAACATGCAAACGCCACACAGGGAGGGCCGAACTGATATGTGAGGCAGACGTGCTAACCAGTGCTCCACTGAGCCGCCTATTTAGAACATGTTTTTTTTTTTTTATTTGAAACCATCAATGAAGGTAATTAAACTGTTTAAACAGTTACAGCTTACTGGTGGGATGTATAAAAATGAATAAAGATAAATCAAAATAAAATCCCATGACAAGCCTATGGCATTTCTACTGTCAGAATAGAAACCAAAATAGCCTGGACCTGTTTTTGTCACACGCAACACAGATTCCCTCCCTATGTGCAATCCAATACAACACACCAACTTCTGCATTCCGTTTTTGCATTATACTAGTTTACATTACCGGTTGCTATGTTGTCTGTTTTGTTTGCTTGTTAATCACCTGTTTATTACATTAGCTGCTGTCTGAACTGTCTAAAACTTCTTTGGAGTCTTGAGATATTACATGATACAATTCCATCCATTTATCAACTCCCACTTAACTGGGGCAGGGACATGGAGGAAGCATCTTCAGCAGGGAAGCCCAAACCTCTCTTCCCAGTCATTTCTTCCACGTCTTCTGGAGGGATCCCAACGCGTTCCCAGTCCAGCCGAGAGACATGGTCTCTCCAGCATGTCCTGGGTCGTCCCCAGGGTTTCCAACTAGTGGGACCTACCTCAAACACCTCACCACGGAAGTGTCTTGGTGGTATCCTAATGAAATGTCCAAGCCACCTCATCTGGCTCCTTTTAATGACTCAAAGTCCCTCCCAAATGACCGAGCTTCTCACCCTTATCTATAAAGCAGACCCCAGACACCCTGAGGAGAAAAACTTATTTTGGCCAATCTTGTTCTTTCTGTCACAAGCCATAGCTCGCGACCATAGGTGGAGGTAGGAGCGAAGATCGACTACTAAATTGAGAGCTTTGCCTTTCGCTCCTTCTTCACGACGACAGACCAGTACAGGGACGACATCACAGCAGACGCTACACTGATCCATCTGTTGATCTCAAGCTTTATCCTCCCCTCACTCAAGAACAAGACCCCAAAATAATTGCACTTCTCCATTTGGGGCATGATCTCATCCTCGACCCCAAGATACTTGACCTTCTTTCTCCACTTGGGGCAGGATCTCATCCTTGACCCGAAGAGGGCATGCCACCCTTTTCTGACTGATGAAGGAATATAAGAATTTGATCTTGAAATAGTTCATTAGACATCTTGTGCATGAGAGTATGAAACTGCTGAGTGTGTGACAGTGGGAACAAAACAAAATATGTGGTTGGTGCAAGGACGTCTGCGTTCCAGAACAAAAGATAACCCAGGAGCAGCAAGGAGGACAAGACCCACAGGGCCAGCTGGTAGATAACAACTGGTGACCCTATATGGAAAACTACAACCAGGAGGAGCGAGCAAGTTATTCGGCAGGAGAAGAAAGACCAATGAGAGCAAGCTAAAGTTAACTGCAGTTTACACATAGCCAATAGAATAATGACAGAATGCCTTTGTTGATGTGCCATTTGCATATTGTGTAGTATAACTAATGGCTGGGCAACTCGGATGTAGAGTACGTCTGCTGGTGGCAACAGAGGCGTACAGAGGTGTATTGAGAGGGACCCGAGACCCAGGTGATGTATTAGATTTGTGTGTTAGGAATAAATCCACTCGTGTGTGAAAATGCCGGCTTCCTGATACCTTTCTATTGCAGAACGAGCGCGCATATTGTTGGATGAGTGGCAGTTGGGTAAGGTCACAAATTGGAGTCAGATTAGTAACTCGAGTTCAGGTTAAATTAGAAATATATTCCAACACTGGCCAAAACCTGATTCTTGTTCACACGATCAAACTTACAATCAAAACACACACTATGCTAAAACATTGACAGCTTACAGAAAAAACTGTCAGTTGAAGTCAGAAATGATTATGGGTTTTTATTTGATGAATGATAATACCTAACAATTTGAAGAACGCTAAAAGAGAATTTTCAACAGTTGGGATCCCATCCAGTGCTACTGCTTTTTCAGTGGCATCCTATGGATGGGTTCAACAAACGGAATGTTCTCACTTAAATTAGAGGAGACATTTTCCAGTGAAGCTGTTGCAAATTTTTCTGCGAAATGCAAGACACGTGACCCGGATTAAGCTTGAGGTTCCTCATAATTGCATTGATATGAAAAGGAGGCACAATTAATGCATTCCGGAGCGCTTGTGGGAGGATCTATACAACAGTACCATAGAAGTCATACCTGAAGGGAACAGTTTGGTACCCAAATGATGTAATCCAACCGTCCGCGATGAAGTTCAATGTGTGGAGTATTTTTTTTTGTGTTGCATCATGCTAGCCAGCTGTTGTTTTTATTGCATGCATTTCATCTTCTGAACTCATATCTGAACAAATATGATCAAAGTCTTTCATAACTGCAGAAGGCAATGTTTTATCAAAAGGATCATTTTGAGAATTAATTTAAAACAGGACAAAGGTCCAGACCAGAACAGATTAAAAAATGGACAATGGACTTTAAGGCTCTTTTGTTCAATTATATGTGACTTGATCCATGTCGTCATTCTCAGTCATTGCTGTTGGTATGCTGATGGGGTGAATGACAAAAAGTGCATAATTGGATTGCGTCACATAATATAGCATAGCACGCAATTGACTGCCGACCAGTCCGGGGAGGAAATGGAATGTTGCGGCCTATATTGGTATTTTCTACACTGCAAATGCCAAACTTGTCAAAGGATAAATATTTGTGTACCCCGCACTGGAAAAACACATTACGGAATCAGACGACAGAGATGAACTACTTTATCCTACATTATTCAAACTTTTTTATCTTGGTAATCTAAACATATCTATGCATATATTTTGAAATATTCTCATTTAACTGTCAATAGTTTTATTCAATTTTTTGTCTTTGATCTTTTAATGGAGTGACCACCGCCAGTGTGGTGACGCCCTTGCACCCTTGATTATCTATATTCTACTTTGGTCCTTGAGGTGGTGCTAATGAGCTTTGTAGCGTTGTTGTTAACTGCCACACCCAGTTTTGTTGTTGCTGCAGTGTTTTACTGTAGCTCTATCCGCTGTGTCTGGTGTGGGATCACCCCACTTGGCCACAATACAAGCAGCTTGATCTTAATAATATTGTAAATTGTCCTCAAGGTGACAAAGAGCTATCTTGGCGTTTTATTTTGATCTTCCGATTACATTCATAGTTGGGAAGAGTTGAATAGTGATGCATTTAAAGTTTATTCTAAATTTCCACTTTAGGTATGGAGTTGATGCCACTTGCTGCTCCATGAAGTCATGTCCTCCACACTAATGTCAATCACTCCCAAACAGCGAGGTAGTAACAATGCGTTGCTACATTTTATGCACAGAGCTGAAGGTCAGTCACATTATTGTATTCATATTATCATCGGTGAAGCATGGTAAATTTGAAAGCCATGTGATGAGAATCTACAAATGCCTGCATTTATAGTGGCTATATAGTCAACACACCCCTGTTATGTGTGTAAATAATGGATTTTGTCATGTGTTTCTGGGCTAAAAGTTAAAAATGTACATTAGTGGTGAATACCACTACTATTCTGTTGATTCGCTGCTCATTATCTATGATGCCAACATTTGGTTATTGAAACAAAGAAGGCATGACAGGGCCATGTTGTTACTTGTCATGAATAAAAACATATTTTGAAATGTTTGAAGTGAAAGTACTGATTCCATAGTTTGAGTATTGATACAATGGCCTGTAAATAAAATGATACAATGACCTTGTAAATAAAATCTGAAACTATATAAAAAACTAGAGTGAATGATAAACTCTTGCTTTAGCGTTTACCAATCTGTATTTATTTGGATGGGGAGGGAACTTCAGCTAAACAGCATCTCAAACACATCATCACCTGAACTTTTAAGGCAAGAGAAATTTCCGTTTCAGTATCCACTTTCTGAGAGCAAGTATTTTAGAAAACATGCATTGTTTCTGTGGCTTTAGTAAGAATGTAATGATGGTGTTTGTCTCTTTTTATTGTGCCACAGTGAAACAATGTTCAGGTGTAGTTCACAGATTCGTTAGCTTCTGGCAAAGGTAGATATAAAAGTTGCTCATTCAGAGGATCTCTTGGTACAAGGGGAAGAAGATTAAAAAAAATGTGCAAGTATGCCCATGTTACTGTGTCCAAGTTGAACACGATTCTGCTCCACAGTGTTTCAACATCTCCCTTGGTAACCCGTCGCACAGCAGATAACGCATAGGGCCTTGGCAGAATTTTAATGCCCCTGTTTAAGTGCTTACAGCATTACAGTGCTGCCAACTCCAAGCAACTGGCAAGAAAATTCTTTCAAAGCTATTTTTCTTTATCCTTAAGAAATCATATGGTGTTATCTATCTTTTTATATTACAATGTAAATAATCTAAAATTTACAGTGCCTTTACAATCACATCCAGACATAAGTAGTTTTACAGTGGCCTTTTTGCCACCCCTACAGTTGGCAATGGCTCAATCAAAATTAAATCAATAATTTTATTCTAAATGTTCCTGATATTAGCACGTCCGCCTCACAGTTCAAAGGGTGTATGTTCGATTCCACCTCCGGCCCTCCCTGTGTGGAATTTGCATGTTCTTCCCGTGCTTGCGTGGGTTTCCCCCAGGAACTCCGTTTTTTTCCCCACATCCCCAAAACATGCATGGTAGGCTGATTGAGCACTCCAAATTGCCCGTAGGTGTGAGTACAGATAGTTGTTTGTTCCTGTGTGCCCTGCGATTGGCTGGCAACTGGTTCAGGGTGTCCCCCGCCAACTGCCCGATTACTGCTGGGATAGGCTCCAGCATACGGTACAAGTGGATGGGTGCAAGTTCCTGATATTTCAGTTTGTGTAAATGTTTTAATTATCAGTTTGGAATTCAATCTAACTCTGACACCCTCCCTGATCCCATCAATTAAGTAATCTTACCTTGACCATCCCAGGCTGACCACAGACAGCAAGTTATAATTCATTTGTAGTTGTGCTTGTTCAAATGGTCTGTTATCTATTTTAAATTTCATGAGGCGCCGCGACAGGGCTAACTTTATTTTGCTCACATTGAGGCTCTCTGTCTAGCTATACTAAACAATATTTTGAAAACAATACATTATTACATTTTTCAAGGATCACGCGAGCAGTCTGTAAACTAACATTGCCCACACTCAGAGTGAAGTGCTGCTGAACTCGAACATTAGAGTACTCAATCAAAAATCAAACATGACATGTATCCCCTCAACGGCAAGACGTAACAATGAAATAAGTGTGTGCATGTGTTTGTGTGTGGAGGGGGGGGGGGGTTAAAAAATGGTTTGCCATTGTCTGGTGTCAAAAATCAGAGCATCACATACTGGATCCACGTCGAAAGAATTGCAAAATTCAAGTTGCTGACAATGACAGCCAGACAACGGGACAGTCCTTCTTTTAGGTTCACTGAC
Source organism: Syngnathus leptorhynchus (assembly GCF_054491065.1). NCBI lineage: Eukaryota > Metazoa > Chordata > Actinopteri > Syngnathiformes > Syngnathidae > Syngnathus > Syngnathus leptorhynchus. Next base: position 4,088,558 of record NC_141195.1, on the reverse strand, counting down.
GGAGGACGAAGCTATGTCACTGGAAGGCCTGACATAAAATAGCAAAGAACACAGACGGGAGGTGGGCAATGAGCCCAGAAACTGTTGTCATCTCTCCACGTGAAATTCGACAGCTACCCTCAAGACAAAATGTTTCACTGCAAGAGTGGACACAGTAAAAATTGAATACATTTTTGAAAGGACAAAAGGGGAGTATGGTAACGTTCTTTTTATGTATACTCACAAAATTGGAATTTCAAAACATACTCAAATTGTCTGTCCCAGGATAAAATATACAAAAAAAAAATCTGCTGTAACACAGGCAGCTGAGGGTTAAAGACTGTAGCATGTGAATGAAGTGCCCCAGGTTAAAATCTCCTCAACTAACCATAAAAACATTGTCACTGTCCAATGGAAAGCACATACATAACTTACATAACACAATTTGCTGTATGAATGCTGTCACTGCTTGACCATAACCTCATAGGCCTACTGTATGTGATGTATATGATTTTTTTAAGTAGCTCAGTTCTCCTGCATGTGCTGTTAAAGGTTTGGAGCTAAATTGTAAAAATATAATTATATTGCTCGATATTGAACAAGTACTATTTCTGTTTTTTGCCACCAGAAGTGATGTTCAAACACTTATTGTCACGTCTCGTCCCCGTTTTTTTTGCTATGTGCGTATCGTCACATTTTCTGTCAGTGTGCCTGTGTGCTCACCCCTCCCCTCCTGTGTGCCCATGATCAGTGTGATCATTCTCACCTACCTCTTTTTACCTGTCTTGTATTTCCTGTCTGCGTGTCACTCCCTGTCGGATCATTAATGTCTTCCCGTCTTTTGTTGCACGTCCCTGTCGGTCAGTCATCTTGTTGGTTTCGGCTAGGAAGTCATATTAGTTTGTTCGCTGTCTTGTTCCCCGTACCCTCTCTTGCAACTACCTTTTCCCTTCAATAAACCCTGGTCCAAGCTGCATATGGTTGCCTTGCTCCATTCCGATCCATGACACTTATTTCCACTTGAGACCACACTTGTATTCAAGAAAAGGCTCACACAGTCAAGATAGGATATGATCACACTTTGTTTCAATACACCAAGTGTTGACAACTTTGAATAATCTGAGCACATGAGTAACAAAAAGAAGGAGGGAAATTATCAGTTCACCAAAGTGTGATGGATGCATGTAAATCACAAGAATGAGTCATCGATTAACATAAACTGTAGCTTGTTACAAGCCAGTTTTCTGCAGTTTAAGGAAAGCCACTTTGTACTTCGTATTTTTGCATTGTTTGTTTGAAATATTCATCCAAAAGTGTTACAGTACAAGACTGCAGCACTGTTTCTCTTAAAACAAGCTAGGTTCCATTGAAATACTTTTTACAGCTGTGGTGTTTTCAATGTGGAATATGTGCATATATCTCCTTTAATGTCTTTTTTTTTTTTTTTTTGCAGAATACATGTTAAAGCTAAGATTACAGTGATAGGAGACCAACCAGAATGACTCATTTGTTTATTTAAAAATGCCAGCAGTCTGCCATACATGTGTTAGTCGTCATGATCAAAGAAGAAGCTGACAAATCAGTAATAACTTAATTTCCCGACAGAGATGTCTGTGGCAAGGCTACTGTTTATTTCCACTGGGATCATGATGAGCAGGCTTTAACCCATGTCTGCTTTGTGGGTGACTAAATCACCACTAACATGTGATGTCATAGTTGATACTGGATTTGCTTTTTTTCCCGAATGTTTTATCTGTTGTAGGAGTTTTGTATTAAACAGCAGTTAATCTATGATGATGATTTTCTATTTATTGGATGTTGGAAAAGAAAACGGAAGTAATTGCCTCATGCAAGACTTTATGTGCCAGTGACACTTCTTTTTTTACTTGATTAGATTGTCCCACAGACATATTTCTCATATGAATAATCACAGCACGTCTCTATTTCCTATAAAGAAAAATCTTACTGACATTTCATTTTGGGGAAAATATTTTAGATTATTAGGGATTGATTCACTGAGATTTCAAACAGCATGCACTCAATTGCTAGTTGACTCAGGGACTGTGCTGCAACACGGCATCTATTGCTGTTGGGATTATGAGGTCTTTGGTAAAACATGCCTTGTGGGAACCCAGAAAGTTATGAAAAAATGTGATTTCATCCTCAACCAAAATGTTACCAACTAAATCAAAGTCGGGGGCTCTCCAGTTGAACATATTCCCAGGGGTGAAGTTTGAGTTGATCTCGTAGCATTGGATCTCATTGGGAGGGATGACGTAGTACCACATGTGAAGTCAAGAGATCATGCCGATATAGGATTATCCGGCATCAAAGCCTCCCCCACACTGGTCCTGCTCTTGGCCGAGGAAGGTGATGGGCTTACTACTGATGGGTTGGCCCGAGTGAATGAATCTCTTAATTACTTTGTCTTCATCATTTCAAGTGAATGTCTCATCTGCCTCTGTGCATCAAAGCCATAATGCTACTTCTTAGCACACTCTTTGATACTTTAGAAACAACATTCTGTATTCATCCAATCATCCATCCATTTTCTGAACCGCTTTGTCCCCACGGGGGTCGCGGGCGTGCTGGAGCCTATCCCAGCTGTCATCGGGCAGCAGGCGGGGGACACCCTGAACTGGTTGACAGCCAATCAGAGGGCACACAGAGACGAACAACCATCCGCACTCGCACTCACACCTAGGGGCAATTTGGAGTGCTCAATCGGCCTACCAAGCATGTTTTTGGGATGTGGGAGGAAACCGGAGTGCCCGGAGAAAACCCACGCAGACACGGGGAGAACATGCAAACTCCACACAGGGAGGGCCGGAGGTGGAATCGAACCCGCACCCTCCTGTGAGGCGGATGTGCTACCCAGTGCCCCACCGAGCCGCCCACATTCTGTATTTTCTTACAGTATATAAAATAAAGGTGCAAGGTACAATTGATATGAACATTGAAGTTTTGACTCCCACTATATGACAGATGCTGCTTTTTCAGACGCTTGAATTGCCCTCATTTATTGCTGCCAAATGACCTTCGCTGATGTTACTGACTATAATACAGTAACGTGTGGAGATGGATGATGGTGAGGCTCAAGAAAAGGTCAATATAAACAAGGCAGGACAAACGCAGTATGGGTTGCACCGGATCCTCCCCACACACAAATATGTAACCCATCAGTTGTCATCATTTTTGGGTATGGTATACCAAACATTTCTCAAAAGAGGCCAGTACTTTCTTTGTAGCTACTTCTCTTGACTCTAAAATAAATGCAAGGTACTTAAACTTAACCCTCAAGTCCGTTCCATATTCAGGTCACTTTTTGCATCAAGACAAATAACAATTTACATCAATAATCCAGCCAGAGATGTTTTCTCTCACTGGGTGCCCCATCAGCCTGGTTGAGAAGGAACACCAGAACTGAGCGGGAATGTTACACAGTAACAAAACAACAACTAAGAATGTAATGTATGCATAATTAGGCTCAAGCCCATTTTGAAAGATCGAACATGCTCTTGCCAGCAGGACCTTGTGCTCTTGCTGAAACAACTTGCAGAGAGGTGGGGTCCCCAAATATTGTATAAAAACAATACACAATCATTGTATTTTATAAATATCTGCCAACTATACCTTATTTTGAGGGATGTACGTCAATTAGTACAGTGCCCTCTGATATGTGAACGTTACCCATCCTGAATCAATCAATTCAACTCACTTGGTTATCTAGGTATGCGTATTAATAATCAGCGTTTTAGTATCAGTATTATATTACATGAAGCCAGTAATGATGTAATATAACGAGTTACGACTTCAGCTAATGGATGTATGGATTCGGTGTATTACATATAGATGCAAAATATTGTGTGATCTTTATTGCTTGCTCTGTTTAGGGGGCTGCCAATGCTGCTTTTCCTGCATGAGGCGAAGGTCCCAAAATAGGCATTACACCACTTGTGAATATTGCAACGAACATTGATTTTTACTAAGTTATAATGAAGTTGCCAGAAGTGTGCCCTGCAGTGACAACATCAAGTTCACTTCATCAATAAAATACCCTGATTATTCATAAACGAGTACGATCTCAAATGCTTTTACGTTTTTGTCCCTTGTATGCAATACATAATGGAAAACTCTTATTAGTTGTTTGTATTCAAAAGGCATTATTTTGGGCTTATGTACACACTCCCAGAGGACATGTTCAAGGTGATCCCAAATGCGGTTTAAAGCAAATGACCTTTTGGGCCATAGCATACAATATTTTTAATATACTGAGAAGCAAGCAAATAAAGCTTGCCATGCTCAGAAAATTAGGACAAGCAATTTAATTCTAAATTTGATTACTACAATAACTACAGATTGCATTTGCATTGACATAAACTGAGAGCAAATATGGCTTTAGGAGAGGATGGAGACTTCAAGATGAATAGGTCAATCAAAAATATGTGGTTGTGTTAAAAAGTCTTCAAAAGACAAATATAGCTTCAGTCTGATTTCCACTGAGGAAGCCAACCAACCATACAACAGAACAACAATGCAGAACAGACATACTTGATTAAGACAATAATAAAATAACCAAAGCCCAAAGGAATGTGAATAAAACTGTTTGTTGGGTGGATGACAAAAGATTGTGGAAAGAAGGAACAGACATCGGAAATGAAAACATGACCTACTTGGAAAAGAAAATCAAGTAGCGGGTATGTTGACGGACCACAAATACAAAAACTATTTTCTTGTTCCTAGGGAAAAAAACAAAACAACCCCCCCCTCAAAAAAAAACATCAGTTACCAACTATTACTGCAGTTTATATAATCTGTAGAGTTCACCTGTAAGGATATTTATGTTTATACAAACCTCCAAGCACAGCACAGCCCACAAAGATTAATAAATATGGATAGATTTCATATCCATAGATCTTTGTTTACAAACTGGAAATATGTTAAGTGGTAGTCAAACGTGAAATGTTCTTTCTTCATGACACAGTTAATGCAAACATTCGGGATTGGTTTAGAATAAAATGTCAAATTACTTGAGTCCTTAATGTAGTAGTACTACAATAGGGACATGAGCTGGAAAATAGTTCCATTCCACAATTACACGGTGCTTAATGTCGTTCTGTTTGCAAGTCACTGTTGCACTGTCGCCAATTTTCATGTTAAAATACTTTAATTTCAGATTTCATCATTGTTACATGATCTTGCCCTTGTTTCGCTAGCTTCACATTAGTTTCCCATGATTACAATGAAAAAGTTCCCCCTTGGATTCCACTTTTTTGTTAAAAATAAGAATAATACATTGATTCTTCCTCTCAATACTAATTTGCTGAAAAAGCCACGACCTGACCAGATTTACAATGACGTGATCTAAGCTTCACCTTCACATCTTGACATTTTTGCAAATTAACAATCGACTGTAGTGTTTTTCTGTGTTCAGCTTTAGTATCTGTACCCTATCTGCAGTAAGTTGACTTTTTTCGCAGACTAGAAAGAACATGTATGCCTGTGGTTATTTTTAGATCACCTCCATGCATATTTTCTATTGTTTGTTATTTAAAGGTTAATACTATAACACTGATGCTAATTTGCTTTTGAATTTAATTACAATTTATTATACATATTTTAGCATTCAGATAACAGACAAAGTGCAAACATTTTGTGTCGTAAAATTCCTGTAGGAGTCAATGAATGTCTTGAATGAAGCACACCTGCACTTTTATATAGAACTGTTTGTGATCCAAATTGTACACCACAGTGAGGGTAGAATAGCAATGCCGATGTTCAATTGGTATCAGTGTCATAGTATCAGATCATTTTAATGAATATGATTACAAGTACAGATGTATGTCTCGTACCAATTCAGTGGATCCCTGTTTCGAGACAATATAGTCCTGAAAAGGTGTGAAGAATTTGTGTCACTGAAAATAGGCAGCTGGCTTCTAAATATAGAAATTCATCCAAGGGGAAAATTAGACGTGTAATTTTGGTAATCATCTTATTCTACTTTGATTGACATTAATGTGATTCTTTTAGCTGGGTCTCAGTGTTTATCTCACCCTCTCCACCAACACCAGCTGAAACCTCCATGCACCAAAGGACACATTGTCTCTAACTTTGCTATTTCTTACAGCGAGAAAAGAGGAGGTGGCAGCTCTTCTGACCAGCAGAACTCTGTCGGTATAATTGGGGGTTGTGTCGGTAGTGGGGCTGTTGGACTTTAATTGGACAGCAGCCAAGAACTTGTGTGGATGGTTGTGTAAGTATTTTCCTCACCAACCTCAATTACTCCCCTGCTGCAAAAGCTCCTTGCCATCAGAACTTATACAAAACAACATTAATTTCTGTCTGAAACCTGTGTGTGTGCGCGTGTGCACATGTGCGCGTGTGTGCGTGTGTGTGAGTGTGTGTGTGATTAAACTTTGGAGTAGGCATTGAATCTGATGAGATGCAGTCATGCTTGTGTGTCAACATGTCCATATGTTGAACTCCATAAGCATCCAGAGAGAATTGGCCCACACATATACTGTCTATAAGATGTTACCAGTATTTCACTCTTCACTCTTCTGCATGGAGATGTTAGATGTTGTTCCTAGTATCTGCTCGATTCATCCACCCAGTTTGGGGGTAACTGTCGCCGTGCCCTGATCATTAGTAGCATTACTGTTACCTTTATCCTCCACATTTTCTCTAGTTCTTTCTTAAGCCATTGGTATTTCTTTAGATATTTGTGTTTCTTTGTCCAGATGTTGCTATCACTTGGTATTGCTGCATCAATCATAACAACTATCCTTAATGTCAGGCTGGTTCGCTACCACCAGTTTACCAATCGGAATTTGGAAGTCCCACAGGATCTTGTCCTGGCTCTTCTCAACTACCTTTGGAGGTGTCTGCCATCTTGATTCCGGGGACCTCCAATCCATATTTGATACAGATATACCAGTAGACTATTCCTACTACCGTGTACCTACCACCAGCATCTTAACACAATATGCTTCACTGTCTCTGGGGCTTCTGTGCACAGCCTACACCTGGGATCCTGTATCATGTGGTAGACCCCAGCCTTCACTGATCTTGTGTTTAGTGCCTGTTCTTGTGATGCCATGCTTAGCGCCTCCGTGTTGTCATTCAGTACAGCCTTTTCAAACCACTGGGTACATCATAATTATCCATCATATGTTTTGTCAAAGTCAACCAACTTCTTCAATTTGTCGGTGGTACGTGCAGGGGTTTGTCTTTCCATGACAGTCCATCCGGCTCAGTCTCCTTACTAGGCTTCTGTTGCCTGAGTCATTCACTAAGCAGGTCGTCCCCAGAGGCCATCATCTTGATGTATTCTTGCAGGGCTGTTGTTTCCTCCAAGATGGTGGCCATGACGCTCACTGGAACTACCCCCCCCCCCCCCCCCCCCCCCTTTGCGCTTTGTGTGCGCCCTCAAGATGCTGGACTTGGTGGACCACTCTGCAGTATAACGTTTTATGTCTTGATATCAGTGGCTTTCATCTCTTCCAGAGGCCAGGATATTATGACAGCTGGGTATCTGATAACTGGGAGGTCTAAGGTGTTAGCCTGGATCCTGTTTTTGCCATTCAGCTGACTATTCAGCATCTGCCTCACCCTTCGTAAGTCTTTAGTTGTGACCGCCCTTTGAACTGCCACCTCATGGCGACTAGCCACCTGTGGAATTCCAATGGGTTTGAATCCTGATCCAGGCAAATACTAAGATCCCGCTGGATCCTTAGGCTATATGCCGATACTTCGGATGAGTGATTCAATTTGTGTCATGCTGGTTTGGATGTTGCCTGATCCACAAGGTCCGTGCCAGGTGTTGGGGAACTAAAACCCGATGAGAGACATTCATAGATATCTTGCCCCAAGTGAGCTGGAATAGGCTCCGCCGCATCCGTGACTTTAATGAGGATTAAGCAGAGCAGATAATGGATGGCGATTGAAACATTTATGAATTTTTAATATTTCATTTGTCTTACTCAAGATGACTCTAAAGGCAAGCCAGACAAAGTACAATGTATGGATGATCGGAAGTTGCTTTATTATAATACAGTTCGTTTGAGTAGATTAATCATTACATTTAAATATGCTTTCCCACTCTTATGTAACACCATTGATTTCAGTGTATGACTGTGTTATACAGTATGCATTTGGATCCTATACCCTTCCTCAAGATAAATTAATAACTATAATAATTAATAATTAATAAATTATCCCTCAAGATAAAGAAATAACCAAGACTTGTTTGGCCAGAACACTTTTCAGTGTGAATATTTGGATGTAAGGGATTTCAATCAGCATTTATCTCCTTGCAAATGTTTAGCAGTAACTAGCTATTACCACCATGGACAGTTTTATTTCTATGGTAAAGTCTAACCTTAACAATGAAAGATAAAAAAATGACTTGAACTCATTTACAAAAGTTAACAGCTATTAAGCACTATAAGTGCCACATTGCAAAGATTGCCAATATCATCTGGGATCAGCTCCAGCTTCCAACATCCCGAGGCGAGCTTGTGATGTATGAGGGCCTTTTTCTTTATTGCACACCAACAACCCATAACCGCCTTTTCATAATACTTTTACATCTTTTTTTTCTTTAGCGATGTTTTAAAAATAATTTATTATATGTTAGTTTGTGACCGTTGCCATTATCGCCTTCATTTGACAATATGCTCTTAGTCATCTGACATATCATAGACATGTAATGCTCACATGTAGACACTGCACTCGATCATTGATTTGTCTGATGCAGTAATGAAGGTATTTACGTCACTTTTATAAATGTTCTGGCAATAGAGTTTACATGTCAAGTGTTAGTTGCAAGTAAAATATTAACACTGTTAAACTTGCAAAGTTTGCACATTGTGAAGATGATTGTGAGTGGTCCTTCCAAAGACTCCCTTGTCCCCCAAAGGGTGTAGCACTTTTGGAAGTGATATGTAAATACTGAATGTATGAAGTGTGGATATGTTGCTCGTGTACTATGTTGAATGGAAAATAATTTTAATTTTAATTTCTTTATGTGGCCTAATGAATACCTGACAAATGCACCCCCCCCAAAAAAAAATATAAGCATAAGATATCACCATTCACCTGAAAAGCACCTCTGAGAGATATTCTGAGTTGAGACGAGAACCCAAAACCTTTAAATACAAACCCTTAAAAAAATAACTTTTCTCCCAGTTAGAGTACACTTTATGGACAAAACTCTGTCTTTATGACATCATTTTGACCTTATATTACGAATGGCGTCCAGTTTTCAAATTTGAAGTATCAAGCTTACATTTGCACTTAATTGGGTCTTCTTGTGTAACTTGGGCTTCTCACAGTTTTCCAGGCGGATGGTTTAAGGGTATGAAGAGTAGCCACCAAAATGTGAAGTGTTAAGTGTGAAACGGATGAGTACACATATTTAGAAAAAGCTAACAACGCCATAAGCTCAATTGTTATCCCACAGCATCCTTGGCTCACCTCACACATCCCTGTATTTAATACACTGTTTAATGATGCATAGCAATTGCTTTAAGCTGTTTAAGACTGGAATATCCTTGATAGGGGAGAATGAATAGTTTTTTTTTTCCTGGTAGTAAGAATATGTGACAGGTAATTAGTGAACTGGACGACAACTATGAAGGAAAAAAACAGCAGAAGAAGAAAAACTGCTTAATTCACATTTTATTGCTGGATTAAAACATACATTTTCCTCTTTAATTTATGAAGCCAAATGACGGGAAGCTAAAAGAGGATTGCTAATTTAAGACCTTATTTGACACACCAAGAGTTTCCTCATTTAAAGCCTTAACTTAGGGCACAACCGGTACTTATGAGGGAGCAAACAAGATTATTCGAGTACTCCGTTGATGCATTAATTTGCTTTTGTGAACACACAGGAAGCAATCTCATTCCAGTGAACTCCTACATCAGTTATAGGATCCGCAAACCATGAGCTGGTGGCAGCCATCCCCAAAGATCAGGTGGAACCGGTGGAACCCCTTATCGCCACAACCATTTAAGACCCAGTTTAGACATTTGATGGGTAGTGATTTTGTGTAAGGCCACGCTTTTTGGGAGGTTGTTTGCAATATCAAAGTTAACCTCACTAATGCACATTTTTATAAAGCTGAAGAAATTACCCAAGCCAGACAGGAAGTCGGGCGTCGGCATTTGAGGTAGATCCGGTATGTTTCCAAATAAAACTGTTCTGCAAACTCTTTATTTTTTTTGTTCATAAAACATGACATAGCACAACATACAGACCTTTCATTTCAGCTGACTACAAAGCACAACTGGTATGAATTGCACTGCAACGCGTTTGTTTTGCAGTCAGTGTGAATAAGGCGTTAGTAGCAATACTTGCTGGTTAACCGGAATTAACCCCAGTGCTAAATGTCGCTGTCACTCTACAGATGGAAAATGAGTGCTGTTGTTTTTGTTTCTGGCAATATTAGGCACAGACAGACCATTTCCATCTGTTCTAGGCACCCTTGAATGTGTAATAGGATTTCAGCGTGGTGGAACTATTGGGGGGGGTGTAAGTTGGAGTCTGCTCTCCCTCAGTTACCCTCTATCTTCATCCTTCTTAACCTTTCCTTGATTGCTTTATACTCTTTTACACAAAAAATTCACACCAATGATTAAAAGCAATTTAAGTTTTGCACTGGGAGAAAACTCTAACAAACCCAGAGAAGAGATTCAAATTCCAAATTTCAGAACTGTGAGAGAGACGTTCTAATAAATATACCACTGTACTGTTAAGCTTGTGGCGGAATTGATGACCCAAGTATAGGTATGCGAACCAGGAATGCAAATATAGGTAGCTTAATTAAAAAGGAAAGAAAAAGGCAAAACAAATAGTGATCATCAAAAATACAAAATCAACAAATGTCCAAAGGGCCAGAGTAAACAAAAACTAGCAAAACGGATGTGAACATGGAATGATAAACAAACAGTAGCAAGACTGGAACAAACAAACAATAGGGGAAAATATAATTACAATTTCTAATCATAAACCAAATCAATTAAGACCATGACAGTACTGCCATAGAACCAATATTTGTTTTGTGAAGTAAATGTTAGCAGATACAACTACTCTCGAATATGCTCCCTTTCTATCTATACATAAAATTAAATTGAACTAGTGTGATTTGTGTTTGCAGCACATTTGGCTTTGGCTATCGTTCCAAATGTGGTGTGGTCCACTTCACGGCAACAGAAGCAGACAGGCTTTTCTGGCACATAAAGGGGAACAAACTCTTTGGGACTCATGCTGGTACCACATCCCTTATGGAGACAACTCGAGAGGACAGAGCGAAAGGGGATGAGCTCGTCTGCCATACCATCAAGGATCTGCAGCACGTGTGTCTGTTTAATTTACATTACACATGTCTTTATGCAGCAGGGCTCTCTCGCCAAGTAATTCTCAAACTTGAGTTCAAGCTTATAACAGCAGCCAAGGCTGTTATAGGGCTTGTGGCTCAGGGAGTACAAACAGAGGGCTTATCGGCCGGCCACTGCCATCCAGACACTTCTCTCAAAAGGCTGGCCAGTGACAGAAAACGTAAAGGCCCCTTCTACAGCCACTTTATTGTGCGTTTTATTTACAGCCATTAGTGTTGCAAGAAAAAGTTGCTCGATTTTGCCCGCTTCAGTCTGTGCTTTTGTACCAAATGATAGCAACTCCATGTTGCAACATTTGTATAGCCCTTTCTTTATTTTTTTGTATCTTTCTAATTCTTTTTAATGGTCATATTAGAAAACAGAGCAACAGTGTTTCTTCTAAATGTTTCTGTCTTGATGGCCAGCAATTATTTTAATTTTAATTTTCAGTCTATTCTGCATGTTTCTGACTGAAAGTTTCATTTTTCCTCAAAAATGTTCTACCAATTGTCAAACCATTGCAGACAAAGTGAATCATGTTGGTTCCAAGAGATTTTTAGAAATTAGCATCTGTAAATTAAGGGGAGTGAGCCAATTAGAAAGTGACATTATGCCTCGTTATAAAAGCTAATGATACATTTTAATTATCTTAATTTTCTTCTCTAATTTAATAGGAGGAATCACACAGACCCTTTTACCACAAGTTTATTGAACGCCATTTTGAACACCCACAAGTTACCAATTACGGCTCCCGCTGCAATATTGTCCATATTCTGTTTACCCACGTAGAATTTTGGAAATATTGAACTGTAAATTATTCGTTAAAAGGTCAGAGCGCTGTCACCTTCACCACAATGGCTATTGATCTGCCCCTGAGGAGCTCAAACTTTAATCCTGTAAGACCTTTGAAAGTACCACTAGGAACCAAAGGGTCCCCACCTGCACATACTGACAGCAACTACTAAACCATCTGCAAAACCTTTCAAAGCCATCCATTCCTGCCTTGCCTTTTCTTTGATTTCAAAGTTAACGTGTCATACAGGTTGGCCTGTTCATTATTTACTCTGTATAAATTAAGGTCAGATCCAATTGATCAAACACATATTTTAGATGCATGTCCGCTCTGGGCTGAACGATATTTATTAGACGAGTTTACGGGTCCGCCGTCAAGCTTGTGGCAAAAGGCAGAGAGGAAAATAGAGTGATGAAAGCAAGCAGAGGAGGGAGTCAAAGAGTCAGTCGACAGCTGTTCAATCTGGATGATTAAATCAGCAACTTGTGCTACAAAAATGTGCACGAGCAGGCTGGGAATGTTTTGAGAATTGGTTTTGGGAATAAAGGCTTCTTATCGTTCTTTAAATCATCTCAATCTCGAGGCCTGGGTGGACTACTTTTTTGGGTATTTTACAAGTGAAGTAAGCAAGAACATGCACAAGACAAATATTCTGTGACTTCGGACAAGATGACAATGTGCAGTTACATACTGCCACCCCCACCCGTCATATCACCCTGTAAATTGTGCTTAAAGCCAAAGGGAACTGAACTACCAATTTTAAACAAAATCAATAGGGGAGGGCCTGCACAGCTGGCATATTACCTTCAGAATACACAGGCAATGTGGGGGTCTAGTTAGAGAATTTGCAGCAGGGAAGGACAGATGAACCGCTGCAATTACTGTGCAAGTAAAGAAGCAGAGATGACAAGCTCCATTACTGATATACTTAATTGCCTGACATTAAAGTTTTTAAACACAGCCGTTGGCTCTGAGGAAGCCTGGAGAATCAGTCCAAACTGTCAGCAGGTAACACCTTAAAAATATTTTATTGTCTAAACAAAAGCATTTGCTTACATGATCATGAAGACATGATGAATCTCAACAGCTAAAATATCTTTAGGATTTTACTCAGGAACAGTCAAATATTTCCTCCATTTGTTACCTTTAAGTAAGTTTTGTCCAATCAATTACCATGCATTGACAGCGAGGGCTCACCCACAACACAATTATGTTTTCCTCATTCTGTATGGATCTAAATGTGGAATGATATATAGAGTAATATATTACACTTGTATTGATCTGTTCATCTGTTCAATTTTGAGTTGTTGAGGGAATGTTCTCATCGTTGAGCTGGCGCTTGAGGGTGATTTCATGCACAGTGACTGTAAGCTTTGGCAACTATAACAAAGAATTCCTGAATAGGAGACGCATAACACTGATTTTCTCATCTTACACAGTGTAGGATCAATTGGAACCTCTTAAAGCTTCTTACTAATGCCAACGCCTTGAGGTTTTAATCTGCAATCATTATAGGGTGTATATTTTTAGTATGTTGCATGTGCAGTATATTGTACATCAATGTACTAACCTTGAAGTCCTGTTGATGAGCTGGCTTTAGAGAATAGGCTCTCTTTTGTTGCCATGGTGATGCCAGATGACCCAAATTACTGGCTAGCCCCCATCCTAACATTACTGTTCAGACTTGTGTGCACTGCTATTAAACTTTGCCACAAGGTTGTAGTCAGAACTAGGCTGGATCTCATCTTTTCTCTTTTCCCTAGAAATGCCTGGTAACCAGGGGTCCAACAACATTGGCGAGCAAAAGGAAAAAGGCTTTTTTTCCCCAACCTTTGTCTTTGTCGCTGAGATGGGAATGAGATTGGGCCCAAATTTCTTAACTTGACCTCTTTGTGTTCTGCTTTTCTCTTAGATTTTTTTATGAGTTTTATGTCATTTTATTTCGTTGTCTGGAAAAGACAATAGATGTTAACGTTAGTTCAATCCGTTGACGAACAGCGGCTCAAAAGTGTCACGGAAATCATTCTCTGATGCATGCACACCAGCCCACATCATAAATGCATAATAATAGTCATAATAATAAAAAAAGAGAAAGAAAATATACATTAAAGCCTTGTAATAAGAGGATTGTTTTGGTGCAAATAACAGCATACTGTTCCACTTGTATGAAGGAAGTGTGCTTTGTTAATTGGGCCCCTTTACCTTTCATGTTCTGACTGTAATAATATCAAACTCTCACAAGTCTCATGCGGATCCTTAGAGCAGCTGCTTTGTTCAGCACGAGCTTGTGAATTGTCTTTTTGCATGCCTATCTACTTCAGCACTTATGGCTGAACGTTTCACCATATTCCCAAAACACACGACCCATCACCCGTGACGCTGTTCGTTTTTGAATTGGAAAGTTATGACTTAAATCTGCAAACATCTCAAGGCCGTTAACTCGACAACTAGATCTTTTCAATGTGGAAAAAATCTGATGGACGATTCATTTAAGATTAATGGACGGAGGAAGCGAAAGAGTTCTCAACACATAAACTGTTATTAAATGTGTGATAATATCGGTTTGCCACCATTGTGGTGTGTATACAACCTATTGAGGGAGTGATGATTTCAAAATCCTTATTAAATGATTGTGGTTTGTCCCAAAAAGTGCAACAACCACAGAGATTTGAAATATCCATTTTAGTATACAGCAAGATTTCCATTTCACCAAGACACATGAAAAATTGAAGACACACTCCAAACTAGATTTTGGTATGGGTAATGCAGGATTTAAGTGAGAAGTAGTCCTAATTTTGAGGAACACAATACTACAACTAACACTTTTAAATCCTTGCGTGGGTGGACTAGATGGTTGAGGCAGCCCCTGAGAAAGCGGAAACCACCAAAGTGGAGCTGAATTGCTGAATGCATTTTGTTCCTCCTTTATTATTTTTGGATACAAGAACCTTGCCACAAATTGAGTTTGGTGTTATGATGTAAAGCCTAAGGTATTAGTAGAAAGTCATTGGTTCACATTCTTTCTCAGAGTTTTTGCGTTTCCCATTTTTGCTGGGAGGTACGTATATCTTCAGTTTGATCACTCCGCACAGCATAGAACAGTCACTTTGTCAATGATGAAAAGACCAAGTGAACCATCAGATGGCTGGGAAAACTTTAAGGTATCACCTCCCATGAGCTGCTGTGTTGAGTTCACAGGGACCAACTTGATCATGACTGTGAGATGCATATTGCAATGCTCAACGTCTGATTTCCAGATATTCAACCTCTGTCTCAAGTCGCTGTAGTTGGACTTTACCGTTCACATTTTCACTACATTTTACAGAAGAGAAATAAACAATTCACTTTCACACTCAAAGGTAGAGCACACCTGAAGTGTCAATCAGAGCACTGACAGACACAGACTGCAAATTTTACATTCAATAGATGGAGACTAATGTTTGAACATTTCAAAAGACCAGGGACCCACCCCTTGCTGTACCACAACGTGCAGGGCATTTGTTTCTTCTTTTTAAAAAACAGGAGCAATCAATTATTGGGTGAAATGAAGGGATGTTTATTACCGCCGCGAAGCACCAATAAGAGATCATGTGTTTACGATTGCAAGTTTATTTATCTGTTTGTTTGCGGGCAGTATAAAGCCATAATGACTTGGCGGGCAAAGGCATTGGCCAATGAAGAAACCATTCAATTTTTATGCAGACCTGATAGCAGATCTGCAATTTCAACTCCAGGCCATGCTGAATAGCAGGAAAGGGAAACAAAAGATAGATGAGAAGAATTTGTCATAATACAGTGAGAGGCCTTATGTGATGGGCGGCATCACTTCAATCCATCATCATTGTCATTAGTCAAACAAGTGACAAATAAAGATGTACAGTCATCCCTCCTACTTCGCGGCTTCAACTATCGCGGCTTCGCTGTATCGCGGGTTTTCAAAAATAAATTAATGATTTTATCGCAGAAATTTCATCATTTCACGAGGTTTCGCGGCCACTTGAGTTTCTTCATTTTCCTTTAATAATGATAGCTTATGTTTAAAAGTCGTTTTCTTGTTTTGAAATGAATAAATTAAAGAGTCAGTACAGTATACTTTATCGTCACATGTGACTTCAGGGCGTTCTCTCTGTTGTATATTTAGATGTTGTATATTTTGGACTAACTCATGTTCCGTAGTGGGAAAACCCCGGATGTGGGAGGGGGAGCTTCGGGGACGTTCAGTGTTGTGATGTACGGCCAGTGAACTGACTGTGATGAAAGGAATAAAGCAGTATCCATCACGTCGTTGTCCGAACCATGCTTGCTACATCAGAACCTGGAAAATAGTAAAGATATAACACTCTCCACCGGCGGTGGCCTTCATCTGGACATAGCAATACACTGTTAGTCTCGTCGCTAAGGCATGAATGCGGAGCGCACAGTCCATTGATATGAAAGTCCCCTAGCAGCGAGCTGGTTGATGTCAGCGATAAAAATAGAATATCTTCCAAGAATAGCTCAAAAAAATCTAGTTTCTATTTCGCGGAAATTCCCATTTCGCGGGTGGGTCTGGAACGTAACCCCCGCGAAGTAGGAGGGATTACTGTACTGTAAATCAAATGACTGAAGATGAGGCAAATACCAATGCATATACAATGACAGACGTACATACAATGCTAGCATCACTCTTGTAATGTCCCACCGGTAGGAGACCCCGGCGACGACCCAGGATGCGCTGGAGAGACTACGTCTCTCGGCTGGCCTGGGAACGCCTTGGGATCCCCCGGGATGAGCTGGAGGAAGTGGCTGGGGAGAGGGAGGTCTGGGAGTCCCTCCTAAAGCTGCTGCCCCCGCGACCCGACCCCGGATGAGCGGAAGAAGATGATGAAGATGAATGAAACTTGGAATGAACACTTTATTTTGGCTTCACCGTTATGGCAAAGGCGCTTAAAAAAATAGAGAACTTGTCATAAGGTAACTTTTTTGGGATATCTTTCTAGGTAGGGATGTTCCAATTAGAAAAGAAATAAACATTAATTTTTTCCCCCAAGAGTATACAAAAACTTTTAACGAATGAATGCAAAACTGCTGGTGGCACAAGATGCAACTACTCTGTCAAAACCTTAACTGAACCCTTTGGCAGCTTCTAGTGACAGTCCTTAACGGACCCAAAATAATCAGCAGTCTCAGACAATAGTGCAGAAAGACAACATAAATAACATGCCACCAACATTTTATTGTTCACAATATTACGAAGTGAAAAAAAATATTACGTCACTGCCATATGAAGTGCATAAACTTTCCAAGTTAGTCAGTTCTTTAAAAAAAAAAAAAAGGGCTGTTTATCAATCCCCTTGGAGATTATGTATACGTAGAAGATAACTGTCAGCAGCACAAATACCCAATGTTAGGATACGGATTTTTAGCTATTGATCTGACTCCAAATTGCGATCAACACTTAACACAAGTTGCTATATCCCAATCCACACACTGGCGCACCTAACAACTTTGCGAGTTCGTTCTGTCAAAGAGAAGACCAGTAGATCAATCAGATCAAATTTACCAATTGTTTATTCCTAACAAAGCGCACTAATACAGGCCTGGGTCCCGGTTCCCTCACACTAAAACTCGTGCGTTTTTGTGACCACCAAAAGACGACACATTCTTCCGGGTTGCCCAGTTTTAAAGAAACACAATATGAATATTAAAGCATGCAAAACATTGTGTGATGATTGGTCGATGGCCATCTCCTTCCCGTCGAGGTGTCATCACTCTGGTCAGGCGGTTGGATTTTTCCCGCTAAGCCCAACCACCTGGACGTTTAGTTATTCTTTGTTCCTTGTTCCTCACCGACCTCGAGGGGTTATCGTTCGGTACTCCCTTCGTCCGGTACTCCCTGTCTGGGCCTGTTTTACAACAATTCGCAGAAAACAAGTTCATGCAGTGTGCCTGCACATTCCTCAACCCCCACCAATCCACACGAGCACTCCAATACTAGATATTATATTGATATGATTATATGTTTAACACAACCTTAAAAAATATGTTTGCAAACTGCTGAAAGCACATTTCCCTTTACCAATGACAGTTTGTTGCAGACTTTGGCATATTTGAGCTATTCCACCTTGTGCTAAAGGACAAGTCACAGCTTTGATAAAATGTTCTAATCATGGTTCTTCATAGAAATTGGCTGTGTAAATTTGTGAGCCACAACTCAAGAAAAAAATATATATATATTTAACTTGTGCATGTCTAAACCTTCAATACAAATCTTTCAGGCATCATTTGAAGGAATTTATTTTCTTTCAAATGCAAGTCCAACATTTTTCAGTCAGCAGTACATTGCAATGACACTGTTGTTCAACTGACAACAAATGGCAGCACTTTGGCTAATCGGGATGAGTCGCAGGATCTGCAAAACTGGCAGTCAATTATTTCAAGCTAAGGCGCACACGCACGCGCGCGCACACACACACACACACACACACACACACACACACACACACACACACACACACACACACACACACACACCTATCATCAATGTTCTGAGAAAACAAAGAAGTTAAACCTTAACTATTCTGTCTTTTCCAGTTTTTGCATGATTATTGCCTTTCCAAAACATCGTTCACACAACCCAGTCTGCAGCACTTGTACATGGTGAGGTGAGGATCACTCCAATTTATAGTGGCTCCACGGCTTCTGCTAATCAATAGCCACTCCAACGGGTGAATCAATCAACTCAACATCCCCTCATCTGAAAAAAAAATAAAAAATCTTTCTGCACACCAGGACAAAACCTGTCAAAATAACAAGTAAATGAATGTGAAAAAAAAACATAAAAAAAATGAATAAAAAGATACATTCAAAAAAATATATGAAAATGTGAACAAAAGTATTTACTACAAAATATAAATAAAAATAAATACAGAAATAAAAAACATTTTAAAAATTATAAATATCAAAATAAATGTGGAGATAAATCCACAAAATATATATACGTAGAATTAAATATTGGTGTATTTGTATTCTGGGGGCGGTGTGTTTGTGTACACAGGGCATGTGATGCGTCAGTGCAGTAGTGTTGGAGTAGTAGTGCCTGTAGTTTGTGCATGGTGTATGCTGCCTCTGCTTGCCACTTTTCTGCTTTCAGCTACCGCCACCGGCTAGCCCTCTGTTTCCGGGGGTGAAAAGAGGAGCCGAGTGCATAAGCCTCCACCGCCGGTACACCTCCTCTCCATTGCCAAGACTTGCACACGCCTCCTCGTGGCCACACACGGTAACTGGCACCTTGCGGTCCCAGGCTAAGTTGTGCAGGATCTCGGAGCAGCAGTGGACCCCAGAGATGTGGCATGTAGGCCCACCGGTGTGTGGACACGCCCTACTGCCCATCAGCCACTGTCCCTGCTGTGGGTAAACAGCCCCAGCTTTGGGTAAATAGTGAAGACCTCAACGGCGGACCAGGCGGAGGATGATGGCTGACCTAAAGGGAGGCGTCACAACGGCTGGGAAGTCGGATGAAGGCTGCAGCAGAAAAGGGTCACCGGTCGTCTTGGCCTCCTTGCCACTGGATTCTGACCCCAATCTGTCAAGGACAGTGTGGTGACTGTCTGTGCATCAGTCTCCCCACGTTAAACAAAATCACGCACAGGCGTCTTTTTCAGTGAATCCATTTTACATCCCAGATTAAAGTCCTGTGGCGACCAGTAAGTGGCAACGGGGGCAGGATTGTGAAGTCTGGAAGCCCCTAGTCACAAGCTGGCACATCAGGCGGTGGATGTTAGATGATCGTTGGGCTCTTGGACCGAGGCAGAAAGAACTCTTTGGTAGCTGCATCCACGACTGAGCAGCCCTTTTTAGGATTCACTCTGCTCACCCCTGACGCGTTCAGAGGGATCACCAATATGTGGTCAAAAACACAGAAACATGAATTTTGGAGCATGGAATGTGCGCACATAATGGACAGTGTAACCAGAGATAGGCCGGAGAGGAGAACTGCCATCATTGCCATGGAACTGAGAAGATGCCTGCTCTTTCAGAAACCCGATGTGCAGAGGAAGGTCATCTGAAGGAAGAAAAGGGTGGATACACTTTCTTCTGGAAAGGAAAGGCCACAGATGAGCCTAGGATCCATGGGGTTGGCTTTGCCATCAAGAACCAACTGATCAGTCATCTCTCTGAACTCCCGGTGGGAATCAGTGAGCGCCTGATGACCCTCCGTCTGGTGCTGGCCAACAACCAGACGGCAACAGTTCTTAGTGCTTATGCACCTACCCTCGTTTCCGATGAGGAAGGAAAAGAGGCCTTTTATGCCTGTCTGGATGAGGTATTGTCAAAAATCCCCAAGGAGGACAAGATCATTATATTGGGAGATTTCAATGCCAGAGTGGGACGTGACCACCACCTCTGGAAGGGCACCATTGGAAAGGAAGGCATTGGAGACATCAACTCCAACGGGGTTTTGCTTCTTAGCAAATGTGCTCAATACGACCTTACCATCACCAATACCATCTTTTGCCAGAAGAACAAATTCAAGGGCTCATGGAGACACCCTCGCTCTAAACAATGGCATCTTATTGACTATGTCATTGTCAGAGCCAGGGATCAGCGCGACGTGAGCATCACAAAAGCCATGATAGATTCAGAGGCCTGCTGGACAGATCACCGCCTGATACGATCCACGATGTCCATCAGACTCAAGAGGAAGAGGAGACTGCAAAAGAAGCTGAGCCGGCCGAGACTAAACCTTGAGACCCTGAACAAAACTTCCGCCCTGCAGCTGTTTCAGACCTCTCTTGGAGAAAGCCTCAATCAGGAATACCCTGACGACATTGAAGAACACTGGAGCCTGCTCAAGTCTTTCATCCTTGATACCTGCAGTGCCACTCTCGGGCACAAGTCCAGAAAGCATCAGGACTGGTTTGATGAGAATGACACAGAGATAGAACAGCTCATCTCCAAGAAAAGGGAAACCTTTCGTGTCTGGCAAAATGACATCACTTGCAAAGCAAAGAGACAGGCTCACTCCAGAGCCAAGGCTGACGTCCAGAGCCGGGTGAGACAGATTAAAAACTCCTGGTGGACTGAAAGGGCACTGGAAATCCAGAGTTTGGCAGACTCTGGTGACACCAGAGGCTTTTTCAGCGCTACTAAGGCTGTCTACGGGCCAAGCCATCGCGGCCAAAACCCCCTAAGCTCTAAAGACAGGCAGGAGCTGTTGAAGGGCAATGAGTCCATAAATAACCGGTGGAGAGAGCACTTTCAGGAACTCCTCAACCGTGACAGCACAATTCAGTCAGATCTTCTCAGTCATATCCCTCAGAGTTCCATCAAGACATGGGTGAACCTCCCACATTAGCAGAGGTCCAAGACGCCATCAGGAGCCTGAAGAACAACAAGGCCTCTAGGCCAGATGGGATCCCAGCCGAGGTCCTAAAGGAAGGTGGACCAGAGCTCCAGCGCCACCTCCATTCCCTCTTTTTGAAGGTCTGGGAAAAAGAAGTACTCCCCTCGGAGCACAGGGACGCTCTGATAGTGCCCATTTTCAAGAAAGGGGACAAAGCGGATTGTGGGAACTATAGGGGCATCTCGCTCCTTTCAACAGTTGGCAAAGTACTTGCTCGTGTTCTTGCCAATCGCCTACTGCCATTGTCTGAGGAAGTTCTCCCAGAATCGCAGTGCGGTTTTCGCCCACCTAGAGGCACTGCAGACATGATTTTTACAGCACGCCAACTCCAGGAGAAATGCCGTGAACATAAACAGCCTTTGTTCATGGCTTTTATAGACCTGACAAAGGCCTTTGACACGGTGGATCGCCAGGCCCTCTGGAGCATCCTTCTGAGGTATGGTTGCCCAGATAAATACGTCAGAATACTGCGATTATTACATGACGGAATGACAGCCACAGTGCTCAACAACAGCTCTATGACTGAGCCTTTCACTGTGGAGACAGGGGTCAAACAAGGATTCATCATTGCACCCACCCTGTTCTCTATCTTCATTGCCACCATACTCCATCTCATTGACAAAGAACTACCACACGGAATCCCTGTGTGGAGTTTGCATGTTCTCCCCGTGCCTGTGTGGATTTTCTCCGGGCACACCGGTTTTCTTCCACATCTCAAAAACATGCATGGTAGGCGGATTGAGCACTCAAATTAACTCTGTGTGAGTGCGAGTGCACATGGTTGTTCGTCTCTGTGTGCCCTGCGACTGGCTGGCAACTAGTTCAGGGTGTCCCCCGCCTACTGCCCGATGACTGCTGGAATAGGCTTCGGCATGCCGCCGACCCCCGAGGGGACAAGCGGTACAGAAAATGGACAGATGAAAGGAACTATATATATTCTTTCTTTTTTTTATGATACATCTATTTATTCTCATTTTATTTATTCTTTATTTTGGCAGTTTTACTCCTCCATAGGAGATGGCCAGCATTTTTCTCAGGCCATTATTTTAGGAACAGACTTCTTGAACAAAACATTTCAACAGTACTGAAACGATGAGGCGGTGACGCTATTGATTACCAGATTGGATGTATTTATAGCAATTGTAGAAAATTAGAACCATCCTAAACAAAGTTAAGAATCCAAAAATAAAGTGACATTTACTTCTGTTATAAAAGTTTGAAAAAGCAAATACAAGATTTCTGTAAATTTTCCATGGAAACATAGGGCACAAAGTGCGACTTTTGGAATAGTCCGGTACACATTTGCTTTTACATTGATTTCAATGGGAAATGTTGCCTCTACATACTAGCCCGACCACAGAACGAATTTAGTAAGTTAAGGTTCCACTGTATTATCAACTTGTGCATAAGGCTTTCCTTGGTAAAGGCTACTACCGTATTGACCCGAATAGAAGACTGTTTTTGCACTGAAAAAAGACTCTGGGGTTCGTCTTACATTCAGAGTCTAGACATTATACCCATCCACAAAGTTCGATGGCACCAGATACCTTTAAAGCAAATGCTGAACTTAACTCCCCAGGCCAAAGCGAATCAGTGTCACGAAGAAAAAGAAAAATAGCGGTAGCAGTTTGCATTTTATTGCAATGTCTTTCCTTATCCTTTCTTTGTTGAAGGACTACAGAGACTTCACTTTTAAGTTAATGGAGTTATTGCAATTTTATTTTATCACAGATTGGTCACTTTACATTTCAAAAACCAGAAGCTTTTCATTTATAAATGTGATTGCAGTTTAGTTTACATATTTAAATGTTCAGATGTGACAGTTTTTGCATGATTTGAATCATTTGTTTCAGACCTACAGTAATTATTTTCAGTTTAAAAATAAATTTAAGGTTCAAACTTGAGTCTTGAAAAACAGGGGGTCATCTTATATTCAGGCCAATACGATATATCACCCAAACCTTCATGACATGAAACAATTTTTATTTTCCTTCAAATACAAGTACAATTGTTTAGTCAGCAGCAAATTGAGAAGAGACAACACGCCAGCTAATAGGGATGAGTCCCAGGATCTGCAGAAAAGGCAGTCAATTATTTCAAACTAAGGAATGTGGAAATTTGAGTTTTAATGCTCAAAAAAAAAAAAAAAGACAGTAAAAGTTTCTATACCTTCCAAAATGAGTTATCTTCAGCCAGTTCAATATTGAAATTACTGCAGTTTACAGTCCCAACAGACACAGACAGAGAGAGACAGACAAAGAGAGACACAGACAGATACGATTGTGCCGCTTTTATGATCTTAAAGATGATTCAAACAAATGGTCATTACTATATATTATGATCATTTATAGTAAAGGAATATAAGAGTTTGATCTTAAAGTAGTTCATTAGACATCCTGTGTATGAGAGTATGAAACTGTAAAGTGCTGAGTGTGTGACGGTGGAGACAAAACAAGATATGTGGGCAAGGATGTGCACGAATGAAATGTTCCAGAACAAACAATAACGCAGGAGCGGCAAGGAGTACAAGATGACCCAGGGGCAGCTGGTAGATAACAACTGATGACCCTGGAAGGAAAACTACAACCAGGAGGAGCGAGCAAGTGATTCGGCAGGAGAAGAAAGACCAATGAGAGCAAGCTAAAGTTAACTGCAGTTTACACATAGCCAATAGAATAATAACAGAATGCCTTTGTTGATGTGCCATTTGCATATTGTGTAGTATAACTAATGGCTGGGCAACTCGGATGTAGAGTACGTCTGCTGGTGGCAACAGAGGCGTACAGAGGTGTATTGAGAGGGACCCGAGACCCAGGTGATGTATTAGATTTGTGTGTTAGGAATAAATCCACTCGTGTGTGAAAATGCCGGCTTCCTGATACCTTTCTATTGCAGAACGAGCGCGCATATTGTTGGATGAGTGGCAGTTGGGTAAGGTCACAAATTGGAGTCAGATTAGTAACTTGAGTTTATGTTAAATTAGAAATAAATTCCAACAATAGCTTGGATGCTTTTGGAAGTTTCATAACAGCTTTTGAAATCACAAAAACAGACAGACAGACAGAGACATAGACAGAGACACGGACAGAGACACGGACAGAGACACGGACAGAGACACGGACAGAGACAGCTGGGTGTGGTGAAATTTGCCCTCTGCATTTAACCCATCCCCATGTGATTTTGATCCATCCCCTGGGGGAGAGGGGAGAAGTGAGCAGCAGCGGTGCCACGCTCGGGAATCATTTGGGGATCTAAACCCCCAATTCCAACCCTTAATGCTGAGTGCCAAGCAGGGAGGCAATGGGTTCCATTTTTATAGTCTTTGGTATGAACCCACAACCTTTTAGTCTCAAGGCGGACACTCTACTACTAGGCCACTGAGCTGGCCAATCTTAAATTTAAGTATTAATTGACAATGACACCTTGAGGTACTAAAAAGGCTACCAAATACTTACACTGACATGTGTACAAAATCTCCAAGTACTTGTAAATAGTTATGCATGGGTCTCCGAAAACAGCATTGCTGGCAGTAATAGCACAGCCATATTTTCCATTGCACCTATGAATGAGGAAAAGTGATTATTGCCTTTCCAAAACAAACCAAAATATGCATCCTGTGCTATCGTACATTTTGGCAACAAGGTCAGTTGGGCATGTGCAGTCAACATTTGCTAGCTCATGAGCTGCCCTCTTGTATGAACACGTGGTCCGGTCACGGCGTCCATAGTCTGCGCCATAGACGTAAATAACGCGTCCTAAATCTGGCATCAGGATGAGAGAAAGAAAATTGGTGATGAACATGTAGTAGAGTCAAAACACCAAAAAATGTAATGCTGTTGAATCTTGATTTAACGAGTCCAAAAATTCCATTTTATACTTCAGTTTTTAAAGTTAGTTGATTTCAGAATTGGGGGGGGGGGGGGGGCGTTACCAGAAGATGGTTGCACATATGTGCTTTGCAGGGGTGATTGGACCAACAAAGGCCATCACAACAAAAGCGGCACAATTCACAATGTCAGAAATGGGGGATACATCTTACCACAATGCAGGTCTGCCATAGATCCCTCACATGCCACCACAATAACTGTTGAAATAAATTAAAACTTAGAATCATGCACACTCTTTTCAGCACATGAAGACATACTTGCTGGCAAGCACGTAAAGTTAGTCTGCAAATACTTGAAGGTGTCGGCACAGGGGTCAGATTTGCGGAAATCCTCCAAGCTCAATTCACACGATTTCTTGCCATTGCAACTGCAGACAATTGGCACGACTCAGCAAAAGTAAAGGCAAAAATTATCTTAAATAATTGTTACAGAGGGGCTCACCAACAATCTCAGTTACAAATAGGGAAAGTCCACAAAGCTTATCCTCATTTACGCAACCAACTAAGTTTCTAACAACTCATGCACAAAGCATACCTTTTCTTGAGCCTGTTAGCAGTGTTTGGCTGAGCGCAGTGAGTGTTAGCCAGCTGGTTTTGAGGTTTGTCATCGGCACAGACCAGTGAGCTTGAGCGACCATACAAAGCTTGCTGCACGTTGATTACTCCATTAGCTGTTACACAAGAGCGCAATAAACATGGAATGTAGTAGAGTTGCAGTGAGGTATCAACCTCTATTGAATATATTTTGGGTGGGAGAAAGTTCAGAAATTCCAGAATGAATCTTCAATGACTTAATAGATTTACTTTTATTAAGTCAAACAACTTAGTTAAGACAGGCTGAAGTCTTACCACAGTATAGACAATGGACTTGCCAATGGCCGTAATCGCAGGTGGTTATTTTGTCTGCAGAATCAACTACTGCAAAGGGGAGGGGGGGGGGGGGGGGGGGGGAGATAAACTTAGTTTTAACAAGTTTCAGAAACTGGAATCATACAACATTTAGACATGAACTTTGACAGTCACCTGCTGTGAGGAGCAGGCACGTTGATGTCAGCACTGAAAAACAAACATTTAATTTTGGACAGTGAATTATTTTATTCTGCTTTTTCTATGAAAAAGGTTGGCTGATTAACCAACAGACAGCTATATATGTATATTACTGAAAGCCTCTTGAGGAAAGTGCAATCCTGCTCATAAAACAATATTAGAATTTAGTATCTCCACTACTTAAGAGCTACTATTTAACCAGCTCAGTGGCCTAGTAGTAGAGTGTCCTCCCTGAGACTGGAAGGTTGTGGGTTCAAACCCCGGCCGGGTCATACCAAAGACTATAAAAATGGAACCCATTGCCTCCCTGCTTGGCACTCAGCATTAAGGGTTGGAATTGGGGGGTTAGATCACCAAAAATAATTCCCGAGCGCGGCGCTGCTGCTGCTCACTGCTCCCCTCTCCCCCAGGGGATGGATCAAAATCACATGGGGATGGGTTAAATGCAGAGGACAGAGCCCTTTGAGACTGCTTGTGATTTAGGGCTATATAAAAACTTGGCTTGACTTGACTTGACTACAACTACAGCAATTAACAACCTTTGGTGAGGTTGATTTGTAATTACAATATTTGCACTTCCTTCCTGAAACACATACTTAATTTGGAACATGTATATAAATTTCTTTCTGAAGGGATTACTCACACACTGCACACCAGTGCGAGTCGCCATGGATTAGATATCAATGTATATCTATTATCTTTTTCATTTTCACTTTTATGTTTCATTTTGGCAGTTTTAGTCCTCCATAGAAGTGGCCAGCATTTTTTGTCAGGCCAATATTGTAGGAACCGATTTATTGTTCAAAACATTCCGACAGGATTGAAATAATGAGGGGGCGGAGCTATTGATTACCAGATTGGATGTAAACTTGTCATTCGTTATAAAAACATGTGGTTCTCTGTTACCGTAATTTTCGGACTATAAGTCGCGTTTTTTTTCATAGTTTGGATGGGGGGGCGACTTATACTCAGGCGCGACTTATATGTTTTTTTTTTCAAAAAAATAATTACTTGATCATTAACACATTACTTACTAGTACAGTTGATCACCTCACATATTATTTTTAATACACTGAAAAAACGAATAAAGCAATTCACACTTTAAAGCACAATATTCAAGTTCATGAAACAAATAAACAAAACAAAAAAAACTACTGAAAAAGAAATATAGTTATTTTCGAACTAAACTGAACGAGGGTGATTTAAATTTCACCATTGGCCGTGACGCAACAACTGGGAGGGGAAAGCGCTGTTTTTTGAGTTTTCAAAAAGCACAGGTCTGGTGAAGAGAATTTAGTGTGGTGATGTAAAAAAAAAAAAAAAAAAAAAAACAGTAGAGGCAGCAATGCAATTTAGGATGCAAGCTCTGCTTGTGATGGACAGCATGCGAGCACACATCACGCCAGACATGAAAATCACGAGTCCGACGGCACGCGTACGCGGCATTGTTTACACGATCGATGATCGATGTATTTTATGATTTTGAGTGACAGATGGTTTGGTAATATTGTTGCTATATGATAGTTATTTGAAATATACTTTATATATCGTTATATGGGTCTGTGGAATAATCGGACATGCAAATCACGAGTCCGACGGCGCGCGTACGCGGCCTTGTTTACACGATCAATGATCGATGGATTTTATGATTTGGAGTGACAGATGTTTTGGTAATATTGTTGCTATATGATAGTTATTTGAAATATACTTTGTATATCGTTATATGGGTCTGTGGAATAATTAGACATGCAAATCACGAGTCCGACGGCGCGCGTACGCGGCATTGTATACACGATCGATGATCGATGTATTTTATGATTTGGATTGACAGGTGGTTTGGTAATATTGTTGCTATATGATAGTTATTTGAAATATACTTTATATATCGTTATATGGGTCTGTGGAATAATTAGACATGGAAATCACGAGTCCGACGGCGCGCGTATGCGGCATTGTTTACACAATCGATGATCGATGTATTTTATGATTTGGAGTGACACAGATGGTTTGATAAACGTGTTATTTATGTAATAATCATTTGAATAACTCTGAATGTTACGTTAGGCCCGTTCTCAGCCTCTCGTTTGTGTATGTCACGTTAGCATACCGTATCGTTTAGCCTGTTGTTGCTGGTTCGTTTCTGTTTTTGGTGTTGGATTTTGACAAATACATTTGCCCCAAAAGTGCGACTTATACTCCGGAGCGACTTATATATGTTTTTTTCACGTTATTGTGCATTTTATGGGTGGTGCGATTTATACTCCGGAGTGACTAATAGTCCGAAAATTACGGTAATTCCCTCTGTGAATTTCGGAAGTATTCATCTAGGTAGGGATGTGCTGATCAGAAAAGAAATAAAAATATTTACTTTTTCAAGAGAATGACTGCAAAATCATTGGTAGCACAATATGCAATTATGCAGTCAAAACGTTAAATAAAAACCTTAGCAGCTCAAGTCTCAACAGATGTAATGCACAAAGAAATGAATAACATGCCACATAAACATTTTATGGTTCACAATATCACAAAGTGAAAAAAACGTATTACATCACTGGCAGATAAAGTGCATCAGCATACTTCTTTGGTTGGCTCTTAAAATGGTTTCTAAGGGGCTGTTTACCATCAATCCCTATGGCTACGATGTAAATGTAGCAGGTAGCTCAGTCAGCGGCGGCGACACCCAATGACAGTTTTTGTTGAAGACTGTGGAACATTTGTGCTACTTCACCTTGTGCAAAAGTTTTTCTTTTTTTTTTTAAGTTTGCACTTGCGTTCTACGTGAGATGCTTTCAAGGACTACTCACAAATTTATAAAACTCAATCCCGGTTAACGTATTATATTGTCTGAGCAAGACATTGAACTTTATTTTGATGCCCATAAGACCAAGAAGCACCTTTCATGGTAGCATCACTTCTATCACTATGATACAAGCATCCCTCTACATGCAAAGTTACAGGGGTACTCATTCTAACAGCTACTTTACTAGAATAAATCAACCCATGAGAATAGAGACCGCCCCTCCCATTTTCAAACTAATTCCAGGCTATCAACCATTTTAGCCAATGGGAATTCCCAACTGCCTAATGACTCATGGCTCAGTTGGAGTTTGATAGTCCAACAGTACCTGCGTGAAGCTGGCCCCCCCACCCACGCAAAATTTAAGGAAAATAGTCTGTTTCGTTTGTGCTTCGATTGTGCTGGTTTGTGCAGCAAAAACTTTCGTTTGTGCAGCAACGATTTTGGAGTTATAAAAGATTATTTTATAGGTCATCCAGAGTTCACCCAGCCCCCTTTTTCTCCAAATGGACCCAAAATGGTACCGTTCGTTTGTGCTTCGTTTGTGCTGGTTTGTGCAGCAAAACGTTTTGTTTGTGCTGCTCCGGTTTCGTAGATATTAGACATTTATTTTATAGCGATGACATCACCCAGCCCCCCATTTTCCTCCAAATGGACCCAAAATGGTACCGTTTGTTTGTGCTTCGTTTGTGCTGGTTTGTGCAGCAAAAAGTTTCGTTTGTGCTGCTCTGGTTTCGAAGATATTAGACATTTATTTTTATCGCGATGACATCACCCAGACCCCCTTTTTCTCCAAATGGACCCAAAATGGTACCGTTCATTTGTGCTTTGTTTGTGCTGGTTTGTGCAGCAAAAAGTTTCGTTTGTGCTGTTCCGGTTTCGTAGATATTAGACATTTATGTCTATCGCGATGACGTCACCGTATTTCGTCGCGAATGTCAATCTCTTGGAATGCTCCTGATGCAAGACGAATACAAGGTAAATAAATATGTTCTTAGCCTTTTTTTTCTCTTTTTAGCTTACAGAAAACTTTCACTGCGGGAAATGGCTTTTAGTGCGAGGATATTTTTGTAATTATGTTTTTATCGTGCTCATTGATTAATTTCCTTGTTATCAATAAGCCTATATGATAATTTATTTCAATTACATCTGACGTGAAAAAAGTTCACCGCAACCTAAATTACCTGGTGAGTCTATGTCTGTTCCAAAACATTAATTAATGCAACAATTAATACATGTATGTGAAGTTGATGACAGCGAGAAAAAGAAACTTGAAAACGTGAAAAAAAAAACTATTTTTCAAAGGGAACCTTATCAACACTTTTTTTTCAACAAATCAAACAATGCATCACCACACTGTGTAGAACACAGCATGTGGGAAGATCTTAGTATTTAATGATGCTGCTTTCACTCCACTTCCCAGGTCATTATAGATCTCCCAGGCATATGCAGTCCTCCTGCAGTATGCCACATAATGCCCAAGAGAATCCTGGGTCGGTCCTGGCTTGGCTCAGAGTCTCCGAAGTCCATCAGTTTATTTGCCTGTGATGCTCGCCATACATGTGGTTCCATCCTGCCCTCACAAAGTTCCTTGGCTACCTGCTCCCGCAACTGTCCAGATAGAAACCGCTTTGAGCTACCAGTGTGAAGGGAGTCATCACTGTTCTTAATGTTCTTGAAATCTTGAAACAGTTCAAGATTATTGGGCTGTTAATTTCTGTCTCTCCGCCACAATTAATGTTGAGAAGGCCATGACACTCCTTGCAGTATCCCCTGATACTGGGTATCTGATAAGGGGGGGCTGGGTGACGTCATTGCCATAAAATAAATGTCTATTATCTACGAAACCGGAGCAGCACAAACAAAACTTTTTGCTGCACAAACGAACAGTACCATTTTGGGTCCATTTGGAGAAAAAGGGGGGGCTGGGTGAACTCTGGATAACCTATAAAATAATCTTTTATAAGTCGAAAATCGTTGCTGCACAAACAAAAATTTTGCTGCACAAACGAAGCACAAACGAAACTGACTATTTTCCTTAAATTTTGCGTGGGTGGGGGGGCCAGCTTCACGCAGGTGTCACAGCCTTGACGCGGAGATACCGTCAATGGGCGGAACTTCCGCCGAGATTCAAATCCGTGGGCGCGGCTCGCAACAGGTGTGGGGGGGACGACGACGTCTATTTCGTCTGCTGCCAGCCACAAATGCCCGAATTTTGACAATTTTTCCTGGTCAACGGCTGTAAATGATTGCGTTGATTAAAAAAGAACTTTATTTAACTCTAATTTACCCTTTTAGATAATATTACGTCGTAGTCACGTGCCGCGGAAATGACGTCAGTAGGCGGAACTCCCGCCAAGATTCAAATCCGTGGGCGCGGCTTTCAACAGGGAGTAGGAAAGAGCGAGACTGCAATGGGCAAGCCACACAGAGCGGTTATTAACACGACGATTAATGAGAGAAATGTTTTTATTTTCTTCTTGCAACTGGACCGTCTAGAGCGGTAAATACAACTCATTGTTTTAAAAAGAAGTACTTTTGTAGCCCTGAAAAGCGAGCGAGTGAGTGCGCCAGTGTGTGTGTGTGTATGTGTGTGTGTGTGTGTGTGTGTGTGTGTGTGTGTCGGGTGGGTGGGGGTGACGTCGAATTCGGCGTCTGCTGCCAGCCACTAATGCCCGAATTTCGATGATTTTTCCTGGACAACGGCTGTAAATGATTGCGTTGATTAAAAAAGAACTTTATTTAACTCTAATTTACCCTTTTTAGATAATATTACGATATGACTTCATGAGGCGGAACTCCCGCCAAGATTCAAATCCGTGGATACAAACACGACGATTATCAACAGAAATATCTTTATTTTCTGCTTATAACTGGAACGTCTAGAGCGTACACGGTAAATACGACTCATTGTGTTTTAAGAGATTTACTTTTGTGTAGTTTGACTAAAGTTGTCGATGTAGCTAGCGTTCACATAGCAATAGCAATGTGTAGCCGTGTAGCTAACCCTAGCTGAAACGTAGTTGTATCTGTGAATGTTGGTTGAGGCTAAATGCTAATCTTCTATTTTATTCCTTTACATTCCACGGTGTTTGTTGGCTGTGTTTTCCACTGTAAGAAGAATAAAAATACAAATCAGTTGGAGGCTCGCATCATTCACCAGGAGCCACAATGGTTGGACGTTGGCGAAGACTTCTCAAGTGAGTACCCCTTTCTTCCTCTATTTATGTTAAACACCTCCTATTAAAACTTTCACTGGCTGCAGACAGCCGTGTTTGATCCACCAACAGTATTGCAACTTGCAAATAACTCCTAGTGTCCTTCTCAATAATATGGAATGGTAGCAAATCCAAATTTGCCTGAGAACAAAAATAGATGAAATAAATTAAATAAGTCTTACTTGTTCCCATTAAATAAATTAAGTAGGTCGTCTTCCCATTCCTTTTCAAACAAGTAAAGCCTGCCCATTTTGTGTAGTAGTTTTTGCGTCTATACCTAGTATTTATACAAAATCAAAATTTAAACGACTTTACTCATTCATTTATTTATTCAAAAGATCCAAAGTTGTGTTATGTATAATTCACAACAAGTCTCATGTCAAAATAAATTAAATAAGTCTTCTTCCCACTCCTTTTCAAACAAGTAAACTCTGTCTATTTTGTGTAGTAGATTTTCTGTTTATACCTAGTATTTATACGTCATAATTTAAATTATCAAATTATCAAATATTCATCCATTCAAAAGATCCAAAGTTGTGTGTACCTATGTGTAATTCAGAACATATCTCGTGTTACTCTACTCGCTCTTATCAACTTCTATCAATTTAACTAAGCGTTTAATACGTCCTCAGGTCTCATTCAAAAGATCCAAAGTTGTGTGCGCTATGTGTAATTCAGAATAGATCTCGTTACTCCACTCGCTCATATGACCAACTTCTATCAATTTAGCTAAGCGTTTAGTACGTCCTATCAGATCTATAGTCAAGCTTTGGCACCATCATGTGGTGAAATTTTGAATTGCAGTACATCCAATTTTGCCTGGGAATAAAAATAGTTTAAATAAGATAAATAAGTCTTACTTTTTCCCATTAAATAAATTAAATAGGTCTTCTTCCCACTCCTTTTCAAACAAGGTCTCATGTTACTCCACTCGTTCTTATTAACAACTTCTATCAATTTAACTAAGTGTCTATTACGTTCTATTAAGACGTATGTGAAAATTTGGCACCGTCCTTTGGTTAAATCAGGATTTAGAGCAAATCCAAATTTTCCTGGGAATTAAAATAGATTAAATGAATTCAATAAATCCTCTTCCCACTCCTTTTCAAATAAGTAAACTCTGCCCATTTTGTGCTGTAGGATTTCTGTATATACCTAGTATTTAACCAAAATCATGATTTAAACGACTTCATTCATTTATTCATTCAATAGATCTAAAGTTGTGTTAGGTGTAATTCAGAATAGGTCTCTAAGTGCCACTGGCCCTGCCGAGCTTCGGCGTCCGACCAGCGCCGGTTCCGCAGCCGGCCTCGAATGACGAAAAATAACGGTCTCCGCCTGGAGGTCAACGCCAACTTGGCGAATATTTTCTAGGTGCCACCGGCCCTGCCGAGCTTCGGCGTCCGACCAGCGCCGGTTCCACAGCCGGCCTCGAATAACGAAAAATAACGGTCTCCGCCTGGAGGTCAACGCCAACTTGGCGAATATTTTCTAAGTGCCACCGGCCCGTCCGAGCTTTGCCGTCCGCCCAGCGCCGGTTCCCCAGACGGCCTCGAATGACAAAAAATAACGGTCTCCGCCTGGAGGTCAACGCCAACTTGGCGAATATTTTCTAAGTGCCACCGGCTCTGCGTGGCTATGGCGGCCGCCCAACGCCGGTTCCCGGGTCGAAACCGGATGACGAAAACTGTAGGTCTCCGCCCGTAGCTCTCAGCCAACTCGGCGAATATTTTCTAAGTGCCACCGGCCCGTCCGAGCTTCGGTGTCCGACCAGCGCCGGATCCGCAGCGGGCCTCGAATGACGAAAAATAACGGTCTCCGCCTGGAGATCAACGCCAACTTGGCAAATATTTTCTAAGTGCCACCGGCCCGTCCGAGCTTCGGTGTCCGACCAGCGCCGGATCCGCAGCGGGCCTCGAATGACGAAAAATAACGGTCTCCGCCTGGAGATCAACGCCAACTTGGCAAATATTTTCTAAGTGCCCACGGCTCTGCCGGGCTTGTGCGTCCGACCCGCGCCGGTTCTGCAGCCGGCCTCAAATGACTCAAAATCAGCCTCTCCCCCTGGAGGTCAACGCCAACTTGGCGAATATTTTCTAAGTGCCTACGGCCCTGCCGAGCTTTGGCGTCCGCCCAGCGCCGGTTACGCAGTCGGCCTCGAATGACGAAAAATGCCGGTCTTTGCCTGGAAGTCCCCACCAACTTGGCGAATATTTTCTAGGTGCCACCGGCTCACGGCTCTGCCGGGCTTGTGCGTCCGACCCGCGCCGGTTCTGCAGCCGGCCTCAAATGACACAAAATCAGCCTCTCCCCATGGAGGTCAACGCCAACTTGGCGAATATTTTCTAAGTGCCCCACGGTGCTGCCGAGCTTTGGCGTCCGCCCAGCGCCGGTTCTGCAGTCGGCCTCGAATAACGCAAATCCAGCCTCTCCCCCTGGAGCTCACTTGGCGAAAATTTTCTAAGTGCCTACGGCCCATCCGAGCTTTGGCGTCCGCCCAGCGCCGGTTCTCCAGCCGGTCTCAAATAACGCAAAACCAGCCTTTCCCCCTGGAGGTCACAGCCAAAGGCGAAAAATTTCTAAGTGCCTACGGCTCTGCGGGGCTTGTGCGTCCGCCCCGCGCCGGTTCGGCGGTCGGCCTCAAATAGCGCAAAATCAGCCTCTCTACCTGGAGCTCACCGCCAATTAAGTTCTACTCGAGGTACCAGGGGGTGGGGTACCCGTGCTAAGGTGCAGTGCCTTTTTTGGTCTTCAGGTGCGCCAGAGTACAATGAAATGGTCCCACTAGTCAGTGTACTCATCGACTTTCCCCCCGTTTTCCAAAACACCTCCAGAACGAGTATGGAGGAGATAGGGCTGGTCTCCTTGACGGCGGTGAAAACCCCGTTCTCGACAGCCCAAGGTCGGATAGCGACCTGGAAAGCGCCGTGGCACGCGCTGGAGGTGGGCACTTCGAAAAAGTGGCAAAGTGTCACTTTGGCGAAAATGTGACTAAGTGTCAACTCTCGAAAAAACGACTGTCAACTTTCGAAAAAACGACTAAGTGTCACCTTTCGAAAAAACAACTAAGTGCCACCTCTCGGAAAAAATGGCAAAGTGTCGCCTCTCCGAAAAAATGACAAAGTGCCACCTCTCCGAAAAAATGACAAAGTGTCAACTGCGAATGGTGTCCATCCAAGGAAGGAGCGTAACGGCCGCCTCCTTAAACACAGGCCGAGAGCGAATGCTCCGCATCCAAGGAAAGCTCCGTGGAGCACGGCCGCCTCCTTAAACACAGGCCGAGAGCGAATGCTCCGCATCCAAGGAAAGCTCCGTGGAGGACGGCCGCTTCCTTAAACACAGGCCGAAAAATGACAAAGTGTCAACTGCGAATGGTGTCCATCCAAGGAAGGAGCGTAACGGCCGCCTCCTTAAACACGGGCCGAAAAATGACCAAGTGTCAACTGCGAACTTTGTCCATCCAAGGAAGGAGCGTGACGGCCGCCTCCTTAAACACGGGCCGAAAAATGACCGAGTGTCAACTGCAAACTTTGTCCATCCAAGGAAGGAGCTTGAGGGCCGGCTCCTTAAACACAGACCAAGTTTCGCCCTAAACACAGACCAAGTGGAGGAAGCCCGCCTCCTTAAAAACAGGCCGAAAAAAAATGACCAAGTGTCAACTGTGAACTTTGTCCATCCAAGGAAGGAGCGTAACGGCCGCCTCCTTAAACATGGGCCGAAAAATGACCAAGTGTCAACTGCGAACTTTGTCCATCCAAGGAAGGAGCGTGAGGGCCGGCTCCTTAAACACAGGCCGAGTTTCGCCCCGGACGGGCCGTCTTCTCCCGGCGCCCGCCCGCGTACGCCCCCCCATCCCCGGTCGCCCGTCTGCTCCCGGCGGGCCTCCGAGTACCCCCTCACCCAACCCACGGCACTCCGGTTGCTCCAGCGATAGCCGGCCGGCGTCCTACGCCCCGGTGCGCGGAGCCGTACGATACTGGCCCGGGGTGCTCCATGATGACTGTGGGGCATCCCACTCCCGGTAAACGATATAGCATGTTTGAGAAGAGCCTGGTGCTAAATGACTTGCATACGACCTGATTCTGGGTCAGGGTCTCGTAAGTAGCAGAGCAGCTACATCGCTATGATCTATTGAGAGTCAGCCCTCGATCCAACCTTTTGTCGGCCGGTGTCGCCTCCGGGGGCCGGTTCGGCATCCCTCCCGCCGGGGTAGGCTGCTACCAGGGGAGTCATCCGACTCTGAAGAAATTACGCCACGGCGGAAGACAGCGGTCACCTCCAGCACTTCCACACTTCCAGCCACGGAGGTGGCTCTTCCACACTTCCAGCCACGGAGGTGGCTCTTCCACACTTCCAGCCACGGAGGTGGCTCTTCCACACTTCCAGCCACGGAGGTGGCTCTTCCACACTTCCAGCCACGGAGGTGGCTCTTCCACACTTCCGACCACGGAGGTGGCTCTTCCACACTTCCGGCCACGGAGGTGGCTCTTCCACTCTTCCAGCCACGGAGGTGGCTCTTCCACACTTCCAGCCACGGAGGTGGCTCTTCCACACTTCCAGCCACGGAGGTGGCTCTTCCACACTTCCGACCACGGAGGTGGCTCTTCCACACTTCCGGCCACGGAGGTGGCTCTTCCACTCTTCCAGCCACGGAGGTGGCTCTTCCATACCTCCAGCCACGGAGGTGGCTGGCTGGTACCTCCACACTTCCATACTTCCAGCCACGGAGGTGGCTGGCCGGTACTTCCATACTTCCAGCCACGGCGCTGTCGAAAATTGCACTAAGTGCGAAAGCCCATTCAATTACAACGGCGTGTCAACCAGGCGGCGACATTTCCCGGTTACCGGAGGCTGCACGGCGGGAGATTGTCAGAGCGCATCCGAGCGGCTGGAACTCTGCGCCGGCGTGGTTGAGCGTCAGGCCTCGGCACTTTGGGTGGATCTTTTAGTCACGGAGGTGGCACTTCCACACTTCCATAGCTGCAGCCACGGAGGTGGCACTTCCATACATCCAGCCACGGTGGTGGCTCTTCCATACTTCCATAGCTCCAGCCACGGAGGTGGCACTTCCAGACTTCCATAGCTCCAGCCACGAAGGTGGCACTTCCATACCACCAGCCACGGAGGTGGCTCTTCCATACTTCCATAGCTCCAGCCACGGAGGTGGCACTTCCAGCCACGGAGGTGGCACTTCCAGCCACGGAGGTGGCTGGCACTTGCACACTTCCAGCCACGGAGGTGGCTGGCACTTGCACACTTCCAACCACGGAGCATGCTGGCACTTCCACACTTCCAGCCACGGAGGTGGCTGGCACTTGCACACTTCCAGCCACGGAGCATGCTGGCACTTCCACACTTCCAGCCACGGAGCATGCTGGCACTTCCACACCTCCAGCCACGGAGCATGCTGGCACTTCCACACTTCCAGCCACGGAGCATGCTGGCACTTCCACACTTCCAGCCACGGAGGTGGCTGGCACTTGCACACTTCCAGCCACGGAGCATGCTGGCACTTCCACACTTCCAGCCACGGAGCATGCTGGCACTTGCACACTTCCAGCCACGGAGCATGCTGGCACTTCCACACTTCCAGCCACGGAGGTGGCTCTGACTTCCACACTTCCAGCCACGGAGCATGCTGGCACTTCCACACTTCCAGCCACGGAGGTGACTTTGTCTTTTAGGTCGAAATCAATGCCAAGGTTTGAAATGCGCTGGCAGGGGTGGACCAGGGCCCAGTAAAAGTGCTTGGCCGGGGTTCTGGAAGCCTGGTTCGGCGTGATCTTGCCCAAAAAGCCGCTCCTCAGCTCCAGCTGGAAGTCCAAAAAAAGAACCAGGGCCCGGTCAAAGTGCTTAGCCGAGGTTCTGGAAGCCCGGTTCGGCGTGCTCTTGCCCAAAAAGCCGCTCCTCAGCTCCAGCTGGAAGTCCAATAAATCATCCATGGTCGGTAAAGCCCGGTTCGGCGTGATCTTGCCCAAAAAGCCGCTCCTCAGCTCCAGCTGGAAGTCCAAAAAAAGAACCAGGGCCCGGTAAAAGT
This sequence comes from Syngnathus leptorhynchus, assembly GCF_054491065.1. Lineage (NCBI taxonomy): Eukaryota > Metazoa > Chordata > Actinopteri > Syngnathiformes > Syngnathidae > Syngnathus > Syngnathus leptorhynchus. The sequence goes on along the minus strand of NC_141195.1, from coordinate 4,050,034 downwards.
GCTTGGCCGAGGTTCTGGAAGCCCGGTTCTGCGTCACTTAGTCGAAATTCGGCCTCTCTACTTCCAGCTGGAAGTCCAATAAATCATCCATGGCCCGGTAAAAATGCTTAGCCGAGGTTCTGGAAGCCCGGTTCGGCGTCACTTAGTCGAAATTCGGCCTCTTACTTCTAGCTGGAAGTTCGAAAAAAGAACCAGGGCCCGGTAAAAATGCTTAGCCGAGGTTCTGGAAGCCCGGTTCGGCGTCACTTAGTCGAAATTTGGCCTCTCTACTTCCAGCTGGAAGTCCAATAAATCATCCATGGCCCGGTAAAAATGCTTAGCCGAGGTTCTGGAAGCCTGAGTCGGCTTGATATTGCCAAAATTCGGCCTCTATACTTCCAGCTGGAAGTCCAAAAATTCATCCATCGCCCGGTAAAAATGCTTGGGCGAGGTTCTGGAAGCCTAAGTTGGCTTGATATTGCCGAAATTCGGCCTCTATACTTCCAGCTGGAAGTCCAAAAATTCATCCATGGCCCGGTAAAAATGCTTAGCCGAGGTCCTGGAAGCCTAAGTCGGCTTGATATTGCCGAAAATCGGCCTCTCTACTTCCATGGGTGATGCGTTTAGGTACCAGGGTGATGCATTTAGGTACCAGGGAGATGCGTTCAGGTACCAGGGGAAGCGTTTAGGTACCAGGGGAAAGCGTTTAGGTACCAGGCTGTTGCGTTTAGGTACCAGGGTGATGCGTTTAGGTACCAGGGGAAAGCGTTTAGGTACCAGGGTGATGCGTTTAGGTACCAGGGTGATGCGTTTAGGTACCAGGGCAGCTGCGTTTAGGTACCAGCAGAGCATAAATTTTAGGTACCAGGCGCTGGGGTACCCGGGCTAAGCTGCAGTACCCTTTTTGGTCTTCAGGTGCGCCAGAGTACATTGAGTTGGTCCCACTAGTCAGTGTACTCATCGACTTTCCCCCCGTTTTCCAAAACACCATCAGAACGAGTACGGGGGGGGAACCCCTTAGGGTAATGCCAGCGCAACACCAATCCGCTCTGCGCTGGTTCCCATGTCGGCTACGGATGAATAAAACTAACCTGTCCCCCCTGGAGCTCACGAGACACAGAATTTTTTCTAAGTGCCACCGGCTCTTCCGAGCTAAAGTGTCCGCTCCGCGCTGGTTCCCCCGTCGGCCTCGAATGACGAAAAATGCCGGTCTCCGCCCGGAGGTCATGACAAACGAATATTTTCTAAGTGCCACCGGCTCTGCGTGGCTACGGGTCGGCCCAACACCGGTTCCCGGGTCGAACCCGGATGACGCAAAATGTCGGTCTCTGCCTGGAAGTCCCCACCAACTTGGCGAATATTTTTTAAGTGCCACCGGCTCTGCGTGGCTACGGCGTCCGCCCAACGCCGGTTCCCGGGCCGAACCCGGATGACGAAAAATGTCGGTCTTCGCCTGGAAGTCCCCACCAACTTGGCGAATATTTTCTAAGTGCCACCGGCTCTGCGTGGCTACGGCGTCCGTCCAACGCCGGTTCCCAAGTCGAACCCGGATGACGAAAAATGCCGGTCTTCGCCTGGAAGTCCCCACCAACTTGCCGAATATTTTCCACGGCTCTGCAGAGCTCTGGCGTCCGCCCAGCGCCGGTTCCGCAGTCGGCCTCGAATGACGAAAAATAACGGTCTCCGCCTGTAGCTCACAGCCAACTTGGCGAAAATTTTCTAAGTGCACACGGCCCTGCCGGGCTTCTGCGTCCGACCCGCGCCGGTTCTGCAGCCGGCCTCAAATGACGCAAAATCAGCCTCCCCCCCTGGAGGTTGTTAGGGTTTATAAACTATCTTGATCGTATGATTATGTTGGGATGTAGACTAGAATGATGAACTTTGTTTGAACCTTTTACCTGCCCGTGACTCTGAACAGTTTAACCATTCAGTTGTTGAAGCTTTCCAGATACTGTGGAGGCGTCCTTGTTTTGCTCCACTAGGATTTATGTCCACGGCCTCGTGGAGCGATAAACTGGGACCCTCCCAAGTGGTTAATCATTTGCTGAGGTGCCCACCACACATGTCAAATGTCACCCCCACCTTGGCTGACTCTCACCCCCACCCTTCTTCTCTCAATAAAGACTCTCTTGCATGACTTCAACGGCAGACTTTGTTCGGACATTGCTGTATCTACAGTAACGAACAAATTCTCCACTTGCAAGTGTTCAAAGGGCATATTGTCTCTCGTGTGGTTCTTGCAAAATAAGTTAGAGTTGGAACATCCCTAACATTTTGGTGCCGTGACCCGGATCCCAACATACCCATTGCTGACCGACTGAGGACGACGTGCTGCTTTCCGTCGACGGGCCAGTGTCTATTAGGTGGACCTGGTTAAGAAAGTCCTGGGGAGTGAATTCTTCGCTGGGCCAGCATCTTAGGTCTGCCTTCGTCTGACAGCGGCGGATTGACGGGATCCGGCAGTGCAACGAACCAGGGGACAAAGTAAGTGAAAGCCCTAACATTGTAAACGCGTAAAAAGTTAAAGGTGCACAAGCTATACGGCTTTGGTTTGTCCGGGCTATGAGATGTACGGCTTTGGTTTGTCCGAGCTATGAGGTTTACAGTTGGGTTTGTCCAGGCTAAGAAACAGCTAGGGTTCTAGACCCAGTGGATGGAACGGGTTAAAAAAGACAGAGCTTCTTTTTCTTAATTGGAAAAGGGCGTAGGTTCTTTTTTTTTTTGTCCGTTTTTTCCTGGCTGTTTGGAAGGGTTTTTGCACCCATCCGAGATAGGCCTAAAAGTTAAAAAGCGCTAAGTTGTGTGGTTGAGTGTGTGACTGGTAGGATAATTTGACTAAGAGGCAATTGTTGTTGAACGGTCAATTTAATCCTGCATTGAGGATCCTCAAAAAAGAAAAACGAAAATTGGAAAATGAAAATAAAAAATTAAAAAAAAAATTGGAAAAATATAAAAAAAAAAAAAAAAAAGGTTAAGATGGGAAATAAAAACGGTAAATCTCTAGCTCTTGAAGGAGATGAGAAGTACATGGCGAGTAGATTTCTTAATTGTATGCAATACATGCCAAAGTGGAAGAAAAAGTATGGAGTAGAAGGGAAGTTGAAAGTTGAAGTGTGGAAAATAGTGGTTGATGCTTTGGAGGAGAGTGTGGCTAGGAAGACAAAAGGACTGAGAAAGGAAAGAAAAGAGGGAGAATTGCAATGTGCTAGAGTGTGGTTGAAAGCTTCACAAGAGAGAAGAGAACAAATTCAAAAGACAAAAAATATAAAGGTGAAAAGTGATGAGGCCGCAAGTATGTTTGTCAGGCCGGAAGACAATGAGGCTACAGTGCCCAGGCGCGCTGTCTCAGCCGCAGCTCAAGCAGAGGAGCAAGAAGAGCTTTCCGCTCCTGTGCAAAACTTGTATCCAAGTTTAACAGACCTGCACCCTCCCCCATACAATAGCAAAAAAGGTCAGGGTCACGTAATTAGAAGTCCTGTGCAAACAAGAACGATGACCAATGCTGCTAGATTTTCTCAAACTTTAGACAATGTTGATGTGTGCCCAATGATACAGGTGCCAAACCCTATTGTAGGGGAAGGCTACCCTCTACATACATATGTTTTTCGGCCATGGACTTTGGAAGAGGCAAGAAAAGCAGTTGAAGGGGTTACCCCTGTTGCAGAAGACCCAGATAAATGGGCAGAAGACATGGCTGGAATCATACATTCCTATAGACTGAATGGGCATGAGGCAGGAGAAGCTGCAATGTCTTCTTTGGGAAAAGACTGGGCCAAGGTTAGAGGAAATTATACAGGTAGAAATAACCAAGGACCTTTCCCCTATCCTGTTGAGGGAAATCAGTTGAGAGGGGAGTATGCAGCACAATGGAATGATCTTGTGCAAAGAGTGCAAAATATATTTCAAAGACGAGCGAATTATGGTCATTTAGCAGGAATAAAACAGAAGCCTGGGGAAGATACTGATGATTTTCGCTTGAGATTTGAAAAAGAATTTAGGGTGAATAGTGGCATCCCATTTAATGATGCAGCTGAGAGTGCTTATCAGCAACAGTTTAAAAATGCACTCCTCACTGGTTTCCGTCCTGAAATTGGCAATTGGGTGAGGAAACACATGGTGGAAGTGGACACTGCTAGCGTTACAACAACCATGCAGTGGGCCAGACATGCTGAAAAAGTGATCAAAAAAGGCAAAAGTTCTGATGTATTTCATCTCGACGATGATGATGAGGACCTAGATGAAGATAAAACAGTCTTCTTCCGAGGCTCCCAACGGGGCAGAGGAAGAGGTCAACAGGGTCGTAGGCCACCATACAATTCAAAACCCCCATCAGATTCTGACAACTGTTGGAACTGTGGGAAACGAGGACACTTTGCGAGAGTGTGTCGATATGCAAAACAAGACCAATCAAAGGGTGGAGGAAGGGGCAGAGGTAAAGCCAAATTCTCAGCATGACTAGATTCCTCCCCTTTGACCTTTTGTGCTCCTACAGAGGAAGAAATAGTAGATGTCCATACAGCATGGGACATTTTGAGTACATTAAAAGAAAAACCACATGTTACCTTAAACGTTAGAGTAAGTGATGTAGAGTTTTTGTGTGATACCGGGGCTTGTAAAACCGTAATAAAAACTAAAGTCCCTAATCTAAAGGCCTCCCAAAATACTATTTGGGTGAAATCTGCTGATGGGCAGGTACACAAGGAGAGTATCTCCAACCCAGTTGAAGTAAGGGATGATGAAACTGGAAACATGGCTTCAGTCTCGATTGTCCTATCCCCAAAATGCCCCATAAACCTGCTGGGTCGAGATCTGATGACTAGATTGGGAATTGCAATAATTCCAGTAAAGGGTGGCATGCGAGCATGTAGAGTGAGAGATGTTGATTTATACGCTGCACAAGCAGGTGAACAAATTTGCTGTTCGTATGACATCTCTGTTGAACAGAATCCCAAGCTACCAAACAGTTTACTGAGTGAAGCCCGAAAGCAATTGTCACGACCTGAATCAGAAATGACTTGTAATCAATTACATGTCACCATGAATATTCTCACTGATCCACAAGATGAATATATTGAAAGTTTTCTCAGTGACACAGAAGTAACCTTAACAATCACTGCTCTGTACACTGATCGCAGGTCATTTGCAGCTGCTGCTGTGCTCATGCCCGCTCCTCAGAAAGACAAATACAAGTTGTCGGCTGTACCCCACATTTCATTGTTTAAACCTCACAGTATAACATGGGCAGATGTGGGTTGCCGAATTAAACTTGCCGAATCTATCACTGATTATGAGGACAAAGGTGATGGGTGGAGCTACAGTACCAGTTGTGACATGTGGAAGCAAACAGTGTGTGAAGTGGCTCATGGAAGGGCATGCGCTTATGCGCTTCCCTGACTAGTTAATGTTTGTTTGACTGAGATGGAGGAGAGGGAATTGGCTGAGCTTCCTGAAGAGCTATGGACAAAGGGCCCATCTGATGTAGGACTTTTAAAGTCCATTCCCCCAGTACAGATCAAACCAAGATCAGAGTGGCGTCCAAGAGTTAAGCAATATCCTTTAAAACAGGAGGCAATGAATGGGATTACCCCTGTTATAAATGATCTTTTGCCAGGAGGGATTATTAGGAAGTGCTCAGATTCTCCTTGCAACACTCCTATTTTTCCAGTCCAAAAGGCCAACAAGATTGATTGGCGAATGATACAAGATTTACGAGCAGTAAATGAGGCAATACAAACAAGAGCACCTAATGTGCCTGACCCGCACACACTTCTGAACACTTTGAAACCAAACCAGAAGTTTTTCACAGTGATTGATCTTAGCAATGCATTTTTCTCAGTGCCAATCCACCCAGACTCACAGTTTTGGTTTGCGTTTACCTTTAAAGGACAAAGTTATACGTACACCAGATTGCCGCAGGGATTTGCTGATAGTCCAACTATTTTCACTCAAGCTATCATGGCATGTTTGGCTGATTTTCAAATTTCAAACAAAAGCCAACTTCTAGTTTATGTAGATGATCTCTTGATAGCCTCTGAAACTGAAGCTGCTTGCAAGGAAGACTCCTTAGCTTTGTTACACTATCTCTGTAAAGCAGGGAATAAAGTAAGCAAAAATAAACTACAATGGGTCAAACAGGAAGTGAACTATTTAGGTCACACGTTGTCAGCTGCTGGACGACAGATACAAAAAAACAGAAAACAAATCCTTGCAGATGCACCAAAACCTGAGACAAAAAAACAAATGATGTCATTTTTGGGGCTCTGCAATTACTGCAGAGCATGGATCCCACATTATGCAGAAAAGACGCAACCACTGCTGAATATTGTGCATGGAGTCCCCATGGCAATGACAGAAAAAATAATATGGACACCAGTAGCGGAAGATGCTTTTGTAGTACTGAAACAGGCTTTGATGGAAACTACAACCCTTATCTTACCAGACTACAATAAAACGTTTGTGCAAACGGTAGACTGCAGGAATGGTTTTATGACCTCAGTGTTGCTGCAGAGTCATGGCAGTAAACTAAGACCAATTGCATTTTATTCAAAAAAATTGGATCCAGTGGCTCAATCGTTACCAGACTGTGTCCAAGCAGTATGCGCAGCAGCGCTTGCAGTGACACTATCCGCAGATGTGGTCCTTTTCCACAAAATGGACTTGCTGGTTCCACATGCTGTAGATGTGTTGCTACTGCAAAGCAAAATGAACTTTTTGTCACCCGCCAGACACCTATCCTACACTGCTACACTTCTGTCACAACCGCATATTATGATAAAAAGGTGCACAGTCCTAAATCCAGCAACATTGATCCCGTTGCCAGAGGATGGAACCCCACATAATTGTTTAGATGCTACAGAACATCTACAGCTACCCAAACAAGATTTAAGTGACACTCCACTTGATAAAGGGGAAAAGTGGTTTGTGGATGGATCATGTTCAAAGGATCCCAAAGGGAACAATCAAAGTGGTTATGCAATTGTGAAGTTGCCAAACCAGATTATTGAAGCAGAGAAGCTTCCATGCAATCGGTCAGCGCAGGCTGCTGAGCTGATTGCACTGACAAGAGCTTCTCAATTAGCAAGAGATAAGGAAGTCACTGTATACACAGACAGTCAGTATGCGTTTTCTACTCTGTTCTATTTTGCAAAACAATGGGAGCGCAGGGGGATGACAACATCAACCGGTAAGCCGGTTACCCATGCCTCCTTGTTGAAAGACTTGTTGCAGGCCATCCGTTTACCTGCTAAACTTGCTATGTGTAAATGTGCTGTTCACACCACAGGCACAGATGAAGTCTCAAATGGAAACAGATTTGCAGACAAAATCGCTAAAGAAGCAGCAGCAGGGAAACATGGCCATGAAATTTTTTTAATAGATTCAGAGGACACGCAACTCATAGATAAAACTATACTGACAGACATGCAGGGCAATGCTCCAATGGTGGAAAAACGAATGTGGACGACAAAAGGTGCAGTTGTGGATACAGATAATATCCACCGCATCAATGACAAACCTGTTTTACCAAAATCACTTTTTAAGGCAGCAGCAATTGCAACACATGGGCCTTGCCAGGACAGGAGGTCCATCATACATCAACAATTCACTACCTTTGGTTTAGATACTTACTTAAAATTTTTTTGTAAAGCATGTCCTGTTTGTGTGAAACATAATCCACAAGGAAACATGAGACCTAAGAGAGGCTCCTTTCCAAAACCGTCTTACCCATTCCAAATCATGCACATGGATTTTATTGAACTCACACAAAGTGGACCTCACAAATACTGCCTAGTGATGATTGATGCATTTTCCAAATGGGTTGAAATAGTTCCATCTAAACGAGCAGATTCCTTAACAGTGGCAAAAGCCATTTGCAAAACCGTCATACCGGTTCATGGCATCCCACAGATCATTTACAGTGACAATGGTCCACACTTTGTGAACCAAGTTGTACAAAACATGGCTGTACACCTTGGGATAACGTTAAAAAACCACTGCTTGGCACCCATCCAGTGCAGGCCTTGTTGAACGAGCAAACGCTACTATCAAAAGCAGGTTGAAAAAATGCATGGAATCAACAGGCAGAGCCTGGCCAGAGTGCCTAGACTTGGTGAAACTCTATATGAGAATCACCCCCAATTCAGAAGGGCTAACGCCTTTTGAAATTATACATGGGAGACCATATAGACTACCTGTGTTCCCTGCAGATTTGTAAAAAGCAGATGAAGAACAGACCTTGGCAGATTACATGATCAGAACGCTCAAAATGAAAGATGTGTTAAATGCAAATTTACTGCCGCCTGGTCTTCTCTCCCCACAGGCTGACAACCTCATCAAGCCAGGAGACTGGGTCTACATCAAGGTCATCAAAAGAAAGAACTGGGCCAGCCCGCGGTGGGAGGGACCATTCCAAGTCTTGCTGACTACCCCCACTGCAGTAAAGATTGCTGAACGGCCCAGCTGGATTCACCTCAGCCACTGCAAGTTGCAGAGTGTGCTGGACCCCTCATTCGGAGTGGTGGGGAAGTTCCGACTTCAAAGAGGTTTCATCGCTTAGGGTGGAACGTCTCAACGTTGGTGAACAATTCAGCGATCCCCACTCCGCTAGGCGAGGAGATGTCCCGGTGTCTCTGCCATCCTAGTAGCAACGGAATTCCATATGCCAGGTGGATTCTATGCTGCGCTGTGGTTGGAGTGTGCTATGGTTTGTGGGCTCATCTGAATGGACCAATGGACAGTGTCATTCGTGGAAGAAGATGGTCACATGATGAGAATTTCGAGGACTGGTCATGGGACCCCAGAAACCCATACGAAACCAACGCTTGGTACCGATATGTGAAGTTCAGTGTGAGAGCTCACACACAGGAGGGATGCTATGTGTGTTCCAAACTCCCTCCTTCCTCCACGCAAGTTCACTTGGAGGCGAGAGCAATGAATGTCACTGAAGCAAAATGTATGGCATCCATAGGAGGAATTGGATATCAACACCGTGCTGTCACAGTCAGTGATGCCGACCCTTTCCGCCCTGGACTTGCAGACGGTACCTGTGATCAGCTTTTCTGGACAAATCTCAATGTGACTGTTAAAGGACGAACATAGCCGCAAGTGGCCTACACAGAGAGACCAGCTGGACTGAACTACACGTTACATCCAAGGAAACGAGACCCACAAATGCATCAACGACGACTGCTCTCCAGGAGGAAACTGGATGGGAGCTTTGGACATCACCGCTGAGTGTCAGGATAAGAGAGCCATTTCAAGTGGTGAGGGATCTCCCACCGATATGGCTGCGCCATCTAACGGGACCTACTTCATACAGAATGGCTGGTGGCTTTGTGGTCACAAGGTTTATCCGATGCTGCCCGCCAACTGGACAGGAGTGTGTGCTCCAGTGTGGGTGACAGACCACACTTACAGGATAAAACATCATCAGCTGACGACAGCACACAACTCTTCTTGACGTCGACGCAGGGCTGTTGCAACCTTTGACCCTCATGACCCTGTCTGGGGTGCGAACGTGCCAGATGATCATAAAATATGGTCCGTCGGAGACAAAGTTGTTCATGCGCTTTTTCCTTGGATCGGAGTTGGAAAACAAGCACTCTACATCGAGACACTGAACTATCGTTTTCCAATCGTTTGTGAATCTCTCGCTGCAGGTCAATGATGGTCAAAACAGAGAGATTCAGGCTATTAGGCTAATGGTCTTACAAAACAGGATGGTTCTGGACTTGATGACTGCAGCACAAGGTGGTGTGTGCCACATTATTGGGACCTCCTGTTGCACATACATACCAGGAGAAAATGACACGCACATCAACGACGCCATGAATTCACTGAAGAACTTACAGCAGGCCATGTCAAAAGACAAAGTCCCACACCAATGGGATTTCTTTTCGTGGCTATTCTCTGGCAACTGGTGGCAACTGCTGTTGAAATTTGTGGCTCCTGTGCTTTTTGTGCTTGTGTTGATGTGCTTATTTACAACTTGTGTTATCCCGTGTTTGAAGTCTGCTGTATCAAGATTTTTGTCTTCTACCATAGCACAAGTGCAAATACAACATATCAGACATGTCAAATGTGATGACTATGACGGCTGAACAAACACGAGCAATTTTTGTCTTGACTGTTGTTATTGATAACATTATGGTCGCCTAAGGCAGAGGGACCGTGTGAGACTTTTCCTGCATTATAACATCTTGCCGCAGGTTTTTCACTCACACACTAAAATTGATCTATGTAGATTGCGTAGATGATGTTTAGCCGAGCATGTTTTACAGAAACTTAATGATTTGACCATCGAAAATGCTTCGCAAGTGATGGGTACAATGATGTGCTGTTTCTGTGTTTTTATTTTATTGTTATCTTTCTTCATTATATTTTCTTACTTATGTTTTATTGATCGGGGTGAGCATAATCATATGATAAACAGGAGGGATATGTTAGGGTTTATAAACTATCTTGATCGTATGATTATGTTGGGATGTAGACTAGAATGATGAACTTTGTTTGAACCTTTTACCTGCCCGTGACTCTGAACAGTTTAACCATTCAGTTGTTGAAGCTTTCCAGATACTGTGGAGGCGTCCTTGTTTTGCTCCACTAGGATTTATGTCCACGGCCTCGTGGAGCGATAAACTGGGACCCTCCCAAGTGGTTAATCATTTGCTGAGGTGCCCACCACACATGTCAAATGTCACCCCCACCTTGGCTGACTCTCACCCCCACCCTTCTTCTCTCAATAAAGACTCTCTTGCATGACTTCAACGGCAGACTTTGTTCGGACATTGCTGTATCTACAGTAACGAACAAATTCTCCACTTGCAAGTGTTCAAAGGGCATATTGTCTCTCGTGTGGTTCTTGCAAAATAAGTTAGAGTTAGAACATCCCTAACACAGGTCAACGCCAACTTGGCAAATATTTTCTAAGTGCCCACGGCTCTGCAGAGCTCTGGCGTCCGCCCAGCCCCGGTTCCGCAGTCGGCCTCGAATGACGAAAAATAACGGTCTCCGCCTGGAGCTCACAGCCAACTTGGCGAAAAATGTCTAAGTGCCCACGGCTCTGCCGGGCTTGTGCGTCCGACCCGCGCCGGTTCTGCAGCCGGCCTCAACTGACGCAAAACCAGCCTCTCCCCCTGGAGCTCACAGCCTACTTGGCGAAAATTTTCTAAGTGCCCACGGCTCTGCCGGGCTTGTGCGTCCGACCCGCGCCGGTTCTGCAGCCAGCCTCAAATGACGCAAAATCAGCCTCTCGCCCTGGAGGTCAACGCCAACTTGGCGAAAATTTTCTAAGTGCCTACGGCCCTGCCGAGCTTTGGCGTCCGCCCAGCGCCGGTTCCGCAGTCGGCCTCGAATGACGAAAAATAACGGTCTCGGCCTGGAGCTCAACGCCAACTTGGCGAAAATTTTCTAAGTGCCCACGGCTCTGCCGGGCTTGTGCGTCCGACCCGCGCCGGTTCTGCAGCCGGCCTCAAATGACGCAAAATCAGCCTCTCCCCCTGGAGGTCAACGCCAACTTGGCGAATATTTTCTAAGTGCCCACGGCTCTGCAGAGTTCTGGCGTCCGCCCAGCGCCAAGACATCTTGTAGGAGCTATTGTGGGCCAAGTCAGATGATTGATTGAAAATTTATAGATCCCAGGGGGTGGGGAAATTCAGGCTCCAGCAGTATTCATACCACAGAGCGGGTATATAAAAGACACTCAGATGACATGAGCGCAACTCAATAGGCTCCTATAAGACTGCCACACAACGGCGCCACAAAGAAAGCCAGTAAGTGTGAAAGTTAAAAGCCATCAAAACAAAGCAACAAGACAAAGGAAGAACGTAACAGCAGCCGACCAGCCCCCCTCAATACCAAAGAACACCCCAAAACTCACAAAATAGCCTCCACGGGGTCCATAAACAGGTATAAGGGCAGTCAAGTTCAACAGCGCCCAATGGACCGTGGTCGTGAATCGGTAAAACATCACAAAACAGGCAAACGTGAGCAGCGTCCTGGGCACCCAGTCGAGGCACGTGCAGATGGTCACCATGGGGCTGGCACGGCTAAGGTCGTTGGTTCCGACGAGCATGAGGGAGCGGACCTCCCACAGGGGTCGCGGCTGCGAGGCCAAGGCGAGGGACCCAGTCAGCACCGGCCTGATGAGCAGGATGGCCGTCGGAGAGTCACGCCGGTCGCAACCGATGTGCACAGCCGGGGGAAAAAAATATCCAAAACAATCTGCACATGTCGAGGTGCGGCCGATGGACAAATAGGAAGACAGAAAAAGGAGAAAAGTAGGAAATAAAGTGGAAAAGAGAGAACACTGCTGGGAGGCTGCCACTCACAGCGGCGCCATACCAAAAAAAAAAGAAAAACAAAAGCCACTTCAAGGCCTTGCATATTTGGAAACCGCTCGTGGGGTCCGACAAATAGTGGATTTTGAAGTTTCTCTTCAGAGAGAATCTTTGGCCACAAAGTGAGCAGGAGAAAGGTTTTTCACCTGTGTACGTTCTTACATTTGATTTTAAGTTTACCTTCTGAGACAATATTTGGCCACAAACTAAACAGGAAAAAGGTTTCTAACCTGTGTGTGTTCTTATATGTGTTTTGAACTATCCATTCTCTGATAATCTTTGACCACAAACTGAGCAGGAAAAAGGTTTTTCTCATCAGTGTGGGTTCTTGTGTGTGTTTTTAATGTTCCCTTCTCTGAGAATTTTTGGCCACAAACTGAATAAGAAAAAGGGTTCTCACTTGTGTGTGTTCTTGCATGTGTTTTTAAGTTTACCTTCTGAGAGAATCTTTGGCCACAAAAAGAGCAGGAAAAAGGGTTCTCACCAATGTGGGTTCTTGTGTGTCTTTATAAGCTTCCTTTCCCTGAGAATCTTTGGCCACAAGCTGAGTAGGAAGAATATTTTTCACCTGTGTGTGTTCTTGCATGTGTTTTTAAGTTTATCTTCTGAGAGAATCTTTGGCAACAAACTGAGCAGGAAAATGGTTACTCACCTGTTACTCACCTGTCCCATCTGAGAGAATCTTTGGCCACAAACTAAGCAGGAAATAGGTTTCTCACGGATGTGGGTATTTGTGTGTGTTTTTAAGTCACCCTTCTGAAAGAAATTTTGGCCACAAACTGAGCAGGAAAAAGGTTTTTCATCAGTGTGGGTTCTTGTGTGTGTTTTTAAGTCACCCTTCTGAAAGAATTTTTGGCCACAAACTGAGCAGAAAAAAGGTTTTTCACCAGTGTGGGTTCTTGTGTGTGTTTTTACCTTTGGAAAAAAAAATCCCTCTTGTGTGTATTCTTAGGTGTAGTTTCAAACTCCTCTTATGAACAAACATTTTCCAACACTAAAAACATTTCCAGTGTTTGCTTTCAGAGTGGTATAAAATATCAGCTTCTGACTCATCATCTGTAGTGTCAGAGGCATGTGACAACATGTCATCACAATCTGATGTTGGAGCTAAGAGGTTGTCTGCTTTCAATCCTCCAGGATAGTAACATGGGAGTTAAACTTAGCTGTTGATTTGTGACATCCAGAAGACTGAGATTCGCAATATTGTACTTGAATAGTTTATAGTTGATTATTAACTATAATAGAACAGGCCTTGTAGCTCAGTGGTTAGAGCACTGGTCTAGTAAACCAGGGGTCCTGAGTTCAATTTTCTCTGAGGCCTGATAAAATACTGTAATTTTCGGACTATAAATCGCGTTTTTTTTCATAGTTTGGGTGGGGGGGCGACTTATACTCAGGAGCGACTTATATGTGTTTTTTTTCAAAAAAATCTACTTGATCATTAACACATTACTTACTAGTACAGTTGATCACCTCACATATTATTTTTAATACACTGAAAAAACGAATAAAGCAATTCAAACTTTAAAGCACAATATTCAAGTTCATGAAACAAATAAACAAAAAAAAGAAAAAAACAACTGAAAAAGAAATAGTTATTTTCAAACTAAACTGAACGAGGGTGATTTAAATTTCACCATTGGCCGTGACGCAACAACTGGGAGGGGAAAGCACAGTTTTTTTGAGTTTTTAAAAAGCACAGGTCTGGTGAAGAGAATTTAGTGTGGTGAAGTAAAAAATAATAAAAAAAAAAAAATAAAAAAAAAACCAAGAACAGTAGGGGCAGCAATGCAATTTAGGATGCAAGCTCTGCTTGTGATGGACAGCATGCGACCACACATCACGCCAGACATGCAAATCACGAGTCCGACGGCGCGCGTACGCGGCATTGTTTACACGATCGATGATCAATGTATTTTATGATTTGGAGTGACAAATGGTTCGGTAATATTGTTGCTATATGATAGTTATTTGAAATATACTTTATATATCATTATATGGGTCTGTGGAATAATTAGACATGCAAATCACGAGTCCGACGGCGCACGCGGCATTGTTTACACGATCGATGATCGATGTATTTTATAATTTGGAGTGACACAGATGGTTTGATGAACGTGTTATTTATGTAATAATCATTTGAATAACTCTGAATGTTACGTTAGGCCTGTTCTCAGTGAAGGAACATAAGAGTTTGATCTTAAAGTAGTTCATTAGACATCCTGTGCATGAGAGTATGAAACTGTAAAGTGCTGAGTGTGTGACGGTGGGAACAAAACAAGATATGTGGTGCAAGGACGTCTGAGTTCCAGAACAAAAGATAACCCAGGAGCAGCAAGGAGGACAAGATACCCACAGGGGGAGCGAGCAAGTGATTCTGCAGGAGAAGAAAGACCAATGAGAGCAAGCTAAAGTTAACTGCAGTTTACACATAGCCAATAGAATAATGACAGAATGCCTTTGTTGATGTGCCATTTGCATATTGTGTAGTATAACTCATGGCTGGGCAACTCGGAAGTAGAGTACGTCTGCTGGTGGCAACAGAGGCGTACAGAGGTGTATTGAGAGGGACCCGAGACCCAGGTGATGTATTGGATTTGTGTGTTAGGAATAAATCCGCTCGTGTGTGAAAATGCCGGCTTCCTGATACCTTTCTATTGCAGAACGAGCGCGCATATTGTTGGATGAGTGGCAGTTGGGTAAAGTCACAAATTGGAGTCAGATTAGTAACTTGAGTTTATGTTAAATTAGAAATAAATTCCAACAATTTATGGTGACCCCGACGTGATGCAAGAGAGGTAAAAGAGTCTGGGACTCTAAAAGAAGTCTGGGACTTCGATAAAAACCACAAGAGTCTGGGACTCGGGGTCTGGGACCCACGTCCACACCAGGTGACGACCTGATAAAGACGCCACACGTCCGACCGTCTTTCCTCTTGGGCCCACAGTGAGACAAGGTAAGCAAATTCCTTTTCAAATTCTGCACATTGGCAACGCTAAATTATAAGAGTAAGGATGAGCGGAACAGTGAAAGTGTGTAGTAGGGTATAAAATCTGGGATTTACCTACTAGGATAGTTTGGAACTATTCGCGGTTACGATACGGTCTAAAATCTGGGATTTACGTATCAGTACAATAGTGTGGACATTAGTAGGGTATAAAATCTGGGATTTACCTACTAGAATAGTTTGGAACTATTCGTGGTTACGATACGGTTTAAAATCTGGGATTTACGTATCAGTGTGGAAGCGGTGTGAATGTGAGTGTGAAAACTAAAATTGTTCTGCGTAAAGAGTGGTTGGGAGACACACGAGTGGATTTAAAGATGGCGGATAAGAGGAAGTGGGATAATGGTCTCGGGTCCCTTCAAATTAAGGGTCCCTTCAAATTAAGGGTCCCTTCAAATTAGGGGTCCCTTCAAATTAAGGGTCCCTTCAAATTAAGGGTCCCTTCAAATTAGGGGTCCCTTCAAATTAAGGGTCCCTTCAAATTAATGGAATAAAAAGTAAGAAAATTAAGAAGGAAAAAGAACGGTGTCAGAAGTTGTTTCTGAAATTAAAGAAGGATGAATTGTTTCACGGAGAAAGAGCAAAATTAATATCCGAGATAGTCTAAAATGTAAAGATTGGAAAATAAGTGAAAGGCAGGATCCTGATCTAAAAAAATCTAGATAAACGGATCAAACCCATGTAACAGAGTGGGAACCTGGCTGAGGAAAAAAAAAAAAAAAAAGAAACCGAAATTAGCTTAAATGTACAGGAGATATTTGCGTTAAAAGGAAAAGTAAGAGAGAAACACTGAAGTTAAAATTTGCAAAATAAAAGGAAAAGAATTACAAATAGCTTCTAAAAGTAAAATAGAGAATGAATCAGACAAGTAAGATGAGCAAAAAGGTGTTCTTAGTGTGCTCTTTGTGGTCTTTTATGTTGTGCGCCAAACGTGTGTGTAGCGTGTGTGTGCGTGCGTGTGCGCGCAGAGGATCCTCATGAATGAGTGTGTGAGTGTATGTGTGTGTGTATGTGTGTATGTGTGTATGTGTGTGTGTGTGTGTGTGTGTGTGTGTGTGTGTGTGTGTGTGTGTGTGTGTCTGTGTGTCTGTGTGTCTGTGTGTGTGAGTGAGATGTGTGTCCTATGGAAGAAATTAGTCATGGAGAATGTTCAGGAGCCTGTTGAGCGATAATAGGGAAGTTGAGAAGTAGACGATGAGTATGTTTAAGTTGGTTGGAGAAACTAAGATGATCGAGGTGTGGCAGTAGAGAAAATAAGGTGTGTAGAGACTATAAAGTGTGTGACAGAAAGTGACTAGAAAGGTGAGACAACAAATGTAGTGTAGAAGACAGTGAAAGATGTTGAATGTGAACATGATGAAGGGGGAACAGTAAAGTAGGCCTGCCCTTTGAGAGGGTGAGATTGAGGAGCGTGCCTGCGCATGCGCGTAGTCGTGGGTCTGTGCTATGCTCGTGTGGGTGGTGGGCCGGCATCATGATTGTTGCAGGAAATGGCCAGCCTGTGAGCAATCAACATTGATGCCGCGTCCCCCCTCGCACGGGGGGGGGGGGGTGCTATGGCTGCGGGTGAGGCAGAGAAAGTGTGAGTTTTTCAGAGAATGTTTGAGGAAGAGTGATGCTTAAGGAAGTGGTGACATTTGCATGAAGGATAAAAGGCACTGATGAGAAAACAAGTATAACCAAAACGTCATCCTCTATGACGTTTGCGCAGCGTTATTTGTTGGTATTGTTTGTGAGCTGTGTCTCTGCTGTTTTTTGTGTTGTCTGTGTGCTGTCAGTGTTATGTGTTAAAAGGATGAAATTGGCTAAAATAGGTAAATAAAAATAATTTATTAGACTGTAGTCTATCTGATTTGCACCGCAAAACAAAAGCAATTTTGAAAGATGTGTCATATTAAATGATAATGTAATCGTATGTAGTAATACAACACCTTATATGGGTTCTCTAAGTTATATAAACATACATTTTGTAGAGCTTGTTTGACATGTGTTAAAGAGAATCCATAGGGTTATAATGCCTGATCATAATAGATGCATTCTCAAAATGGATTGAATTGTTTCAAAATTAACACTGAATGCCTTAACAGTGGCAAAAACGTTATGTAAAGAAACAATGACGTTATTGCATGTTAGGTGGCCATCTTGGTTGCCGTTTTGTTAACTTTAACAATATGGTATTTGTGGGGACTAAGAGTCATAATGAATAGGGGAGAGATGAGTTGGCAATTTATATAGAACACTCCCAAAATTATGCTGCATTGTGTTAATTTAAAAAAGATCAATTTGGCCTTTGCAGTGTGATCGCTGTGTTGCATCTGGCCATGGAGAAAGTATGATGTTTATTTGTGTACTTTGTCAACAACCGATGTAGATGTTAACGAATGAAATTAATATCTTTAAAATGAATGTGGATTGAGACCACAGGTAAACACCCAGGCAGCTACCCTGAAGCTGAGATGATGTTCAGGACGGCGATGCTGAAAGGCCTCCCAAATGAGGTGCAAGCGATTATGAGAATTGATCCGGACATTTTGGTCTGTCCGGAACCGAGATTTAAGAGGCATTTGATACACCATTGTCGCATCTACATGGAAAAAGCAAATAAAGATCAAAAGGAAACTGACACTCTGGCGACTAGTTTGGTTAAACTACAGTTGGCGAAGTTGCATGGTGAGGCAAAACAAGAAAAGGTTAAACAAAAACAGATGTATCAGACTCCAGTGGGGGCTGGACGGGGCCGAGGCCAAGGGTTCCGTGGTGGATACAGAGGGCGTGCTCGTGGCGCCCCCTGGGACGGGGGCGGAATGGGTTCGCTCTAGGGACTTGCTTCAACTGCGGGTCCCCTGATCACTGGGCACGAGATTGTAATGGCAACCCACCACCACCACCGGGGGCGGAGCAGCAGAACCAGCAAGCAGGGCCACCACACCAAAGGGGACCGCAGCAGTCCCGCCCGTGGCCACAGCCGAATCCACAGGGGCAGTATTACCAAGCCGACCCGTGGTACGGCCCGGACGAATAGGGGGGCCTGGGAAGCTCGGGAAGCACTGGCCAGGCAGAGCCAATGCTTCGGTTGACAGTGGCGGACACTCCGGTCCAGATGTTGGTGGACACTGGAGCAACACATTCATCGATCAACATGCCACTGCCAAGTACAGCGTTGTCGAAACGAGTTACAACGTTGGTCGGTTTCTCGGGACGTCCTCAGACTCTGCCCTTTACTCGGCCATTGAAAACGGAAATCACAAACACCGTACAGAAACTATATCATTCACATGTTCATGCAATGGACACACCCATCAATTTGATGGGCAGAGACATGTTGTCAGCATTGAGAGCCCAGATATTGTGCGGCGAGAAGGGACTTACAGTGACATTTCCTGACGGACAGGTTCTGGAATGCTCCCAGCCTGTGACACCTCAGGGTCAGTGGTTGATAGCACCACTCCCCACAGTACCAGAAACGGCACGAATCTACTGGGCGAGATTGAATCCTGAGACTCCATTTGGGGGAGGTGTCTACTCCAAGTACCTCTTGTGGAAACCGTGGATCCAGGCATTGGCACCGTACCACCCCCCAGTGGATCCATTGCATTGCACTCTATAATATGATAGAGAATCAGATGAGATATATAGTGATGCGTTTGAAGAAATTGAGGGAGATGATTGGACATTACAATCACCATGCATCTTTGTGGGCCCCGAGGGGGTGGCAGCATATGTACAGTTGTCGCCGGAGCAAGAGCAATGGTATCGAATGAGTGAGGAAGGTTGGCTGTGTCGCCAGGCCATGAGCCCCGCCAATTGGGGCCCATGGTGAAACGATTAACACAACAACATGACTGGATGATGACTGAGATTCCAGATGTGTGGCATTCGGCCGCAACCAAAAGTTACAGGATAATGGCAAAAATGGTAGATGAGTCAGACCTTGAATTGGTCTTCCTGGACCGCCATCATGAGCGGGAACAGACGGACCATGAGTCTGCACAGGGGATGCTGGATCAAATGCCACAGACCTTGTGGTCACAGGGTCCATTTGATGTTGGTTTTTGTCATACGGTTCAGCCGATCCAATTGGAAGTTGATTGCTCCAGTAGGGTCCGCCATCCTCAATATCAATGGCCGAAGGAAGCAGACAAAGGTATGGAGGACACAGTGGCACAGTGCCTGCCAATGGTGATCTTAAAGGTTGACCGCCCGGACAGGCAGGTCAAGAGAGGGAATGTGACGATCCCGAGAATTGGATCAAAGTCGGACTCGAAAGTGTATGAACAAAGAGGACGACGATGCAAATGTTTAACTTTATTGACTATATTGCTTGCTGGCTTGTGCTTTGTGTGGACTATGTTGGCGTTTGAACATATGGTGCGGGATGACAGAAGGAATGGAGCGAAAGGAGAACGAGTGATGGTGTATCATTCCTGTAATGGAACGGTATGGTATGAAGCAGAGCAAGATGGTGGTAAGACGCTGACACAGACACAACAACTACTGCTAAATCTGAAGTGTAAACAACCGACACAGGTGAAAGCTTGGGTGACAATTTTGGCTTGATTTGTTAGATAAATTGGACAATTATCAACCACGGTACCAGTCCCTTGGTATGCCCACAGGAAAGAAAAAAAACATTTTTGACGGCAATGTTGCACAACAAAATTTCACCTGTCTAAAGTTAAATGGGACTGGCCCTGGGATTGGAAATATCCAGGAGTCATGGTGTAATGAAAATGTGTCTTTGCCAGCAGGAATCCCTCTCGCTCGTGCTGATGTTTGGCTGTGGTGTGGAGCGAAAGTGTTGGACGACAGGCTTCCCCCCAATGCCTCAGGTAAGTGCGCCCTGGTAACGCTGATCATGCCAATTAGTGTGACAGCATTAGACGTGTCCAGAATAAATTGGGAAGGCGTTGGACGGTGGGGAAGAATCCCCTTCCTTGTGAGGAAGAAAAAGGACATGCAAGAATGGTTGAATGCAGGATACATAGATGCAATTGGAGTTCCGAGAGGGGTCTCGTTTGTGTATGTCACGTTAGCATACCGTATCGTTTAGCCTGTTGTTGCTGGTTCGTGTCTGTTTTTGGTGTTGGATTTTGACAAATACATTTGCCCTAAAAGTGCGACTTATACTCCGGAGCAACTTATATATGTTTTTTTTCACGTTATTGTGCATTTTATGGGTGGTGCGATTTATACTCCGGAGCGACTAATAGTCCAAAAATTACGGTACTGTGCAAGCTGGATTTATAATAGTTAAGGGTGTAATTACACCTATCTTGACCATGGTACTGGTGACCAGCAGTTGTGTATTGAGTTGTTATTGTCTTTGAAGAAGTCAAAGGAAAATTTTGTGAGTGAGGCCCACTTTGGCTGCAGGACCTTGCATTTATGGTTGAATAATCTGAACAGAATTTTTAAGAGACGCCAAAAAATTGGAACACAGTATTATGACAGCATACGTGCATTCAAGATCAAACTCACGTTAGTGGAGACCCTGCTCATTTTCCCTGTCTCAGAGATATGTGCGCAGAAAGCGTAATCCTGATGTGAAACCGTACAAAGACAAGATTTCGAGGTTGCTGAGGGAGTTTGAGAAACAATTTCAGGTCTTTAGCGGACTTGAGACAGAATTCGCAGTTTTTTGCTCACCATTCACAGTCAGAGCTTCTGATGTGCTTGTTGACATGCAACTTGAAATCAATATCAGAAAAGAGAGGAAAGCCTGGGAGCCCAGATAGTGAGCTGGAAGAGTGCACAGAGTATTCACTTCCTACTTGTTAGGGTTTATAAACTATCTTGATCGTATGATTATGTTGGGATGTAGACTAGAATGATGAACTTTGTTTGAACCTTTTACCTTTCCTTGACCCTGAAAAGTTTAACCATTCAGTTGTTGAACCTTTCCTAATGCTGTGGAAACATCCTTGTTTACATAGTCATCTAAAATGCTCCACTAGGTTTTATTTCCACGACCTCGTAAAACAATAAACTGGGACCCTCTGCACTGATTAACCATTTGCTGAGGTGACCACCAAACATGTCAAATGTCACCCCCACCCTACTTGTTCTCAATAAATATGCTCTTGTAAGAGACTAACGGCAGAGTCTGTTCGAACATTGCTGTACCTACAGTAACGGACTAGCTCTCCACTTGCAAGTGCTTAAAGGGCATACTATCTATCGTGTGGTTCTTGCAAAATAAGTTAGAGTCAGAACATCTCTAACACTACTCACCAAATGAAATCTCCTTTTTAAATATGGCTACATTTGACACCCTAAAGCCGCAATACCTTGAATTTAAGGTTGAGAGAGATGGACCGTGGTCAACAACAGAAACAAGAGAACTCCCACTAAATTTAGGGGTCAGCACAACTGAAGTGCAATGTCTGAACCTCGCCCTGAGTGAACCACCTTTTTGATCATGGTGTCTTCCCTGATAGGTAAGTATGAGTTGTACAAGTTGCCGGGATGTCATCTTTACCACACATCTTCAGTCACGGGCTTAATTGCTACAAGTGTGTGGCACACACACACTCAGTGGATGAAGCAGGATTCGTAGATCTGTTTATATAGTACTTTTAGTTCTTACAAAACCAAAGCATTATAAATTAAGTAAAAAATTGATTAAAAACACTACCATCATGCTTTAATTCTTTTTCTACCCAAAATTGCCCTTACCCCCACCCAGTGTTCACCTCCTTTCTCTTAGAGTCGCCATCTAGTGGTGATGGCAGCAACCATAATAAACCATAAAACATGAAGTAAATAATATATCTACAAAAACATGCCCATCATGCATTGCCTCTTTTAACATAAAAACCCTAAAACTGAATGAATTTGTATCTCCAACATTACCACTGAATAATATATATGTTTATTTTAGCAAGTTTTGTAATTGACATTTTCTTAAAAATTTCAGAATAAGAATTGTAATAGGCGGCCCGGTGGCACACTGGTTAGCACGTCTACCTCACAGTTAGAAGGGTGCCGGTTCGATTTCACCTCCGACCCTCCCTGTGTGGAGTTTGCATGTTCTCCATGAACCCGCGTGGGTTTCCTTCGGGTACTCCGTTTTTTTCCCACATCCCGAAAACATGCTTGGTAGGCCGATTGAGCACTCCAAATTGCCCCGAGGTGTGAGTGCGGATGGTTGTTCGTCTCTGTGTGCCCTGCAATTTGCTGGCAACCGGTTCAGGGTGTCCCCGCCTAGCGGTACAGAAAATGGATGGATGGAATTGTAATAAAAATTCCTGGTACAATGATAGGAAAATGTCAAGCAAAGAAACATCCATCCATCCAGTTTCTGTACCGCTTTGTCCCCATGGGGGTCGCGGGGATGCTGGATCCTATCCCAGCCATCATCGGGCAGTAGGCGGGGGACATTTAGAAACACATTTTAATTATATTTTAGAACGGCTACGTACGTTCTTGCTGCCTCTCAAGTCGAAACGTCTTACATTTAGATCAGACCCCATCAAGTCATAATTGACTGCTTAATCCTGTAAGAATGAAGGGAACGGATTGAAATGGTTTTCTAACATACAGACTATTGATTTGACCAGTAGAGGGGGTGCATCTTTCCTGGAGATACTGCTATACCAGGTCGATGCGTGGAGTGAACACTGCAAGCCCCTATTCCAACTCCCTATTCCAAAAATCTATTTAATATGTGGTCCCCAGAAAGGGGATGTATCAGATATTAAACTCTCTCATTTCACAGACAAACAAGTTCCGGTTTGATTGAGCTTCGCTCGGCATGGAGTACCAGTTGTCTCTCATCACCCGTTTGACATCAAGTCAGCAAATTTGCAAGCAGAATCAAGACGCGGTGTAAGCCCCTGCTGTGCCGCCCAACTCGCTTGTATTCTTCGATCAAAAATCAACAAGACCTTGAGCTCCAAGCGATTCTCCTAGAACGCTGGAGTGACTTGATTGAAAGATGACGAAGGAGGAGGCGCACGTCCCAGGATAGTGACGACGATGACGACAATAAAATGGAGGAGATTAGGAAGGCCTTGAAAGACCTGGCAAAAAAAAATGGACGGAATGGTGGAAAATGTAAGAAAAAAAAGTGGTCTGGTTGAAGATGTGAGGAAACTAAACAACCTACTCGCGCTGAAGGATGAGAAAATTGCGGAGTTGGAAAAGAAAGTTGACAAGTTGGAGCAATATACACGGTAAGAGGACGTGATCATCAGCGGTCTGAAAACAACACACCGCAAATACTCCAACATCACCCGAGGAGAGAACAACGATGCGGACTTGACTGAGGGAGAAAAGCAGTCGCTGGAGAAACAGGTGATTCATTTCTTTAACAGAAATGACATCACCATTCATAAGGAGAGTATCGCTGCCTGCCATACTCTTCCCAAAAAAAAATGCTCAATCAGAGCGAATCATCATTCTGAGATTTGTAAACAGAAGACACAAAACGGAGCTTTTGAAACAAGGAAGGAAACTGAAGAACACACAGGTGTACGTGAACGAACACCTTACGAAGAGGAACCCCAAGATAGCCAAACGTGCGAGGGTTCTGAAGAAACAAAAGAAAATCTATTCAACATGGACAAGAGACTGTAAAATCTGGATTCGCACAAACGGTTCACTTGGTGAGGAGGCGAGTCCTGCTTATCCGGGACCTCAAAGACCTGGAGAAATATGAAACTGCATAGCCGAATAGAACATCCTCTAGCTGCCCAGATTTATTATTTTTGTCACTGTTCGGTATCCTTCCGCCAATTGTTTTTTGGAATTACTGGAAATAGTTCTATCCTATAGTCGCTGGACTCATCTTGGAAGTACTCTTTTTTTTTTTTCATATTGTGGATGCCTTTTTTGCACTTGAAGAGCACGGCTTGGTAGTGGTGAGTAGGTGTCTTGATACTTACTATGCCTGATTACTGGTAATTTTTCTCTTTTGGCTAAGAACGCCGACTGACTCTATCACAATCACACTTTCTTTCAATATCCCCCATGAACTCAAACTGGACTCGTTTTTCATCAATACACCTGCAGAATTTTTATACCACCATTACACAACTTTTTTGCTGGACTTATATTGGTTAAATTGTCTCAACTATTTGGCTGCCATTACAAATGATATGTGTGCATGCGGGTGTGTGTGTGTGTGTGTGTGTGTGTGTGCGTGTGTGTGTGTGTGTGTGTGTGTGTGTGTGTGTGTGTGTGTGTGTGTGTGTGTGTGTGTGTGTGTGTGTGTGTGTGTGTGTGTGTGTGTGTGTGTGTGTGTGTGTGTGTGGACGTGGAGCTGTGGGTGTGTATGTGCTCAAATTTGGATGTGTGTGGATGGGAAGACGACTGTTTGCATTTACCTCAAACAATTACCATGCAGGTACAGAATGTAGATATAGACCCTAAAGGGAAATGTGCTTTCAGCAGTTAGCAAACATATTTTTCAAGGTTGTGTTAAACATATAATCATATCAATATAATATCTAGTATTGGAGTGCTTGTGTGGATTGGTGGGGGTGAGGAATGTGCAGGCACACTGCATGAACTTGTTTCTTCTAAGAGTTATGGAACAGGCCCAGGAAGGGAGTACGGGACGGTACGGAACGAAGGGAGTATGTTAGGTCTGAATATGATCAGACATTAAATCACATGCTGGAACAAAGAGGAGAAGACAACCAGGATGAGTTTACTCGCGAGGAGAACGATAGAGAAAGGAAGCTCAGTTACAATCTCCACCAGTTCTGAGTTCCTCCCCCACGTGCTCCTCCTTTTGATGTCTTGGATGCCCTGGCTACAGAGGCGTTGCTACACTAAAGGGAGGGGAGATAGTGGCTGTAGCAACGCTGATTAGCTAAGGAATGTAGTGTAGTGTGAATTGATCTTCTCGACCCCCACATTGGGAGTGCAGAGTCTGCTTTCTTCCCCCAACCAGTTGTCCTCTCCACAGGTGGCCGACTCCTGCTCAACTGTGATCAGATAACTTGAAGCACTTTGAATGTCGCTTACCTGTGGAACAATGCAACTAACCCCTTGCTAAGTTTAACTTCTTAGTAAACTAACACAACACATAATAATAATAATAATATCTAACCTTACTTAAACCTTTCAGCACATATTAAGTAAATGTAAGGTAACTGATATACAGTTCCTTAAACGAACATTGAGTAAATATGGGATAACTTTAATGTGACTTCTTCAAACTGTATATAACCAATTTTGATCATCTACAATCTATGAATCAAAGCTACAGTTAACTAAAAGGAATGAAGTCCCTTTAAACTGACAAAGAACATTTCGCCTATGCAAAGAAGCTCTGCTCATTGTCATTGAAGACTTCTTACAAAACAAACACAAAAGTAACATAAGGACAGGAAGGAAACATAAGGCTGACGGGGATCAAAAGACATTCCTTGAACCAAATAGAAAGCATTTAGTTTAAAGGAGAGTCGTAAACTCATAAAGATAAGGCCTCCTGGTCTGGCAGGCCAAGGCTTCCCCCGAGATTATTCCAACAGAGTACCAGACGATAACACCTCGAGGTCGGTGATCAAAGAACAATACCACGTCCAGGTGGTTGGGCTTCGAGAGGAAAATCCCCAAACTCCTGACCGCAGTGATGACACCTCGACGGGGAGGAGATGACCATCGACCAATCATCACACAATATTTTGCATGCTTTAAATATTCATATTGTGTTTCTTTAAAACTGGGCAACCCGGAAGAATGTGTCGTCTTTTGGTGGTCACAGAAACGCACGAGTTTTAGTGTGAGGGACCCGGGACCCAGGCCTGTATTAGAGCACTTTGTTAGGAATAAACATTTGGTAAATTTGGTCTGATTGATCTACTGGTCTTCTCTTTGACAGAACGAACTCGCAAAATTGTTAGGTGCGCCAGTGTGTGGATTAGGACATAGAAACTTGTGTTAAGTGTTGATCGTAATTTGGAGTCAGATCAATAGCTAAAATCCGTATCCTAACAATTTCTTGGTGACCCCGACGTGATGTCGAGAGAAGGGTAATTGACAACTCGTGGTCTGTATCCAGGACACCGGACAGCGTCCGGGACGCTGTCTCTCGGTCGGCGAACCGTTTGGAATAAGTAAGGTGCACAACGTTGAGCTGGTACAACGTCTCCTCAACCCTGAGCGCTCATCACTGATAAGGTAAGCAGAATACCTGTTACTATAAGTCGAAATTCTGCAAATTGAAAAAGGAAATTTAAGAGGAGACTGTTGTTCAGATCAAATAAAGTGTGCAAGAGATACATACGGCGAATAAGTTTGGAACTTACGTGTGTGACGTGTACGGTAAAGTCAGGGACTTACGCGTATTACGAATAGGTCCGGGACCTAGCCTAGTCGTGGCGGACAAGGGTACGTTGACGAGCGTATTCAAATAGCCAGGTTTTTTTTGAGATCCTGGGAGGTGTGAGGCTCTCCCGAAAACATCCGGTGGTAACAGTTCCTTCTGTGAGAGATCAGACCGCTAAAACATCCAAAATGCCCCAAATTGATAGGAGTGTGTGTGAGATAGTGTGTGTGATGAGAGGAGTGCGTGTGCTGAGAGGAATGAATGGAGTGAGATAGTGTGTGTGATGAGAGGTGTGTGTGCATTGAGAGTGTGAATGGTAGGATAAATTGACAGTAAAAAACAGTACTAGCAAAAACCAACCGTAATACACAGGCTAGTAATTTTGTTGAAGGGTAAATTTAATCCTGCATTGAGGATCCTCAAAGTAAAAAAAAAAAAGTAAAAAAAAAAAAAAAAGTAAAAAAAAAAATTGAAAAAAATTGGAAAAATCTAAAAATACCAAGTTAAGATAGGAAATGAAAAACGGTAAATCTCTAACTCTTGAAGGTGATGAGAAGTACATGGCAAGTAGATTTCTTAATTGTATGCGATACATGCCAAAGTGGAAGAGAAAGCGGTGGAAATAGATAAGAAAGGAGTTGAATACAAGGGCATTTATCCATCTTTGCATGATGTAACACCCCCGAGTGCCCCCACACTCGGAGTGACTGCTGTTGGACCGCCGCCGTACGGCAAACCCGGAGTGATGGCTCCAGTGGTGACGTTGGGTGGCCGACTGGTGGTGGATGTCGAGGGCGAAGGTGAAAGGGCGGATCAAAGTATTGTACAACTGATTGAACAAGCAGTAAATAGAGAGAGGCGACGGATCAGGGAGGAGGAGGCGTCCCGCGTGGACACTTCCGCTCCGAGCCCTCAAACGTCCAACATAACGAAAGGAGTAGGTGGGCATAGACTAAGTGCCGAGAACGAGGAGCTAAAGAAGAAACTTGATCAAGTTGATGAGCAGCGTAGACAGGAAGCGCAGATGTTGAAATGGGTAACTGAGAAAATAAGACAAGACGCGAAGAGCGAGTGGAGACAGAAGGAGCATTCACAGCGGGACAGTAGCGGTGAGGAGGAAGATGATGTTGTGATGCAACAGAGGAAAATGTTGGAGTACGCGAATCTGAATGGTAGAAAAAAGGGCGGACAGGGAGAGAGCCAGACACGGAGAGAATATAATTTGCGGAGTACTCGTGGACAGATGATACAAGCAGAGGTTCAGAAACATGAGTTGATGTGTCCCCTAGTGGCAACAGCGGATGGTCAGCGTTACGAGCCCATGGTGCTCCGTGATGTAACTGCGATGATGGAAAAGATGCCCCCACTACACAGAGGAGGCAAGGTGTGGCTGAACAAGTTTTTGGCTCTAATGAGTGGACAGAGTTGTACACTTGGTGACATGCGACAGATGTTGGCAGGAGCATGCTCCCTAGTGCAATTGCAGGCGATTGAGGAAGCAGCAGGCACAGCGAGACTGGGGAGGGAGGTGCCCTTGCCACAAGTAGCAGCGCCCCTGTTTGAAAACATTAAAATGACTTTCCACAACCCACCGATTTGGCCCCCACTATGTTTCCTTATTATGTGAAAATGTCACCTGCCCAACATTATGTAACATGTGTGGAGAGTTGGATTGAAACCACAGGTCGCCATCCGACTCTCACGCACGGGGCAGAGGTGCTCTTCTGGACGGCGCTGGTGGATGGACTTCCGCCAGATGTGAAGAAGCAGTTAATGTCAGACCCTGACATTCTGGTTTGTGCCGAGGAACGGTTTAAACGTCATCTTTTGCATCACTGCAGAATGTTTACTGAGTCACAAGCTAAAGTTGATAACGAGACAGACGCATTATCCAAACAGTTGTTGAAATTACAGTTGGCAAAAATGCATGGTGAAGCTAGACAGTCTAAATCACAGAAAAAGGAAATGCAAATGTCACAGGCTCCTCAGGTGGTGGGACGCGGAAGGGGCCAGTTCCGGGGCGGATACAGAGGCCGGGGAGGGAGTGCACCTGCTTACCCGGGGAGGGCGACATACAAAAACCATTCGCCCAACGCATGCTACATCTGCGGCGAAACCGATCACTGGGCAAGAGAGTGCCCGTAGTATCGACCGCACGGAGCCGGCCGTCCAGCCGGAGGCCCGCCACATCAACCCGAGGAGCCGATACAACAAACACGAACAGCTCCCTCGAGTGGACGACCCTGGCAACAGCCACAAGCACACAGAGGTCAGTACTATCAACATGATGATCTCTGGTGTGGACAATTCGAATAGGGATGCCCGGGGAGCCAGAGAAGCAGCGGCCCGGCGGAGCCAATGCTTCATGTGACAGTGGAGGGAAAACCTGTGCAGATGCTGGTGGACACAGGCGCAACATATTCATCAATAAACACTGCCCTTCCTGTATCCTCACTGTCAAAGAAAACAACAACTTTGGTCGGCTTCTCGGGAAAACCACAAACTCTGCCTTTTACCAAACCACTTGAGACTGTGATCACCCGGACGGGGTGTAGACTCTGGCACAAATACATCCATTCCACGGACACCCCAATCAATTTGATGGGGAGGGACTTGTTGTCAGCCGTTGAAGCCAGAATTCTGTGTGGGCCAGAGGGAGTGATTATTCAATTTCCAGATGGCATCAGCATCCAGTGCTCACAACAAATACAACAACATGGTCAGTGGCTGATGGCGCCCCTACCAACAGAAGCAGAAACTGCAACCATCTACTGGGCCAGGCTGGAGCCAGAGACCCCTGCT
Organism: Syngnathus leptorhynchus; assembly: GCF_054491065.1. NCBI lineage: Eukaryota > Metazoa > Chordata > Actinopteri > Syngnathiformes > Syngnathidae > Syngnathus > Syngnathus leptorhynchus. The sequence continues at coordinate 4,020,633 of NC_141195.1, read as the reverse complement.
GGTGGTGGTGTGTTCTCGACCTACCAACTGTGGAAACCCTGGATCTGCTCACTGACGCCATACCACCCACCTGTTGATCCTTTGCATTGCACTCTATATTATGACCGAAAAGTGATGATGTATATCGGGATTTGTTTGAAAATATTGCACATGTGGGATTTGACTTCATCACGCATTTTGATTGGTAAAGAGGGAGTTGCAGCGGCAACTGAACTGACACATGAACAAATGCAGTGGTTCAAAATGACAGAGAAAGGGGTGCCACACATTTCCCTAGCTATTGCCCCAGGACACAAGGCCAGACAATTGGGCTCAATGGTCAAGCAGTTGTTGCAACAGACCGATTGGCGGAAAACTCACATTCCTAATTTGTACTGGTCTAGGTCTCAGCATGCATACCAAATTAAACAACCCATGGCAGACAGGATTGCTGGAGATGATGTTGGTGTTCCGCGGTCCAGTAATCTGGACGGGGAACACCCAGACTCCTGTTTGCGTCCTACGTTGAAGCCTAAGCCCGGCCTGTTTCAGCCGGCCCCGTGGCCGGGGGCTGAGGTGATCATTGATTTCACCGACATGAATACAAGAGTGAATGGTAAACGCTTTTTGCTTGTGTTGGTTGACGCTTACTCAGGCTGGCCCGAGGCGTATCCGTGCTCGAAGGAAGATTCTACTGCTGTGATCAAGGCTTTGATCACCCATTACATCCCCACGCATGGTTTTCCAGCCCTGATCCGCTCTGACAATGGTACACACTTTAACAACAAAGCCTTGGCCAAGGTGGAATCAATTCTGGGTTTGAAGCATCGATTCGGCTGTGTCTACCATCCTCAGAGCCAGGGCAAAGTTGAACGAATGAACCGGACGTTGAAGGAAAAACTGGCCAAAATTATGGCTCAAACAAAAATGAATTGGCTCCAAGCTCTTCCGCTTGCCTTGTTGTCTGTGCGCCAATCCGTTAACAGGCACACTGGATTTGCACCGTTTGAATTGATGACAGGTCGTCTAATGCCGGGACGAGCGACAACGCTCGTCCCGCCGGAGGATGTTACGGTACCAAATTTGTCTCATGCAGCATATTGGTCCTATTTGTCTGCTTTGGTGTCCAGTGTTTCTGCACAGATTGGAGAGAAAACCGCTGCAGCTGTGGCGGAGGGAGACGTGTCGGTGGATAATCAGCTCACACCATACGTGTACGTCCGAGTCGTCTCCAGAAAGTGGACGGAGCCCAGGTGGAAGGGCCCCTTTCGTGTCTTGGCCAGGACGTCTCACGCGGCCCAGCTCGACTTCAAAGGACGCCGGTGGTATCACTACACACACCTACGTCCGGCCCCAGAGTTTGTTCCGTCAGGATGAAGGTATTCTTGATTGGCCGTGTCCCAGACCCGGCCAAAAGGGGGGTGACAGAAGGAGAAGGAGCAGCAATACGGAAAAGTAAAAGAGAGGGCTCGAAAGGATTTTCGGATTTTTCAGAATTAATTTTAGTAGTGCTATTTTTAGTAAGTTGTCTTTTTGTGTGGACATTGATGACAATTGATGAGACTATCCAGCAGAAAACGTCCCAGATTCAAATTTTACCCACTTATAAACAATACCGATGCAAAGGAGAAGTAGTTTTTGTGAACACAACAGAAGAGCTCTCACGAGAAGAACAGGAAGGTTTGAGGCAGAGATGTGACAGCGGGAATTGGCAAATGCATGTCACATTGTCTAATTGGACAGAGACAAACCAAACGTTACAGGACAAATTGGAAAAGTACCAGAGAAGGGTGTGGAGGAAGCAAATTGAACAGGTAAGGGAAATATTGGATTTAGCCCCACCAGACAGAGAAGGGACATGTATTCACCAATGTAAAGGGGATGGACGGTTTGTAGTTGCTTCATGTCATGGAAAAGGTAAATTAACATACGGAGAAATGTGGTTGTTTTATTCTCAATGCTTAGGGGGTGAGTTTAGTTTGTCTTTGGTTGAGAGGGCATTGGGTAGTCACGGCATACAATTATTCACTCAGATGACGCAGATGGCGAGGAACGTAAGTCAAGGTAGGTTAAACGCTAAATTGAAAAACCTAGCCCCAATCATGGAACCGTTGTGGTACTGTAATGGAACGAGGTGCCACAAAACAAACAGTAACGTGTCTGAGTACCATTTAAAATCCCGGTCCAAAAGGCGAGTGGTGGCTGGGGTAACTCAGACACACCGGGGACTCTGCGAACCGGTTCAATCATTTAAATGGGGAATCCAGGTTTGCATCCCTAAAAACGTGACAGTACAAATTACCATACCGTTTGATAGTTTGGTAAGCGGGCAGATTAGAGGACAGGATTATCGGGATTATGATTGGTATTTGACCAACGAGCTAGTTAACAGAGGTTGGAAAAACTTGGTATGGGACACCAAAGATTGGTATAAATCATGGGGAACTAGTGTTCAAGCGAAACAACATCAGCAAATGATAAAAGGGGAAAAAACGCAGATAGGCATCACTTTGTGGGTTAATACTACGCAAGATTTACATTTAGGAAGACACACAGTGGGATGCTGGGGTTTCCAGTTAAACATATATGTGCATGGATACCCGTATTGGCAGGTGTTCCTATGTCAAGGTGAGGATGACAAACTGGAAAGGGCTCATCATGTCTGTGCTTGTTGCTGTGGCTATTTTTACTACAATTATGATGTTATGCGGTTGTTGTTGTGTTCCATGTATTAGATCACTCACTGTCCGGTTGATCGAGAAAACCGTTGGCCTGTTGCCACCGATGGGCCAATATACCCTGGTGGCTCAACATGAGCCGCGGGAGGAAGAAAGGACCGATAGCGCACTGGTAGATATTTGCTAGAGTCGCGGGTGATGACCTCATAAATGAGGTCATGAGAGAGAATAAAGGGAAATGTGCTTTCAGCAGTTAGCAAACATATTTTTCAAGGTTGTGTTAAACATATAATCATATCAATATAATATCTAGTATTGGAGTGCTTGTGTGGATTGGTGGGGGTGAGGAATGTGCAGGCACACTGCATGAACTTGTTTCTTCTAAGAGTTATGGAACAGGCCCAGGAAGGGAGTACGGGACGGTACGGAACGAAGGGAGTATGTTAGGTCTGAATATGATCAGACATTAAATCACATGCTGGAACAAAGAGGAGAAGACAACCAGGATGAGTTTACTCGCGAGGAGAACGATAGAGAAAGGAAGCTCAGTTACAATCTCCACCAGTTCTGAGTTCCTCCCCCACGTGCTCCTCCTTTTGATGTCTTGGATGCCCTGGCTACAGAGGCGTTGCTACACTAAAGGGAGGGGAGATAGTGGCTGTAGCAACGCTGATTAGCTAAGGAATGTAGTGTAGTGTGAATTGATCTTCTCGACCCCCACATTGGGAGTGCAGAGTCTGCTTTCTTCCCCCAACCAGTTGTCCTCTCCACAGGTGGCCGACTCTTGCTCAACTGTGATCAGATAACTTGAAGCACTTTGAATGTCGCTTACCTGTGGAACAATGCAACTAACCCCTTGCTAAGTTTAACTTCTTAGTAAACTAACACAACACATAATAATAATAATAATATCTAACCTTACTTAAACCTTTCAGCACATATTAAGTAAATGTAAGGTAACTGATATACAGTTCCTTAAACGAACATTGAGTAAATATGGGATAACTTTAATGTGACTTCTTCAAACTGTATATAACCAATTTTGATCATCTACAATCTATGAATCAAAGCTACAGTTAACTAAAAGGAATGAAGTCCCTTTAAACTGACAAAGAACATTTCGCCTATGCAAAGAAGCTCTGCTCATTGTCATTGAAGACTTCTTACAAAACAAACACAAAAGTAACATAAGGACAGGAAGGAAACATAAGGCTGACGGGGATCAAAAGACATTCCTTGAACCAAATAGAAAGCATTTAGTTTAAAGGAGAGTCGTAAACTCATAAAGATAAGGCCTCCTGGTCTGGCAGGCCAAGGCTTCCCCCGAGATTATTCCAACAGAGTACCAGACGATAACACCTCGAGGTCGGTGATCAAAGAACAATACCACGTCCAGGTGGTTGGGCTTCGAGAGGAAAATCCCCAAACTCCTGACCGCAGTGATGACACCTCGACGGGGAGGAGATGACCATCGACCAATCATCACACAATATTTTGCATGCTTTAAATATTCATATTGTGTTTCTTTAAAACTGGGCAACCCGGAAGAATGTGTCGTCTTTTGGTGGTCACAGAAACGCACGAGTTTTAGTGTGAGGGACCCGGGACCCAGGCCTGTATTAGAGCACTTTGTTAGGAATAAACATTTGGTAAATTTGGTCTGATTGATCTACTGGTCTTCTCTTTGACAGAACGAACTCGCAAAATTGTTAGGTGCGCCAGTGTGTGGATTAGGACATAGAAACTTGTGTTAAGTGTTGATCGTAATTTGGAGTCAGATCAATAGCTAAAATCCGTATCCTAACAACCCGGAAAGCCATTTCTTTGACTATGTAAATAGAAACTGCTGTTATTACACTGAAAATCAATTCAAGGAGAAATTCAACTTAGAGCAAGATATATCAATATTACACTTCAACAGTAGGAGTTTATACGCAAACTTTGATAAGATTAAAAATTATTTACAGCATTACACCATGCAATTCAATATAATTGGCATTTCTGAGAGTTGGCTTAGCCACGTCAAAGGGACCGATTTTGAATTAGAAGGATATAATTTCAACTTTGTGAATAGGGCAAATAAAAAGGGTGGATGAGTTGCACTGTATATAGACAGTAGGTTAAAGTAGAGGATTGTAGAAACCATGACAACTGTTATTGATGACTTATGTGAATGTATTGCTGTTGAAATTGATATGGGTAAAATGTCATCGTTAGCTGTCTTTATAGAACATCCAACTCTAGTATTGAAAATTTCAAAGAAGTATTTGAGGCCGTGGTTTCAAACACCTAGCAGACGGTAGCCTTTTTATGTGGGGGCGATAATATAGACTTCTTAAATCCAAATAAAACACCTGCGATAAATTGTTTAACCAGCTCAATGGCCTAGTAGTAGAGTGTCCTCCCTGAGACTGGAAGGTTGTTGGGTCAAACCCCGGCCGGTTAAAGATTATTCAGAGACGCAGGCCAGCAAACCAATCCTAGGCCGTTGCTTCGGGAATACTCCCGGATTTAGTGTTGGATCATGAGTGAACGATTCGTTCAAAAAAATGAATATTTTTAGTGAGCGAGAGTTTTTTCGGTTCATATGACTTCAACCAGGTGTCGGTAATGCCCATTGAAGCTGGTGCCACCTCGCCGTAAAACAAAACAAAGACGAAAATGACGTAACTTTCCATTCATGAACGAGTCGTGAATTGCATTTCCCGTTCATCAATGAACGAATCTGTGAGTGAACGAATCTGTGAGTGAACGAATCTGCGAGTGAACGAATCTGCGAGTGAACGAATCTGCGAGTGAACGAATCTGTGAGTGAACGAACTGTAAGTGAACAAAGCTGTGAGTGAACGAATCTGTGAGTGAACTTATCAGTGAGTGAGTGATTCGTATTTCCAGTTCATTGTGAGAACGGATCAGTGAGGGAACGAATCCTGACTTTCCCGTTCGCGAAAGAGTCAATGGGTGAACTGTCTTCCCGTGCATCAACGGATCAGTTAGTGAACGTGTTGCGTCTCCGAGCGTGAACTATGTAAGCAAGAATGTAGATTTACGATTTACTTATAGTAGGTTTTAAATAACGTGGATGCATATCGACTGCAGTTTCACATTAGATTGCTGGTTTGAGGTGTACTTTTATTCTTATTCGTATTCTTATTCGTATTCTTATTCTTATTCTTATTATTATTATTGCTATTATTATCATTATTATTTCATTAAACATTTATGTTATAACTTTTCTGGTGTTTTATTCCTTGTTTTTATATTCGCCAATCAAAGCATAAAAATCAGACATTTGGTTAACTGCTTTATATGACAATATGTATATGTGTTTTACGTTGTTATATGAGTTGGTAACAATTGTCGGCTTAACGGGCTTTTTTTCCAACCTTTTATTCAAACACAAACACATTTGGTATATTAACATCATCAACTACAAGCCAACAAATACAAAATTAAAACATCAATGTCGGCATAACGTGTGTCGGCTGGCAACGGCATAGCGGCAATGCTGTCTGTCACTCATTCGTGAATCTTCGCGAACGACCAATCAGCAGCGAGTAATAGATGGAGGAGGGACTTTACGAGTCAGTGACGTACTTTCCAGCTCACGATCGAGTCAGTGACGCAACTTACCGTTCACGACTAGGTGAGAGACTGTTGCCAACGTCAGTGTGTAAGTGTTGTATAATAGAAAAAAAATGTGTTTTTTACCCGAGCCAATTAATATTATATATAATAATTGGTGGTGGTGGGGGGGGAAGTTGTATTGTTTGATGTGTATGGGTTGTTTACACAAGATGTGGGGGCACGAATCGTTGAACGAGTTGTTTCAATGAATCTTTTGAGTGAACTGATTCTATAAAGATTCACCTAAAAGTACTGGAATTCACATCACATCAAGTGCCCTCGAAGCCTAACTTACCCCCGGTTTCTATCTCAAGTTAAAATCAACAAGACAGTGCTACAAACTATATACAAATAACAAGGAACAAAAAATAAATTCACACAAAAATAATTTGCACACCATGCAAAACTTGAAGCTTCGCCAGAGCCGCAACAGCTCCGCTCAGCGGCGAAAGACACAACTGCTTCGACTTCGGCAGTTACACCAAGGAAGCCTCATTGTCCATCACTACTCAAAAGCGTTCAGTGTGTAACAGCACTGTAGACCTAAACTCCGTGTTAGTACTACTGCGCAAAATGTTTGTCTTAAACAGAAAGAACACAATCCTCCACTACCAGAAATTATGCAGTCGAGATTCCCACAATTGGGGAAATCGCAGGGGTCAGTATGTGGCATTAGCATTAGTTGATATATGTAACCGTAACTTGAATTGGTGGTCTCTTCATTTAAGTCGTTGCCTCAAGCTCATTTCTGGCTATCGCTTCTCGGCCTTTTAGCTAAGATCAAGTGTAGTATCTGTTCTTATCAGTTTAATATCTGACATTTCTCCTATCCGGGGACCACATATTAAATTGATTTATGCAATAGGGAGGTGTAAGGGGCTTACCCCGTCCACGCCACGTATCAACCTGGGATTGCAGTATCTCCAGGAATGGTGCCAATCATTAGGTAATTCAAAATGTGTTTAACATTTTTATTTTGACCATTGATTCTCCTGGTCAAATCAATAGTGTGCATGATAGAAAACCATTTCAATCCTTTTGCCCCATTCTTACAGGATTAAGCAGTCAATTATATTTGATGGGGTCTAATCTAAATCTAAGACGTTTCGACTTGAGAGGCAGCAAGAATTTACGTAACCGTTCTAAAATATAATTAAAATGTGTTTCTTTACTTGAGATTTTCCGATCATTTTTCCTGGAAGTTTTATTACAATTCTTATCCTCAAGTTTTTAAGAAAATGTCATTTTCGAAACTTGTTCAGAAAAAAAAGATATATATTATTCAGTGGTAATGTTGGAGATTTTCAATAAATACAAATTCATAGTTTTAGGGTTCTCAGGTTAAAAGAGACAATGCATGATGGGCATGTTTTGACAGATATATTATTTAACTTCATTTACTATGGTTTATTATGGTTGCTGCCATCACCACTAGATGGCGACTAAGAAAAAGGAGGTGAACAAAGGTGTGGGGGTACTGTTCTAAAATATAATTAAAATGTTTTTCTTTATTTGAGATTTTCCTATCATTGTTCCAAGAATTTTTATTCCAATTCTTATTCTCAAATTTTAAAGAAAATGTCATTTTCAAAAATTGTTCAGAAAAGAATAAAATTATTCAGTGGTTATGTTGGAGGTTTTAATAAATACAAATTCATACAGTTTTAGGGTTCTCAGGTTAAAAGAGGCCATGCGTGATGGGCATGTTTTTGCAGATATATTATTTTACTTCATTTTTTACGGTTTATTATGGTTGCTGCCATCACCACTAGATGGCGACTCTAGGAAAAAAGAGGTGAACAAAGTTGTGGGGCTAAGTCAATTTTGGGTAGAAACAAAAGCAAAGCATGATGGTAGTGTTTTTGAATCTATTTTTTACTTAATGTATAATGCTTTAGTTTTGTAATGACTAAAGGTACGATTTAAACAGTTCTAGGAATCCTGTTTCATCCACTGAGTGTGTATGTGTGCCACACATTTGTAGCAATTAAACCCGTGACTGAAGATGGTGTGGTATATTTTTGCCTGCATGTCTCTCTGTATGTTGCAATCACAGGGCCGGGGTCATGCCTCAGGTCAAGCACAGGCCTATTGGTGTGGACAGGGTGGTTTAGTTTCAGGAATGTAGATGCACGACGAAATATAGAATGGCCAGTTGTTCAGGACCAGGAGAACATCCAAGTCGAGGGACTTGTAAGGGCAGAAATCCAACACATGTAGGGGGTCTAAAAGCGTAGCTACTAGGGAGAGCGGTGAGATCATGGGTCTCGCCAGGTATCGGAAAGGCGTTGCCTGGCAGACGGGGGGCATTTTGAACATCGTGTCTGTGGAGCGTGAGAAAAACATCTTCTGACATCGCCTGAAAAAAACATTTTTCCAATCAGCCGTGTGTCCCCGAAGCATTTCCTTCTTTAAAGCCAGCATTTTTCAACAAGTGTTTTGAGAAGACCAGCGAACCCACGAAGACAATTCACCACAATGGGGTGTGTGGTAAAAACATCGGCCCGGCAACTTGTACAACTCATACTTACCTGTCAGGGAAGACACCATGATCAAAAAGGTGGTTCACCCAGAGCGAGGCTCATCCATTGCACTTCGGTTGTGCTGACCCCTAAATTTAGTGGGAGTTCTCTTGTTTATGTTGTTGACCACGGTCCATCTCTCTCAACCTTAAATTCAAGGTATTGCGGCTTTAGGGTGTCAAATGTAGCCATATTTAAAAAGGAGATTTCATTTGGTGACTAGGAAGTGAATACTCTGCACTTTTCCAGCTCATTATCTGGGCTCCAAGGCTTTCCTCTCTTTTCTGATGTTGACGGCGATTCAGAGGAAGGACCGTTCAGATACGAGTCATTTAGCTTTTTGCGCACAAGGAATCTGGGTGTCTGCACTCAACTCATCTGTGGCTATTTCTTGTGACATGTCACTTTCCGTTTGTCTGCTTCCCACATGCCCCTTCCTTTTCCTCACTTGTTTCCTCTCCACTACGTGTAGGCATTTCTTTTACTCTATCAATTTCCTCTGCATTCTCTGTTGATGGGGGTGACACATGCCCCTCCCCTTCCCTCTCCTCATCTGTTCCCCCGTTACCTGTTCTCTCGTCACCGGTTCTCTCATCACCTGTTCCCTCATCACATGTTCCCTCCTCACCTGTTCCCTCCTCACCCGTTTCCTCTCCACCAATCACAGACAGGCCTGGGCGGGAAATTTGAATTTCCAAAATGTTTGTTAGCTTTATTTTCTTTCACCTGTGTCAACTCTCTCCCAGCCTTCAGTTGGCAAAAGACTTTGGGCACTTTCTGTAGAGATGATCAGGTTCTTGACAGAGATTGCGCTTTCTGCCAATGGTACACTCTTCAAAAGTGTGACTAATTACTCGACATTTCCGGCATATTATTTACTCACACGCTTCTGTAAAGTGCCCATGCCGTCCACACTTGCGGCAGAGCTTGGGTTGGCCGTGATAATATATGTAGCCTTGGTTTTCTCCCAAAACTATCATTGATGGGAGATTTTTGAGCCCCTGGAACCCCTGAAGGTCCTCCCATTGTTGAATGGGGGTCGCCAGGAACAATTCCATATGCCATCTTCATCTCTCACCGTTAGCGATGGGTCTGGCCTTGTTTATCGTTTCGACACATTATTAAACTGTATTGACACTGTGTTGATACTGTGTCGCTCACTGCTGACACCCGGTAGACCTTAAAATGTTACAGGCAACCTAGTTGGCAGACTCGACTGAAACTGATTTGATGACCTAGTATGACCTAGTTAAGTAATTATATTTTATATTGTATTCTTTAACATATTCATTTAAATTGAAAATATATTTTATTTTTTAGTTACATTCAATCAATAATGTGAACATGTATCATAACAGGAAAATCTAAGTGAACATGTTGTGAAAGAGGATGCTTGTGCACTGGGATTTGTTTTTTACAAATTTTTATTTAAAACAATACTCTTTTCAAATGTTTTGAATTTGAGCGTGTTGCGCTTTTTGGACACAATTTCCCGCCTTTGAAAACACCCACTCACACGGCACAGATGAGGCTGGAGTGCAGTGTCTTTATATTGTCCCAGTATCTGACATGGGGCTGCTCCAGAATTCTTGATGTCTTCGAGTATGAACCGCAAAAGATCAGATATTGTTTTAGCAGATCCATCCCGTTGACAATGCGCTTTCTTTAACAGAGCTTTGGCATGCTTCTTTGACAGACTATACTGCTGCTCGTTCGGTCACGTGACCTTTTTAAAGCGATACGCGCACCGACACAGGGCTTCGCTCTATGAGCTCGACACATGCGCCGACGCATCAGTGTTGCAGGACCCATCACTACTCACCGTCATAGCCTGGCCTTTAATCGTGCAATATCTTCCCAGACATTGACATTACCAGCGACTCACCATTCATTTCCTTAAAAGTAAAGCGTACACTATGGTGCCTCCGCATGGCAGCATGGGGAGCTACCATAGCGGAAGCACCACTTAAAGAGATTTAGATTAAAGGAAAGAAACACATAAATAATTCCAAACAACTACAAAATAACACAAAGTCAATTAAAGTAACTTACCATAGTAGATTCTGTAACAAAAGTATAAGGTTATTTTTAACACAATGCTATGTTACTATTTCCTCCACAAAGTGAGTTAAGTTCACTGTCACGTCAGTGGCTGAGAACTTACTAATCAGTAGAGGTGATCGCCTCCCGAGCCAGCTAAGAACATATACTACATTATACAAAGGAATAATGTGCGATAACATCAGCCAATTTATATAGAATAAGCTCAATTTTTTTTTTTTGCCTTAGCCAAAAGGCCGAGAAGCGATGGAATATACGAGTGACGGACTCGCTTACAGGCATCCCTGTCAACCCATTCTCACCGACGGTTACAGTACGGAACAGAGTGCTGCTCTTCTGGGCACTAATAAATCGGCAAACTTGTCTGCCGACTTATTTGTTCACGAGGCATATATGTGTCTCTTTTCAGCAGTCTCTATCCAAATACACAGTGTAGGTACCTCTTGAAAAGGTAGTCCCGATGAACATGAAAGGCAAAGATTGATAAATCGCAAAGAACTTTCCAGGGTCATCATATGTACCCAATAGCTGCGCCGAAAAGAGCTGGGCCAGAAGTATAGAGTGAAACTGATGCAGAAGTGGCAGGATGTGAACCCACACCTCAGGAGTGCCTGCAGCCTAAATGCAGCACCTTAGACGGCTCGGCCACACTACCTACCAGCTGTAAACTGGAGACCAAATCCAGCGCATTCACGAAAGGCGACGACAGCGGGAGCCTAATTTATGGTCCTTTTTCTTATTATTTTCTTCTTCGTTTTCTGCCACATACCACCTGCAGTTTCGACAATGAATTTTGTTGACAATTCTATTAAAATGTGAAGGCGGATAAGTTCGTTTCTCCACCAGCTTCCAGGTTAGTGCTTCCCGACTGAGCTTTATTCTTAATGTAATGAAGCCTGTACACAACAGAGGCGAAACAATAAGAGTGACAATCAAAATCCAGCTCTAAGTTGGAACCAAATGCTCGTTTGCCAATTAAAGGACTAGGAGACTAGGAGAGTGGCGCAGCGGGAGCGTGCTGGGCCCATAACCCAGAGGTCGATGGATCAAGACCATCCTCTGCTATCTGTAACTTGTATCGTTTGGAAAACTTTGGACCTTCTCTCAAGTTGTTGTATTGAGAAGAAATGTCGTGCCCGTATTTTCCGCACGTTGGTTGTGCTGCATGGAAGTCGACCCATCCTCAATGCACACATTTTATGAGGCATATATGTCCCTTCTTTCATCATTCTCACCCCAAATACACAGTGCAGTTACATATTAAATGGGTACTCCAGGTTTGAATAAAAGGCAAAGATTTATATTTCGCAAAGACTTTTGAAGGGTCTTGATACTTTCCAGCTGCACTGACAGGAATTGGGCAAGAAGACCAGACCTGAATTGATGCAGAAGTGGCTGTAGTGGGATTTGAACTGACACCTCAGGAGAGGTGGAGCTTCAGATCCAGCACCTTAGACCGCTCGGCCACAATACCTGATCGCTGAGCTACTGTATGGAATTTTCTTGACAATTATATTAAAACTTTGGAATCAGAATACATAGCTGGTTTCCCCACCAGCAACCAGGTAAGTGCTGTCATACACCGCCTTGTTTATAATGTACCAGAGAAGAAAAAACTCGCAGAAGGCCTGGTGATCATCCACAAGAGCCAGTTACCCGGAAAGCAAAAATACGCAGAAAAGGTAGGTTGGTCCACGACCACCTACCCTGTTGAAGAGGGCTGTCGGGGCTACGTCAGCACATCGACTTCGACAAGGCTGCTTCGTGATGTGTGAACAACTGGGGCTAAGCTCCGAAGGGAAGGGCAACGAAAGCCCTGACTGAGGAAGCAGAGAAGGGAAGCTTCTGGCTGTGGCTGAGGAGGAGAGATAAAGATTGGGGATCAAGGCAGTAAAATGGGCCAGCTGCAGGGGGTGGCGGGGCAGGGACGTCTCCACCAGGACGCGTTCCAGGGTTAAAGTGAGCGAAATTCTGATGAGCGGTGGTCCCCGGTTGACGACCCTGCCGCTCACTCAAGGCGCCGTAGGAGGCGCAACAGGCACATGTGCCCTACAGAAACAACACCATACCTTGATTGTACCGAATCAATCACAACAGGCGAAACGACTTCAAAGACAACCAGAATCCAGTTGCAAGTGTTGGTACCTAATGCTTGTTTGGCGATGAGTGGACAGAAAGCGTTTTGACTCATCGGCTGCTGGGTAGCGCGGATGGAGCGTTCTGAGGCCATGGCCCTGAGCTTCATTGAGTGATTGAAAACATTTTCTGCAATCTGGAGCTTGTATTTTCCTATTGTTAAACAGCCTCCAAACTTCTTTCAATCGTTGCTCTCGAATGAAGTATTGGGATTGGGAGTATTAGTTGTCTCCCCTGTCAAGTAAGTATGACTTCTTAGGCCAGGGCACGCGACCACTTATTTTACATCCTCTCTGTTAGATGATGGTGCCATTTGTAAACTGGCGAATGACGTGATGGTACTAGTGGGTTAGAAGTGTGTGTGTACTACTCACTGGGCATAAGAGGTCATGCCAATGAGCTAATGCGACAAGCCTCTGGTGATGGTCGCAACCTGGGTTTGACTCACTGGAACTGGTGAGCAGTAGAGCAAATGTTTTTCGGTCAAGTGTCTGTCTGGCTGCCCTGAAGGCATTGTTTTCTTTTGCAAGGCGCGCCATAAAAAACTGAGCAGTGCTCATAAGCCAAACAGCATCTGAGCGGTCTTAGCTGTGTTTTATTGAATTTGCATTTCAATTGACCAACATTGGAAGGTGCACTAGTCCCAGATATATTGCAATACCAGTTGATGCGCAGAGTGGGGAGAGCAAGCTCTGTACCCCATCTTCCTGTTCCAAAAAGTAATTTCATATTAAGTCCCTCAATAGTGATGTATCGGATATTTACCTGATAAGAACAAATACTAAACTTAATCTTAGCCAAAAGACCGAGAAGCGTCGGTGTGTATGAGTGACGGACTCGCTGACAGGCTTCCCTGTCTACCCATTCTCACCGACGGTTACAGTATGGCACAGAGAGCTGCCCTTCTGGACACTGGTAAATCGGCAAACATGCGTGCCGACTTCTTTGTTCACTCTTCTTCAGCTGCAGAATGCATGTAGTTCACGAGGCATATACTGTATGTGCCTCCTTTCAGCAGTCTCTATCCAAATACACAATGTAGGTACCTATTAAATGGGTAGTCCCGATGAAGATGAAAGGCAAAGCTTGATATTTCGCAAAGAAATTTGCAGGGTTTCTGATAAAAAACTAGCAAGTTGGTCCTTTGCGCTACAGCTAGTCGCGCTCTAGTATTTGTTCCTACCACAGTGCATGCACAGTTTGAAAAATAGAAATTAGGGGGAACTACAACAAGCCCCATAGAGCAGAATTGATGAAAGCGGCTGTCGGAGTAATATTGCATTATGATTTATTATGTGTTATGATACATTTGTGATCACTGTGGAAAGTGTGCTGTGAAAACCAAACAGGAGCAGAGGAGCCATAACTTGTTTCCTCTGGTTGGCCCCAGCTGATCTCAAGCCGGCGGAGAGGAAAGAGGAAAACACCGAAGACCTTTCTGCTGTTAGATGATATGATGAAATGACGTGCAAAAGAGCTAATCTGTTAATGTCTGCTTGCAGAGACTCTGCTAGAAAAACATGTAAACAAATGCTGATTTCCTCACGCCTTAGAGTTGTGTAATTTAGGGATCTCAAACCACATAAAAGTGGGATTGATGGGAGAGCTGATTGGAAGTAGTTGAGACCAGCGTACGTCTCTCCTATTTCTCCTTGCGGAGGGAATTGTGAGAACCATTAAGCTCACCTATTCTCCTTTCAAAAAAACGGAAACATACACTCTTCATTATTTATGAGTTGTTTAAGAAATGAAACCTGGCAGTGGTGGGATTTGAACCACCATCTAAGAAGTAGTTTGCTTCTTAATACAACGCCTTAGACCACTCGTCCTTACTACCGACCACTGAGGACTCCCATGTCAATTCTATTAAAAAGTTAAATTGGACGATGAATACATTTCTCCACCAGCATCCAGGTTATTGCAGCCCGACTGAGATTTGTTCATAATGTAATGAAGCCTGTATACAACAGAGGCAAAGCAATATGAGTGACAATCAGAATCCAGTTGCGGGTCGGAACCGAATGCTTGTTTGCCGATTAGAGGACATCATGAACAGGTACTGCTGAACACCAGAGTGGCGCATCCAGAGTGTGCTGGGCCCATGACCCAGAGGTCTGTGTATCAAAACCATCCTCTTGCAACTGGTGGGGTTAGGACACCTTTGGACCGTCTTTCAAATCATGCTTTTTGAGAGGAAATGTTGTGCAGGTGATATTTTCCACACGGCTGTGCTGCATGGAAGTCTAGCCATCCTCAATGCATACCGTCTACGCATACGTCGATGTTGTTACCAAACGCACGGCCCGCGGGCCAGAACCGGCCCGCCTTGGGGTTTAGTCCGGTCTGTTAGGGTTTATAAACTATCTTGATCGTATGATTATGTTGGAATGTAGACTAGAATTTTTTACTTTAAACCTTTTACCTTTCCTTGACTCTGAAAAGTTTAATCATTCAGTTGTTACCAACTCAGTGGCCTCGTAGTAGAGTGTCCTCCCTGAGACTGGAAAGTTGTGGGTTCAAACCCTGGTACCCTTGTACCAAAGACTATAAAAATGGAACCCATTGCCTCCCTGCTTGGCACTCAGCATTAAGGGTTCAAATAGGGGGGTTAGATCACCAAATGATTCCCGAGCACGGCACCGCTACTGCTCCCCTCTCCCCCAGGGGATGGATCAAAATTACATGGGGATGGGTTAAATGGAGAGGACAAATTTCACCACACCCAGATGTGTGTGTGACGATGATCATTGGGACTTTTGTTGAAACTTTCCAAAAGGTGTGGAAACACTTTCTTGCTTAGTTAGTCATCTACAATGCTCCACTAGTTTCTGTTTCCACGGCCTTGTAAAACAATGAGCTGGGACCCTCTGCACTGATTAACCAGTTGCTGAGGTGAGCACCAAACATGTAATTAAGTAATACATGTAGTGGTAATAGTTTGTCTTCTTTTTTGTTTTTCAAAAAAGTAATTTAGTAGTTTGTTGGAGCTACTATTCACCTATTTCACCCCCACCCTACTTGTTCTCAATAAATATGCTCTTGTAAGAGACTAACGGCAGAGTTTATTCGAACATTGCTGTACCTACAGTAACGAACAGGCTCTCCACTTGCAACAATAGTTAATTTTGAAGAACTAACTTTGAAGTAACTCCTACTCAGGCCCCCTTCTTCAGGTCTTCCATGTCAAGCTTTGAAATTTGGAATTTCATCTTAGCCAATTCGTCTGGGCCAAATCCAATACACACTCACGCACCATCTCTTACCATCCTATCCACCATGTAACTCCACACACTTTATTTCCTACTTTTCTCCTTTTTCTTTCTTTCTATTTGTCCGTCGGCAATGCTGGTGCCTTCTACCGCACCTCGGCCTGGGCAGATCGTTTCGGATCGGATATTTTTTTTCCCTGGGAGCCGGGATGGCTGCGCACATTGGTCGGGACCGGCATGACTCTTTGACGGCCATCCTGCTCATCCGACCGGTGCTGACCGGGTCCCTTGCCTTGGCCTTGCAGTTGCGGCCCCTGTGGGAAGTCCGCTCCCCCGTGCTCGTCGGAACCAACGACCTTAGCCGTGCCAGCCCCATGGTGACCATCTATCTGCATGTGCCCCAGTGGGTGCCCAGGACACTGCTCACGTTTGCCTGTTTTGTGATGTTTTACCGGTTCACGACCACGGTCCATTGGGCGCCGTTGAACTTGACTGACCTACACCTGTTTATGGACCCCGTGGAGGCTATTCTGTGTGTTTCATAGTTTACATGCAACAAATTAATCTTATACTGTTACATGAATATCATATTGTTAAAAGTCAATCCATTAATCAGAAAGCTAATTGGTCAATGCAGTCAAGGCCCTGCAGCGCATAGTGAACACGGCCGGTAGGATTATCGGTGCTTCACTCCCCTCCCTGAAGGACATTTACACCTCCCGTCTCACCCGGAAGGCGACCACGACTGTGTGTGATGTGCGTCACCCCACTCACACTTTGTTTCATCTGCTGCCCTATGAGAAGAGGTACAGGAGCCTGTGCTCCCGCACCACCAGACTCGCCAACAGCTTCATACTGCAGGCTGCTAGGATCCTGAACTCTCTCCGCCCTCGGCTGCATAACGTCCTGACCTTTTGGGCCGCGTTGGCTGCCTTGCACTACTCTTGCGCTATATTCTGACTGTCTGCTGTATGCACACTTGCTCCGTTTTTGCTCCTCTTATTTGTTTATTTATTTATATTTATTCATCGCTCTTGTTTATTTATTGTCTGTGCCTTCTTGATTTTACTTTTTGTGTTGTTGTTTTGGATGTTTTGTTATGTCTTGTCACCGTGGGATAGTGGGTAACGCAATTTCGATCTCTTTGTGTGTCTTGGCATGTGAAGTGATTGACAATAAAGCTGACTTTGACAAATTCGTACGCACACAACACTTTGTAATTGCGTACTTTATTTCTACAGTTCTATGTTTGACACACTGGCGGTTGTCCTTATATGTTCTAAGTTACTGAATAGATATTTGAAAGAGTAATATGGGAAATGGCTTTAAAACATATGTAGTCTCCGCTCAGCATCCGTCGCCATTGAATGAATGCCAGTTTCAAGGCTGAATTCGTGTGTCACGTGAAGTGCGTTCGCGTCGCACTGGAAGTCACGTCACGCAGCCTGATAACTGGCAAAAAAAAAACGACTTTCTGAGGATGCAGCCTGTGTATTTGGACACAGCTAGTGAGTCCTTCTTTGCAAGACCAGTTCTCTTGCTAGCAATGAGGCTTTAGCACCTACCGCTCATCAAAAATTCAAACACACTACTATCAAGCAGGGTTAGCAGATGTAGGATGTGGGAATTTAAGTCACGCCCTCTGATTTACAATTCTAGTGCTCCTATTAGTGAGCTACGCGGCCTTGCTTGGCAAACCTGTGTCACCCTTTTCGAGGATTAACCAAAAGAAACGCTTGAAAATGTAGTCTAAACAGGACTCTAGGCCAGTGATTTTCATTCAAGGTGGACACATTTGTGTGCCGTGAGAAATTATAATATTTCCCTTAACATCCTCAAAGACAACAGCAACTCATCACAAAACTGCTGGTCACCAGTACCACGGACAAGATACATGGAATTACACCCTAAACTCTTATAAATCCAGCTTGCGCAGCAAATGCTTAGTATAAAATCAGAATTAAACTCACGACTCCTGGTTTACAAGACCAGAGCTCTAACCACTGAGCTACAAGGACTGTTGTACTGCTGCTAATAATAAGGTGTAAAGTATTGAAGTACAATATTGCAAAGTGGAAATCAGGATGTCACCACGTTTACCTCCCATGCTACTATTCTGCGAGCAAGCAAGGCTAGATAGCTTGGCCAAGTTTGAGTACCTGTTAGTGTGCTCGAACCTCATAGCTGGCTGAAGCGCTGGTCTTGGAAAGCAGGGTCGAGTCATGATTTTGATTCTCCTATATGTACAAGTTTGAATGTGACAACAGCCAGGAACAGCCGTGCTTCACGAGCAAATGGACAAGGTGTGTCCTTTCATAAAAAAAAAAAAAAAAAAAGAGGAGGCGGAGCCAGAACAAGGATGGAAAAGACCCCTACGACACTAAAGAGGAAGAAGAAGATATCTACAATATGCCTTCATCTGGCCTCTCTTTGAAGAGTATAGATGAGGCTCAACATGCAGTGAGCAAAGGGGCGGAGCCTCCAAGTGGAGCACTTGTTAATAAATGACAAGAGAAGAGAATGGAGACCACTGTGGAGGATCGCAAGCAGACGACCTCTTAGCTCCAACATCAGACAGTGATGACATGACGTCACATGCTTCTGACGCTGCACTCTGAAAACAAACACTGGAAATGTTCTCAGTGTTGGAAAATGTGTATATATAATATGTAAGAATACACACAGGAGAGAAACATGTTTCCAAAGATTCTTTCAGAAGAGGCACTTAAGTCACATGAGAAACCACACTGGTGGTTTTCCTGCTGAGTTTTTGGAAAAAGATTCTCTAAGAAAGAAACACACACAAGAACCCACACTGGCCACAAACCCTTTTCCTTCTCAGTTTGTGGCCAAAGATTCTCTCAGAAGGTAAACTTAAAAATACATGCAAGAACACACACAGGCGAGAAAGCTTTTTCCTGCTCACTTTGTGGCCAAAGATTCTCTCGGAAGGGACATTTAAAAACACATGCAAGAACACACACAGGCGAGAAACCTTTTTCCTGCTCACTTTGTGGCCAGAGATTCTCTCTGAAGAGAAACTTCAAAATCCACTATTTTGTCGGACCCCACGGTGTCCAAATATGCAGGGCCTGGAACTGTTCCATCTGACTTGGCCCACAATAGCTCCAACAAGATGTCTCCCAGGTCTCTTAGCTGGCTCGTATCTTTGTTTATTAGCCTTGGAAACTCACCTATCTTTTTTTAGCAGTGCGTCCTCAATTGCTTCTGAGGAACCATAACACT
Source organism: Syngnathus leptorhynchus (assembly GCF_054491065.1). NCBI lineage: Eukaryota > Metazoa > Chordata > Actinopteri > Syngnathiformes > Syngnathidae > Syngnathus > Syngnathus leptorhynchus. Next base: position 4,001,175 of record NC_141195.1, on the reverse strand, counting down.
CTTCAAGCCGTTCCCAAATCATCTTCACATCTCCAGCGAGTACTGCATGAATCCTCTTCTCCTGTTCTACAGATCTTGGACCAAGCCACCTTGTTAGTAGGTCTAACTCCTCTCTTTCTGAAAAATATAAGTCTTTAGTCGCGCCAATAAATGTTGCTTTCCATGCCCAATGATTTTCTGGTTTGTTTTCAAATTTCAGTAAACCAGCGCTGACGAGTTAATTGTGGATGAGGTATTTCGCGAAGTCCTGTGCTCCGTTTGCTTTGACTGAGTTTCTATTTGCAGGTTGGAAAGCTTGGGCTAATGGTTTGAAGGCGGAGGTGTTGGTTGGACCTTTGTTTACTTCCGGTTCTTGTTTAATGTCCTCCATTCTTGGTGGTGACACGCGACGTTGTAGTAGAGAGTTTGAGCAACTTGTTTTGTTGTTCCACATATGCACTGGCTTGACAAGAGGTTTCATGCTCAGCTCCCCGCTTTCACGTTATACTTCTTCGTATGCTGTAACCTCAGCTAATGATGCAGCTACTTCTTTTTTACTTTTCAAAATATGAAGACACACACGATTGGTGCTTTATCACAAAAGCAGATGAATGTGTTTGTGGTCTACATAATTTAACCACGACACAGAGCCACGGCGGAGAAGCGCACTTCGCCGAGTCCTCTCTCCACAAAGCCTTGGCACACACTTTTGCAGCATCCGTTACGAAGGTCTCATCTTTGGTGCCGCCAAACACTGCCATCCTGCGTTTCTGACTTTATCCTCAGAATTCTGAATCAGAATAAAAAATCTGATTCAGAATTCTGACTTTATTCTCAGAATTCTGACTTTAAAGTCGGAATTCTGACTTTGAAGTCAGAATTCTGAGATAAAAAGTCAGAATCCTGTCACCCCTCGGTTTTTTTTTTCTTCACTGGCCCTAATTATCTTCCGTAAAAACGAAACGGTACCTGTAACAAACAGAGGAAAAATGCATAGAATATTAACATCTAAACATGACAGACTTGCTCATAGTACGAAGGCTACGAAAGCCGCATGCATCATATCAAATACACACGAGATAAACATGAAGTGAACATGAGGTAGATTCACACACACCGGCAGCTGGCGAAGACACACATTTCACACTAAAATCACTATATGAAAGTAAAATCAAATAAAAAATACTTACAAAGACGAATGTCTCTCAAGACTTAAGTGTTATGAAGCACAAACTGCGTATTATGATGTCTGTTTACACTTCAACGTTCGAGGTTTCTCTTTTCCTCACAGTTGCGTCCAAGACCCACTATTGCAAAAATGATGCTCTTGCTTTGCTGAAAACCTACACGAACTATAGGGCTGAGGTCTCACTCCGACAAATTTTTATCTCTCTCTCTCTCTCTCTCTCTCTCTCTCTCTCTCTCTCTCTCTCTCTCTCTCTCTATATATATATATATATATATATATATATATATATATATATATATATATATATATATATATATATATATATATATACATAGATAAAACACACTGAGAACGTCACACAAATAGTTAAATTCTACTCCGCAACAAATTTATATATATATTTATTAATATATTAATATATTAATATATATATATATATATGCTCGGTGGAGCACTGGGTAGCACGTCCGCCTCACAGTTAGGAGGGTGCGGGTTCGATTCCACCTCCGGCCCTCCCTGTGTGGAGTTTGCATGTTCTCCCCGGGCCCGCGTGGGTTTTCTCCGGTTTCCTCCCACATCCCAAAAAACATGCTTGGTAGGCCGATTGAAGACTCTAAAAATTGTCCTTAGGTATGAGTGCGAGTGCGGATGGTTGTTCGTCTCTGTGTGCCCTGCGATTGGCTGGCAACCGGTTCAGGGTGTCCCCCGCCTACTGCCCGATGACGGCTGGGATAGGCTCCAGCACGCCCGCGACGAGAACGTCACACAATTAGACATGCGCCTTAATAAATTCTACTCGGCAACAAATTTGTAAAATATAAACTTGTCTTCAACAAAGACCTGATAGTTTCGCCACTTTCCCTTTTTATTGCGCCAATCGGATTTTAAGGCTCCGCTGAGCACCATGGACAATTCCGCACAGTGTGCGGATCTCGGCCGCGGTTAGATCTGCATTGTATATAGTGCAGCACCATAGACAACACCACACCGTGTGTAGCTCAATGCCAATGATAGACCTGCGCCGTCTGCGATTGGCTGGCAACCGGTTCAGAGTGTCCCCCACCTACTGCCCGATGACGGCTGGGATAGGCTCCAGCACGCCCGCGACCCCCGTGGGGACAAAGTGGTACAGAAAATGTATGGATGGATAGACCTGCGCCGATTCGGCTGGCTATAGGGAAGTGTTCTTGCAATACAGCACCGTGGACAGCGCTCATGAACTATTTGATTTTTAGGGACGATGATAAATTGACATTACAAAATATCAAACGCTATTAACATATATTCCGCCGTCCTGCGTTTAAACACAATTTTATGAAAGTTGAATTTATTTTTTATTTGATGTATTAAGTTTGTTTTGTTATTGTCAAAGTCTGCTTTATTGTCAATATTTTCACATGCCAAGACACACAAAGAGATCGAAATTCCGTTACCCACTATCCCACGGTGACAAGACATATTACAAAACATCCATCGTTGAAACCTTTTCATGCCCATGTCGCTAATTTTGAGATGCTTTTATTCTTCATCTTGTCATTCAATGATATTGTCATTCTTCGCATTCGTTTCGCCATAGTTAGTTTATTTTTTACGATTCATTATAACTTCAATGTAGATTTGGAGAATCATGTCCACATTATATAGCTGCATTGGGTATTGTTTGTGTGTGTGTGTGTGTGTGTGTGTGTGTGTGAGTGTGTGTGTGTGTGTGTGTGCGTGTGCGTGCGTGCGTGCGTGCGTGCGTGTGTGTGTGTGTGTGTGTGTGTGTGTGAGTGTGTGTGAGTGTGTCTGTGTCTATATGTCTATGTGTGTGTGTTTACACAGTTCTGTGTGTTGTATTCAGAGTAGTTGTGTTTATATAAAATAATGAGAAGATTTGCACACATATGTACATTAAAACGTATATGAGATTGTCTAACCTAACAATATATGTACACATTGCTGTTGCTCTCTCTTCAACTGCCATCATCCAGTCTATCCTCTGCACCTCCATCACTGTCTGGTTTGGAGCGACCACCAAACAAGACAAGCACAGACTGTAACGGACAATCAGGTCTGTGGAAAAGATAATGGGGACCAGCCTCACCAGGACCAGGAATTGTGCAAGTATCATCTCTGCAGACCCTTCTCACCCAGGTCACAGTCTGTTCAAACTTCTCCCCTCCGGACGGCGTTATAGAGAGCTGTATGCAAAAACCAGCAGACAAAGACACAGCTTCTTCCCCAGGCTGTAGCTCTGATGAACTCACACCACTCATAGAGTCTCAGAGACATCACTGTGCAATAACATCCTGCTCTCGCCACTTAAATGTTGTTAGTTACCTGAATGTTGTCAGTCACTTAAATGTCGTACAGAGGCTGAGATCAACTGGAGTCATATTCCTCGTTTGGCATGCACAAACCTGGCAAATATAGCTGATTTAGATTTTATGCAGGGGTTTTGGTGTTGGCAGGATTGGGCAGGTGTTGGTTCTGGATGCTGTTTTGGTGGGGAATACTGTAATGGAATGGTCTGACAATATCCTGGCACTGTCTGTGGCTGGGAAAACTGGATAATATGACCTGAAAGGGTAAGTGTTCCTTCTTTTATGTCAGATCATCAGCAGCAGCTGCTGCAGCCTCGTGTCTCAAGGACATCCAGTCCTAAGGTTACAGTCATCCAGCTCTGCAACCAGTGACAGTCATTTCAGGATGGAGGTCGAGACGGCCGTGCTGCTCCCCGTATCCTTAGGTGTTAGTAGACTCACACATATTTTGACCTAAATGTTAGCATCACAGTTAGGGGGAGTTCGATTCCACCTCTGACCCTCCCTGTGTGGAGTTTGCTTTGTTCTCCCCGTATCTGCGTGGGTTTTCTCCGGGCACTCTGGTTTCCTCCCGCATTCCAAAAACCATGCTTGGTAGGCCGATTGAGCACTCCAAATTGCCCCTAGGTGTGAGTGCAAGTGCGGGTGGTTGTTCGTCTCTGTCTGCCCTGCGAGCGGCTGGCAACCGGTTCAGGGTGTCCCCCGCCTACTGCTCAATGACTGCTGGGATAGGCTCCAGCACGCCCGCGATGTTAGTAGCCTATATTAATCATTATGTATTTTAGGGCAACAAAAGTGCGCAAATGATATTGAATCATGGCACTAAATGTCTGAATTTACTACCTATCAGATTTTGGAAAAATGACTCCAGCCATCACAAACCAGTCATTGGTTTTCTTTTGGCAAACTGTCAAAGCGAACCTCATTAGAAACCAGAATTAGCTTTCACCGAAATACTAAATAATGTTAAGGTTGACTTGGAAAAGGTGTCAATTATTGTCCTAATAGGTTTCAATGGACACATAATATGGTAGCTCACAATATACTGTTGAACGGGGAGGAAACTTAAGTCTCATTACCAGCTGTCCCCGTCAATATCCTTTGGAGCACCCCATTTTACAGGCAGTGTCAAATATTGAACAGAGTCCGTTAATCCTCGGAAAAACGTTCTAATATGGTCTGCGCTGCTTCTCACTCTCTGACGCCATCTTTCGAGAACTGATGGCTGAGTCTACCGTGCAATGCACAAGGAAGTTGTGGAAGTACACAATACACTATCAATGGAGAATTTCACAAAGCACATTGTCCCTCCCCTAAGCCTATTGAAAGAGGCCTCAGCTTTCCAGAGGCCGAACAGAAGGCCTTTGAACTGCCACATGCTGGTGATGGGTGCTTACTTAGGCTTGACAACTGAGGCTGGTGTAGGAGGAGGATGGTGTAGATACAAGGGTAAGGCGGCTGGCATACAGGGGTTTAAATCCACAATTTAAGCAGGGGATTTTATGTTGGTAGGATTGGGCAGGTGTTGGTGCTAGATTCTGTTTCAGTGGGCAATACTGAAATTGAGTGGTCTGACAATAACCTGGCTTCGTCGGTGGATGAGAAAACTGGACAATATGATCTGGAACGGTAAGTGCTCCTTTATTTGTGTCAGAGCAGCAACAAAAGCCAAGTGTCTCAAGGAGACCCGGGGCTGCGTCTTTTTCTGCAACGAAAAAATGCAGCAAAAGTTATCTTTGCTGCATGGTCTCTTTGCTGCTTTGCTCTCATGGTCATCACACCAGTGAGTCACTCAGAATATGTGCTCACTCACCAGGGACAGTAATTTTATTACTGAGGTCAAGACTGTCGTGCCGTTTTCCAGTTGTCTGAGGTGTTAGCAGACTCAGACATTTTCTTTGCCTAAATGTCAGTGGTTTGAAGGAAGCCTTTGTTAATCACAATCCATTTTAGGGCGTTCGATCATTTCTGGTGGTACCCATTTGAATTTAAATCTGTCATTTTACTTTAGGAAGTAAAAGTTATTTCTTAAAAATCCATACTTGTGATGTGCGAGGAACAACAATCTGGAGCATTCTTCAAAAGGACGGACCGACAGCCGACAAAAAAGTTTTTATACGTTCATATCATGGAACGAGTCCGGAACGTAGTAATTACATATTATTTAATTTTTACTAATTTGTTTCATACAGTTTAGCAAGCACCCCTCCGTGAGTCGTCACCTTATCGTGGTGGTTGGGTTTGCGTGCCCCTATGATCCTAGGAGCCATGTTGTCTAGGGCATGCCCATGGCAGAAGGGTCCTAGGTGAGGGGCCAGACAAAGCACGGCTCAGAAGACCCCTTATGATGAAAAAGATATATGGATGTCGTTTTCCCTCGCCCGGACGCGGGTCACCGGGGCCCCTCTCTGGAGCCAGGCCTGGAGGTGGGGCTCGAAGGCGAGCGCCTGGTGGCCGGGCCTTCGCTCATGGGGTCCGGTCGGGCATAGCCCGAAAAGAAAACGTGGGTCCCCCTTCCAATGGGCTCACCACCTATAGGAGGGGCCAAAGGGGTCGGGTGCATAGTGAGCTGGGCGGCGGCCAAAGGCGGGGACCTTGGCGGTCCGATCCCCGGCTGCAGAGGCTGGCTCTAGGGACATGGAATGTCACCTCTCTGGCTGGAAAGGAGCCCGAGCTGGTGTGTGGTCAGAAAGGTTCCGACTAGACATAGTCGGACTTGCCTCCACTCATAGTTTGGGCTCTGGTACAAGCCCTCTCGAGAGAGGCTGGACTCTCTTCCACTCTGGAGTTGCCCACGGTGAGAGGCGTCGAGCAGGTGTCGGCATACTTTTTGCCCCCCGGCTGGGCGCCTGCACATTGGGGTTCACCCCGGTGAGCGAGAGGGTAGCCTCCCTCCGCCTTCGGGTGGGGGGACGGGTCCTGACTGTTGTTTGTGTCTATGCACCGAACGGCAGATCAGAGTACCCACCCTTCTTAGAGTCCCTGGAGGAAGTGCCGGAGAGTGCTCCTTCTGGGGACTCCATTGTTCTACTGGGTGACTTCAATGCTCACGTGGACAATGACAGTGAGACCGGAAAGGGCGTGATTGGAAGGAACGGCCCCCCCGATCTGAACCAGAGTGGTGTTCTATTATTGGACTTCTGTGCTCGACACGGATTTTCTATAATGAACACCATGTTCAAGCATAAGGGTGTCCATGTGTGCACTTGGCACCAGGACACCCTAGGCCGCGGTTCGTTGATCGACCTTGTAGTCGTGCCATCCGATTTGCGGCCGCATGTTTTGGACCCTCAGGTGAAGAGAGGGGCGGAGCTGTCAACTGATCTGGTGGTGGGTTGGCTCCGATGGTGGGGGAAAATGCCGGTCCGACCTGGCAGACCCAAACGCTCTGTGAGGGTCTGCTGGGAACGTCTGGCAGAATCCCCTGTCAGGAAGAGCTTCAACTCCCACCTCCGGCAGGGCTTTTCCCACGTCCCGGGGGAGGCGGGTCACATTGAGTCCGAGTGGACCTTGTTCCGCGCCTCCGTTGTTGAGGCAGCCGACCGGAGCTGTGGCCGTAAGGTTGTTGGTGCCTGTCGTGGCGGCAATCCCCGAACCCGCTGGTGGACACCGGCGGTAAGGGAGGCCGTCAAGCTGAAGAAGGAGTCCTATAGGGCCTTTTTGGCCTGCGGGACTCCGGAGGCAGCTGACAGGTACCGGATGGCCAAGCGGAACGCGGCTTCGGCGGTTGCTGAGGCAAAAACTCGGGCGTGGGAGGAGTTTGGCGAGGCCATGGAGAATTACATCCGGACGGCTTCGAGGAAATTCTGGTCCACCATCCGGCGTCTCAGGAGGGGGAAGCAGTGCACGGTCAATACTGTTTACAATGGAGATGGTGTGCTGCTGACCTCGACTCGGGATGTCGTGAGTCGGTGGGGGGAATACTTCAAAGACCTCCTCAATTCCACCGACACGCCTTCCATTGTGGAAGCAGGGCCTGAGGACTCTGAGGCGGACTCTCCAATCTCAGAGGTCAAAGTCACTGAGGTAGTTAAAAAACTCCTTGGTGGCAAGGCCCCGGGGGTGGATGAGATCCGCCTGGAGTTCTTAAAGGCTCTGGATGTTGTGGGGCTGTCATGGCTGACACCCCTCTACAGCATTGCGTGGACATCGGGGACGGTGCCTCTGGATTGGCAGACTGGGGTGGTGGTTCCCCTCTTCAAGAAGGGGGACCGGAGGGTGTGTTCCAATTACAGGGGAATCACACTCCTCATCCTCCCTGGTAAGGTCTATTCAGGGGTGCTGGAGAGGAGGATCCGTCGGGAGGTCGAACCTCAGATTCAGGAGGAGCATTGTGGCTTTCGTCCTGGCCGTGGAACAGTGAACCAGCTCTACACCCTCGGCAGGATCCTCGAGGGTGCATGGGAGTTCGCCCAACCAGTCCACATGTGCTTTGTGGACTTGGAGAAGGCGTTCGACCGTGTCCCTTGGGGGGGTCTCTGGAGGGTGCTTCGGGAGTACGGGGTGCCGAGCCAACTGATAAGGGCGGTTCGGTCCTTGATGCCAGAGTTTGGTCTGCGTTTCCGGCAGTAAGTCGGATTCGTTCCCAGTGAGGGTTAGACTCCGCCAAGGCTGCCCTTTGTCACCGATTCTGTTCATAATTTTTATGGACAGAATATCTAGGCGCAGCCGAGGCATTGAGGGGGTCCGGTTTGGGGACCTCAGCATCGCGTCACTGCTTTTTGCAGATGACGTGGTGCTGTTGGCTTCTTCAGTCCGTGATCTCCAGCTCTCACTGGAGCGGTTCGCAGCCGAGTGTGAAGCGGTCGGGATGAGGGTCAGCACCTCCAAATTCGAGTCCATGGTCCTCGGTCGGAAAAGGGTGGAATGCCCTCTCCTGATCGGGGATGAGATCCTGCCCCAAATGGAGGAGTTCAAGTATCTTGGGGTCTTGTTCACGAGTGAGGGCAGGATGGAGCGCGAGATCGACAGGCGGATCGGTGCAGCGTCGGCAGTAATGCGGACTCTGTACCGGTCTGTCGTGGTGAAGAGAGAGCTGAGCCAAATGGCAAAGCTCTCGATTTACCGGTCGATCTACGCTCCTACCCTCACCTATGGTCACGAGCTATGGGTCGTGACCGAAAGAACCAGATCCAGGATATAAGCGGCTGAAATGAGTTTCTTCCGCAGGGTGTCCGGGCTCTCCCTTAGAGATAGGGTGAGAACCTCGGTCATCCGGGAGAGACTCGGAGTAGAGCCGCTGCTCCTCCACGTTGAGAGGAGCCCGATGAGGTGGCTTGGGCATCTCATCAGTATGCCTCCTGGACGCCTCCCTGGGGAGGTGTTCCGGGCATGTCCCACCGTTAGGAGACCCCGGGGACGACCCAGAACGCGCTGGAAAGATTACGTCTCTCGGCTGGCCTAGGAACGCCTTGGGATCCACCGGGATGAGCTGGAGGAAGTGGCTGGGGAGAGGGAGGTCTGGGAGTCCCTCCTAAAGCTGCTGCCCCCGCGACCCGACCCCGGATAAGCGGAAGAAGATGAAGGTGAAGGTGAAGTTTAGCAAGCAAATGCACAGTTCCAGACTACAGTTTATAATGCTCAAAAGTCGTATTGTGTTGCGGGATGCTGATGCTTGTATCGAGTATTCCAGGAAGTGTTCAGTGCAGCTTGCATCGAGGCATGTATCATTATGGAGCGGAGACCTCATCGATGAAAGAGGAGGCTTCGTCTGCTCGACGGGTGCCGTGATTGGCTGACACACAGACGAGGCTTAGTCTGCTTGATGGGTGCCGTGATTGGCTGACATATAAAAGCGGCAACGCCGTCCCCTGTCTTCCCCGCGCAATTCGAGTTTCTGTGCGACAATACGAGATTTTTTGCTAACGAACCGTTTTCATGGAGCCTAACAGAAAAAAGAAACATTCCCCAGTAGGATAACATTTTGATCTCGTTTCCCCAAATAAGGTGTTCTTTTGTATGATGCCCCATTTCATCGACGTTTGCATTTATGTCTTGCATTCTTTTCCAAGGTGTCCCTGATGGTCCAGTGGTTAGGATGCGGAGCTTCCACAGCCATACCCCCTGTTTTCGATTCCCGGTCACATGTCAGGCTATTTATTGTTTTTCAATAAAAACCAATAACCATCCCCCTCAATTGCACAAGCACTCCTTTACTGTTCACAAGCACAATAGCAAGTACAGGCCATCTTCATCCATCAGTCTTTCCTTCTTAAAACAGGAGCCCTTCAAAACAAAATGTGTTCCATCAACTTTTAGTGTCTTAATAGACAATGATGGTATTTATTTATATATTGAAACACAATATTTCACCTCCTTCAATATTACACGTGAATGCACATACAGAGAGAAATTGTATTCATTTTGATCAGGCTATAAAAAGCGAAATATAAAGGTGAATGTAACTCTCATTAATGGAATGAATTACTCCTTTTGACTAGCAGTACCGCCCTCAAGAAATAAACCTGTTTGCAAACAGTTTGGTGGGAAAGCCTCAAATCCCAAGGTAGCCTCATGTGTCCATCACTATTCATTAGCGTTTGGTGTGTCACAGCACTGTAAACCAGGAATATTTTTTGAACAGTAAAATTGGGGAAGAGAGCAAACGCAGCCCCTCATAATTGGATTAAGTTCTTCAGATGCCCACATTTGGAGACACTGTAAGGGTCAGTACAAACATAGTGTAATTACAACGACTCGCGCAAGTGGGGGGTTAATCAATTTTTTAGCGCATGGTGTCTCGCTTGCCTGTGGAGTGTGAGGTTTTCAAGTTGCCGGGCCCAACTCAACGCTATCAAGTCATAATTGACTGCTTACTCCTGTAAAGCGGACTTTGACTTTGACTTTGTTTTTTCTATATCATACGAACTACTGATTTGACCAGTACACTGTAGGTCCTACAGGGACGGGGTGCACCGTTCCTGTAGGACCTACAGTGTAGGTAATGCAATACCAGATCTTGATACTCTCGAGCCCCAAACAGCCCTTTTTATTATGCCAAAATAACCAGAGTGACGGGAGAGCGACATTTCAGAAAACGTGCTTAACTCTGCGAGAAAAGGCGATTTCGGCAATAAAAATTAAAACGCGTGTAAAACATAAACCAAACGTTTCAGGTGGTCATTTCTTCATGTAGAATGATCAACTTGGTGCTCTCGAGCCTCCAATAGCAGTTTTTTTTATGACAAATTAACCAGAGTGACGGGAGAGCGACATTTCAGAAAACGTGCTTAATTCGGCGAGAAAATGCGATTTTGGCAATAAAAATTAAAACGCGTGTAGAACATAAAAAAAACGTTCAAGGTGGTTATTTCTTCATGTATAAAGATTAACTTGATACTCTCGAGCCCCCAACAGCCCTTTTTATTATGCCAAAATAACCAAAATGACCGAGAGCGACATTTCAGAAAACGTGGTTAACTCGGCGAGAAAAGGCGTTTTCGGCAATAAAAATTAAAACGCGTGTTAAACATTAAAAAAACGTTAAAGGTGGTTATTTCTTCATGTATAATGATCAACTTGATACTCTCGAGCAACCAACAGCCCTTTTTATTATTCCAAATTAACAAGAGTGACGGGAGAGCGACATTTCACAAAACTTGCTTAACTCGGCGAGAAAATGCGATTTTGGCGATACAAATAAAAACGCGTGTAAAACATTAAAAAAAAAAAAACCTTGAAAGTGGTCATTTCTTCATGCATAATGATCAACTTGGTACTCTCGAGCCTCCAACAGCACTTTTTTATGCCAAATTAACCAGAGTGACGGGAGAGCGACATTTCAGAAAACGTGCTTAACTCGGCGAGAAAAGGCGATTTCGGCAATAAAAATTAAAACGCGTGTAAAACATAAACCAAACCTTGAAGGTGGTCATTTCTTTATGTATAATTATCAACTCTATACTGTCGAGCCCCCAACAGCCCTTTTTATTATGCCAAATTAACCAGAGTGACGGGAGAGTGACATTTTAGAAAACGTGCTTATCTCGGCGAGAAAAAGCGATTGAGGCAAGAAAAATAAAAACGCGCTTAAAACATATACCAAACGTTTCAGGTGGTCATTTCTTCATGTAGAATGATCAGCTTGGTGCTCTCGAGCCTCCAACAGCACTTTTTTTTATGACAAATTAACCAGAGTGACGGGAGAGCGACATTTCAGAAAACGTGCTTAACTCGGCGAGAAAAGGCGATTTCGGCAATAAAAATTAAAACGCGTGTAAAACATAAAAAAAAACGTTGAAAGTGGTCATTTCTTCATGTATAATGATCAGCTCTATTCTCTCGAGCCCCCAACAGCCCATTTTATTATGCCAAATTAACCAGAGTGACGGGAGAGCGACATTTCAGAAAACGTGCTTATCTCGGCGAGAAAATGCGATTGAGGCAATAAAAATAAAAACGTGCATAAAACATAAACCAAACGTTTCAGGTGGTCATTTCTTCATGTAGAATGATCAACTCTATACTCTCGAGCCCCCAAAAGCCCTTTTTATTATGCCAAGTTAACCAGAGTGACGGAAGAGCGACATTTCAGAAAACGTGCTTATCTCGGCGAGAAAAGGCGATTTCGGCAATAAAAAATAAAACGCGTGTAAAACATAAACCAAACGTTGAAAGTGGTCATTTCTTTATGTATAATGATCAACTTGGTACTCTCGAGCCTTCAACAGCACTTTTTATTATGACAAATTAACCAGAGTGACGGGAGAGCGACATTTCAGAAAACGTGCTTAACTCGGCGAGAAAATGCGATTTCGGCAATAAAAATTAAAACGCGTGTAAAACGTTAAAAAAACGTTAAAGGTGGTTATTTCGTCATGTATAATGATCAACTTGATACTCCCGAGCCACCAACAGCCTTTTTTATTATACCAAATTAACCAGAGTGACGGGAGAGCGACATTTCAGAAAACGTGCTTAACACAGCGAGAAAAGGCGATTTCGGCAATAAAAATTAAAACGCGTGTAAAACATAAACCGAACGTTTCAGGTGGTCATTTGTTCATGTAGAATGATCAACTTGGTACTCTCGAGCCTTCAACAGCCCTTTTTATTATGCCAAATTAACCAGAGTGACAGGAGAGCGACATTTCAGAAAACGTGCTTATCTCGGCGAGAAAAAGCGATTTCGGCAATAAAATTTAAAACGCGTGTAAAACATAAACCAAACGATGAAATAGGTTATTTCTTCATGTATAATGATCAACTCGATACTCCCTAGCCCCCAACAGCCTTTTTTTTCATAACACTTTAACCAGAGTGACGGGAGAGCGGCATTTCAGAAAACGTGCTTATGTCGGCGAGAAAAAGCGATTTCGGCAATAAAATTTAAAACGCATGTAAAACATAAACCAAACGATGAAATTGGTTATTTCTTCATGTATAATGATCAACTCGATACTCCCTAGCCCCCAACAGCCTTTTTTTTTCACAACACTTTAACCAGAGTGACGGGAGAGCGGCATTTCAGAAAACGTGCTTATCTCGGCGAGAAAAAGCGATTTCGGCAATAAAATTTAAAACGCGTGTAAAACATAAACCAAACGATGAAATTGGTTATTTCTTCATGTATAATGATCAACTCGATACTCCCTAGCCCCCAACAGCCTTTTTTTTCATAACACTTTAACCAGAGTGACGGGAGAGCGGCATTTCAGAAAACGTGCTTATCTCGGCGAGAAAAAGCGATTTCGGCAATAAAATTTAAAACGCGTGTAAAACATAAACCAAACGATGAAATTGGTTATTTCTTCATGTATAATGATCAACTCGATACTCCCTAGCCCCCAACAGCCTTTTTTTTCTTAACACTTTCACCAGAGTGACGGGAGAGCGGCATTTCAGAAAACGTGCTTATCTCGGCGAGAAAAAGCGATTTCGGCAATAAAATTTAAAACGCGTGTAAAACATAAACCAAACGATGAAATTGGTTATTTCTTCATGTATAATGATCAACTCGATACTCCCTAGCCCAAAAACAGCCTTTTTTTTCATAACACTTTAACCAGAGTGACGGGAGAGCGACATTTCAGAAAACGTGCTTATCTCGGCGAGAAAAGGCGATTTCGGCAATAAAAAATAAAACGCGTGTAAAACATAAACCAAACGTTGAAAGTGGTCATTTCTTTATGTATAATGATCAACTTGGTACTCTCGAGCCTTCAACAGCACTTTTTATTATGACAAATTAACCAGAGTGACGGGAGAGCGACATTTCAGAAAACGTGCTTAACTCGGCGAGAAAATGCGATTTCGGCAATAAAAATTAAAACGCGTGTAAAACGTTAAAAAAACGTTAAAGGTGGTTATTTCGTCATGTATAATGATCAACTTGATACTCCCGAGCCACCAACAGCCTTTTTTATTATACCAAATTAACCAGAGTGACGGGAGAGCGACATTTCAGAAAACGTGCTTAACACAGCGAGAAAAGGCGATTTCGGCAATAAAAATTAAAACGCGTGTAAAACATAAACCGAACGTTTCAGGTGGTCATTTGTTCATGTAGAATGATCAACTTGGTACTCTCGAGCCTTCAACAGCCCTTTTTATTATGCCAAATTAACCAGAGTGACAGGAGAGCGACATTTCAGAAAACGTGCTTATCTCGGCGAGAAAAAGCGATTTCGGCAATAAAATTTAAAACGCGTGTAAAACATAAACCAAACGATGAAATAGGTTATTTCTTCATGTATAATGATCAACTCGATACTCCCTAGCCCCCAACAGCCTTTTTTTTCATAACACTTTAACCAGAGTGACGGGAGAGCGGCATTTCAGAAAACGTGCTTATGTCGGCGAGAAAAAGCGATTTCGGCAATAAAATTTAAAACGCATGTAAAACATAAACCAAACGATGAAATTGGTTATTTCTTCATGTATAATGATCAACTCGATACTCCCTAGCCCCCAACAGCCTTTTTTTTTCACAACACTTTAACCAGAGTGACGGGAGAGCGGCATTTCAGAAAACGTGCTTATCTCGGCGAGAAAAAGCGATTTCGGCAATAAAATTTAAAACGCGTGTAAAACATAAACCAAACGATGAAATTGGTTATTTCTTCATGTATAATGATCAACTCGATACTCCCTAGCCCCCAACAGCCTTTTTTTTCATAACACTTTAACCAGAGTGACGGGAGAGCGGCATTTCAGAAAACGTGCTTATCTCGGCGAGAAAAAGCGATTTCGGCAATAAAATTTAAAACGCGTGTAAAACATAAACCAAACGATGAAATTGGTTATTTCTTCATGTATAATGATCAACTCGATACTCCCTAGCCCCCAACAGCCTTTTTTTTCTTAACACTTTCACCAGAGTGACGGGAGAGCGGCATTTCAGAAAACGTGCTTATCTCGGCGAGAAAAAGCGATTTCGGCAATAAAATTTAAAACGCGTGTAAAACATAAACCAAACGATGAAATTGGTTATTTCTTCATGTATAATGATCAACTCGATACTCCCTAGCCCAAAAACAGCCTTTTTTTTCATAACACTTTAACCAGAGTGACGGGAGAGCGGCATTTCAGAAAACGTGCTTATCTCGGCGAGAAAAAGCGATTTCGGCAATAAAATTTAAAACGCGTGTAAAACACAAACCAAACGAGGAAATTGGTTATTTCTTCATGTATAATGATCAACTCGATACTCCCTAGCCCCCAAAAGCCTTTTTTTTCATAACACTTTAACCAGAGTGACGGGAGAGCGGCATTTCAGAAAACGTGCTTATCTCGGCGAGAAAAAGCGATTTCGGCAATAAAATTTAAAACGCGTGTAAAACATAAACCAAACGATGAAATTGGTTATTTCTTCATGTATAATGATCAACTCGATACTCCCTAGCCCCCAACAGCCTTTTTTTTCATTACACTTTAACCAGAGTGACATTTCAGAAAACGTGCTTATCTCGGCGAGAAAAAGCGTTCTCGGCAATAAAATTTAAAACGCGTGTAAAACATAAACCAAACGATGAAATTGGTTATTTCTTCATGTATAATGATCAACTCGATACTCCCTAGCCCCCAACAGCCTTTTTTTTTTCATAACACTTTAACCAGAGTGACGGGAGAGCGGCATTTCAGAAAACGTGCTTATCTCGGCGAGAAAAAGCGATTTCGGCAATAAAATTTAAAACGCGTGTAAAACATAAACCAAACGATGAAATTGCTTATTTCTTCATGTATAATGATCAACTCGATACTCCCTAGCCCCCAACAGCCTTTTTTTTCATAACACTTTAACCAGAGTGACGGGAGAGCGGCATTTCAGAAAACGTGCTTATCTCGGCGAGAAAAAGCGATTTCGGCAATTAAATTTAAAACGCGTGTAAAACATAAACCAAACGATGAAATTGGTTATTTCTTCATGTATAATGATCAACTCGATACTCCCTAGCCCCCAACAGCCTTTTTTTTCATAACACTTTAACCAGAGTGACGGGAGAGCGGCATTTCAGAAAACGTGCTTATCTCGGCGAGAAAAAGCGATTTCGGCAATAAAATTTAAAACGCGTGTAAAACATAAACCAAACGATGAAATTGGTTATTTCTTCATGTATAATGATCAACTCGATACTCCCTAGCCCCCAACAGCCTTTTTTTTCATAACACTTTAACCAGAGTGACGGGAGAGCGGCATTTCAGAAAACGTGCTTATCTCGGCGAGAAAAAGCGATTTCGGCAATAAAATTTAAAACGCGTGTAAAACATAAACCAAACGATGAAATTGGTTATTTCTTCATGTATAATGATCAACTCGAGTCGAGCTCCAGGGAGAGAGGCTGATTTTTCGCTTTTTGAGGCCGACCGACGAACCGCCGCGGGGCGGACTCAAAAGCCCGCAGATCCGTAGGCACTTCGAAAAGTTTCGCCTTTGGCTGTGAGCTCCAGGGGGAGAGGCTGGTTTTGCGTTATTTCAGGCCGGCTTGAGAACCGGCGCGGGTCAGACGCCCAATCCCCGCAGAGCCGTGGGCACTTAGAAAATTTTCGCCAAGTTGGCTGTGAGCGCCTGGTACCTAATATGGAAGTATAGAGGCCGACTTTCAGGCAAGATCACGCCGGGTTAGGCTTCCAGGACCCCGGCTAAGCAATTTTACCGGGCCGCCCGGTTCTTTTTTTGAACCAGCCCGGTTCTTTTTACACTTCCAGCTGGAGCTCAGCAGCGGCTTTTTGCGCAAGATCACGCCGGGTTAGGCTTCCAGGACCTCGGCTAAGCAATTCTACCGGGCCACCCGGTTCTTTTTTTTTTACCAGCCCGGTTCTTTTTACACTTCCAGCTGGAGCTCAGCAGCGGCTTTTTGGACAATATCACGCCGGGTTAGGCTTCCAAGACCCCGGCTAAGCAATTTTACCGGGCCGCCCGGTTCTTTTTTTTTTAGCCAGCCCGGTTCTTTTTACACTTCCAGCTGGAGCTCACGAGCGGCTTTTTGGACAATATCACGCCGGGGTAGGCTTCCAGAGCCCCGGCTAAGCAATTTTAACGGGCTGCCCGGTTCTTTTTTTTAACCAGCCCGGTTCTTTTTACACTTCCAGCTGGAGCTCAGCAGCGGCTTTTTGGACAAGATCACGCCGTGTTAGGCTTCCAGAGCCCCGGCTAAGCAATTTTACCAGGTCGCCCAGTTCTTTTTTTAACCAGCCCGGTTCTTTTTACACTTCCAGCTGGAGCTCACGAGCGGCTTTTTGGACAAGATCACGCCGTGTTAGGCTTCCAGAGCCCCGGCTAAGCAATTTTACCGGCCCACCCGGTCCTTTTTTTTAACCAGCCCGGTTCTTTTTACACTTCCAGCTGGAGCTCACGAGCGGCTTTTTGGACAAGATCACGCCGTGTTAGGCTTCCAGAGCCCCGGCTAAGCAATTTTACCGGCCCACCCGGTTCTTTTTTTTAACCAGCCCGGTTCTTTTTACACTTCCAGCTGGAGCTCAGCAGCGGCTTTTTGGACAAGATCACGCCGTGTTACGCTTCCAGAGCCCAGGCTAAGCAATTTTACCGGGTCGCCCGGTTCTTTTTTTAACCAGCCCGGTTCTTTTTTTAACCAACCCGGTTCTTTTTACACTTCCAGCTGGAGCTCAGCAGCGGCTTTTTGGACAAGATCACGCCGTGTTAGGCTTCCAGAGCCCCGGCTAAGCAATTTTACCGGCCCGCCCGGTTCTTTTTTTAACCAGCCCGGTTCTTTTTTTAACCAGCCCGGTTCTTTTTACACTTCCAGCTGGAGCTCACGAGCGGCTTTTTGGACAAGATCACGCCGTGTTAGGCTTCCAGAGCCCCGGCTAAGCAATTTTACCGGGTCGCCCGGTTCTTTTTTTAACCAGCCCGGTTCTTTTTACACTTCCAGCTGGAGCTCAGCAGCGGCTTTTTGGACAAGATCACGCCGTGTTACGCTTCCAGAGCCCCACCTAAGCAATTTTACCGGGTCGCCCGGTTCTTTTTTTAACCAGCCCGGTTCTTTTTTTAACCAACCCGGTTCTTTTTACACTTCCAGCTGGAGCTCAGCAGCGGCTTTTTGGACAAGATCACGCCGTGTTAGGCTTCCAGAGCCCCGGCTAAGCAATTTTACCGGCCCGCCTGGTTCTTTTTTTAACCAGCCCGGTTCTTTTTACACTTCAAGCTGGAGCTCACGAGCGGCTTTTTGGACAAGATCACGCCGTGTTAGGCTTCCAGAGCCCCGGTTAAGCAATTTTACCGGGTCGCCCGGTTCTTTTTTGAACCAGCCCGGTTCTTTTTTGAACCGGCCCGGTTCTTTTTACACTTCCAGCTGGAGCTCACGAGCGGCTTTTTGGACAAGATCACGCCGTGTTAGGCTTCCAGAGCCTCGGCTAAGCCATTTTACCGGCCCGCCCGGTTCTTTTTTGAACCAGCCCGGTTCTTTTTTTAACGAGCCCGGTTCTTTTAACACTTCCAGCTGGAGCTCACGAACGGCTTTTTGGACAAGATCACGCCGTGTTAGGCTTCCAGAGCCCCAGCTAAGAAATTTTACCGGCCCGCCCGGTTCTTTTTTTAACCGGCTCGGTTTTTTTTACACTTCCAGCTGGAGCTCAGCAGCGGCTTTTTGGGCAAGATCACGCCGGGTTAGGCTTCCAGGACCCCGGCTAAGCAATTCCACCGGGCCGCCCGGTTCTTTTTTTTATCCAGCCCCGGTTCTTTTTACACTTCCAGCTGGAGCTCGGGAGCGGCTTTTTGCACAAGATCACGCCGGGTTAGGCTTCCAGGACCCCGGCTAAGCAGATCAACTTTATACTCCCTAGCCCCCAACAGCCCTTTTTTTTTTAAATAAAAAAATTAACTAGAGTGACGGGAGAGCGGCATTTCAGAAAACGTGCTTATCTCGGCGAGAAAAAGCGATTTTGGCAATAAAATTTAAAACCCGTGTAAAACATAAAGCAAACGATGAAATTGGTTATTTCTTCATGTATAATGATCAACTCGATACTCCCTAGCCCCCAACAGCCTTTTTTTTCCATAACACTTTAACCAGAGTGACGGGAGAGCGGCATTTCAGAAAACGTGCTTATCTCGGCGAGAAAAAGCGATTTCGGCAATAAAATTTAAAACGCGTGTAAAACATAAACCAAACGATGAAATTGGTTATTTCTTCATGTATAATGATCAACTCGATACTCCCTAGCCCCCAACAGCCTTTTTTTTTCATAACACTTTAACCAGAGTGACGGGAGAGCGGCATTTCAGAAAACGTGCTTATCTCGGCGAGAAAAAGCGATTTCGGCAATAAAATTTAAAACGCGTGTAAAACATAAACCAAACGATGAAATTGGTTATTTCTTCATGTATAATGATCAACTCGATACTCCCTAGCCCCCAACAGCCTTTTTATTCATAACACTTTAACCAGAGTGACGGGAGAGCGGCATTTCAGAAAACGTGCTTATCTCGGCGAGAAAAAGCGATTTCGGCAATAAAATTTAAAACGCGTGTAAAACATAAACCAAACGATGAAATTGGTTATTTCTTCATGTATAATGATCAATTCGATACTCCCTAGCCCCCAACAGCCTTTTTTTTCATAACACTTTCACCAGAGTGACGGGAGAGCGGCATTTCAGAAAACGTGCTTATCTCGGCGAGAAAAAGCGATTTCGGCAATAAAATTTAAAACGCGTGTAAAACATAAACTAAACGATGCAATTGGTTATTTCTTTATGTATAATGATCAACTCGATACTCCCTAGCCCCCAACAGCCTTTTTTTTCATAACACTTTAACCAGAGTGACGGGAGAGCGGCATTTCAGAAAACGTGCTTATCTCGGCGAGAAAAAGCGATTTCGGCAATAAAATTTAAAACGCGTGTAAAACATAAACCAAACGATGAAATTGGTTATTTCTTCATGTATAATGATCAACTCGATACTCCCTAGCCCCAACAGCCTTTTTTTTCACAACACTTTAACCAGAGTGACGGGAGAGCGGCATTTCAGAAAACGTGCTTATCTCGGCGAGAAAAAGCGATTTCGGCAATAAAATTTAAAACGCGTTTAAAACATAAACCAAACGAGGAAATTGGTTATTTCTTCATGTATAATGATCAACTCGATACTCCCTAGCCCCCAACAGCCTTTTTTTTCATAACACTTTAACCAGAGTGACGGGAGAGCGGCATTTCAGAAAACGTGCTTATCTCGGCGAGAAAAAGCGATTTCGGCAATAAAATTTAAAACGCGTGTAAAACATAAACCAAACGATGAAATTGGTTATTTCTTCATGTATAATGATCAACTCGATACTCCCTAGCCCCCAACAGCCTTTTTTTTCATAACACTTTAACCAGAGTGACGGGAGAGCGGCATTTCAGAAAACATGCTTATCTCGGCGAGAAAAAGCGATTTCGGCAATAAAATTTAAAACGCGTGTAAAACATAAACCAAACGATGAAATTGGTTATTTCTTCATGTATAATGATCAACTCGATACTCCCTAGCCCCCAACAGCCTTTTTTTTCATAACACTTTAACCAGAGTGACGGGAGAGCGGCATTTCAGAAAACGTGCTTATCTCGGCGAGAAAAAGCGATTTCGGGAATAAAATTTAAAACGCGTGTAAAACATAAACCAAACGATGAAATTGGTTATTTCTTCATGTATAATGATCAACTCGATACTCCCTAGCCCCCAACAGCCTTTTTTTTCATAACACTTTAAACAGAGTTACGGGAGAGCAGCATTTCAGAAAACGTGCTTATCTCGGCGAGAAAAAGCGATTTCGGCAATAAAATTTAAAACGCGTGTAAAACATAAACCAAACGATGAAATTGGTTATTTCTTCATGTATAATGATCAACTCGATACTCCCTAGCCCCCAACAGCCTTTTTTTTCATAACACTTTAACCAGAGTGACGGGAGAGCGGCATTTCAGAAAACGTGCTTATCTCGGCGAGAAAAAGCGATTTCGGCAATAAAATTTAAAACGCGTGTAAAACATAAACCAAACGATGAAATTGGTTATTTCTTCATGTATAATGATCAACTCGATACTCCCTAGCCCCCAACAGCCTTTTTTTTCATAACACTTTAACCAGAGTGACGGGAGAGCAGCATTTCAGAAAACGTGCTTATCTCGGCGAGAAAAAGCGATTTCGGCAATAAAATTTAAAACGCGTGTGAAACATAAACCAAACGATGAAATTGGTTATTTCTTCATGTATAATGATCAACTCGATACTCCCTAGCCCCCAACAGCCTTTTTTTTCATAACACTTTAACCAGAGTGACGGGAGAGCGGCATTTCAGAAAACGTGCTTATCTCGGCGAGAAAAAGCGATTTCGGCAATAAAATTTAAAACGCGTGTAAAACATAAACCAAACGATGAAATTGGTTATTTCTTCATGTATAATGATCAACTCGATACTCCCTAGCCCCCAACAGCCTTTTTTTTCATAACACTTTAACCAGAGTGACGGGAGAGCGGCATTTCAGAAAACGTGCTTCTCTCGGCGAGAAAAAGCGATTTCGGCAATAAAATTTAAAACGCGTGTAAAACATAAACCAAACGATGAAATTGGTTATTTCTTCATGTATAATGATCAACTCGATACTCCCTAGCCCCCAACAGCCTTTTTTTTCATAACACTTTAACCAGAGTGACGGGAGAGTGGCATTTCAGAAAACGTGCTTATCTCGGCCAGAAAAAGCGATTTCGGCAATAAAATTTAAAACGCGTGTAAAACATAAACCAAACGATGCAATTGGTTATTTCTTCATGTATAATGATCAACTCGATACTCCCTAGCCCCCAACAGCCTTTTTTTTCATAACACTTTAACCAGAGTTACGGGAGAGCGGCATTTCAGAAAACGTGCTTATCTCGGCGAGAAAAAGCGATTTCGGCAATAAAATTTAAAACGCGTGTAAAACATAAACCAAACGATGAAATTGGTTATTTCTTCATGTATAATGATCAACTCGATACTCCCTAGCCCCCAACAGCCTTTTTTTTTTTCATAACACTTTAACCAGAGTGACGGGAGAGCGGCATTTCAGAAAACGTGCTTATCTCGGCG
Source organism: Syngnathus leptorhynchus (assembly GCF_054491065.1). NCBI lineage: Eukaryota > Metazoa > Chordata > Actinopteri > Syngnathiformes > Syngnathidae > Syngnathus > Syngnathus leptorhynchus. Next base: position 3,979,192 of record NC_141195.1, on the reverse strand, counting down.
AGAAAAAGCGATTTCGGCAATAAAATTTAAAACGCGTGTAAAACATAAACCAAACGATGAAATTGCTTATTTCTTCATGTATAATGATCAACTCGATACTCCCTAGCCCCCAACAGCCTTTTTTTTCATAACACTTTAACCAGAGTGACGGGAGAGCGGCATTTCAGAAAACGTGCTTATCTCGGCGAGAAAAAGCGATTTCGGCAATAAAATTTAAAACGCGTGTAAAACATAAACCAAACGATGAAATTGGTTATTTCTTCATGTATAATGATCAACTCGATACTCCCCAGCCCCCAACAGCCTTTTTTTTCATAACACTTTAACCAGAGTGACGGGAGAGCGGCATTTCAGAAAACGTGCTTATCTCGGCGAGAAAAAGCGATTTCGGCAATAAAATTTAAAACGCGTGTAAAATATAAACCAAACGATGAAATTGGTTATTTCTTCATGTATAATGATCAACTCGATACTCCCTAGCCCCCAACAGCCTTTTTTTTCGTAAAACTTTAACCAGAGTGACGGGAAAGCGGCATTTCAGAAAACGTGCTTATCTCGGCGAGAAAAAGCGATTTCGGCAATAAAATTTAAAACGCGTGTAAAACATAAACCAAACGATGAAATTGGTTATTTCTTCATGTATAATGATCAACTCGATACTCCCTAGCCCCCAACAGCCTTTTTTTTCATAACACTTTAACCAGAGTGACGGGAGAGCGGCATTTCAGAAAACGTGCTTATCTCGGCGAGAAAAAGCGATTTCGGCAATAAAATTTAAAACGCGTGTAAAACATAAACCAAACGATGAAATTGGTTATTTCTTCATGTATAATGATCAACTCGATACTCCCTAGCCCCCAACAGCCTTTTTTTTCATAACACTTTAACCAGAGTGACGGGAGAGCGGCATTTCAGAAAACATGCTTATCTCGGCGAGAAAAAGCGATTTCGGCAATAAAATTTAAAATGCGTGTAAAACATAAACCAAACGATGAAATTGGTTATTTCTTCATGTATAATGATCAACTCGATACTCCCTAGCCCCCAACAGCCTTTTTTTTCATAACACTTTAACCAGAGTGACGGGAGAGCGGCATTTCAGAAAACGTGCTTATCTCGGCGAGAAAAAGCGATTTCGGCAATAAAATTTAAAACGCGTGTAAAACATAAACCAAACGATGAAATTGGTTATTTCTTCATGTATAATGATCAACTCGATACTCCCTAGCCCCCAACAGCCTTTTTTTTCACAACACTTTAACCAGAGTGACGGGAGAGCGGCATTTCAGAAAACGTGCTTATCTCGGCGAGAAAAAGCGATTTCGGCAATAAAATTTATAACGCGTGTAAAACATAAACCACACGATGAAATTGGTTATTTCTTCATGTATAATGATCAACTCGAGTCGAGCTCCAGGGAGAGAGGCTGATTTTTCGCTTTTTGAGGCCGACCGACGAACCGGCGCGGGGCGGACTCAAAAGCCCGCAGATCCGTAGGCACTTAGAAAAGTTTCGCCTTTGGCTGAGAGCTCCAAGGGGAGAGGCTGGTTTTGCATTATTTCAGGCCGGCTGGAGAACCGGCGCGGGACGGACGCACAATCCCCGCAGAGCCGTGGGCACTTAGAACATTTTCGCCAAGTTGGCTGTGAGCGCCTGGTACCTAATATGGAAGTATAGAGGCCGACTTTCGGGCAAGATCACGCCGGGTTAGGCTTCCAGGACCCCGGCTAAGCAATTTTACCGGGCCGCCCGGTTCTTTTTTTTAACCAGCCCAGTTCTTTTTACACTTCCAGCTGGAGCTCAGCAGCGGCTTTTTGCGCAAGATCACGCCGAGTTAGGCTTCCAGGACCTCGGATAAGCAATTCTACCGGGCCGCCCGGTTCTTTTTTTGAACCAGCCCGGTTCTTTTTACACTTCCAGCTGGAGCTCACGAGCGGCTTTTTGGACAAGATCACGCCGGGTTAGGCTTCCAGAGCCCCGGCTAAGCAATTTTACCGGCCCGCCCGGTTCTTTTTTTTTTAACCAGCCCGGTTCTTTTTACACTTCCAGCTGGAGCTCAGCAGCGGCTTTTTGGACAATATCACGCCGGGTTAGGCTTCCAGGACCCCGGCTAAGCAATTTTACCGGGCCGCCCGGTTCTTTTTTTTTTTTAGCCAGCCCGGTTCTTTTTACACTTCCAGCTGGAGCTCACGAGCGGCTTTTTGGACAAGATCACGCCGGGTTAGGCTTCCAGAGCCCCGGCTAAGCAATTTTACCGGGTCGCCCGGTTCTTTTTTTAACCAGCCCGGTTCTTTTTTTAACCAGCCCGGTTCTTTTTACACTTCCAGCTGGAGCTCAGCAGCGCCTTTTTGCACAGTATCACGCCGGGTTAGGCTTCCAGGACCCCGGCTAAGCAATTTTACCGGGCCGCCCGGTTCTTTTTTTTAACCAGCCCGGTTCTTTTTACACTTCCAGCTGGAGCTCAGCAGCGGCTTTTTGGACAAGATCACGCCGTGTTAGGCTTCCAGAGCCCCGGCTAAGCAATTTTACCGGCCCGCCCGGTTCTTTTTTGAACCAGCCCGGTTCTTTTTTGAACCAGCCCGGTTCTTTTTACACTTCCAGCTGGAGCTCACGAGCAGCTTTTTGGACAAGATAACGCCGTGTTAGGCTTCCAGAGCCCCGGCTAAGCAATTTTACCGGGTCGCCCGGTTCTTTTTTGAACCAGCCCGGTTCTTTTTACACTTCCAGCTGGAACTCACGAGCGGCTTTTTGGACAAGATCACGCCGTGTTAGGCTTCCAGAGCCTCGGATAAGCCATTTTACCGGCCCGCCCGGTTCTTTTTTTAACCGGCCCGGTTCTTTTTACACTTCCAGCTGGAGCTCAGCAGCGGCTTTTTGGGCGAGATCACGCCGGTTAGGCTTCAAGGACCCCGGCTAAGCAATTCCACCCGGTTCTTTTTACACTTCCAGCTGGAGCTCGGGAGCGGCTTTTTGCACGAGATCACGCCGGGTTAGGCTTCCAGGACCCCGGCTAAGCAGATCAACTTGATACTCCCTAGCCCCCAACAGCCCTTTTTTTTTTTTTTTTTTTTAATAAAAAATTAACTAGAGTGACGGGAGAGCGGCATTTCAGAAAACGTGCTTATCTCGGCGAGAAAAAGCGATTTCGGCAATAAAATTTAAAACGCTTGTAAAACATAAACCAAACGATGAAATTGGTTATTTCTTCATGTATAATGATCAACTCGATACTCCCTAGCCCCCAACAGCCTTTTTTTTCATAACACTTTAACCAGAGTGACGGGAGAGCGGCATTTCAGAAAACGTGCTTATCTCGGCGAGAAAAAGCGATTTCGGCAATAAAATTTAAAACGCGTGTAAAACATAAACCAAACGATGAAATTGGTTATTTCTTCATGTATAATGATCAACTCGATACTCCCTAGCCCCCAACAGCCTTTTTCTTCATAACACTTTAACCAGAGTGACGGGAGAGCGGCATTTCAGAAAATGTGCTTATCTCGGCGAGAAAAAGCGATTTCGGCAATAAAATTTAAAACGCGTGTAAAACATAAACCAAACGATGAAATTGGTGATTTCTTCATGTATAATGATCAACTCGACACTCCCTAGCCCCCAACAGACTTTTTTTTCATAACACTTTAACCAGAGTGACGGGAGAGCGGCATTTCAGAAAACGTGCTTATCTCGGCGAGAAAAAGCGATTTCGGCAATAAAATTTAAAACGCGTGTAAAACATAAACCAAACGATGAAATTGGTTATTTCTTCATGTATAATGATCAACTCGATACTCCCTAGCCCCCAACAGCCTTTTTTTTCATAACACTTTAACCAGAGTGACGGGAGAGCGGCATTTCAGAAAACGTGCTTATCTCGGCGAGAAAAAGCGATTTCGGCAATAAAATTTAAAACGCGTGTAAAACATAAACCAAACGATGAAATTGGTGATTTCTTCATGTATAATGATCAACTCGATACTCCCTAGCCCCCAACAGCCTTTTTTTTCATAACACTTTAACCAGAGTGACGGGAGAGCGGCATTTCAGAAAACGTGCTTATCTCGGCGAGAAAAAGCGATTTCGGCAATAAAATTTAAAACGCGTGTAAAACATAAACCAAACGATGAAATTGGTTATTTCTTCATGTATAATGATCAACTCGATACTCCCTAGCCCCCAACAGCCTTTTTTTTCATAACACTTTAACCAGAGTGACGGGAGAGCGGCATTTCAGAAAACGTGCTTATCTCGGCGAGAAAAAGCGATTTCGGCAATAAAATTTAAAACGCGTGTAAAACATAAACCAAACGATGAAATTGCTTATTTCTTCATGTATAATGATCAACTCGATACTCCCTAGCCCCCAACAGCCTTTTTTTTCATAACACTTTAACCAGAGTGACGGGAGAGCGGCATTTCAGAAAACGTGCTTATCTCGGCGAGAAAAAAAGATTTCGGCAATAAAATTTAAAACGCGTGTAAAACATAAACCAAACGATGAAATTGGTTATTTCTTCATGTATAATGATCAACTCGATATTCCCTAGCCCCCAACACCCTTTTTTTTCATAACACTTTAACCAGAGTGACGGGAGAGCGGCATTTCAGAAAACGTGCTTATCTCGGCGAGAAAAAGCGATTTCGGCAATAAAATTTAAAACGCGTGTAAAACATAAACCAAACGATGAAATTGGTTATTTCTTCATGTATAATGATCAACTCGATACTCCCTAGCCCCCAACAGCCTTTTTTTTCATAACACTTTAACCAGAGTGACGGGAGAGCGGCATTTCAGAAAACGTGCTTATCTCGGCGAGAAAAAGCGATTTCGGCAATAAAATTTAAAACGCGTGTAAAACATAAACCAAACGATGAAATTGGTTATTTCTTCATGTATAATGATCAACTCGATACTCCCTAGCCCCCAAAAGCCTTTTTTTTCATAACACTTTAAACAGAGTGACGGGAGAGCGGCATTTCAGAAAACGTGCTTATCTCGGCGAGAAAAAGCGATTTCGGCAATAAAATTTAAAACGCGTGTAAAACATAAACCAAACGATGAAATTGGTTATTTCTTCATGTATAATGATCAACTCGATACTCCCTAGCCCCCAACAGCCTTTTTTTTCATAACACTTTAACCAGAGTGACGGGAGAGCGGCATTTCAGAAAACGTGCTTATCTCGGCGAGAAAAAGCGATTTCGGCAATAAAATTTAAAACGCGTGTAAATTATAAACCAAACGATGAAATTGGTTATTTCTTCATGTATAATGATCAACTCGATACTCCCTAGCCCCCAACAGCCTTTTTTTTCATAACACTTTAACCAGAGTGACGGGAGAGCGGCATTTCAGAAAACGTGCTTATCTCGGCGAGAAAAAGCGATTTCGGCAATAAAATTTAAAACGCGTGTAAAACATAAACCAAACGATGAAATTGGTTATTTCTTCATGTATAATGATCAACTCGATACTCCCTAGCCCCCAACAGCCTTATCTTTCATAACACTTTAACCAGAGTGACGGGAGAGCGGCATTTCAGAAAACGTGCTTATCTCGGCGAGAAAAAGCGATTTCGGCAATAAAATTTAAAACGCGTGTAAAACATAAACCAAACGATGAAATTGGTTATTTCTTCATGTATAATGATCAACTCGATACTCCCTAGGCCCCAACAGCCTTTTTTTTTCATAACACATTAACCAGAGTGACGGGAGAGCGGCATTTCAGAAAACGTGCTTATCTCGGCGAGAAAAAGCGATTTCGGCAATAAAATTTAAAACGCGTGTAAAACATAAACCAAACGATGAAATTGGTTATTTCTTCATGTATAATGATCAACTCGATACTCCCTAGCCCCCAACAGCCTTTTTTTTCATAACACTTTAACCAGAGTGACGGGAGAGCGACATTTCAGAAAACGTGCTTATCTCGGCGAGAAAAAGCGATTTCGGCAATAAAATTTAAAACGCGTGTAAAACATAAACCAAACGATGAAATTGGTTATTTCTTCATGTATAATGATCAACTCGATACTCCCTAGCCCCCAACAGCCTTTTTTTTCATAACACTTTAACCAGAGTGACGGGAGAGCGGCATTTCAGAAAACGTGCTTATCTCGGCGAGAAAAAGCGATTTCGGCAATAAAATTTAAAACGCGTGTAAAACATAAACCAAACGATGAAATTGGTTATTTCTTCATGTATAATGATCAACTCGATACTCCCTAGCCCCCAACAGCCTTATTTTTCATAACACTTTAACCAGAGTGACGGGAGAGCGGCATTTCAGAAAACGTGCTTATCTCGGCGAGAAAAAGCGATTTCGGCAATAAAATTTAAAACGCGTGTAAAACATAAACCAAACGATGAAATTGGTTATTTCTTCATGTATAATGATCAACTCGATACTCCCTAGCCCCCAACAGTCTTTTTTTTTCATAACACTTTAACCAGAGTGACGGGAGAGCGGCATTTCAGAAAACGTGCTTATCTCGGCGAGAAAAAGCGATTTCGGCAATAAAATTTAAAACGCGTGTAAAACATAAACCAAACGATGAAATTGGTTATTTCTTCATGTATAATGATCAACTCGATACTCCCTAGCCCCCAACAGCCTTTTTTTTCATAACACTTTAACCAGAGTGACGGGAGAGCAGCATTTCAGAAAACGTGCTTATCTCGGCGAGAAAAAGCGATTTCGGCAATAAAATTTAAAACGCGTGTGAAACATAAACCAAACGATGAAATTGGTTATTTCTTCATGTATAATGATCAACTCGATACTCCCTAGCCCCCAACAGCCTTTTTTTTCATAACACTTTAACCAGAGTGACGGGAGAGCGGCATTTCAGAAAACGTGCTTATCTCGGCGAGAAAAAGCGATTTCGGCAATAAAATTTAAAACGCGTGTAAAACATAAACCAAACGATGAAATTGGTTATTTCTTCATGTATAATGATCAACTCGATACTCCCTAGCCCCCAACAGCCTTTTTTTTCATAAAACCTTAACCAGAGTGACGGGAGAGCAGCATTTCAGAAAACGTGCTTATCTCGGCGAGAAAAAGCGATTTCGGCAATAAAATTTAAAACGCGTGTAAAACATAAACCAAACGATGAAATTGGTTATTTCTTCATGTATAATGATCAACTCGATACTCCCTAGCCCCCAACAGCCTTTTTTTTCATAACACTTTAACCAGAGTGACGGGAGAGCGGCATTTCAGAAAACGTGCTTGTCTCGGCGAGAAAAAGCGATTTCGGCAATAAAATTTAAAACGCGTGTAAAACATAAACCAAACGATGAAATTGGTTATTTCTTCATGTATAATGATCAACTCGATACTCCCTAGCCCCCAACAGCCTTTTTTTTCATAACACTTTAACCAGAGTGACGGGAGAGCGGCATTTCAGAAAACGTGCTTATCTCGGCGAGAAAAAGCGATTTCGGCAATAAAATTTAAAACGCGTGTAAAACATAAACCAAACGATGAAATTGGTTATTTCTTCATGTATAATGATCAACTCGATACTCCCTAGCCCCCAACAGCCTTTTTTTTTCATAACACTTTAACCAGAGTGACGGGAGAGCGGCATTTCAGAAAACGTGCTTATCTCGGCGAGAAAAAGCGATTTTGGCAATAAAATTTAAAACGCGTGTAAAACATAAACCAAACGATGAAATTGGTTATTTCTTCATGTATAATGATCAACTCGATACTCCCTAGCCCCCAACAGCCTTTTTTTTCATAACACTTTAACCAGAGTGACGGGAGAGCGGCATTTCAGAAAACGTGCTTATCTCGGCGAGAAAAAGCGATTTCGGCAATAAAATTTAAAACGCGTGTAAAACATAAACCAAACGATGAAATTGGTTATTTCTTCATGTATAATGATCAACTCGATACTCCCTAGCCCCCAACAGCCTTTTTTTTCATAACACTTTAACCAGAGTGACGGGAGAGCGGCATTTCAGAAAACGTGCTTATCTCGGCGAGAAAAAGCGATTTCGGCAATAAAATTTAAAACGCGTGTAAAACATAAACCAAACGATGAAATTGGTTATTTCTTCATGTATAATGATCAACTCGATACTCCCTAGCACCCAACAGCCTTTTTTTTCATAACACTTTAACCAGAGTGACGGGAGAGCGGCATTTCAGAAAACGTGCTTATCTCGGCGAGAAAAAGCGATTTCGGCAATAAAATTTAAAACGCGTGTAAAACATAAACTAAACGATGAAATTGGTTATTTCTTCATGTATAATGATCAACTCGATACTCCCTAGCCCCCAAAAGCCTTTTTTTTCATAACACTTTAAACAGAGTGACGGGAGAGCGGCATTTCAGAAAACGTGCTTATCTCGGCGAGAAAAAGCGATTTCGGCAATAAAATTTAAAACGCGTGTAAAACATAAACCAAACGATGAAATTGGTTATTTCTTCATGTATAATGATCAACTCGATACTCCCTAGCCCCCAACAGCCTTTTTTTTCATAACACTTTAACCAGAGTGACGGGAGAGCGGCATTTCAGAAAACGTGCTTATCTCGGCGAGAAAAAGCGATTTCGGCAATAAAATTTAAAACGCGTGTAAATTATAAACCAAACGATGAAATTGGTTATTTCTTCATGTATAATGATCAACTCGATACTCCCTAGCCCCCAACAGCCTTTTTTTTCATAACACTTTAACCAGAGTGACGGGAGAGCGTCATTTCAGAAAATGTGCTTATCTCGGCGAGAAAAAGCGATTTCGGCAATAAAATTTAAAACGCGTGTAAAACATAAACCAAACGATGAATTTGGTTATTTCTTCATGTATAATGATCAACTCGACACTCCCTAGCCCCCAACAGACTTTTTTTTCATAACACTTTAACCAGAGTGACGGGAGAGCGGCATTTCAGAAAACGTGCTTATCTCGGCGAGAAAAAGCGATTTCGGCAATAAAATTTAAAACGCGTGTAAAACATAAACCAAACGATGAAATTGGTTATTTCTTCATGTATAATGATCAACTCGATACTCCCTAGCCCCCAACAGCCTTTTTTTTCATAACACTTTAACCAGAGTGACGGGAGAGCGGCATTTCAGAAAACGTGCTTATCTCGGCGAGAAAAAGCGATTTCGGCAATAAAATTTAAAACGCGTGTAAAACATAAACCAAACGATGAAATTGGTGATTTCTTCATGTATAATGATCAACTCGATACTCCCTAGCCCCCAACAGCCTTTTTTTTCATAACACTTTAACCAGAGTGACGGGAGAGCGGCATTTCAGAAAACGTGCTTATCTCGGCGAGAAAAAGCGATTTCGGCAATAAAATTTAAAACGCGTGTAAAACATAAACCAAACGATGAAATTGGTTATTTCTTCATGTATAATGATCAACTCGATACTCCCTAGCCCCCAACAGCCTTTTTTTTCATAACACTTTAACCAGAGTGACGGGAGAGCGGCATTTCAGAAAACGTGCTTATCTCGGCGAGAAAAAGCGATTTCGGCAATAAAATTTAAAACGCGTGTAAAACATAAACCAAACGATGAAATTGCTTATTTCTTCATGTATAATGATCAACTCGATACTCCCTAGCCCCCAACAGCCTTTTTTTTCATAACACTTTAACCAGAGTGACGGGAGAGCGGCATTTCAGAAAACGTGCTTATCTCGGCGAGAAAAAGCGATTTCGGCAATAAAATTTAAAACGCGTGTAAAACATAAACCAAACGATGAAATTGGTTATTTCTTCATGTATAATGATCAACTCGATACTCCCTAGCCCCCAACAGCCTTTTTTTTTATAACACTTTAACCAGAGTGACGGGAGAGCGGCATTTCAGAAAATGTGCTTATCTCGGCGAGAAAAAGCGATTTCGGCAATAAAATTTAAAACGCGTGTAAAACATAAACCAAACGATGAAATTGGTTATTTCTTCATGTATAATGATCAACTCGACACTCCCTAGCCCCCAACAGACTTTTTTTTCATAACACTTTAACCAGAGTGACGGGAGAGCGGCATTTCAGAAAACGTGCTTATCTCGGCGAGAAAAAGCGATTTCGGCAATAAAATTTAAAACGCGTGTAAAACATAAACCAAACGATGAAATTGGTTATTTCTTCATGTATAATGATCAACTCGATACTCCCTAGCCCCCAACAGCCTTTTTTTTCATAACACTTTAACCAGAGTGACGGGAGAGCGGCATTTCAGAAAACGTGCTTATCTCGGCGAGAAAAAGCGATTTCGGCAATAAAATTTAAAACGCGTGTAAAACATAAACCAAACGATGAAATTGGTTATTTCTTCATGTATAATGATCAACTCGATACTCCCTAGCCCCCAACAGCCTTTTTTTTCACAACACTTTAACCAGAGTGACGGGAGAGCGGCATTTCAGAAAGCGTGCTTATCTCGGCGAAAAAAAGCGATTTCGGCAATAAAATTTAAAACGCGTGTAAAACATAAACCAAACGATGAAATTGGTTATTTCTTCATGTATAATGATCAACTCGATACTCCCTAGCCCCCAACAGCCTTTTTTTTCATAACACTTTAACCAGAGTGACGGGAGAGCGGCATTTCAGAAAACGTGCTTATCTCGGCGAGAAAAAGCGATTTCGGCAATAAAATTTAAAACGCGTGTAAAACATAAACCAAACGATGAAATTGGTTATTTCTTCATGTATAATGATCAATTCGATACTCCCTAGCCCCCAACAGCCTTTTTTTTTCATAACACTTTAACCAGAGTGACGGGAGAGCGGCATTTCAGAAAACGTGCTTATCTCGGCGAGAAAAAGCGATTTCGGCAATAAAATTTAAAACGCGTGTAAAACATAAACCAAACGATGAAATTGGTTATTTCTTCATGTATAATGATCAACTCGATACTCCCTAGCCCCCAACAGCCTTTTTTTTCATAACACTTTAACCAGAGTGACGGGAGAGCGGAATTTCAGAAAACGTGCTTATCTCGGCGAGAAAAAGCGATTTTGGCAATAAAATTTAAAACGCGTGTAAAACATAAACCAAACGATGAAATTGGTTATTTCTTCATGTATAATGATCAACTCGATACTCCCTAGCCCCCAACAGCCTTTTTTTTCATAACACTTTAACCAGAGTGACGGGAGAGCGGCATTTCAGAAAACGTGCTTATCTCGGCGAGAAAAATCGATTTCGGCAATAAAATTTAAAACGCGTGTAAAACATAAACCAAACGATGAAATTGGTTATTTCTTCATGTATAATGATCAACTCGAAACTCCCTAGCCCCCAACAGCCTTTTTTTTCATAACACTTTAACCAGAGTGACGGGAGAGCGGCATTTCAGAAAACGTGCTTATCTCGGCGAGAAAAAGCGATTTCGGCAATAAAATTTAAAACGCGTGTAAAACATAAACCAAACGATATAATTGGTTATTTCTTCATGTATAATGATCAACTCGATACTCCCTAGCCCCCAACAGCCTTTTTTTTCATAACACTTTAACCAGAGTGACGGGAGAGCGGCATTTCAGAAAACGTGCTTATCTCGGCGAGAAAAAGCGATTTCGGCAATAAAATTTAAAAAGCGTGTAAAACATAAACCAAACGATGAAATTGGTTATTTCTTCATGTATAATGATCAACTCGATACTCCCTAGCCCCCAACAGCCTTTTTTTTCATAACACTTTAACAGGAGTGACGGGAGAGCGGCATTTCAGAAAACGTGCTTATCTCGGCGAGAAAAAGCGATTTCGGCAATAAAATTTAAAACGCGTTTAAAACACAAACCAAACGATGAAATTGGTTATTTCTTCATGTATAATGATCAACTCGATACTCCCTAGCCCCCAACAGCCTTTCTTTTCATAACACTTTAACCAGAGTGACGGGAGAGCGGCATTTCAGAAAACGTGCTTATCTCGGCGAGAAAAAGCGATTTCGGCAATAAAATTTAAAACACGTGTAAAACATAAACCAAACGATGAAATTGGTTATTTCTTCATGTATAATGATCAACTCGATACTCCCTAGCCCCCAACAGCCTTTTTTTTCATAACACTTTAACCAGAGTGACGGGAGAGCGGCATTTCAGAAAACGTGCTTATCTCGGCGAGAAAAAGCGATTTCGGCGATAAAATTTAAAACGCGTGTAAAACATAAACCAAACGATGAAATTGGTTATTTCTTCATGTATAATGATCAACTCGATACTCCCTAGCCCCTAACAGCCTTTTTTTTCATATCACTTTAACCAGAGTGACGGGAGAGCGGCATTTCAGAAAACGTGCTTATCTGGGCGAAAAAAAAGCGATTTCGGCAATAAAATTTAAAACGCGTGTAAAACATAAACCAAACGATGAAATTGGTTATTTCTTAATGTATAATGATCAACTCGATACTCCCTAGCCCCCAACAGCCTTTTTTTTCATAACACTTTAACCAGAGTGACGGGAGAGCGGAATTTCAGAAAGCGTGCTTATCTCGGCGAGAAAAAGCGATTTCGGCAATAAAATTTAAAACGCGTGTAAAACATAAACCAAACGATGAAATTGGTTATTTCTTCATGTATAATGATCAACTCGATACTCCCTAGCCCCCAACAGCCTTTTTTTTTTATAACACTTTAACCAGAGTGACGGGAGAGCGGCATTTCAGAAAACGTGCTTATCTCGGCGAGAAAAAGCGATTTCGGCAATAAAATTTAAAACGCGTGTAAAACATAAACCAAACGATGAAATTGGTTATTTCTTCATGTATAATGATCAACTCGATACTCCCTAGCCCCCAACAGCCTTTTTTTTTCATAACACTTTAACCAGAGTGACGGGAGAGCGGCATTTCAGAAAACGTGCTTATCTCGGCGAGAAAAAGCGATTTCGGCAATAAAATTTAAAACGCGTGTAAAACATAAACCAAACGATGAAATTGGTTATTTCTTCATGTATAATGATCAACTCGATACTCCCTAGCCCCCAACAGCCTTTTTTTTCATAACACTTTAACCAGAGTGACGGGAGAGCGGCATTTCAGAGAACGTGCTTATCTCGGCGAGAAAAAGCGATTTCGGCAATAAAATTTAAAACGCGTGTAAAACATAAATCAAACGATGAAATTGGTTATTTCTTCATGTATAATGATCAACTCGATACTCCCTAGCCCCCAACAGCCTTTTTTTTCATAACACTTTAACCAGAGTGACGGGGGAGCGGCATTTCAGAAAACGTGCTTATCTCGGCGAGAAAAAGCGATTTCGGCAATAAAATTTAAAACGCGTGTAAAACATAAACCAAACGATGAAATTGGTTATTTCTTCATGTATAATGATCAACTCGATACTCCCTAGCCCCCAAAAGCCTTTTTTTTCATAACACTTTAAACAGAGTGACGGGAGAGCGGCATTTCAGAAAACGTGCTTATCTCGGCGAGAAAAAGCGATTTCGGCAATAAAATTTAAAACGCGTGTAAAACATAAACCAAACGATGAAATTGGTTATTTCTTCATGTATAATGATCAACTCGATACTCCCTAGCCCCCAACAGCCTTTTTTTTCATAACACTTTAACCAGAGTGACGGGAGAGCGGCATTTCAGAAAACGTGCTTATCTCGGCGAGAAAAAGCGATTTCGGCAATAAAATTTAAAACGCGTGTAAATTATAAACCAAACGATGAAATTGGTTATTTCTTCATGTATAATGATCAACTCGATACTCCCTAGCCCCCAACAGCCTTTTTTTTCATAACACTTTAACCAGAGTGACGGGAGAGCGGCATTTCAGAAAATGTGCTTATCTCGGCGAGAAAAAGCGATTTCGGCAATAAAATTTAAAACGCGTGTAAAACATAAACCAAACGATGAAATTGGTTATTTCTTCATGTATAATGATCAACTCGACACTCCCTAGCCCCCAACAGACTTTTTTTTCATAACACTTTAACCAGAGTGACGGGAGAGCGGCATTTCAGAAAACGTGCTTATCTCGGCGAGAAAAAGCGATTTCGGCAATAAAATTTAAAACGCGTGTAAAACATAAACCAAACGATGAAATTGGTTATTTCTTCATGTATAATGATCAACTCGATACTCCCTAGCCCCCAACAGCCTTTTTTTTCATAACACTTTAACCAGAGTGACGGGAGAGCGGCATTTCAGAAAACGTGCTTATCTCGGCGAGAAAAATCGATTTCGGCAATAAAATTTAAAACGCGTGTAAAACATAAACCAAACGATGAAATTGGTTATTTCTTCATGTATAATGATCAACTCGAAACTCCCTAGCCCCCAACAGCCTTTTTTTTCATAACACTTTAACCAGAGTGACGGGAGAGCGGCATTTCAGAAAACGTGCTTATCTCGGCGAGAAAAAGCGATTTCGGCAATAAAATTTAAAACGCGTGTAAAACATAAACCAAACGATATAATTGGTTATTTCTTCATGTATAATGATCAACTCGATACTCCCTAGCCCCCAACAGCCTTTTTTTTCATAACACTTTAACCAGAGTGACGGGAGAGCGGCATTTCAGAAAACGTGCTTATCTCGGCGAGAAAAAGCGATTTCGGCAATAAAATTTAAAAAGCGTGTAAAACATAAACCAAACGATGAAATTGGTTATTTCTTCATGTATAATGATCAACTCGATACTCCCTAGCCCCCAACAGCCTTTTTTTTCATAACACTTTAACAGGAGTGACGGGAGAGCGGCATTTCAGAAAACGTGCTTATCTCGGCGAGAAAAAGCGATTTCGGCAATAAAATTTAAAACGCGTTTAAAACACAAACCAAACGATGAAATTGGTTATTTCTTCATGTATAATGATCAACTCGATACTCCCTAGCCCCCAACAGCCTTTCTTTTCATAACACTTTAACCAGAGTGACGGGAGAGCGGCATTTCAGAAAACGTGCTTATCTCGGCGAGAAAAAGCGATTTCGGCAATAAAATTTAAAACACGTGTAAAACATAAACCAAACGATGAAATTGGTTATTTCTTCATGTATAATGATCAACTCGATACTCCCTAGCCCCCAACAGCCTTTTTTTTCATAACACTTTAACCAGAGTGACGGGAGAGCGGCATTTCAGAAAACGTGCTTATCTCGGCGAGAAAAAGCGATTTCGGCGATAAAATTTAAAACGCGTGTAAAACATAAACCAAACGATGAAATTGGTTATTTCTTCATGTATAATGATCAACTCGATACTCCCTAGCCCCTAACAGCCTTTTTTTTCATATCACTTTAACCAGAGTGACGGGAGAGCGGCATTTCAGAAAACGTGCTTATCTGGGCGAAAAAAAAGCGATTTCGGCAATAAAATTTAAAACGCGTGTAAAACATAAACCAAACGATGAAATTGGTTATTTCTTAATGTATAATGATCAACTCGATACTCCCTAGCCCCCAACAGCCTTTTTTTTCATAACACTTTAACCAGAGTGACGGGAGAGCGGAATTTCAGAAAGCGTGCTTATCTCGGCGAGAAAAAGCGATTTCGGCAATAAAATTTAAAACGCGTGTAAAACATAAACCAAACGATGAAATTGGTTATTTCTTCATGTATAATGATCAACTCGATACTCCCTAGCCCCCAACAGCCTTTTTTTTTTATAACACTTTAACCAGAGTGACGGGAGAGCGGCATTTCAGAAAACGTGCTTATCTCGGCGAGAAAAAGCGATTTCGGCAATAAAATTTAAAACGCGTGTAAAACATAAACCAAACGATGAAATTGGTTATTTCTTCATGTATAATGATCAACTCGATACTCCCTAGCCCCCAACAGCCTTTTTTTTTCATAACACTTTAACCAGAGTGACGGGAGAGCGGCATTTCAGAAAACGTGCTTATCTCGGCGAGAAAAAGCGATTTCGGCAATAAAATTTAAAACGCGTGTAAAACATAAACCAAACGATGAAATTGGTTATTTCTTCATGTATAATGATCAACTCGATACTCCCTAGCCCCCAACAGCCTTTTTTTTCATAACACTTTAACCAGAGTGACGGGAGAGCGGCATTTCAGAGAACGTGCTTATCTCGGCGAGAAAAAGCGATTTCGGCAATAAAATTTAAAACGCGTGTAAAACATAAATCAAACGATGAAATTGGTTATTTCTTCATGTATAATGATCAACTCGATACTCCCTAGCCCCCAACAGCCTTTTTTTTCATAACACTTTAACCAGAGTGACGGGGGAGCGGCATTTCAGAAAACGTGCTTATCTCGGCGAGAAAAAGCGATTTCGGCAATAAAATTTAAAACGCGTGTAAAACATAAACCAAACGATGAAATTGGTTATTTCTTCATGTATAATGATCAACTCGATACTCCCTAGCCCCCAAAAGCCTTTTTTTTCATAACACTTTAAACAGAGTGACGGGAGAGCGGCATTTCAGAAAACGTGCTTATCTCGGCGAGAAAAAGCGATTTCGGCAATAAAATTTAAAACGCGTGTAAAACATAAACCAAACGATGAAATTGGTTATTTCTTCATGTATAATGATCAACTCGATACTCCCTAGCCCCCAACAGCCTTTTTTTTCATAACACTTTAACCAGAGTGACGGGAGAGCGGCATTTCAGAAAACGTGCTTATCTCGGCGAGAAAAAGCGATTTCGGCAATAAAATTTAAAACGCGTGTAAATTATAAACCAAACGATGAAATTGGTTATTTCTTCATGTATAATGATCAACTCGATACTCCCTAGCCCCCAACAGCCTTTTTTTTCATAACACTTTAACCAGAGTGACGGGAGAGCGGCATTTCAGAAAATGTGCTTATCTCGGCGAGAAAAAGCGATTTCGGCAATAAAATTTAAAACGCGTGTAAAACATAAACCAAACGATGAAATTGGTTATTTCTTCATGTATAATGATCAACTCGACACTCCCTAGCCCCCAACAGACTTTTTTTTCATAACACTTTAACCAGAGTGACGGGAGAGCGGCATTTCAGAAAACGTGCTTATCTCGGCGAGAAAAAGCGATTTCGGCAATAAAATTTAAAACGCGTGTAAAACATAAACCAAACAATGAAATTGGTTATTTCTTCATGTATAATGATCAACTCGATACTCCCTAGCCCCCAACAGCCTTTTTTTTCATAACACTTTAACCAGAGTGACGGGAGAGCGGCATTTCAGAAAACGTGCTTATCTCGGCGAGAAAAAGCGATTTCGGCAATAAAATTTAAAACGCGTGTAAAACATAAACCAAACGATGAAATTGGTTATTTCTTCATGTATAATGATCAACTCGATACTCCCTAGCCCCCAACAGCCTTTTTTTTCATAACACTTTAACCAGAGTGACGGGAGAGCGGCATTTCAGAAAACGTGCTTATCTCGGCGAGAAAAAGCGATTTCGGCAATAAAATTTAAAACGCGTGTAAAACATAAACCAAACGATGAAATTGGTTATTTCTTCATGTATAATGATCAACTCGATACTCCCTAGCCCCCAACAGCCTTTTTTTTCATAACACTTTAACCAGAGTGACGGGAGAGCGGCATTTCAGAAAACGTGCTTATCTCGGCGAGAAAAAGCGATTTCGGCAATAAAATTTAAAACGCGTGTAAAACATAAACCAAACGATGAAATTGGTTATTTCTTCATGTATAATGATCAACTCGATACTCCCTAGCCCCCAACAGCCTTTTTTTTCATAACACTTTAACCAGAGTGACGGGAGAGCGGCATTTCAGAAAACGTGCTTATCTCGGCGAGAAAAAGCGATTTCGGCAATAAAATTTAAAACGCGTGTAAAACATAAACCAAACGATGAAATTGGTTATTTCTTCATGTATAATGATCAACTCGATACTCCCTAGCCCCCAACAGCCTTTTTTTTTCATAATACTTTAAACAGAGTGACGGGAGAGCAGCATTTAAGAAAACGTGCTTATCTCGGCGAGAAAAAGCGATTTCGGCAATAAAATTTAAAACGCGTGTAAAACATAAACCAAATTATGAAATTGGTTATTTCTTCATGTATAATGATCAACTCGATACTCCCTAGCCCCCAACAGCCTTTTTTTTCATAACACTTTAACCAGAGTGACGGGAGAGCGGCATTTCAGAAAACGTGCTTATCTCGGCGAGAAAAAGCGATTTCGGCAATAAAATTTAAAACACGTGTAAAACATAAACCAAACGATGAAATTGGTTATTTCTTCATGTATAATGATCAACTCGATACTCCCTAGCCCCCAACAGCCTTTTTTTTCATAACACTTTAACCAGAGTGACGGGAGAGCGGCATTTCAGAAAACGTGCTTATCTCGGCGAGAAAAAGCGATTTTGGCAATAAAATTTAAAACGCGTGTAAAACATAAACCAAACGATGAAATTGGTTATTTCTTCATGTATAACGATCAACTCGATACTCCCTAGCCCCCAACAGCCTTTTTTTTCATAACACTTTAACCAGAGTGACGGGAGAGTGGCATTTCAGAAAACGTGCTTATCTCGGCGAGAAAAAGCGATTTCGGCAATAAAATTTAAAACGCGTGTAAAACATAAACCAAACGATGAAATTGGTTATTTCTTCATGTATAATGATCAACTCGATACTCCCTAGCCCCCAACAGCCTTTTTTTTCATAACACTTTAACCAGAGTGACGGGAGAGCGGCATTTCAGAAAACGTGCTTATCTCGGCGAGAAAAAGCGATTTCGGCAATAAAATTTAAAACGCGTGTAAAACATAAACCAAATGATGAAATTGGTTATTTCTTCATGTATAATGATCAACTCGATACTCCCTAGCCCCCAACAGCCTTTTTTTTCATAACACTTTAACCAGAGTGACGGGAGAGCGGCATTTCAGAAAACGTGCTTATCTCGGCGAGAAAAAGCGATTTCGGCAATAAAATTTAAAACGCGTGTAAAACATAAACCAAACGATGAAATTGGTTATTTCTTCATGTATAATGATCAACTCGATACTCCCTAGCCCCCAACAGCCTTTTTTTTCATAACACTTTAACCAGAGTGACGGGAGAGCGGCATTTCAGAAAACGTGCTTATCTCGGCGAGAAAAAGCGATTTTGGCAATAAAATTTAAAACGCGTGTAAAACATAAACCAAACGATGAAATTGGTTATTTCTTCATGTATAATGATCAACTCGATACTCCCTAGCCCCCAACAGCCTTTTTTTTCATAACACTTTAACCAGAGTGACGGGAGAGCGGCATTTCAGAAAACGTGCTTATCTCGGCGAGAAAAAGCGATTTCGGCAATAAAATTTAAAACACGTGTAAAACATAAACCAAACGATGAAATTGGTTATTTCTTCATGTATAATGATCAACTCGATACTCCCTAGCCCCCAACAGCCTTTTTTTTCATAACACTTTAACCAGAGTGACGGGAGAGCGGCATTTCAGAAAACGTGCTTATCTCGGCGAGAAAAAGCGATTTCGGCAATAAAATTTAAAACGCGTGTAAAACATAAACCAAACGATGAAATTGGTTATTTCTTCATGTATAATGATCAACTCGATACTCCCTAGCCCCCAACAGCCTTTTTTTTCATAACACTTTAACCAGAGTGACGGGAGAGCGGCATTTCAGAAAACGTGCTTATCTCGGCGAGAAAAAGCGATTTCGGCAATAAAATTTAAAACGCGTGTAAAACATAAACCAAACGATGAAATTGGTTATTTCTTCATGTATAATGATCAACTCGATACTCCCTAGCCCCCAACAGCCTTTTTTTTCATAACACTTTAACCAGAGTGACGGGAGAGCGGCATTTCAGAAAACGTGCTTATCTCGGCGAGAAAAAGCGATTTCGGCAATAAAATTTAAAACGCGTGTAAAACATAAACCAAACGATGAAATTGGTTATTTCTTCATGTATAATGATCAACTCGATACTCCCTAGCACCCAACAGCCTTTTTTTTCATAACACTTTAACCAGAGTGACGGGAGAGCGGCATTTCAGAAAACGTGCTTATCTCGGCGAGAAAAAGCGATTTCGGCAATAAAATTTAAAACGCGTGTAAAACATAAACTAAACGATGAAATTGGTTATTTCTTCATGTATAATGATCAACTCGATACTCCCTAGCCCCCAACAGCCTTTTTTTTCATAACACTTTAACCAGAGTGACGGGAGAGCGGCATTTCAGAAAACGTGCTTATCTCGGCGAGAAAAAGCGATTTCGGCAATAAAATTTAAAACGCGTGTAAATTATAAACCAAACGATGAAATTGGTTATTTCTTCATGTATAATGATCAACTCGATACTCCCTAGCCCCCAACAGCCTTTTTTTTCATAACACTTTAACCAGAGTGACGGGAGAGCGTCATTTCAGAAAATGTGCTTATCTCGGCGAGAAAAAGCGATTTCGGCAATAAAATTTAAAACGCGTGTAAAACATAAACCAAACGATGAATTTGGTTATTTCTTCATGTATAATGATCAACTCGACACTCCCTAGCCCCCAACAGACTTTTTTTTCATAACACTTTAACCAGAGTGACGGGAGAGCGGCATTTCAGAAAACGTGCTTATCTCGGCGAGAAAAAGCGATTTCGGCAATAAAATTTAAAACGCGTGTAAAACATAAACCAAACGATGAAATTGGTTATTTCTTCATGTATAATGATCAACTCGATACTCCCTAGCCCCCAACAGCCTTTTTTTTCATAACACTTTAACCAGAGTGACGGGAGAGCGGCATTTCAGAAAACGTGCTTATCTCGGCGAGAAAAAGCGATTTCGGCAATAAAATTTAAAACGCGTGTAAAACATAAACCAAACGATGAAATTGGTGATTTCTTCATGTATAATGATCAACTCGATACTCCCTAGCCCCCAACAGCCTTTTTTTTCATAACACTTTAACCAGAGTGACGGGAGAGCGGCATTTCAGAAAACGTGCTTATCTCGGCGAGAAAAAGCGATTTCGGCAATAAAATTTAAAACGCGTGTAAAACATAAACCAAACGATGAAATTGGTTATTTCTTCATGTATAATGATCAACTCGATACTCCCTAGCCCCCAACAGCCTTTTTTTTCATAACACTTTAACCAGAGTGACGGGAGAGCGGCATTTCAGAAAACGTGCTTATCTCGGCGAGAAAAAGCGATTTCGGCAATAAAATTTAAAACGCGTGTAAAACATAAACCAAACGATGAAATTGCTTATTTCTTCATGTATAATGATCAACTCGATACTCCCTAGCCCCCAACAGCCTTTTTTTTCATAACACTTTAACCAGAGTGACGGGAGAGCGGCATTTCAGAAAACGTGCTTATCTCGGCGAGAAAAAGCGATTTCGGCAATAAAATTTAAAACGCGTGTAAAACATAAACCAAACGATGAAATTGGTTATTTCTTCATGTATAATGATCAACTCGATACTCCCTAGCCCCCAACAGCCTTTTTTTTTTATAACACTTTAACCAGAGTGACGGGAGAGCGGCATTTCAGAAAATGTGCTTATCTCGGCGAGAAAAAGCGATTTCGGCAATAAAATTTAAAACGCGTCTAAAACATAAACCAAACGATGAAATTGGTTATTTCTTCATGTATAATGATCAACTCGACACTCCCTAGCCCCCAACAGACTTTTTTTTCATAACACTTTAACCAGAGTGACGGGAGAGCGGCATTTCAGAAAACGTGCTTATCTCGGCGAGAAAAAGCGATTTCGGCAATAAAATTTAAAACGCGTGTAAAACATAAACCAAACGATGAAATTGGTTATTTCTTCATGTATAATGATCAACTCGATACTCCCTAGCCCCCAACAGCCTTTTTTTTCATAACACTTTAACCAGAGTGACGGGAGAGCGGCATTTCAGAAAACGTGCTTATCTCGGCGAGAAAAAGCGATTTCGGCAATAAAATTTAAAACGCGTGTAAAACATAAACCAAACGATGAAATTGGTTATTTCTTCATGTATAATGATCAACTCGATACTCCCTAGCCCCCAACAGCCTTTTTTTTCACAACACTTTAACCAGAGTGACGGGAGAGCGGCATTTCAGAAAGCGTGCTTATCTCGGCGAAAAAAAGCGATTTCGGCAATAAAATTTAAAACGCGTGTAAAACATAAACCAAACGATGAAATTGGTTATTTCTTCATGTATAATGATCAACTCGATACTCCCTAGCCCCCAACAGCCTTTTTTTTCATAACACTTTAACCAGAGTGACGGGAGAGCGGCATTTCAGAAAACGTGCTTATCTCGGCGAGAAAAAGCGATTTCGGCAATAAAATTTAAAACGCGTGTAAAACATAAACCAAACGATGAAATTGGTTATTTCTTCATGTATAATGATCAATTCGATACTCCCTAGCCCCCAACAGCCTTTTTTTTTCATAACACTTTAACCAGAGTGACGGGAGAGCGGCATTTCAGAAAACGTGCTTATCTCGGCGAGAAAAAGCGATTTCGGCAATAAAATTTAAAACGCGTGTAAAACATAAACCAAACGATGAAATTGGTTATTTCTTCATGTATAATGATCAACTCGATACTCCCTAGCCCCCAACAGCCTTTTTTTTCATAACACTTTAACCAGAGTGACGGGAGAGCGGAATTTCAGAAAACGTGCTTATCTCGGCGAGAAAAAGTGATTTTGGCAATAAAATTTAAAACGCGTGTAAAACATAAACCAAACGATGAAATTGGTTATTTCTTCATGTATAATGATCAACTCGATACTCCCTAGCCCCCAACAGCCTTTTTTTTCATAACACTTTAACCAGAGTGACGGGAGAGCGGCATTTCAGAAAACGTGCTTATCTCGGCGAGAAAAAGCGATTTCGGCAATAAAATTTAAAACGCGTGTAAAACATAAACCAAACGATGAAATTGGTTATTTCTTCATGTATAATGATCAACTCGATACTCCCTAGCCCCCAACAGCCTTTTTTTTCATAACACTTTAACCAGAGTGACGGGAGAGCGGCATTTCAGAAAACGTGCTTATCTCGGCGAGAAAAAGCGATTTCGGCAATAAAATTTAAAACGCGTGTAAAACATAAACCAAACGATGAAATTGGTTATTTCTTCATGTATAATGATCAACTCGATACTCCCTAGCCCCCAACAGCCTTTTTTTTCATAACACTTTAACCAGAGTGACGGGAGAGCGGCATTTCAGAAAACGTGCTTATCTCGGCGAGAAAAAGCGATTTCGGCAATAAAATTTAAAAAGCGTGTAAAACATAAACCAAACGATGAAATTGGTTATTTCTTCATGTATAATGATCAACTCGATACTCCCTAGCCCCCAACAGCCTTTTTTTTCATAACACTTTAACCAGAGTGACGGGAGAGCGGCATTTCAGAAAACGTGCTTATCTCGGCGAGAAAAATCGATTTCGGCAATAAAATTTAAAACGCGTTTAAAACACAAACCAAACGATGAAATTGGTTATTTCTTCATGTATAATGATCAACTCGATACTCCCTAGCCCCCAACAGCCTTTTTTTTCATAACACTTTAACCAGAGTGACGGGAGAGCGGCATTTCAGAAAACGTGCTTATCTCGGCGAGAAAAAGCGATTTCGGCAATAAAATTTAAAACGCGTGTAAAACATAAACCAAACGATGAAATTGGTTATTTCTTCATGTATAATGATCAACTCGATACTCCCTAGCCCCCAACAGCCTTTTTTTTCATAACACTTTAACCAGAGTGACGGGAGAGCGGCATTTCAGAAAACGTGCTTATCTCGGCGAGAAAAAGCGATTTCGGCAATAAAATTTAAAAAGCGTGTAAAACATAAACCAAACGATGAAATTGGTTATTTCTTCATGTATAATGATCAACTCGATACTCCCTAGCCCCCAACAGCCTTTTTTTTCATAACACTTTAACAGGAGTGACGGGAGAGCGGCATTTCAGAAAACGTGCTTATCTCGGCGAGAAAAAGCGATTTCGGCAATAAAATTTAAAACGCGTTTAAAACACAAACCAAACGATGAAATTGGTTATTTCTTCATGTATAATGATCAACTCGATACTCCCTAGCCCCCAACAGCCTTTCTTTTCATAACACTTTAACCAGAGTGACGGGAGAGCGGCATTTCAGAAAACGTGCTTATCTCGGCGAGAAAAAGCGATTTCGGCAATAAAATTTAAAACACGTGTAAAACATAAACCAAACGATGAAATTGGTTATTTCTTCATGTATAATGATCAACTCGATACTCCCTAGCCCCCAACAGCCTTTTTTTTCATAACACTTTAACCAGAGTGACGGGAGAGCGGCATTTCAGAAAACGTGCTTATCTCGGCGAGAAAAAGCGATTTCGGCGATAAAATTTAAAACGCGTGTAAAACATAAACCAAACGATGAAATTGGTTATTTCTTCATGTATAATGATCAACTCGATACTCCCTAGCCCCTAACAGCCTTTTTTTTCATATCACTTTAACCAGAGTGACGGGAGAGCGGCATTTCAGAAAACGTGCTTATCTGGGCGAAAAAAAGCGATTTCGGCAATAAAATTTAAAACGCGTGTAAAACATAAACCAAACGATGAAATTGGTTATTTCTTAATGTATAATGATCAACTCGATACTCCCTAGCCCCCAACAGCCTTTTTTTTCATAACACTTTAACCAGAGTGACGGGAGAGCGGAATTTCAGAAAGCGTGCTTATCTCGGCGAGAAAAAGCGATTTCGGCAATAAAATTTAAAACGCGTGTAAAACATAAACCAAACGATGAAATTGGTTATTTCTTCATGTATAATGATCAACTCGATACTCCCTAGCCCCCAACAGCCTTTTTTTTTTATAACACTTTAACCAGAGTGACGGGAGAGCGGCATTTCAGAAAACGTGCTTATCTCGGCGAGAAAAAGCGATTTCGGCAATAAAATTTAAAACGCGTGTAAAACATAAACCAAACGATGAAATTGGTTATTTCTTCATGTATAATGATCAACTCGACACTCCCTAGCCCCCAACAGCCTTTTTTTTTCATAACACTTTAACCAGAGTGACGGGAGAGCGGCATTTCAGAAAACGTGCTTATCTCGGCGAGAAAAAGCGATTTCGGCAATAAAATTTAAAACGCGTGTAAAACATAAACCAAACGATGAAATTGGTTATTTCTTCATGTATAATGATCAACTCGATACTCCCTAGCCCCCAACAGCCTTTTTTTTCATAACACTTTAACCAGAGTGACGGGAGAGCGGCATTTCAGAGAACGTGCTTATCTCGGCGAGAAAAAGCGATTTCGGCAATAAAATTTAAAACGCGTGTAAAACATAAATCAAACGATGAAATT
This sequence comes from Syngnathus leptorhynchus, assembly GCF_054491065.1. Taxonomy (NCBI): domain Eukaryota; kingdom Metazoa; phylum Chordata; class Actinopteri; order Syngnathiformes; family Syngnathidae; genus Syngnathus; species Syngnathus leptorhynchus. Next base: position 3,953,915 of record NC_141195.1, on the reverse strand, counting down.
GGTTATTTCTTCATGTATAATGATCAACTCGATACTCCCTAGCCCCCAACAGCCTTTTTTTTCATAACACTTTAACCAGAGTGACGGGGGAGCGGCATTTCAGAAAACGTGCTTATCTCGGCGAGAAAAAGCGATTTCGGCAATAAAATTTAAAACGCGTGTAAAACATAAACCAAACGATGAAATTGGTTATTTCTTCATGTATAATGATCAACTCGATACTCCCTAGCCCCCAAAAGCCTTTTTTTTCATAACACTTTAAACAGAGTGACGGGAGAGCGGCATTTCAGAAAACGTGCTTATCTCGGCGAGAAAAAGCGATTTCGGCAATAAAATTTAAAACGCGTGTAAAACATAAACCAAACGATGAAATTGGTTATTTCTTCATGTATAATGATCAACTCGATACTCCCTAGCCCCCAACAGCCTTTTTTTTCATAACACTTTAACCAGAGTGACGGGAGAGCGGCATTTCAGAAAACGTGCTTATCTCGGCGAGAAAAAGCGATTTCGGCAATAAAATTTAAAACGCGTGTAAATTATAAACCAAACGATGAAATTGGTTATTTCTTCATGTATAATGATCAACTCGATACTCCCTAGCCCCCAACAGCCTTTTTTTTCATAACACTTTAACCAGAGTGACGGGAGAGCGGCATTTCAGAAAATGTGCTTATCTCGGCGAGAAAAAGCGATTTCGGCAATAAAATTTAAAACGCGTGTAAAACATAAACCAAACGATGAAATTGGTTATTTCTTCATGTATAATGATCAACTCGACACTCCCTAGCCCCCAACAGACTTTTTTTTCATAACACTTTAACCAGAGTGACGGGAGAGCGGCATTTCAGAAAACGTGCTTATCTCGGCGAGAAAAAGCGATTTCGGCAATAAAATTTAAAACGCGTGTAAAACATAAACCAAACAATGAAATTGGTTATTTCTTCATGTATAATGATCAACTCGATACTCCCTAGCCCCCAACAGCCTTTTTTTTCATAACACTTTAACCAGAGTGACGGGAGAGCGGCATTTCAGAAAACGTGCTTATCTCGGCGAGAAAAAGCGATTTCGGCAATAAAATTTAAAACGCGTGTAAAACATAAACCAAACGATGAAATTGGTTATTTCTTCATGTATAATGATCAACTCGATACTCCCTAGCCCCCAACAGCCTTTTTTTTCATAACACTTTAACCAGAGTGACGGGAGAGCGGCATTTCAGAAAACGTGCTTATCTCGGCGAGAAAAAGCGATTTCGGCAATAAAATTTAAAACGCGTGTAAAACATAAACCAAACGATGAAATTGGTTATTTCTTCATGTATAATGATCAACTCGATACTCCCTAGCCCCCAACAGCCTTTTTTTTCATAACACTTTAACCAGAGTGACGGGAGAGCGGCATTTCAGAAAACGTGCTTATCTCGGCGAGAAAAAGCGATTTCGGCAATAAAATTTAAAACGCGTGTAAAACATAAACCAAACGATGAAATTGGTTATTTCTTCATGTATAATGATCAACTCGATACTCCCTAGCCCCCAACAGCCTTTTTTTTCATAACACTTTAACCAGAGTGACGGGAGAGCGGCATTTCAGAAAACGTGCTTATCTCGGCGAGAAAAAGCGATTTCGGCAATAAAATTTAAAACGCGTGTAAAACATAAACCAAACGATGAAATTGGTTATTTCTTCATGTATAATGATCAACTCGATACTCCCTAGCCCCCAACAGCCTTTTTTTTTCATAATACTTTAAACAGAGTGACGGGAGAGCAGCATTTAAGAAAACGTGCTTATCTCGGCGAGAAAAAGCGATTTCGGCAATAAAATTTAAAACGCGTGTAAAACATAAACCAAATGATGAAATTGGTTATTTCTTCATGTATAATGATCAACTCGATACTCCCTAGCCCCCAACAGCCTTTTTTTTCATAACACTTTAACCAGAGTGACGGGAGAGCGGCATTTCAGAAAACGTGCTTATCTCGGCGAGAAAAAGCGATTTCGGCAATAAAATTTAAAACACGTGTAAAACATAAACCAAACGATGAAATTGGTTATTTCTTCATGTATAATGATCAACTCGATACTCCCTAGCCCCCAACAGCCTTTTTTTTCATAACACTTTAACCAGAGTGACGGGAGAGCGGCATTTCAGAAAACGTGCTTATCTCGGCGAGAAAAAGCGATTTTGGCAATAAAAATTAAAACGCGTGTAAAACATAAACCAAACGATGAAATTGGTTATTTCTTCATGTATAATGATCAACTCGATACTCCCTAGCCCCCAACAGCCTTTTTTTTCATAACACTTTAACCAGAGTGACGGGAGAGTGGCATTTCAGAAAACGTGCTTATCTCGGCGAGAAAAAGCGATTTCGGCAATAAAATTTAAAACGCGTGTAAAACATAAACCAAACGATGAAATTGGTTATTTCTTCATGTATAATGATCAACTCGATACTCCCTAGCCCCCAACAGCCTTTTTTTTCATAACACTTTAACCAGAGTGACGGGAGAGCGGCATTTCAGAAAACGTGCTTATCTCGGCGAGAAAAAGCGATTTCGGCAATAAAATTTAAAACGCGTGTAAAACATAAACCAAATGATGAAATTGGTTATTTCTTCATGTATAATGATCAACTCGATACTCCCTAGCCCCCAACAGCCTTTTTTTTCATAACACTTTAACCAGAGTGACGGGAGAGCGGCATTTCAGAAAACGTGCTTATCTCGGCGAGAAAAAGCGATTTCGGCAATAAAATTTAAAACGCGTGTAAAACATAAACCAAACGATGAAATTGGTTATTTCTTCATGTATAATGATCAACTCGATACTCCCTAGCCCCCAACAGCCTTTTTTTTCATAACACTTTAACCAGAGTGACGGGAGAGCGGCATTTCAGAAAACGTGCTTATCTCGGCGAGAAAAAGCGATTTTGGCAATAAAATTTAAAACGCGTGTAAAACATAAACCAAACGATGAAATTGGTTATTTCTTCATGTATAATGATCAACTCGATACTCCCTAGCCCCCAACAGCCTTTTTTTTCATAACACTTTAACCAGAGTGACGGGAGAGCGGCATTTCAGAAAACGTGCTTATCTCGGCGAGAAAAAGCGATTTCGGCAATAAAATTTAAAACACGTGTAAAACATAAACCAAACGATGAAATTGGTTATTTCTTCATGTATAATGATCAACTCGATACTCCCTAGCCCCCAACAGCCTTTTTTTTCATAACACTTTAACCAGAGTGACGGGAGAGCGGCATTTCAGAAAACGTGCTTATCTCGGCGAGAAAAAGCGATTTCGGCAATAAAATTTAAAATGCGTGTAAAACATAAACCAAACGATGAAATTGGTTATTTCTTCATGTATAATGATCAACTCGATACTCCCTAGCCCCCAACAGCCTTTTTTTTCATAACACTTTAACCAGAGTGACGGGAGAGCGGCATTTCAGAAAACGTGCTTATCTCGGCGAGAAAAAGCGATTTCGGCAATAAAATTTAAAACGCGTGTAAAACATAAACCAAACGATGAAATTGGTTATTTCTTCATGTATAATGATCAACTCGATACTCCCTAGCCCCCAACAGCCTTTTTTTTCATAACACTTTAACCAGAGTGACGGGAGAGCGGCATTTCAGAAAACGTGCTTATCTCGGCGAGAAAAAGCGATTTCGGCAATAAAATTTAAAACGCGTGTAAAACATAAACCAAACGATGAAATTGGTTATTTCTTCATGTATAATGATCAACTCGATACTCCCTAGCCCCCAACAGCCTTTTTTTTCATAACACTTTAACCAGAGTGACGGGAGAGCGGCATTTCAGAAAACGTGCTTATCTCGGCGAGAAAAAGCGATTTCGGCAATAAAATTTAAAACGCGTGTAAAACATAAACCAAACGATGAAATTGGTGATTTCTTCATGTATAATGATCAACTCGATACTCCCTAGCCCCCAACAGCCTTTTTTTTCATAACACTTTAACCAGAGTGACGGGAGAGCGGCATTTCAGAAAACGTGCTTATCTCGGCGAGAAAAAGCGATTTCGGCAATAAAATTTAAAACGCGTGTAAAACATAAACCAAACGATGAAATTGGTTATTTCTTCATGTATAATGATCAACTCGATACTCCCTAGCCCCCAACAGCCTTTTTTTTCATAACACTTTAACCAGAGTGACGGGAGAGCGGCATTTCAGAAAACGTGCTTATCTCGGCGAGAAAAAGCGATTTCGGCAATAAAATTTAAAACGCGTGTAAAACATAAACCAAACGATGAAATTGCTTATTTCTTCATGTATAATGATCAACTCGATACTCCCTAGCCCCCAACAGCCTTTTTTTTCATAACACTTTAACCAGAGTGACGGGAGAGCGGCATTTCAGAAAACGTGCTTATCTCGGCGAGAAAAAGCGATTTCGGCAATAAAATTTAAAACGCGTGTAAAACATAAACCAAACGATGAAATTGGTTATTTCTTCATGTATAATGATCAACTCGATACTCCCTAGCCCCCAACAGCCTTTTTTTTTATAACACTTTAACCAGAGTGACGGGAGAGCGGCATTTCAGAAAATGTGCTTATCTCGGCGAGAAAAAGCGATTTCGGCAATAAAATTTAAAACGCGTGTAAAACATAAACCAAACGATGAAATTGGTTATTTCTTCATGTATAATGATCAACTCGACACTCCCTAGCCCCCAACAGACTTTTTTTTCATAACACTTTAACCAGAGTGACGGGAGAGCGGCATTTCAGAAAACGTGCTTATCTCGGCGAGAAAAAGCGATTTCGGCAATAAAATTTAAAACGCGTGTAAAACATAAACCAAACGATGAAATTGGTTATTTCTTCATGTATAATGATCAACTCGATACTCCCTAGCCCCCAACAGCCTTTTTTTTCATAACACTTTAACCAGAGTGACGGGAGAGCGGCATTTCAGAAAACGTGCTTATCTCGGCGAGAAAAAGCGATTTCGGCAATAAAATTTAAAACGCGTGTAAAACATAAACCAAACGATGAAATTGGTTATTTCTTCATGTATAATGATCAACTCGATACTCCCTAGCCCCCAACAGCCTTTTTTTTCACAACACTTTAACCAGAGTGACGGGAGAGCGGCATTTCAGAAAGCGTGCTTATCTCGGCGAAAAAAAGCGATTTCGGCAATAAAATTTAAAACGCGTGTAAAACATAAACCAAACGATGAAATTGGTTATTTCTTCATGTATAATGATCAACTCGATACTCCCTAGCCCCCAACAGCCTTTTTTTTCATAACACTTTAACCAGAGTGACGGGAGAGCGGCATTTCAGAAAACGTGCTTATCTCGGCGAGAAAAAGCGATTTCGGCAATAAAATTTAAAACGCGTGTAAAACATAAACCAAACGATGAAATTGGTTATTTCTTCATGTATAATGATCAATTCGATACTCCCTAGCCCCCAACAGCCTTTTTTTTTCATAACACTTTAACCAGAGTGACGGGAGAGCGGCATTTCAGAAAACGTGCTTATCTCGGCGAGAAAAAGCGATTTCGGCAATAAAATTTAAAACGCGTGTAAAACATAAACCAAACGATGAAATTGGTTATTTCTTCATGTATAATGATCAACTCGATACTCCCTAGCCCCCAACAGCCTTTTTTTTCATAACACTTTAACCAGAGTGACGGGAGAGCGGAATTTCAGAAAACGTGCTTATCTCGGCGAGAAAAAGCGATTTTGGCAATAAAATTTAAAACGCGTGTAAAACATAAACCAAACGATGAAATTGGTTATTTCTTCATGTATAATGATCAACTCGATACTCCCTAGCCCCCAACAGCCTTTTTTTTCATAACACTTTAACCAGAGTGACGGGAGAGCGGCATTTCAGAAAACGTGCTTATCTCGGCGAGAAAAATCGATTTCGGCAATAAAATTTAAAACGCGTGTAAAACATAAACCAAACGATGAAATTGGTTATTTCTTCATGTATAATGATCAACTCGATACTCCCTAGCCCCCAACAGCCTTTTTTTTCATAACACTTTAACCAGAGTGACGGGAGAGCGGCATTTCAGAAAACGTGCTTATCTCGGCGAGAAAAAGCGATTTCGGCAATAAAATTTAAAACGCGTGTAAAACATAAACCAAACGATGAAATTGGTTATTTCTTCATGTATAATGATCAACTCGATACTCCCTAGCCCCCAACAGCCTTTTTTTTCATAACACTTTAACCAGAGTGACGGGAGAGCGGCATTTCAGAAAACGTGCTTATCTCGGCGAGAAAAAGCGATTTCGGCAATAAAATTTAAAAAGCGTGTAAAACATAAACCAAACGATGAAATTGGTTATTTCTTCATGTATAATGATCAACTCGATACTCCCTAGCCCCCAACAGCCTTTTTTTTCATAACACTTTAACAGGAGTGACGGGAGAGCGGCATTTCAGAAAACGTGCTTATCTCGGCGAGAAAAAGCGATTTCGGCAATAAAATTTAAAACGCGTTTAAAACACAAACCAAACGATGAAATTGGTTATTTCTTCATGTATAATGATCAACTCGATACTCCCTAGCCCCCAACAGCCTTTCTTTTCATAACACTTTAACCAGAGTGACGGGAGAGCGGCATTTCAGAAAACGTGCTTATCTCGGCGAGAAAAAGCGATTTCGGCAATAAAATTTAAAACACGTGTAAAACATAAACCAAACGATGAAATTGGTTATTTCTTCATGTATAATGATCAACTCGATACTCCCTAGCCCCCAACAGCCTTTTTTTTCATAACACTTTAACCAGAGTGACGGGAGAGCGGCATTTCAGAAAACGTGCTTATCTCGGCGAGAAAAAGCGATTTCGGCGATAAAATTTAAAACGCGTGTAAAACATAAACCAAACGATGAAATTGGTTATTTCTTCATGTATAATGATCAACTCGATACTCCCTAGCCCCTAACAGCCTTTTTTTTCATATCACTTTAACCAGAGTGACGGGAGAGCGGCATTTCAGAAAACGTGCTTATCTGGGCGAAAAAAAGCGATTTCGGCAATAAAATTTAAAACGCGTGTAAAACATAAACCAAACGATGAAATTGGTTATTTCTTAATGTATAATGATCAACTCGATACTCCCTAGCCCCCAACAGCCTTTTTTTTCATAACACTTTAACCAGAGTGACGGGAGAGCGGAATTTCAGAAAGCGTGCTTATCTCGGCGAGAAAAAGCGATTTCGGCAATAAAATTTAAAACGCGTGTAAAACATAAACCAAACGATGAAATTGGTTATTTCTTCATGTATAATGATCAACTCGATACTCCCTAGCCCCCAACAGCCTTTTTTTTTTATAACACTTTAACCAGAGTGACGGGAGAGCGCAATTTCAGAAAACGTGCTTATCTCGGCGAGAAAAAGCGATTTCGGCAATAAAATTTAAAACGCGTGTAAAACATAAACCAAACGATGAAATTGGTTATTTCTTCATGTATAATGATCAACTCGACACTCCCTAGCCCCCAACAGCCTTTTTTTTTCATAACACTTTAACCAGAGTGACGGGAGAGCGGCATTTCAGAAAACGTGCTTATCTCGGCGAGAAAAAGCGATTTCGGCAATAAAATTTAAAACGCGTGTAAAACATAAACCAAACGATGAAATTGGTTATTTCTTCATGTATAATGATCAACTCGATACTCCCTAGCCCCCAACAGCCTTTTTTTTCATAACACTTTAACCAGAGTGACGGGAGAGCGGCATTTCAGAAAACGTGCTTATCTCGGCGAGAAAAAGCGATTTCGGCAATAAAATTTAAAACGCGTGTAAATTATAAACCAAACGATGAAATTGGTTATTTCTTCATGTATAATGATCAACTCGATACTCCCTAGCCCCCAACAGCCTTTTTTTTCATAACACTTTAACCAGAGTGACGGGAGAGCGGCATTTCAGAAAATGTGCTTATCTCGGCGAGAAAAAGCGATTTCGGCAATAAAATTTAAAACGCGTGTAAAACATAAACCAAACGATGAAATTGGTTATTTCTTCATGTATAATGATCAACTCGACACTCCCTAGCCCCCAACAGACTTTTTTTTCATAACACTTTAACCAGAGTGACGGGAGAGCGGCATTTCAGAAAACGTGCTTATCTCGGCGAGAAAAAGCGATTTCGGCAATAAAATTTAAAACGCGTGTAAAACATAAACCAAACAATGAAATTGGTTATTTCTTCATGTATAATGATCAACTCGATACTCCCTAGCCCCCAACAGCCTTTTTTTTCATAACACTTTAACCAGAGTGACGGGAGAGCGGCATTTCAGAAAACGTGCTTATCTCGGCGAGAAAAAGCGATTTCGGCAATAAAATTTAAAACGCGTGTAAAACATAAACCAAACGATGAAATTGGTTATTTCTTCATGTATAATGATCAACTCGATACTCCCTAGCCCCCAACAGCCTTTTTTTTCATAACACTTTAACCAGAGTGACGGGAGAGCGGCATTTCAGAAAACGTGCTTATCTCGGCGAGAAAAAGCGATTTCGGCAATAAAATTTAAAACGCGTGTAAAACATAAACCAAACGATGAAATTGGTTATTTCTTCATGTATAATGATCAACTCGATACTCCCTAGCCCCCAACAGCCTTTTTTTTCATAACACTTTAACCAGAGTGACGGGAGAGCGGCATTTCAGAAAACGTGCTTATCTCGGCGAGAAAAAGCGATTTCGGCAATAAAATTTAAAACGCGTGTAAAACATAAACCAAACGATGAAATTGGTTATTTCTTCATGTATAATGATCAACTCGATACTCCCTAGCCCCCAACAGCCTTTTTTTTCATAACACTTTAACCAGAGTGACGGGAGAGCGGCATTTCAGAAAACGTGCTTATCTCGGCGAGAAAAAGCGATTTCGGCAATAAAATTTAAAACGCGTGTAAAACATAAACCAAACGATGAAATTGGTTATTTCTTCATGTATAATGATCAACTCGATACTCCCTAGCCCCCAACAGCCTTTTTTTTTCATAATACTTTAAACAGAGTGACGGGAGAGCAGCATTTAAGAAAACGTGCTTATCTCGGCGAGAAAAAGCGATTTCGGCAATAAAATTTAAAACGCGTGTAAAACATAAACCAAATGATGAAATTGGTTATTTCTTCATGTATAATGATCAACTCGATACTCCCTAGCCCCCAACAGCCTTTTTTTTCATAACACTTTAACCAGAGTGACGGGAGAGCGGCATTTCAGAAAACGTGCTTATCTCGGCGAGAAAAAGCGATTTCGGCAATAAAATTTAAAACACGTGTAAAACATAAACCAAACGATGAAATTGGTTATTTCTTCATGTATAATGATCAACTCGATACTCCCTAGCCCCCAACAGCCTTTTTTTTCATAACACTTTAACCAGAGTGACGGGAGAGCGGCATTTCAGAAAACGTGCTTATCTCGGCGAGAAAAAGCGATTTTGGCAATAAAATTTAAAACGCGTGTAAAACATAAACCAAACGATGAAATTGGTTATTTCTTCATGTATAATGATCAACTCGATACTCCCTAGCCCCCAACAGCCTTTTTTTTCATAACACTTTAACCAGAGTGACGGGAGAGTGGCATTTCAGAAAACGTGCTTATCTCGGCGAGAAAAAGCGATTTCGGCAATAAAATTTAAAACGCGTGTAAAACATAAACCAAACGATGAAATTGGTTATTTCTTCATGTATAATGATCAACTCGATACTCCCTAGCCCCCAACAGCCTTTTTTTTCATAACACTTTAACCAGAGTGACGGGAGAGCGGCATTTCAGAAAACGTGCTTATCTCGGCGAGAAAAAGCGATTTCGGCAATAAAATTTAAAACGCGTGTAAAACATAAACCAAATGATGAAATTGGTTATTTCTTCATGTATAATGATCAACTCGATACTCCCTAGCCCCCAACAGCCTTTTTTTTCATAACACTTTAACCAGAGTGACGGGAGAGCGGCATTTCAGAAAACGTGCTTATCTCGGCGAGAAAAAGCGATTTCGGCAATAAAATTTAAAACGCGTGTAAAACATAAACCAAACGATGAAATTGGTTATTTCTTCATGTATAATGATCAACTCGATACTCCCTAGCCCCCAACAGCCTTTTTTTTCATAACACTTTAACCAGAGTGACGGGAGAGCGGCATTTCAGAAAACGTGCTTATCTCGGCGAGAAAAAGCGATTTTGGCAATAAAATTTAAAACGCGTGTAAAACATAAACCAAACGATGAAATTGGTTATTTCTTCATGTATAATGATCAACTCGATACTCCCTAGCCCCCAACAGCCTTTTTTTTCATAACACTTTAACCAGAGTGACGGGAGAGCGGCATTTCAGAAAACGTGCTTATCTCGGCGAGAAAAAGCGATTTCGGCAATAAAATTTAAAACACGTGTAAAACTTAAACCAAACGATGAAATTGGTTATTTCTTCATGTATAATGATCAACTCGATACTCCCTAGCCCCCAACAGCCTTTTTTTTCATAACACTTTAACCAGAGTGACGGGAGAGCGGCATTTCAGAAAACGTGCTTATCTCGGCGAGAAAAAGCGATTTCGGCAATAAAATTTAAAACGCGTGTAAAACATAAACCAAACGATGAAATTGGTTATTTCTTCATGTATAATGATCAACTCGATACTCCCTAGCCCCCAACAGCCTTTTTTTTCATAACACTTTAACCAGAGTGACGGGAGAGCGGCATTTCAGAAAACGTGCTTATCTCGGCGAGAAAAAGCGATTTCGGCAATAAAATTTAACACGCGTGTAAAACATAAACCAAACAATGAAATTGGTTATTTCTTCATGTATAATGATCAACTCGATACTCCCTAGCCCCCAACAGCCTTTTTTTTCACAACACTTTAACCAGAGTGACGGGAGAGCGGCATTTCAGAAAACGTGCTTATCTCGGCGAGAAAAAGCGATTTCGGCAATAAAATTTAAAACGCGTGTAAAACATAAACCAAACGATGAAATTGGTTATTTCTTCATGTATAATGATCAACTCGAGTCGAGCTTCAGGGAGAGAGGCTGATTTTTCGCTTTTTGAGGCCGACCGACGAACCGGCGCGGGGCGGACTCAAAAGCCCGCAGATCCGTAGGCACTTAGAAAAGTTTCGCCTTTGGCTGAGAGCTCCAAGGGGAGAGGCTGGTTTTGCGTTATTTCAGGCCGGCTGGAGAATTGGCGCGGGACGGACGCACAATCCCCGCAGAGCCGTGGGCACTTAGAACATTTTCGCCAAGTTGGCTGTGAGCGCCTGGTACCTAATATGGAAGTATAGAGGCCGACTTGTAATCATGAGCGCAAATGGCGTTTAACCAGACTTGAGGTTTTCCATCAGGCATGGCGCGACAGCCTCCTGAAATATAAAGATGCGCTTATCTTAGCTAAAACTCGTTATTTTTCGCAGGTCATTATTCTCAATAAGAACAATCCTAAATACCTATTTGATACGGTGGCAAAGCTAACACTACGCCAGCCAACCCCCGATAGCTCCTTTCACTCGGCTGACGAGTTCATGAAATTTTTTGCTCGGAAGATTGACTCCATTAGGGATGAGATCAAGATGACCATTCCGATCACTCAGTCAGGACCGCCGATTACCGGCGCCGATGATCATGCGATAACCTTTTCAAATTTTGAATGCGTGTCCCTCGAAAGGCTTACACAATTAGTTAGTGCGGCTAAACAAACAACATGTTTACTTGACCCGCTTCCAACCAAACTACTTAAAGAATTATTTCAAATCTTAGGACCGTCCGTTCTAAATATAATTAATCTGTCTATCTCCTCTGGGATAGTGCCTACAGCCTTTAAAACCGCTATCATTAAACCGCTACTTAAGCGACCAAATCTTGACCCGGACTGTCTCGGTAACTATAGGCCAGTTTCAAATCTCCCATTCATAGCAAAACTGCTTGAAAAAGTAGTAGCGCAGCAGCTTGTTGATTACATGGTCGCTAATAATCGATATGAATCTTTTCAGTCTGGGTTTAAAGCTAATCATTCCACTGAGACAGCACTTGCTAAAGTGACTAATGATCTCCTCTTAGCTATGGATTCAAATACTTCGTCGGTATTGTTACTACTAGATCTTAGTGCTGCCTTTGACACTGTTGACTTCAATATTTTGTTAGAGCGTCTTAAAGGTTGTGTTGGTATTTCGGGGTCAGCACTAGACTGGTTTCGTTCGTATCTATCAGACAGGACGCACCGAGTGGTCCATGGCAATGCGTCCTCTGAGCTCTATAAAGTTACGTGTGGTGTCCCACAGGGATCGGTGCTAGGACCACTTCTATTTAATATTTATATGACTCCGCTTGGGGACATAATACGTAAATATAATGTTAGTTTTCAATGTTATGCGGATGACACCCAATTATATATGCCATTATCAATGACAGATCCGCGGGACTGTTGTAATCTTGAGGCATGCCTTGCAGAGATCAAGCAATGGATGTCTCTCAACTTCCTTCGTCTGAACCCAGATAAAACTGAGATGTTGATAATTGGTCCAGCTCGTTATCAACATTTATTTAAGGAAACCGCTATAACTCTGGATAGCCGTATTATCACTCAGAGTGATACTGTAACTAATCTCGGGGTAATATTTGACCAAACGGTCTCCTTTCAACAGCATATTAAAAATATAACCAGAATAGCATTTTTTCACCTTCGTAATATTGCTAAGATTCGCCCAATCCTCTCGACCAGTGATGCCGAAATTATTATACATGCATTTATCACGTCGCGCCTGGACTACTGTAATGCATTATTCTCTGGTCTTCCCAAGTCCAGCATCAAAAGTCTACAGTTAGTGCAAAATGCTGCTGCGAGGCTGCTCTCACGGACAAGAAAATTTGATCACATTACCCCAATATTAGCCAATTTACATTGGCTCCCGGTCCATTTAAGATGTGACTTCAAAGTTCTTTTGTTAACCTATAAATCATTGCATGGCTTAGCGCCTTCATATCTCGTCGACTTAGTTGTTCCTTATGTTCCGTCTCGTAACCTTCGTTCGCAAAACGCTAGTTTTTTAGTGACACAGAGGGCCAAGAAAATGTCTGCAGGGGCTAGAGCATTTTCCATTCGGGCTCCAGAGCTCTGGAATGCCCTGCCAATGGATATTAGAACTGCTACCTCAGTAGAAACATTTAAGACACGTTTAAAGACGTATTTCTATGATGTGGCCTTTAACCTCTCCCCGACCCCACTCCCCCACCCCTCCCCGGCTGGGGAGGTGGTTAGGTGACACCCATGCTGACGATGGCTATCTAGATTCTCGTGGACCAATTCACCATGAGGGAACTGCAGTGGAATACCCTCCTGGAGGACACTGCCAGGACAATCGAAGGCACCTCCGACAGCTCTTGGCTTTGGCCTGGGCATCCACTTTTTGGTTTCCATATGATGTATTTTATGTGCCCTCTTTGCATCCATTGCAGCCTGGTGATCCTGAAAGGGGGATCCTTCCATCTGTGGTCCCTTCTCAAGGTTTCTCATTTTTCCCCTTGTAGGGGTTTTTTGAGTTTTTCCTTGCCCTTTTGGGAGCCTAAGATCAGGGGATGCTTTGAGAATTATTGTCAATTGATTGTCTATGTGAAGCCCTTTGAGACTGCTTGTGATTTAGGGCTATACAAATAAACTTGACTTGACTTGACTTGACTTTCGGGCAAGATCACGCCGGGTTAGGCTTCCAGGACCCCGGCTAAGCAATTTTACCGGGCCGCCCGGTTCTTTTTTTTAACCAGCCCGGTTCTTTTTACACTTCCAGCTGGAGCTCAGCAGCGGCTTTTTGCGCAAGATCACGCCGAGTTAGGCTTCCAGGACCTCGGATAAGCAATTCTACCGGGCCGCCCGGTTCTTTTTTTGAACCAGCCCGGTTCTTTTTACACTTCCAGCTGGAGCTCACGAGCGGCTTTTTGGACAAGATCACGCCGGGTTAGGCTTCCAGAGCCCCGGCTAAGCAATTTTACCGGCCCGCCCGGTTCTTTTTTTTTTAACCAGCCCGGTTCTTTTTACACTTCCAGCTGGAGCTCAGCAGCGGCTTTTTGGACAATATCACGCCGGGTTAGGCTTCCAGGACCCCGGCTAAGCAATTTTACCGGGCCGCCCGGTTCTTTTTTTTTTTTAGCCAGCCCGGTTCTTTTTACACTTCCAGCTGGAGCTCACGAGCGGCTTTTTGGACAAGATCACGCCGGGTTAGGCTTCCAGAGCCCCGGCTAAGCAATTTTACCGGGTCGCCCGGTTCTTTTTTTAACCAGCCCGGTTCTTTTTTTAACCAGCCCGGTTCTTTTTACACTTCCAGCTGGAGCTCAGCAGCGCCTTTTTGCACAGTATCACGCCGGGTTAGGCTTCCAGGACCCCGGCTAAGCAATTTTACCGGGCCGCCCGGTTCTTTTTTTTAACCAGCCCGGTTCTTTTTACACTTCCAGCTGGAGCTCAGCAGCGGCTTTTTGGACAAGATCACGCCGTGTTAGGCTTCCAGAGCCCCGGCTAAGCAATTTTACCGGCCCGCCCGGTTCTTTTTTGAACCAGCCCGGTTCTTTTTTGAACCAACCCGGTTCTTTTTACACTTCCAGCTGGAGCTCACGAGCAGCTTTTTGGACAAGATAACGCCGTGTTAGGCTTCCAGAGCCCCGGCTAAGCAATTTTACCGGGTCGCCCGGTTCTTTTTTGAACCAGCCCGGTTCTTTTTACACTTCCAGCTGGAACTCACGAGCGGCTTTTTGGACAAGATCACGCCGTGTTAGGCTTCCAGAGCCTCGTCTAAGCCATTTTACCGGCCCGCCCGGTTCTTTTTTTAACCGGCCCGGTTCTTTTTACACTTCCAGCTGGAGCTCAGCAGCGGCTTTTTGGGCGAGATCACGCCGGGTTAGGCTTCAAGGACCCCGGCTAAGCAATTCCACCCGGTTCTTTTTACACTTCCAGCTGGAGCTCGGGAGCGGCTTTTTGCACGAGATCACGCCGGGTTAGGCTTCCAGGACCCCGGCTAAGCAGATCAACTTGATACTCCCTAGCCCCCAACAGCCGTTTTTTTTTTTTTTTTTTTTAATAAAAAATTAACTAGAGTGACGGGAGAGCGGCATTTCAGAAAACGTGCTTATCTCGGCGAGAAAAAGCGATTTCGGCAATAAAATTTAAAACGCGTGTAAAACATAAACCAAACGATGAAATTGGTTATTTCTTCATGTATAATGATCAACTCGATACTCCCTAGCCCCCAACAGCCTTTTTTTTCATAACACTTTAACCAGAGTGACGGGAGAGCGGCATTTCAGAAAACGTGCTTATCTCGGCGAGAAAAAGCGATTTCGGCAATACAATTTAAAACGCGTGTAAAACATAAACCAAACGATGAAATTGGTTATTTCTTCATGTATAATGATCAACTCGATACTCCCTAGCCCCCAACAGCCTTTTTTTTTCATAACACTTTAACCAGAGTGACGGGAGAGCGGCATTTCAGAAAACGTGCTTATCTCGGCGAGAAAAAGCGATTTCGGCAATAAAATTTAAAACGTGTGTAAAACATAAACCAAACGATGAAATTGGTTATTTCTTCATGTATAATGATCAACTCGATACTCCCTAGCCCCCAACAGCCTTTTTTTTCATAACACTTTAACCAGAGTGACGGGAGAGCGGCATTTCAGAAAACGTGCTTATCTCGGCGAGAAAAAGCGATTTCGGCAATAAAATTTAAAACGCGTGTAAAACATAAACCAAACGATGAAATTGGTTATTTCTTCATGTATAATGATCAACTCGATACTCCCTAGCCCCCAACAGCCTTTTTTTTCATAACACTTTAACCAGAGTGACGGGAGAGCGGCATTTCAGAGAACGTGCTTATCTCGGCGAGAAAAAGCGATTTCGGCAATAAAATTTAAAACGCGTGTAAAACATAAATCAAACGATGAAATTGGTTATTTCTTCATGTATAATGATCAACTCGATACTCCCTAGCCCCCAACAGCCTTTTTTTTCATAACACTTTAACCAGAGTGACGGGGGAGCGGCATTTCAGAAAACGTGCTTATCTCGGCGAGAAAAAGCGATTTCGGCAATAAAATTTAAAACGCGTGTAAAACATAAACCAAACGATGAAATTGGTTATTTCTTCATGTATAATGATCAACTCGATACTCCCTAGCCCCCAAAAGCCATTTTTTTCATAACACTTTAAACAGAGTGACGGGAGAGCGGCATTTCAGAGAACGTGCTTATCTCGGCGAGAAAAAGCGATTTCGGCAATAAAATTTAAAACGCGTGTAAAACATAAATCAAACGATGAAATTGGTTATTTCTTCATGTATAATGATCAACTCGATACTCCCTAGCCCCCAACAGCCTTTTTTTTCATAACACTTTAACCAGAGTGACGGGGGAGCGGCATTTCAGAAAACGTGCTTATCTCGGCGAGAAAAAGCGATTTCGGCAATAAAATTTAAAACGCGTGTAAAACATAAACCAAACGATGAAATTGGTTATTTCTTCATGTATAATGATCAACTCGATACTCCCTAGCCCCCAAAAGCCATTTTTTTCATAACACTTTAAACAGAGTGACGGGAGAGCGGCATTTCAGAAAACGTGCTTATCTCGGCGAGAAAAAGCGATTTCGGCAATAAAATTTAAAACGCGTGTAAAACATAAACCAAACGATGAAATTGGTTATTTCTTCATGTATAATGATCAACTCGATACTCCCTAGCCCCCAACAGCCTTTTTTTTCATAACACTTTAACCAGAGTGACGGGAGAGCGGCATTTCAGAAAACGTGCTTATCTCGGCGAGAAAAAGCGATTTCGGCAATAAAATTTAAAACGCGTGTAAATTATAAACCAAACGATGAAATTGGTTATTTCTTCATGTATAATGATCAACTCGATACTCCCTAGCCCCCAACAGCCTTTTTTTTCATAACACTTTAACCAGAGTGACGGGAGAGCGGCATTTCAGAAAATGTGCTTATCTCGGCGAGAAAAAGCGATTTCGGCAATAAAATTTAAAACGCGTGTAAAACATAAACCAAACGATGAAATTGGTTATTTCTTCATGTATAATGATCAACTCGACACTCCCTAGCCCCCAACAGACTTTTTTTTCATAACACTTTAACCAGAGTGACGGGAGAGCGGCATTTCAGAAAACGTGCTTATCTCGGCGAGAAAAAGCGATTTCGGCAATAAAATTTAAAACGCGTGTAAAACATAAACCAAACCATGTAATTGGTTATTTCTTCATGTATAATGATCAACTCGATACTCCCTAGCCCCCAACAGCCTTTTTTTTCATAACACTTTAACCAGAGTGACGGGAGAGCGGCATTTCAGAAAACGTGCTTATCTCGGCGAGAAAAAGCGATTTCGGCAATAAAATTCAAAACGCGTGTAAAACATAAACCAAACGATGAAATTGGTTATTTCTTCATGTATAATGATCAACTCGATACTCCCTAGCCCCCAACAGCCTTTTTTTTCATAACACTTTAACCAGAGTGACGGGAGAGCGGCATTTCAGAAAACGTGCTTATCTCGGCGAGAAAAAGCGATTTCGGCAATAAAATTTAAAACGCGTGTAAATTATAAACCAAACGATGAAATTGGTTATTTCTTCATGTATAATGATCAACTCGATACTCCCTAGCCCCCAACAGCCTTTTTTTTCATAACACTTTAACCAGAGTGACGGGAGAGCGGCATTTCAGAAAATGTGCTTATCTCGGCGAGAAAAAGCGATTTCGGCAATAAAATTTAAAACGCGTGTAAAACATAAACCAAACGATGAAATTGGTTATTTCTTCATGTATAATGATCAACTCGACACTCCCTAGCCCCCAACAGACTTTTTTTTCATAACACTTTAACCAGAGTGACGGGAGAGCGGCATTTCAGAAAACGTGCTTATCTCGGCGAGAAAAAGCGATTTCGGCAATAAAATTTAAAACGCGTGTAAAACATAAACCAAACCATGTAATTGGTTATTTCTTCATGTATAATGATCAACTCGATACTCCCTAGCCCCCAACAGCCTTTTTTTTCATAACACTTTAACCAGAGTGACGGGAGAGCGGCATTTCAGAAAACGTGCTTATCTCGGCGAGAAAAAGCGATTTCGGCAATAAAATTCAAAACGCGTGTAAAACATAAACCAAACGATGAAATTGGTTATTTCTTCATGTATAATGATCAACTCGATACTCCCTGGCCCCCAACAGCCTTTTTTTTCATAACACTTTAACCAGAGTGACGGGAGAGCGGCATTTCAGAAAACGTGCTTATCTCGGCGAGAAAAAGCGATTTCGGCAATAAAATTTAAAACGCGTGTAAAACATAAACCAAACGATGAAATTGGTTATTTTTTCATGTATAATGATCAACTCGATACTCCCTAGCCCCCAACAGCCTTTTTTTTTTATAACACTTTAACCAGAGTGACGGGAGAGCGGCATTTCAGAAAACGTGCTTATCTCGGCGAGAAAAAGCGATTTCGGCAATAAAATTTAAAACGCGTGTAAAACATAAACCAAACGATGAAATTGGTTATTTCTTCATGTATAATGATCAACTCGATACTCCCTAGCCCCCAACAGCCTTTTTTTTCATAACACTTTAACCAGAGTGACGGGAGAGCGGCATTTCAGAAAACGTGCTTATCTCGGCGAGAAAAAGCGATTTCGGCAATAAAATTTAAAACGCGTGTAAAACATAAACCAAACGATGAAATTGGTTATTTCTTCATGTATAATGATCAACTCGATACTCCCTAGCCCCCAACAGCCTTTTTTTTTTCATAATACTTTAAACAGAGTGACGGGAGAGCAGCATTTAAGAAAACGTGCTTATCTCGGCGAGAAAAAGCGATTTCGGCAATAAAATTTAAAACGCGTGTAAAACATAAACCAAATTATGAAATTGGTTATTTCTTCATGTATAATGATCAACTCGATACTCCCTAGCCCCCAACAGCCTTTTTTTTCATAACACTTTAACCAGAGTGACGGGAGAGCGGCATTTCAGAAAACGTGCTTATCTCGGCGAGAAAAAGCGATTTCGGCAATAAAATTTAAAACGTGTGTAAAACATAAACCAAACGATGAAATTGGTTATTTCTTCATGTATAATGATCAACTCGATACTCCCTAGCCCCCAACAGCCTTTTTTTCCATAACACTTTAACCAGAGTGACGGGAGAGCGGCATTTCAGAAAACGTGCTTATCTCGGCGAGAAAAAGCGATTTTGGCAATAAAATTTAAAACGCGTGTAAAACATAAACCAAACGATGAAATTGGTTATTTCTTCATGTATAATGATCAACTCGATACTCCCTAGCCCCCAACAGCCTTTTTTTTCATAACACTTTAACCAGAGTGACGGGAGAGCGGCATTTCAGAAAACGTGCTTATCTCGGCGAGAAAAAGCGATTTCGGCAATGAAATTTAAAACGCGTGTAAAACATAAACCAAACGATGAAATTGGTTATTTCTTTATGTATAATGATCAACTCGATACTCCCTAGCCCCCAACAGCCTTTTTTTTCATAACACTTTAACCAGAGTGACGGGAGAGCGGCATTTCAGAAAACGTGCTTATCTCGGCGAGAAAAAGCGATTTCGGCAATAAAATTTAAAACGCGTGTAAAACATAAACCAAACGATGAAATTGGTTATTTCTTCATGTATAATGATCAACTCGATACTCCCTAGCCCCCAACAGCCTTTTTTTTCATAACACTTTAACCAGAGTGACGGGAGAGCGGCATTTCAGAAAACGTGCTTATCTCGGCGAGAAAAAGCGATTTCGGCAATAAAATTTAAAACGCGTGTAAAACATAAACCAAACGATGAAATTGGTGATTTCTTCATGTATAATGATCAACTCGATACTCCCTAGCCCCCAACAGCCTTTTTTTTTCATAACACTTTAACCAGAGTGACGGGAGAGCGGCATTTCAGAAAACGTGCTTATCTCGGCGAGAAAAAGCGATTTCGGCAATAAAATTTAAAACGCGTGTAAAACATAAACCAAACGATGAAATTGGTTATTTCTTCATGTATAATGATCAACTCGATACTCCCTAGCCCCCAACAGCCTTTTTTTTCATAACACTTTAACCAGAGTGACGGGAGAGCGGCATTTCAGAAAACGTGCTTATCTCGGCGAGAAAAAGCGATTTCGGCAATAAAATTTAAAACGCGTGTAAATTATAAACCAAACGATGAAATTGGTTATTTCTTCATGTATAATGATCAACTCGATACTCCCTAGCCCCCAACAGCCTTTTTTTTCATAACACTTTAACCAGAGTGACGGGAGAGCGGCATTTCAGAAAATGTGCTTATCTCGGCGAGAAAAAGCGATTTCGGCAATAAAATTTAAAACGCGTGTAAAACATAAACCAAACGATGAAATTGGTTATTTCTTCATGTATAATGATCAACTCGACACTCCCTAGCCCCCAACAGACTTTTTTTCATAACACTTTAACCAGAGTGACGGGAGAGCGGCATTTCAGAAAACGTGCTTATCTCGGCGAGAAAAAGCGATTTCGGCAATAAAATTTAAAACGCGTGTAAAACATAAACCAAACGATGAAATTGGTTATTTCTTCATGTATAATGATCAACTCGATACTCCCTAGCCCCCAACAGCCTTTTTTTTCATAACACTTTAACCAGAGTGACGGGAGAGCGGCATTTCAGAAAACGTGCTTATCTCGGCGAGAAAAAGCGATTTCGGCAATAAAATTTAAAAATGCGTGTAAAAGATAAACCAAACGATGAAATTGCTTATTTCTTCATGTATAATGATCAACTCGATACTCCCTAGCCCCCAACAGCCTTTTTTTTCATAACACTTTAACCAGAGTGACGGGAGAGCGGCATTTCAGAAAACGTGCTTATCTCGGCGAGAAAAAGCGATTTCGGCAATAAAATTTAAAAAGCGTGTAAAACATAAACCAAACGATGAAATTGGTTATTTCTTCATGTATAATGATCAACTCGATACTCCCTAGCCCCCAACAGCCTTTTTTTTCATAACACTTTAACAGGAGTGACGGGAGAGCGGCATTTCAGAAAACGTGCTTATCTCGGCGAGAAAAAGCGATTTCGGCAATAAAATTTAAAACGCGTTTAAAACACAAACCAAACGATGAAATTGGTTATTTCTTCATGTATAATGATCAACTCGATACTCCCTAGCCCCCAACAGCCTTTCTTTTCATAACACTTTAACCAGAGTGACGGGAGAGCGGCATTTCAGAAAACGTGCTTATCTCGGCGAGAAAAAGCGATTTCGGCAATAAAATTTAAAACACGTGTAAAACATAAACCAAACGATGAAATTGGTTATTTCTTCATGTATAATGATCAACTCGATACTCCCTAGCCCCCAACAGCCTTTTTTTTCATAACACTTTAACCAGAGTGACGGGAGAGCGGCATTTCAGAAAACGTGCTTATCTCGGCGAGAAAAAGCGATTTCGGCAATAAAATTTAAAACGCGTGTAAAACATAAACCAAACGATGAAATTGGTAATTTCTTCATGTATAATGATCAACTCGATACTCCCTAGCCCCCAACAGCCTTTTTTTTCATAACACTTTAACCAGAGTGACGGGAGAGCGGCATTTCAGAAAACGTGCTTATCTCGGCGAGAAAAAGCGATTTCGGCAATAAAATTTAAAACGCGTGTAAAACATAAACCAAACGATGAAATTGGTTATTTCTTCATGTATAATGATCAACTCGATACTCCCTAGCCCCCAACAGCCTTTTTTTTCATAACACTTTAACCAGAGTGACGGGAGAGCGGCATTTCAGAAAACGTGCTTATCTCGGCGAGAAAAAGCGATTTCGGCAATAAAATTTAAAACGCGTGTAAAACATAAACCAAACGATGAAATTGGTTATTTCTTCATGTATAATGATCAACTCGATACTCCCTAGCCCCCAACAGCCTTTTTTTTCATAACACTTTAACCAGAGTGACGGGAGAGCGGCATTTCAGAAAACGTGCTTATCTCGGCGAGAAAAAGCGATTTCGGCAATAAAATTTAAAACGCGTGTAAAACATAAACCAAACGATGAAATTGGTTATTTCTTCATGTATAATGATCAACTCGAGTCGAGCTTCAGGGAGAGAGGCTGATTTTTCGCTTTTTGAGGCCGACCGACGAACCGGCGCGGGGCGGACTCAAAAGCCCGCAGATCCGTAGGCACTTAGAAAAGTTCGCCTTTGGCTGTGAGCTCCAGGGGGAGAGGCTGGTTTTGCGTTATTTCAGGCCGGCTGGAGAACCGGTGCGGGTCGGACGCACAATCCCCGCAGAGCCGTGGGCACTTAGAAAATTTTCGCCAAGTTGGCTGTGAGCGCCTGGTACCTAATATGGAAGTATAGAGGCCGACTTTTGGGCAAGATCACGCCGGGTTAGGCTTCCAGGACCCCGGCTAAGCAATTTTACCGGGCCGCCCGGTTCTTTTTTTTTTAGCCAGCCCGGTTCTTTTTACACTTCCAGCTGGAGCTCACGAGCGGCTTTTTGGACAAGATCACGCCGGGTTAGGCTTCCAGAGCCCCGGCTAAGCAATTTTACCGGGTCGCCCGGTTCTTTTTTTAACCAGCCCGGTTCTTTTTTTAACCAGCCCGGTTCTTTTTACACTTCCAGCTGGAGCTCAGCAGCGCCTTTTTGCACAGTATCACGCCGGGTTAGGCTTCCAGGACCCCGGCTAAGCAATTTTACCGGGCCGCCCGGTTCTTTTTTTTAGCCAGCCCGGTTCTTTTTACACTTCCAGCTGGAGCTCAGCAGCGGCTTTATGGACAAGATCACGCCGTGTTAGGCTTCCAGAGCCCCGGCTAAGCAATTTTAACGGCCAGCCCGGTTCTTTTTTGAACCAGCCCGGTTCTTTTTACACTTCCAGCTGGAGCTCACGAGCAGCTTTTTGGACAAGATAACGCCGTGTTAGGCTTCCAGAGCCCCGGCTAAGCAATTTTACCGGGTCGCCCGGTTCTTTTTTGAACCAGCCCGGTTCTTTTTACACTTCCAGCTGGAACTCACGAGCGGCTTTTTGGACAAGATCACGCCGTGTTAGGCTTCCAGAGCCTCGGCTAAGCCATTTTACCGGCCCGCCCGGTTCTTTTTTTAACCGGCCCGGTTCTTTTTACACTTCCAGCTGGAGCTCAGCAGCGGCTTTTTGGGCGAGATCACGCCGGGTTAGGCTTCAAGGACCCCGGCTAAGCAATTCCACCCGGTTCTTTTTACACTTCCAGCTGGAGCTCGGGAGCGGCTTTTTGCACGAGATCACGCCGGGTTAGGCTTCCAGGACCCCGGCTAAGCAATTTTACCGGGCCGCCCGGTTCTTTTTTTTAACCAGCCCGGTTCTTTTTACACTTCCAGCTGGAGCTCAGCAGCGGCTTTTTGGACAAGATCACGCCGTGTTAGGCTTCCAGAGCCCCGGCTAAGCAATTTTAACGGCCAGCCCGGTTCTTTTTTGAACCAGCCCGGTTCTTTTTACACTTCCAGCTGGAGCTCACGAGCAGCTTTTTGGACAAGATAACGCCGTGTTAGGCTTCCAGAGCCCCGGCTAAGCAATTTTACCGGGTCGCCCGGTTCTTTTTTGAACCAGCCCGGTTCTTTTTACACTTCCAGCTGGAACTCACGAGCGGCTTTTTGGACAAGATCACGCCGTGTTAGGCTTCCAGAGCCTCGGCTAAGCCATTTTACCGGCCCGCCCGGTTCTTTTTTTAACCGGCCCGGTTCTTTTTACACTTCCAGCTGGAGCTCAGCAGCGGCTTTTTGGGCGAGATCACGCCGGGTTAGGCTTCAAGGACCCCGGCTAAGCAATTCCACCCGGTTCTTTTTACACTTCCAGCTGGAGCTCGGGAGCGGCTTTTTGCACGAGATCACGCCGGGTTAGGCTTCCAGGACCCCGGCTAAGCAGATCAACTTGATACTCCCTAGCCCCCAACAGCCGTTTTTTTTTTTTTTTTTTTTTTTAATAAAAAATTAACTAGAGTGACGGGAGAGCGGCATTTCAGAAAACGTGCTTATCTCGGCGAGAAAAAGCGATTTTGGCAATAAAATTTAAAACGCGTGTAAAACATAAACCAAACGATGAAATTGGTTATTTCTTCATGTATAATGATCAACTCGATACTCCCTAGCCCCCAACAGCCTTTTTTTTCATAACACTTTAACCAGAGTGACGGGAGAGCGGCATTTCAGAAAACGTGCTTATCTCGGCGAGAAAAAGCGATTTCGGCAATACAATTTAAAACGCGTGTAAAACATAAACCAAACGATGAAATTGGTTATTTCTTCATGTATAATGATCAACTCGATACTCCCTAGCCCCCAACAGCCTTTTTTTTTCATAACACTTTAACCAGAGTGACGGGAGAGCGGCATTTCAGAAAACGTGCTTATCTCGGCGAGAAAAAGCGATTTCGGCAATAAAATTTAAAACGCGTGTAAAACATAAACCAAACGATGAAATTGGTTATTTCTTCATGTATAATGATCAACTCGATACTCCCTAGCCCCCAACAGCCTTTTTTTTCATAACACTTTAACAAGAGTGACGGGAGAGCGGCATTTCAGAAAACGTGCTTATCTCGGCGAGAAAAAGCGATTTCGGCAATAAAATTTAAAACGCGTGTAAAACATAAACCAAACGATGAAATTGGTTATTTCTTCATGTATAATGATCAACTCGATACTCCCTAGCCCCCAACAGCCTTTTTTTTCATAACACTTTAACCAGAGTGACGGGAGAGCGGCATTTCAGAAAACGTGCTTATCTCGGCGAGAAAAAGCGATTTCGGCAATAAAATTTAAAACGCGTGTAAAACATAAACCAAACGATGAAATTGGTTATTTCTTCATGTATAATGATCAACTCGATACTCCCTAGCCCCCAACAGCCTTTTTTTTCATAACACTTTAACCAGAGTGACCAATGATCAACTCGAGTCGAGCTTCAGGGAGAGAGGCTGATTTTTCGCTTTTTGAGGCCGACCGACGAACCGGCGCGGGGCGGACTCAAAAGCCCGCAGATCCGTAGGCACTTAGAAAAGTTTCGCCTTTGGCTGAGAGCTCCAGGGGGAGAGGCTGGTTTTGCGTTATTTCAGGCCGGCTGGAGAACCGGTGCGGGTCGGACGCACAATCCCCGCAGAGCCGTGGGCACTTAGAAAATTTTCGCCAAGTTGGCTGTGAGCGCCTGGTACCTAATATGGAAGTATAGAGGCCGACTTTCGGGCAAGATCACGCCGGGTTAGGCTTCCAGGACCCCGGCTAAGCAATTTTACCGGGCCGCCCGGTTCTTTTTTTTTTAGCCAGCCCGGTTCTTTTTACACTTCCAGCTGGAGCTCACGAGCGGCTTTTTGGACAAGATCACGCCGGGTTAGGCTTCCAGAGCACCGGCTAAGCAATTTTACCGGGTAGCCCGGTTCTTTTCTTAACCAGCCCGGTTCTTTTTTTATACAGCCCGGTTCTTTTTACACTTCCAGCTGGAGCTCAGCAGCGGCTTTTTGCACAGTATGACGCCGGGTTAGGCTTCCAGGACCCCGGCTAAGCAATTTTACCGGGCCGCCCGGTTCTTTTTTTTAACCAGCCCGGTTCTTTTTACACTTCCAGCTGGAGCTCAGCAGCGGCTTTTTGGACAAGATCACGCCGTGTTAGGCTTCCAGAGCCCCGGCTAAGCAATTTTACCGGCCAGCCCGGTTCTTTTTTTAACCAGCCCGGTTCTTTTTACACTTCCAGCTGGAGCTCACGAGCAGCTTTTTGGACAAGATCACGCCGTGTTAGGCTTCCAGAGCCCCGGCTAAGCAATTTTACCGGGTCGCCCGGTTCTTTTTTGAACCAGCCCGGTTCTTTTTAAACTTCCAGCTGGAGCCCACTAGCGGCTTTTTGGACAAGATCACGCCGTGTTAGGCTTCCAGAGCCTCGGCTAAGCCATTTTACCGGCCCGCCCGGTTCTTTTTTTAACCGGCCCGGTTCTTTTTACACTTCCAGCTGGAGCTCAGCAGCGGCTTTTTGGGCAAGATCACGCCGGGTTAGGCTTCCAGGACCCCGGCTAAGCAATTCCACCCGGTTCTTTTTACACTTCCAGCTGGAGCTCGGGAGCGGCTTTTTGCACAAGATCACGCCGGGTTAGGCTTCCAGGACCCCGGCTAAGCAGATCAACTTGATACTCCCTAGCCCCCAAGCGGCATTTCAGAAAACGTGCTTATCTCGGCGAGAAAAAGCGATTTCGGCAATAAAATTTAAAACGCGTGTAAAACATAAACCAAACGATGAAATTGGTTATTTCTTCATGTATAATGATCAACTCGATACTCCCTAGCCCCCAACAGCCTTTTTTTTCATAACACTTTAACCAGAGTGACGGGAGAGTGGCATTTCAGAAAACGTGCTTATCTCGGCGAGAAAAAGCGATTTCGGCAATAAAATTTAAAACGCGTGTAAAACATAAACCAAACGATGAAATTGGTTATTTCTTCATGTATAATGATCAACTCGATACTCCCTAGCCCCCAACAGCCTTTTTTTTCATAACACTTTAACCAGAGTGACGGGAGAGCAGCATTTCAGAAAACGTGCTTATCTCGGCGAGAAAAAGCGATTTCGGCAATAAAATTTAAAACGCGTGTAAAACATAAACCAAACGATGAAATTGGTTATTTCTTCATGTATAATGATCAACTCGATACTCCCTAGCCCCCAACAGCCTTTTTTTTCATAACACTTTAACCAGGGTGACCAATGATCAACTCGAGTCGAGCTTCAGGGAGAGAGGCTGATTTTTCGCTTTTTGAGGCCGACCGACGAACCGGCGCGGGGCGGACTCAAAAGCCCGCAGATCCGTAGGCACTTAGAAAAGTTCGCCTTTGGCTGTGAGCTCCAGGGGGAGAGGCTGGTTTTGCGTTATTTCAGGCCGGCTGGAGAACCGGCGCGGGTCGGACGCACAATCCCCGCAGAGCCGTGGGCACTTAGAAAATTTTCGCCAAGTTGGCTGTGAGCGCCTGGTACCTAATATGGAAGTATAGAGGCCGACTTTCGGGCAAGATCACGCCGGGTTAGGCTTCCAGGACCCCGGCTAAGCAATTTTACCGGGCCGCCCGGTTCTTTTTTTGAACCAGCCCGGTTCTTTTTACACTTCCAGCTGGAGCTCAGCAGCGGCTTTTTGCGCAAGATCACGCCGGGTTAGGCTTCCAGGACCTCGGCTAAGCAATTCTACCGGGCCGCCCGGTTGTTTTTTTGAACCAGCCCGGTTCTTTTTACACTTCCAGCTGGAGCTCACGAGCGGCTTTTTGGACAAGATCACGCCGTGTTAGGCTTCCAGAGCCCCGGCTAAGCAATTTTACCGGCCCGCCCGGTTCTTTTTTTTTAACCAGCCCGGTTCTTTTTACACTTCCAGCTGGAGCTCAGCAGCGGCTTTTTGGACAATATCACGCCGGGTTAGGCTTCCAGGACCCCGGCTAAGCAATTTTACCGGGCCGCCCGGTTCTTTTTTTTTAGCCAGCCCGGTTCTTTTTACACTTCCAGCTGGAGCTCACGAGCGGCTTTTTGGACAAGATCACGCCGGGTTAGGCTTCCAGAGCACCGGCTAAGCAATTTTACCGGGTCGCCCGGTTCTTTTTTTAACCAGCCCGGTTCTTTTTTTATACAGCCCGGTTCTTTTTACACTTCCAGCTGGAGCTCAGCAGCGGCTTTTTGCACAGTATGACGCCGGGTTAGGCTTCCAGGACCCCGGCTAAGCAATTTTACCGGGCCGCCCGGTTCTTTTTTTTAACCAGCCCGGTTCTTTTTACACTTCCAGCTGGAGCTCAGCAGCGGCTTTTTGGACAAGATCACGCCGTGTTAGGCTTCCAGAGCCCCGGCTAAGCAATTTTACCGGCCCACCCGGTTCTTTTTTTAACCAGCCCGGTTCTTTTTTTAACCAGCCCGGTTCTTTTTACACTTCCAGCTGGAGCTCACGAGCAGCTTTTTGGACAAGATCACGCCGTGTTAGGCTTCCAGAGCCCCGGCTAAGCAATTTTACCGGGTCGCCTGGTTCTTTTTTTAACCAGCCCGGTTCTTTTTACACTTCCAGCTGGAGCTCACGAGCGGCTTTTTGGACAAGATCACGCCGTGTTAGGCTTCCAGAGCCTCGGCTAAGCCATTTTACCGGCCCGCCCGGTTCTTTTTTTAACAGGCCCGGTTCTTTTTACACTTCCAGCTGGAGCTCAGCAGCGGCTTTTTGGGCAAGATCACGCCGGGTTAGGCTTCCAGGACCCCGGCTAAGCAATTCCACCCGGTTCTTTTTACACTTCCAGCTGGAGCTCGGGAGCGGCTTTTTGCACAAGATCACGCCGGGTTAGGCTTCCAGGACCCCGGCTAAGCAGATCAACTTGATACTCCCTAGCCCCCAAGCGGCATTTCAGAAAACGTGCTTATCTCGGCGAGAAAAAGCGATTTCGGCAATAAAATTTAAAACGCGTGTAAAACATAAACCAAACGATGAAATTGGGTATTTCTTCATGTATAATGATCAACTCGATACTCCCTAGCCCCCAAAAGCCTTTTTTTTCATAACACTTTAAACAGAGTGACGGGAGAGCGGCATTTCAGAAAACGTGCTTATCTCGGCGAGAAAAAGCGATTTCGGCAATAAAATTTAAAACGCGTGTAAAACATAAACCAAACGATGAAATTGGTTATTTCTTCATGTATAATGATCAACTCGATACTCCCTAGCCCCCAACAGCCTTTTTTTTCATAACACTTTAACCACAGTGACGGGAGAGCGGCATTTCAGAAAACGTGCTTATCTCGGCGAGAAAAAGCGATTTCGGCAATAAAATTTAAAACGCGTGTAAATTATAAACCAAACGATGAAATTGGTTATTTCTTCATGTATAATGATCAACTCGATACTCCCTAGCCCCCAACAGCCTTTTTTTTCATAACACTTTAACCAGAGTGACGGGAGAGCGGCATTTCAGAAAATGTGCTTATCTCGGCGAGAAAAAGCGATTTCGGCAATAAAATTTAAAACGCGTGTAAAACATAAACCAAACGATGAAATTGGTTATTTCTTCATGTATAATGATCAACTCGACACTCCCTAGCCCCCAACAGACTTTTTTTCATAACACTTTAACCAGAGTGACGGGAGAGCGGCATTTCAGAAAACGTGCTTATCTCGGCGAGAAAAAGCGATTTCGGCAATAAAATTTAAAACGCGTGTAAAACATAAACCAAACGATGAAATTGGTTATTTCTTCATGTATAATGATCAACTCGATACTCCCTAGCCCCCAACAGCCTTTTTTTTCATAACACTTTAACCAGAGTGACGGGAGAGCGGCATTTCAGAAAACGTGCTTATCTCGGCGAGAAAAAGCGATTTCGGCAATAAAATTTAAAAATGCGTGTAAAAGATAAACCAAACGATGAAATTGCTTATTTCTTCATGTATAATGATCAACTCGATACTCCCTAGCCCCCAACAGCCTTTTTTTTCATAACACTTTAACCAGAGTGACGGGAGAGCGGCATTTCAGAAAACGTGCTTATCTCGGCGAGAAAAAGCGATTTCGGCAATAAAATTTAAAAAGCGTGTAAAACATAAACCAAACGATGAAATTGGTTATTTCTTCATGTATAATGATCAACTCGATACTCCCTAGCCCCCAACAGCCTTTTTTTTCATAACACTTTAACAGGAGTGACGGGAGAGCGGCATTTCAGAAAACGTGCTTATCTCGGCGAGAAAAAGCGATTTCGGCAATAAAATTTAAAACGCGTTTAAAACACAAACCAAACGATGAAATTGGTTATTTCTTCATGTATAATGATCAACTCGATACTCCCTAGCCCCCAACAGCCTTTCTTTTCATAACACTTTAACCAGAGTGACGGGAGAGCGGCATTTCAGAAAACGTGCTTATCTCGGCGAGAAAAAGCGATTTCGGCAATAAAATTTAAAACACGTGTAAAACATAAACCAAACGATGAAATTGGTTATTTCTTCATGTATAATGATCAACTCGATACTCCCTAGCCCCCAACAGCCTTTTTTTTCATAACACTTTAACCAGAGTGACGGGAGAGCGGCATTTCAGAAAACGTGCTTATCTCGGCGAGAAAAAGCGATTTCGGCAATAAAATTTAAAACGCGTGTAAAACATAAACCAAACGATGAAATTGGTAATTTCTTCATGTATAATGATCAACTCGATACTCCCTAGCCCCCAACAGCCTTTTTTTTCATAACACTTTAACCAGAGTGACGGGAGAGCGGCATTTCAGAAAACGTGCTTATCTCGGCGAGAAAAAGCGATTTCGGCAATAAAATTTAAAACGCGTGTAAAACATAAACCAAACGATGAAATTGGTTATTTCTTCATGTATAATGATCAACTCGATACTCCCTAGCCCCCAACAGCCTTTTTTTTCATAACACTTTAACCAGAGTGACGGGAGAGCGGCATTTCAGAAAACGTGCTTATCTCGGCGAGAAAAAGCGATTTCGGCAATAAAATTTAAAACGCGTGTAAAACATAAACCAAACGATGAAATTGGTTATTTCTTCATGTATAATGATCAACTCGATACTCCCTAGCCCCCAACAGCCTTTTTTTTCATAACACTTTAACCAGAGTGACGGGAGAGCGGCATTTCAGAAAACGTGCTTATCTCGGCGAGAAAAAGCGATTTCGGCAATAAAATTTAAAACGCGTGTAAAACATAAACCAAACGATTAAATTGGTTATTTCTTCATGTATAATGATCAACTCGAGTCGAGCTTCAGGGAGAGAGGCTGATTTTTCGCTTTTTGAGGCCGACCGACGAACCGGCGCGGGGCGGACTCAAAAGCCCGCAGATCCGTAGTGTTGGAATTTATCTTTCTAATTTAACTTGAACGCGAGTTACTAATCTGACTCCAATTTGAGACCTTACCCAACTGCCACTCATCCAACAATTTGCGCGCTCGTTCTGCAATAGAAAGGTATCAGGAAGCTGGCATTTTCACACACGAGTGGATTTATTCCTAACACACAAATCTAATCCATCACCTGGGTCTCGGGTCCCTCTCAATACACCTCTGTACGTCTCTGTTCCCACCAGCAGACGTACTCTACTTCCGAGTTGCCCAGCCATTAATTATACTACACAATATGCAAATGGCACATAAACAAAGGCATTCTGTCATTATTCTATTGGCTATGTGTACACTGCATTTAACTTTAGCTTGCTCTTATTGGTCTTTCTTCTTCTGCAGAATCATTTGCTCGCTCCTCCTGGTTGTAGTTTTCCATACAGGGTCCCCTAGTTGTTATCTCCCCGCTGCCCCTGGGTCATCTTGTACTCCTTGCTGCTCCTGCGTCATTGTTTAATCTGGAACATTTCATTCGTGCACATCCTTGCCCACATATCTTGTTTTGTCTCCATCGTCACACACTCAGCACTTTACAGATTCATACTCTCATACACAAGATGTCTAATGAACTACTTTAAGATCAAACTCTTATATTCCTTTAATCCCTCTCATGACCTCAGACCACTGAGGTCATCACTCGAATACCTTGTTTTATTGTTAAACATAAAATTTCATACCCTCCTCATGGCCTCAGGTCCCTGAGGCCACCTTCACATACTCACATCCCGGAGGGCCACAGCTGTCTCCGCCTCCTGGGGGTCCTTCTGAGGGATCATCATGTACTGGCCACCCGGAGGGAGTGGCCCCAACGTGCGTTCAATTGTCTTAACAGTTAATGATCTGATACATGGAATACAGCAACATCCGCATAGCACCATAATAGCAGCAAACACAGCGATAGAAATCAGTACTGATGCAATCAAGCTTTTATATTTGCCAAAGACGTTTAACCAGTCAGAGTACCAACTGGTGTCCACACCTGAGTGCTCCTTCATTTTGTTACTTAGCGTGCGCAGACCCTCCAATGCCTTAGTGAGCCGACCGTCAGGAGACGTATTGTTGGGAATCAGAGTACAGCACTGATCCCCAAAAATACCACAGACTCCTCCTCTTTCCGCTAACACCATATCTAAACCTATTCTATTTTGGAATGCCATAAGAGACGTGGCTGCTAATTGCTCATGCACTGCCTGGAGTGCCGAGGTGGTGAAGTTCGCCAATCGTTGGACATTGTAGTGGACATAATTAATCCGGTCCACATTTTTGTTTACTGTAATGAGCAGGAAAATACTCTCCCATCCTGCCGCCACTTGATTCACCAATTTGTATTCATCAGGAACCCCTCTCGGAACTCCAATTGCATCTATGTACGTGGGGTCTCCTGTATTCAACCATTCTTGCATGTCCTTTTTCCTCCTCACAAGGAAGGGGATTCTTCCCCACCGTCCAACGCCTTCCCAATTTATTCTGGACACGTCTAATGCTGTCACACTAATTGGCATGATCAGCGTTACTAGGGCGCACTTACCTGAGGCATTGGAGGGAAGCCTATCGTACAACACTTTTGCTCCACACCACAGCCAAACATCAGCACGAGCGAGAGGGATTCCTGCTGGCAAAGACACATTTTCATTACACCATGACTCCTGGATATTTCCAATCCCAGGGCCAGTCCTTGTACCGTGGTTGATAATTGTCCAATTTATCTAACAAATCAAGCCATTGTTGAGTCCAGTTGAAAATTGTCACCCAAGCTTTCACCTGTGTCAGTTGTTTACACTTCAGATTTAGCAGTAGTTGTTGTGTCTGTGTCAGCGTCTTACCACCATCTTGCTCTGCTTCTTACCATACCGTTCCATTGCAGGACTGATACACCATCACTCGTTCTTCTTTCGCTCCATCACTTCTGAAAATAGTCAATAAACTTAAACATTTGCATCGTCGTCGTCGTTGTTCAGACACTTTCGAGTCCGACTTGGATCCAATTCTCGCCATTGTCACATTCCCTCTCTTGACCTGCCTGTTCGGGCGGTCAATCTTTAAGCCCACCATTGGCAGGCACTGTGCCCCTGTGTCCTCCATACCTTTGGCTGCTTCCTTCGGCCATCGATATTGAGGACGGCGGACCGGACTGGAGCAATCAACTTCCAATTGGATCGGCTGAACCGTATGACAAAAACCAACATCGAATGGACCCTGTGACCACAAGGTCTGTGGCATTTGATCCAGCATCGCCTGTGCAGACTCATGGTCCGTCTGTTCCCGCCCATGATGGCGGGCCAGGAAGACCAATTCAAGGTCTGACTCATCTACCATTTTTGCCATTATTCTGTAACTTTTGGTTGCGGCCGAATGCCACACATCTGAAATCTCAGTCATCATCCAGTCATGTTGTTGTGTTAATCGTTTCACCATGGGCCCCAATTGGCGGGGCTCATGGCCTGGCGACACAGCCAGTGACAGGCAAACCTTCCTCACTCATTCGATACCATTGCTCTTGCTTCGGCGACAACTATACATATGCTGCCACCCCCTCGGGGCCCACAAAGATGCATGGTGATTGTAATGTCCAATCATCTCCCTCAATTTCTTGAAACGCATCTCTATATATCTCATCTGATTCTCTATCATAATATAGAGTGCAATGCAATGAATCCACTGGGGGGTGGTACGGTGCCAATGCCTGGATCCATGGTTTCCACAGGAGGTACGTGGAGTAGACACCTCTCCCAAACGGAGTCTCAGGATTCAATCTCGCCCAGTAGATTCGTGCCGTTTCTGGTACTGTGGGGAGTGGTGCCATCAACCACTGACCCTGAGGTGTCACAGGCTGGGAGCATTCCAGAACCTGTCCGTCAGGAAATGTCACTGTAAGTCCCTTCTCGCCGCACAGAATCTGGGCTCTCAATGCTGACATGTCTCTGCCCATCAAGTTGATGGGTGTGTCCATTGCATGAACATATGAATGATATAGTTTCTGTCCGGTGTTTGTGATTTCCGTTTTCAATGGTCGAGTGAAGGGCAGAGTCTGAGGACGTCCCGAGAAGCCGACCAACGTTGTAACTCGTTTCGACAACGCTGTACTTGGCCGTGGCATGTTGATCGATGAATGTGTTGCTCCAGTGTCCATCAACATCTGGACCGGAGTGTCTGCCACTGTCAACCGAAGCATTGGCTCTGCCTGGCCTGTGCTTCCCGAGCTTCCCAGGCCCCACTATTCGTCCGGGCCGTACCACGGGTCGGCTTGGTAATACTGCCCATGTGGATTCGGCTGTGGCCCCGGGCGGGGCTGCTGTGGTCCACTTTGGTGTGGTGGCCCTGCTTGCTGGTTCTGCTGCTCCGCCCCTGCTGGTGGTGGGTTGCCATTACAATCTCGCGCCCAGTGATCAGGGGCCCCGCAGTTGAAGCAAGTCCCTGGAGCGAACCAATTCCGCCCCAGTCCTGGGAGGGCGCCTTAACCTCGCCCTCTGTATCCACCACGGAACCCTTGGCCTCAGCCCCGTCCAGCCCCCACTGGAGTCTGATACATCTGTTTTTGTTTAACCTTTTCTTGTTTTGCCTCACCATGCAACTTTGCCAACTGTAATTTAACCAAACTAGTCGCCAGAGCGTCAGTTTCCTTTTGATCTTTATTTGCTTTTTCCATGTAGATGCGGCAATGGTGTATCAAATGCCTCTTGAATCTCGGTTCCGGACAGACCAAATGTCCAGATCAACTCTCATGATCGCTTGCACCTCATTTGGGAGGCCGTTCAGCATCGCCGTCCTGAACATCATCTTAGCTTCAGGGTAGTTGCCTGGGTGTTTACCTGTGGTCTCAATCCACATTCATTTTAAAGATATTAATTTCATTCTTTAACATCTACATTGGTTGTTGACAAAGTACACAAATAAACAACATACTTTCTCCATGGCCAGATGCATGCAACACAGTAGCTCACCCTGCAAAGGCCAAATAGATCTTTTTAAATCAACACAATGCAGCATAATTTTGGGAGTGTTCTATATAAATTGCCAACTAATCTCTCATCTCTTCTCACAAATACCATATTGTTAAAGTTAACAAAACCGCAACCCTGATGGCCACCTAACATGCAATAACGTATTACTACATACGATTACATTATCATTTAATTTGACACATCTTTCCAAATTGCTTTTGTTTTGCGTTGCAAATCAGATAGACTACAGTCTAATAAATTCTTTTTATTTACCTATTTTAGCCAATTTCATCCTTTTAACACATAACACTGACCGCACACAGACAACACTAAAAACAGCAAAGACACAGCTCACAAACAATAAAAACAAATAATGCTGCGCTAACGTCATAGAGGATGACGTTTTGGTTATATTTTTCATCAGTGCCTTTTATCCTTTATGCAAATGTGCATCACTCTTCTTCAAACCTTCTCTGAAAAACTCACACTTTCTCTCTACGCGCAAGCGCAGGCACGCTCCTCAATCTCACCCTCTCAAAGGGCAGGCCTACTTTACTGTTCCCCTTCATCATGTTCACATTCAACATCTTTCACTGTCTTCTACACAACATTTGTTGTCTATTATTCTCATCCTATCAGGCCACCTTTCTAGTCACTTTCTGTCACACACTTTATAGTCTCTACTGCCACACATCTTATTTTCTCTACTGCCACACCTCGATCATCTTAGTTTCTCCAACCAACTTAAACATACTCATCGTCTACTTCTCAACTTCCCTATTATCGCTCAACAGGCTCCTGAACATTCTCCATGACTAATTTCTTCCATAGGACACACATCTCACACACCCACACATACACACGCACGCACACACACCCTACACACACGTTTGGCGCACAACATAAAAGACCACAAAGACCACACTAAGAACACCTTTTTGCTCATCTTACTTGTCTGATTTATTCTCTATTTTACTTTTAGACGCTTTTTGTAATTCTTTTCCTTTTATTTTGCAAATTTTAACTTCAGTGTTTCTCTCTTACTTTTTCCTTTAACGCGAATATCTCCTGTACATTTAAGATAATTTCCGTTTCTTCTTTTTTTTTTTTTTTCTCAGCCAGGTTCCCATTCTGTTACATGGGTTTGATCCGTTTATCTAGATTTTTATTTCGATCAGGATCCTGCCTTTCACTTATTTCTTACTTTTTCTTCCATTAATTTGAAGGGACCCTTAATTTGAAGGGACCCTTAATTTGAAGGGACCCTTAATTTGGAGGGACCTTTAATTTGGAGGGACCCTTAATTTGGAGGGACCCTTAATTTGGAGGGACCCTTAATTTGGAGGGACCCGAGACCATTATCCCACTTCCTCTTATCCGCCATCTTTAAATCCACTCGTGTGTCTCCCAACCATTTTTTACGCAGAATATTTCTAGTTTCCACACTCTCACTCCCACTCATACTGCTTTCACACTGATACGTAAATCCCAGATTTTAAACCGTATCGTAACCACGAATAGTTCCAAACTATTCTAGTAGGTAAATCCCAGATTTTATACCCTACTAAGTCCACACTTGTACTAATACGTAAATCCCAGATTTTAAACCGTATAGTAACCGCAAATAGTTCCAAACTATTCTAGTAGGTAAATCCCAGATTTTATACCCTACTACACACTTTCACTGTTCCGCTCATCCTTCCTCTTGTAATTTAGCGTTGTCAATGTGCAGAATTTGAAAAGGAATCTGCTTACCTTATCTCACTGTGGGCCCAAGAGGAAAGACGGTCGGACGTGTGGCGTCTTTATCAGGTCGTCACCTGGTGTGGACGTGGGTCCCAGACCCAGAGTCCCAGACTCTTGTGGTTACCGAAGTCCCAGACTTCTTTAGAGTCCCAGACTCTTTTATCTCTCTTGCATCACGTCACCACTTTTCACACAAAAGAATTTTAGTTTCCACACTCACACTCCCACTCACACTGATACGTAAATCCCAGATTTTAAACCGTATCGTAACCACGAATAGTTCCAAACTATTCTAGTAGGTAAATCCCAGATTTTATACCCTACTAAGTCCACACTTGTACTAATACGTAAATCCCAGATTTTAAACCGTATAGTAACCGCAAATAGTTCCAAACTATTCTAGTAGGTAAATCCCAGATTTTATACCCTACTACACACTTTCACTGTTCCGCTCATCCTTCCTCTTATAATTTAGCGTTGTCAATATGCAGAATTTGAAAAGGAATCTGCTTACCTTGTCTCACTGTGGGCCCAAGAGGAAAGACGGTCGGACGTGTGGCGTCTTTATCAGGTCGTCACCTGGTGTGGACGTGGGTCCCAGACCCAGAGTCCCAGACTCTTGTGGTTACCGAAGTCCCAGACTTCTTTAGAGTCCCAGACTCTTTTACCTCTCTTGCATCACGTCGGGGTCACCATAAATTGTTGGAATTTATCTTTCTAATTTAACTTGAACGCGAGTTACTAATCTGACTCCAATTTGAGACCTTACCCAACTGCCACTCATCCAACAATTTGCGCGCTCGTTCTGCAATAGAAAGGTATCAGGAAGCTGGCATTTTCACACACGAGTGGATTTATTCCTAACACACAAATCTAATCCATCACCTGGGTCTCGGGTCCCTCTCAATACACCTCTGTACGTCTCTGTTCCCACCAGCAGACGTACTCTACTTCCGAGTTGCCCAGCCATTAATTATACTACACAATATGCAAATGGCACATAAACAAAGGCATTCTGTCATTATTCTATTGGCTATGTGTACACTGCATTTAACTTTAGCTTGCTCTTATTGGTCTTTCTTCTTCTGCAGAATCATTTGCTCGCTCCTCCTGGTTGTAGTTTTCCATACAGGGTCCCCTAGTTGTTATCTCCCCGCTGCCCCTGGGTCATCTTGTACTCCTTGCTGCTCCTGCGTCATTGTTTAATCTGGAACATTTCATTCGTGCACATCCTTGCCCACATATCTTGTTTTGTCTCCATCGTCACACACTCAGCACTTTACAGATTCATACTCTCATACACAAGATGTCTAATGAACTACTTTAAGATCAAACTCTTATATTCCTTTAGTAGGCACTTAGAAAAGTTCGCCTTTGGCTGTGAGCTCCAGGGGGAGAGGCTGGTTTTGCGTTATTTCAGGCCGGCTGGAGAACCGGTGCGGGTCGGACGCACAATCCCCGCAGAGCCGTGGGCACTTAGAAAATTTTCGCCAAGTTGGCTGTGAGCGCCTGGTACCTAATATGGAAGTATAGAGGCCGACTTTTGGGCAAGATCACGCCGGGTTAGGCTTCCAGGACCCCGGCTAAGCAATTTTACCGGGCCGCCCGGTTCTTTTTTTTTTAGCCAGCCCGGTTCTTTTTACACTTCCAGCTGGAGCTCACGAGCGGCTTTTTGGACAAGATCACGCCGGGTTAGGCTTCCAGAGCCCCGGCTAAGCAATTTTACCGGGTCGCCCGGTTCTTTTTTTAACCAGCCCGGTTCTTTTTTTAACCAGCCCGGTTCTTTTTACACTTCCAGCTGGAGCTCAGCAGCGCCTTTTTGCACAGTATCACGCCGGGTTAGGCTTCCAGGACCCCGGCTAAGCAATTTTACCGGGCCGCCCGGTTCTTTTTTTTAACCAGCCCGGTTCTTTTTACA
The DNA here is from genome assembly GCF_054491065.1 of Syngnathus leptorhynchus. NCBI lineage: Eukaryota > Metazoa > Chordata > Actinopteri > Syngnathiformes > Syngnathidae > Syngnathus > Syngnathus leptorhynchus. Next base: position 3,915,319 of record NC_141195.1, on the reverse strand, counting down.
CTTCCAGCTGGAGCTCAGCAGCGGCTTTTTGGACAAGATCACGCCGTGTTAGGCTTCCAGAGCCCCGGCTAAGCAATTTTAACGGCCAGCCCGGTTCTTTTTTGAACCAGCCCGGTTCTTTTTACACTTCCAGCTGGAGCTCACGAGCAGCTTTTTGGACAAGATAACGCCGTGTTAGGCTTCCAGAGCCCCGGCTAAGCAATTTTACCGGGTCGCCCGGTTCTTTTTTGAACCAGCCCGGTTCTTTTTACACTTCCAGCTGGAACTCACGAGCGGCTTTTTGGACAAGATCACGCCGTGTTAGGCTTCCAGAGCCTCGGCTAAGCCATTTTACCGGCCCGCCCGGTTCTTTTTTTAACCGGCCCGGTTCTTTTTACACTTCCAGCTGGAGCTCAGCAGCGGCTTTTTGGGCGAGATCACGCCGGGTTAGGCTTCAAGGACCCCGGCTAAGCAATTCCACCCGGTTCTTTTTACACTTCCAGCTGGAGCTCGGGAGCGGCTTTTTGCACGAGATCACGCCGGGTTAGGCTTCCAGGACCCCGGCTAAGCAATTTTACCGGGCCGCCCGGTTCTTTTTTTTAACCAGCCCGGTTCTTTTTACACTTCCAGCTGGAGCTCAGCAGCGGCTTTTTGGACAAGATCACGCCGTGTTAGGCTTCCAGAGCCCCGGCTAAGCAATTTTAACGGCCAGCCCGGTTCTTTTTTGAACCAGCCCGGTTCTTTTTACACTTCCAGCTGGAGCTCACGAGCAGCTTTTTGGACAAGATAACGCCGTGTTAGGCTTCCAGAGCCCCGGCTAAGCAATTTTACCGGGTCGCCCGGTTCTTTTTTGAACCAGCCCGGTTCTTTTTACACTTCCAGCTGGAACTCACGAGCGGCTTTTTGGACAAGATCACGCCGTGTTAGGCTTCCAGAGCCTCGGCTAAGCCATTTTACCGGCCCGCCCGGTTCTTTTTTTAACCGGCCCGGTTCTTTTTACACTTCCAGCTGGAGCTCAGCAGCGGCTTTTTGGGCGAGATCACGCCGGGTTAGGCTTCAAGGACCCCGGCTAAGCAATTCCACCCGGTTCTTTTTACACTTCCAGCTGGAGCTCGGGAGCGGCTTTTTGCACGAGATCACGCCGGGTTAGGCTTCCAGGACCCCGGCTAAGCAATTTTACCGGGCCGCCCGGTTCTTTTTTTTAACCAGCCCGGTTCTTTTTACACTTCCAGCTGGAGCTCAGCAGCGGCTTTTTGGACAAGATCACGCCGTGTTAGGCTTCCAGAGCCCCGGCTAAGCAATTTTAACGGCCAGCCCGGTTCTTTTTTGAACCAGCCCGGTTCTTTTTACACTTCCAGCTGGAGCTCACGAGCAGCTTTTTGGACAAGATAACGCCGTGTTAGGCTTCCAGAGCCCCGGCTAAGCAATTTTACCGGGTCGCCCGGTTCTTTTTTGAACCAGCCCGGTTCTTTTTACACTTCCAGCTGGAACTCACGAGCGGCTTTTTGGACAAGATCACGCCGTGTTAGGCTTCCAGAGCCTCGGCTAAGCCATTTTACCGGCCCGCCCGGTTCTTTTTTTAACCGGCCCGGTTCTTTTTACACTTCCAGCTGGAGCTCAGCAGCGGCTTTTTGGGCGAGATCACGCCGGGTTAGGCTTCAAGGACCCCGGCTAAGCAATTCCACCCGGTTCTTTTTACACTTCCAGCTGGAGCTCGGGAGCGGCTTTTTGCACGAGATCACGCCGGGTTAGGCTTCCAGGACCCCGGCTAAGCAGATCAACTTGATACTCCCTAGCCCCCAACAGCCGTTTTTTTTTTTTTTTTTTTTTTTAATAAAAAATTAACTAGAGTGACGGGAGAGCGGCATTTCAGAAAACGTGCTTATCTCGGCGAGAAAAAGCGATTTTGGCAATAAAATTTAAAACGCGTGTAAAACATAAACCAAACGATGAAATTGGTTATTTCTTCATGTATAATGATCAACTCGATACTCCCTAGCCCCCAACAGCCTTTTTTTTCATAACACTTTAACCAGAGTGACGGGAGAGCGGCATTTCAGAAAACGTGCTTATCTCGGCGAGAAAAAGCGATTTCGGCAATACAATTTAAAACGCGTGTAAAACATAAACCAAACGATGAAATTGGTTATTTCTTCATGTATAATGATCAACTCGATACTCCCTAGCCCCCAACAGCCTTTTTTTTTCATAACACTTTAACCAGAGTGACGGGAGAGCGGCATTTCAGAAAACGTGCTTATCTCGGCGAGAAAAAGCGATTTCGGCAATAAAATTTAAAACGCGTGTAAAACATAAACCAAACGATGAAATTGGTTATTTCTTCATGTATAATGATCAACTCGATACTCCCTAGCCCCCAACAGCCTTTTTTTTCATAACACTTTAACCAGAGTGACGGGAGAGCGGCATTTCAGAAAACGTGCTTATCTCGGCGAGAAAAAGCGATTTCGGCAATAAAATTTAAAACGCGTGTAAAACATAAACCAAACGATGAAATTGGTTATTTCTTCATGTATAATGATCAACTCGATACTCCCTAGCCCCCAACAGCCTTTTTTTTCATAACACTTTAACCAGAGTGACGGGAGAGCGGCATTTCAGAAAACGTGCTTATCTCGGCGAGAAAAAGCGATTTCGGCAATAAAATTTAAAACGCGTGTAAAACATAAACCAAACGATGAAATTGGTTATTTCTTCATGTATAATGATCAACTCGATACTCCCTAGCCCCCAACAGCCTTTTTTTTCATAACACTTTAACCAGAGTGACCAATGATCAACTCGAGTCGAGCTTCAGGGAGAGAGGCTGATTTTTCGCTTTTTGAGGCCGACCGACGAACCGGCGCGGGGCGGACTCAAAAGCCCGCAGATCCGTAGGCACTTAGAAAAGTTTCGCCTTTGGCTGAGAGCTCCAGGGGGAGAGGCTGGTTTTGCGTTATTTCAGGCCGGCTGGAGAACCGGTGCGGGTCGGACGCACAATCCCCGCAGAGCCGTGGGCACTTAGAAAATTTTCGCCAAGTTGGCTGTGAGCGCCTGGTACCTAATATGGAAGTATAGAGGCCGACTTTCGGGCAAGATCACGCCGGGTTAGGCTTCCAGGACCCCGGCTAAGCAATTTTACCGGGCCGCCCGGTTCTTTTTTTTTTAGCCAGCCCGGTTCTTTTTACACTTCCAGCTGGAGCTCACGAGCGGCTTTTTGGACAAGATCACTTCGGGTTAGGCTTCCAGAGCACCGGCTAAGCAATTTTACCGGGTAGCCCGGTTCTTTTCTTAACCAGCCCGGTTCTTTTTTTATACAGCCCGGTTCTTTTTACACTTCCAGCTGGAGCTCAGCAGCGGCTTTTTGCACAGTATGACGCCGGGTTAGGCTTCCAGGACCCCGGCTAAGCAATTTTACCGGGCCGCCCGGTTCTTTTTTTTAACCAGCCCGGTTCTTTTTACACTTCCAGCTGGAGCTCAGCAGCGGCTTTTTGGACAAGATCACGCCGTGTTAGGCTTCCAGAGCCCCGGCTAAGCAATTTTACCGGCCAGCCCGGTTCTTTTTTTAACCAGCCCGGTTCTTTTTACACTTCCAGCTGGAGCTCACGAGCAGCTTTTTGGACAAGATCACGCCGTGTTAGGCTTCCAGAGCCCCGGCTAAGCAATTTTACCGGGTCGCCCGGTTCTTTTTTGAACCAGCCCGGTTCTTTTTAAACTTCCAGCTGGAGCTCACTAGCGGCTTTTTGGACAAGATCACGCCGTGTTAGGCTTCCAGAGCCTCGGCTAAGCCATTTTACCGGCCCGCCCGGTTCTTTTTTTAACCGGCCCGGTTCTTTTTACACTTCCAGCTGGAGCTCAGCAGCGGCTTTTTGGGCAAGATCACGCCGGGTTAGGCTTCCAGGACCCCGGCTAAGCAATTCCACCCGGTTCTTTTTACACTTCCAGCTGGAGCTCGGGAGCGGCTTTTTGCACAAGATCACGCCGGGTTAGGCTTCCAGGACCCCGGCTAAGCAGATCAACTTGATACTCCCTAGCCCCCAAGCGGCATTTCAGAAAACGTGCTTATCTCGGCGAGAAAAAGCGATTTCGGCAATAAAATTTAAAACGCGTGTAAAACATAAACCAAACGATGAAATTGGGTATTTCTTCATGTATAATGATCAACTCGATACTCCCTAGCCCCCAAAAGCCTTTTTTTTCATAACACTTTAAACAGAGTGACGGGAGAGCGGCATTTCAGAAAACGTGCTTATCTCGGCGAGAAAAAGCGATTTCGGCAATAAAATTTAAAACGCGTGTAAAACATAAACCAAACGATGAAATTGGTTATTTCTTCATGTATAATGATCAACTCGATACTCCCTAGCCCCCAACAGCCTTTTTTTTCATAACACTTTAACCACAGTGACGGGAGAGCGGCATTTCAGAAAACGTGCTTATCTCGGCGAGAAAAAGCGATTTCGGCAATAAAATTTAAAACGCGTGTAAATTATAAACCAAACGATGAAATTGGTTATTTCTTCATGTATAATGATCAACTCGATACTCCCTAGCCCCCAACAGCCTTTTTTTTCATAACACTTTAACCAGAGTGACGGGAGAGCGGCATTTCAGAAAATGTGCTTATCTCGGCGAGAAAAAGCGATTTCGGCAATAAAATTTAAAACGCGTGTAAAACATAAACCAAACGATGAAATTGGTTATTTCTTCATGTATAATGATCAACTCGACACTCCCTAGCCCCCAACAGACTTTTTTTCATAACACTTTAACCAGAGTGACGGGAGAGCGGCATTTCAGAAAACGTGCTTATCTCGGCGAGAAAAAGCGATTTCGGCAATAAAATTTAAAACGCGTGTAAAACATAAACCAAACGATGAAATTGGTTATTTCTTCATGTATAATGATCAACTCGATACTCCCTAGCCCCCAACAGCCTTTTTTTTCATAACACTTTAACCAGAGTGACGGGAGAGCGGCATTTCAGAAAACGTGCTTATCTCGGCGAGAAAAAGCGATTTCGGCAATAAAATTTAAAAATGCGTGTAAAAGATAAACCAAACGATGAAATTGCTTATTTCTTCATGTATAATGATCAACTCGATACTCCCTAGCCCCCAACAGCCTTTTTTTTCATAACACTTTAACCAGAGTGACGGGAGAGCGGCATTTCAGAAAACGTGCTTATCTCGGCGAGAAAAAGCGATTTCGGCAATAAAATTTAAAAAGCGTGTAAAACATAAACCAAACGATGAAATTGGTTATTTCTTCATGTATAATGATCAACTCGATACTCCCTAGCCCCCAACAGCCTTTTTTTTCATAACACTTTAACAGGAGTGACGGGAGAGCGGCATTTCAGAAAACGTGCTTATCTCGGCGAGAAAAAGCGATTTCGGCAATAAAATTTAAAACGCGTTTAAAACACAAACCAAACGATGAAATTGGTTATTTCTTCATGTATAATGATCAACTCGATACTCCCTAGCCCCCAACAGCCTTTCTTTTCATAACACTTTAACCAGAGTGACGGGAGAGCGGCATTTCAGAAAACGTGCTTATCTCGGCGAGAAAAAGCGATTTCGGCAATAAAATTTAAAACACGTGTAAAACATAAACCAAACGATGAAATTGGTTATTTCTTCATGTATAATGATCAACTCGATACTCCCTAGCCCCCAACAGCCTTTTTTTTCATAACACTTTAACCAGAGTGACGGGAGAGCGGCATTTCAGAAAACGTGCTTATCTCGGCGAGAAAAAGCGATTTCGGCAATAAAATTTAAAACGCGTGTAAAACATAAACCAAACGATGAAATTGGTAATTTCTTCATGTATAATGATCAACTCGATACTCCCTAGCCCCCAACAGCCTTTTTTTTCATAACACTTTAACCAGAGTGACGGGAGAGCGGCATTTCAGAAAACGTGCTTATCTCGGCGAGAAAAAGCGATTTCGGCAATAAAATTTAAAACGCGTGTAAAACATAAACCAAACGATGAAATTGGTTATTTCTTCATGTATAATGATCAACTCGATACTCCCTAGCCCCCAACAGCCTTTTTTTTCATAACACTTTAACCAGAGTGACGGGAGAGCGGCATTTCAGAAAACGTGCTTATCTCGGCGAGAAAAAGCGATTTCGGCAATAAAATTTAAAACGCGTGTAAAACATAAACCAAACGATGAAATTGGTTATTTCTTCATGTATAATGATCAACTCGATACTCCCTAGCCCCCAACAGCCTTTTTTTTCATAACACTTTAACCAGAGTGACGGGAGAGCGGCATTTCAGAAAACGTGCTTATCTCGGCGAGAAAAAGCGATTTCGGCAATAAAATTTAAAACGCGTGTAAAACATAAACCAAACGATTAAATTGGTTATTTCTTCATGTATAATGATCAACTCGAGTCGAGCTTCAGGGAGAGAGGCTGATTTTTCGCTTTTTGAGGCCGACCGACGAACCGGCGCGGGGCGGACTCAAAAGCCCGCAGATCCGTAGGCACTTAGAAAAGTTCGCCTTTGGCTGTGAGCTCCAGGGGGAGAGGCTGGTTTTGCGTTATTTCAGGCCGGCTGGAGAACCGGTGCGGGTCGGACGCACAATCCCCGCAGAGCCGTGGGCACTTAGAAAATTTTCGCCAAGTTGGCTGTGAGCGCCTGGTACCTAATATGGAAGTATAGAGGCCGACTTTTGGGCAAGATCACGCCGGGTTAGGCTTCCAGGACCCCGGCTAAGCAATTTTACCGGGCCGCCCGGTTCTTTTTTTTTTAGCCAGCCCGGTTCTTTTTACACTTCCAGCTGGAGCTCACGAGCGGCTTTTTGGACAAGATCACGCCGGGTTAGGCTTCCAGAGCCCCGGCTAAGCAATTTTACCGGGTCGCCCGGTTCTTTTTTTAACCAGCCCGGTTCTTTTTTTAACCAGCCCGGTTCTTTTTACACTTCCAGCTGGAGCTCAGCAGCGCCTTTTTGCACAGTATCACGCCGGGTTAGGCTTCCAGGACCCCGGCTAAGCAATTTTACCGGGCCGCCCGGTTCTTTTTTTTAACCAGCCCGGTTCTTTTTACACTTCCAGCTGGAGCTCAGCAGCGGCTTTTTGGACAAGATCACGCCGTGTTAGGCTTCCAGAGCCCCGGCTAAGCAATTTTAACGGCCAGCCCGGTTCTTTTTTGAACCAGCCCGGTTCTTTTTACACTTCCAGCTGGAGCTCACGAGCAGCTTTTTGGACAAGATAACGCCGTGTTAGGCTTCCAGAGCCCCGGCTAAGCAATTTTACCGGGTCGCCCGGTTCTTTTTTGAACCAGCCCGGTTCTTTTTACACTTCCAGCTGGAACTCACGAGCGGCTTTTTGGACAAGATCACGCCGTGTTAGGCTTCCAGAGCCTCGGCTAAGCCATTTTACCGGCCCGCCCGGTTCTTTTTTTAACCGGCCCGGTTCTTTTTACACTTCCAGCTGGAGCTCAGCAGCGGCTTTTTGGGCGAGATCACGCCGGGTTAGGCTTCAAGGACCCCGGCTAAGCAATTCCACCCGGTTCTTTTTACACTTCCAGCTGGAGCTCGGGAGCGGCTTTTTGCACGAGATCACGCCGGGTTAGGCTTCCAGGACCCCGGCTAAGCAATTTTACCGGGCCGCCCGGTTCTTTTTTTTAACCAGCCCGGTTCTTTTTACACTTCCAGCTGGAGCTCAGCAGCGGCTTTTTGGACAAGATCACGCCGTGTTAGGCTTCCAGAGCCCCGGCTAAGCAATTTTAACGGCCAGCCCGGTTCTTTTTTGAACCAGCCCGGTTCTTTTTACACTTCCAGCTGGAGCTCACGAGCAGCTTTTTGGACAAGATAACGCCGTGTTAGGCTTCCAGAGCCCCGGCTAAGCAATTTTACCGGGTCGCCCGGTTCTTTTTTGAACCAGCCCGGTTCTTTTTACACTTCCAGCTGGAACTCACGAGCGGCTTTTTGGACAAGATCACGCCGTGTTAGGCTTCCAGAGCCTCGGCTAAGCCATTTTACCGGCCCGCCCGGTTCTTTTTTTAACCGGCCCGGTTCTTTTTACACTTCCAGCTGGAGCTCAGCAGCGGCTTTTTGGGCGAGATCACGCCGGGTTAGGCTTCAAGGACCCCGGCTAAGCAATTCCACCCGGTTCTTTTTACACTTCCAGCTGGAGCTCGGGAGCGGCTTTTTGCACGAGATCACGCCGGGTTAGGCTTCCAGGACCCCGGCTAAGCAATTTTACCGGGCCGCCCGGTTCTTTTTTTTAACCAGCCCGGTTCTTTTTACACTTCCAGCTGGAGCTCAGCAGCGGCTTTTTGGACAAGATCACGCCGTGTTAGGCTTCCAGAGCCCCGGCTAAGCAATTTTAACGGCCAGCCCGGTTCTTTTTTGAACCAGCCCGGTTCTTTTTACACTTCCAGCTGGAGCTCACGAGCAGCTTTTTGGACAAGATAACGCCGTGTTAGGCTTCCAGAGCCCCGGCTAAGCAATTTTACCGGGTCGCCCGGTTCTTTTTTGAACCAGCCCGGTTCTTTTTACACTTCCAGCTGGAACTCACGAGCGGCTTTTTGGACAAGATCACGCCGTGTTAGGCTTCCAGAGCCTCGGCTAAGCCATTTTACCGGCCCGCCCGGTTCTTTTTTTAACCGGCCCGGTTCTTTTTACACTTCCAGCTGGAGCTCAGCAGCGGCTTTTTGGGCGAGATCACGCCGGGTTAGGCTTCAAGGACCCCGGCTAAGCAATTCCACCCGGTTCTTTTTACACTTCCAGCTGGAGCTCGGGAGCGGCTTTTTGCACGAGATCACGCCGGGTTAGGCTTCCAGGACCCCGGCTAAGCAGATCAACTTGATACTCCCTAGCCCCCAACAGCCGTTTTTTTTTTTTTTTTTTTTTTAATAAAAAATTAACTAGAGTGACGGGAGAGCGGCATTTCAGAAAACGTGCTTATCTCGGCGAGAAAAAGCGATTTTGGCAATAAAATTTAAAACGCGTGTAAAACATAAACCAAACGATGAAATTGGTTATTTCTTCATGTATAATGATCAACTCGATACTCCCTAGCCCCCAACAGCCTTTTTTTTCATAACACTTTAACCAGAGTGACGGGAGAGCGGCATTTCAGAAAACGTGCTTATCTCGGCGAGAAAAAGCGATTTCGGCAATACAATTTAAAACGCGTGTAAAACATAAACCAAACGATGAAATTGGTTATTTCTTCATGTATAATGATCAACTCGATACTCCCTAGCCCCCAACAGCCTTTTTTTTTCATAACACTTTAACCAGAGTGACGGGAGAGCGGCATTTCAGAAAACGTGCTTATCTCGGCGAGAAAAAGCGATTTCGGCAATAAAATTTAAAACGCGTGTAAAACATAAACCAAACGATGAAATTGGTTATTTCTTCATGTATAATGATCAACTCGATACTCCCTAGCCCCCAACAGCCTTTTTTTTCATAACACTTTAACCAGAGTGACGGGAGAGCGGCATTTCAGAAAACGTGCTTATCTCGGCGAGAAAAAGCGATTTCGGCAATAAAATTTAAAACGCGTGTAAAACATAAACCAAACGATGAAATTGGTTATTTCTTCATGTATAATGATCAACTCGATACTCCCTAGCCCCCAACAGCCTTTTTTTTCATAACACTTTAACCAGAGTGACGGGAGAGCGGCATTTCAGAAAACGTGCTTATCTCGGCGAGAAAAAGCGATTTCGGCAATAAAATTTAAAACGCGTGTAAAACATAAACCAAACGATGAAATTGGTTATTTCTTCATGTATAATGATCAACTCGATACTCCCTAGCCCCCAACAGCCTTTTTTTTCATAACACTTTAACCAGAGTGACCAATGATCAACTCGAGTCGAGCTTCAGGGAGAGAGGCTGATTTTTCGCTTTTTGAGGCCGACCGACGAACCGGCGCGGGGCGGACTCAAAAGCCCGCAGATCCGTAGGCACTTAGAAAAGTTTCGCCTTTGGCTGAGAGCTCCAGGGGGAGAGGCTGGTTTTGCGTTATTTCAGGCCGGCTGGAGAACCGGTGCGGGTCGGACGCACAATCCCCGCAGAGCCGTGGGCACTTAGAAAATTTTCGCCAAGTTGGCTGTGAGCGCCTGGTACCTAATATGGAAGTATAGAGGCCGACTTTCGGGCAAGATCACGCCGGGTTAGGCTTCCAGGACCCCGGCTAAGCAATTTTACCGGGCCGCCCGGTTCTTTTTTTTTTAGCCAGCCCGGTTCTTTTTACACTTCCAGCTGGAGCTCACGAGCGGCTTTTTGGACAAGATCACTTCGGGTTAGGCTTCCAGAGCACCGGCTAAGCAATTTTACCGGGTAGCCCGGTTCTTTTCTTAACCAGCCCGGTTCTTTTTTTATACAGCCCGGTTCTTTTTACACTTCCAGCTGGAGCTCAGCAGCGGCTTTTTGCACAGTATGACGCCGGGTTAGGCTTCCAGGACCCCGGCTAAGCAATTTTACCGGGCCGCCCGGTTCTTTTTTTTAACCAGCCCGGTTCTTTTTACACTTCCAGCTGGAGCTCAGCAGCGGCTTTTTGGACAAGATCACGCCGTGTTAGGCTTCCAGAGCCCCGGCTAAGCAATTTTACCGGCCAGCCCGGTTCTTTTTTTAACCAGCCCGGTTCTTTTTACACTTCCAGCTGGAGCTCACGAGCAGCTTTTTGGACAAGATCACGCCGTGTTAGGCTTCCAGAGCCCCGGCTAAGCAATTTTACCGGGTCGCCCGGTTCTTTTTTGAACCAGCCCGGTTCTTTTTAAACTTCCAGCTGGAGCTCACTAGCGGCTTTTTGGACAAGATCACGCCGTGTTAGGCTTCCAGAGCCTCGGCTAAGCCATTTTACCGGCCCGCCCGGTTCTTTTTTTAACCGGCCCGGTTCTTTTTACACTTCCAGCTGGAGCTCAGCAGCGGCTTTTTGGGCAAGATCACGCCGGGTTAGGCTTCCAGGACCCCGGCTAAGCAATTCCACCCGGTTCTTTTTACACTTCCAGCTGGAGCTCGGGAGCGGCTTTTTGCACAAGATCACGCCGGGTTAGGCTTCCAGGACCCCGGCTAAGCAGATCAACTTGATACTCCCTAGCCCCCAAGCGGCATTTCAGAAAACGTGCTTATCTCGGCGAGAAAAAGCGATTTCGGCAATAAAATTTAAAACGCGTGTAAAACATAAACCAAACGATGAAATTGGTTATTTCTTCATGTATAATGATCAACTCGATACTCCCTAGCCCCCAACAGCCTTTTTTTTCATAACACTTTAACCAGAGTGACGGGAGAGTGGCATTTCAGAAAACGTGCTTATCTCGGCGAGAAAAAGCGATTTCGGCAATAAAATTTAAAACGCGTGTAAAACATAAACCAAACGATGAAATTGGTTATTTCTTCATGTATAATGATCAACTCGATACTCCCTAGCCCCCAACAGCCTTTTTTTTCATAACACTTTAACCAGAGTGACGGGAGAGCAGCATTTCAGAAAACGTGCTTATCTCGGCGAGAAAAAGCGATTTCGGCAATAAAATTTAAAACGCGTGTAAAACATAAACCAAACGATGAAATTGGTTATTTCTTCATGTATAATGATCAACTCGATACTCCCTAGCCCCCAACAGCCTTTTTTTTCATAACACTTTAACCAGGGTGACCAATGATCAACTCGAGTCGAGCTTCAGGGAGAGAGGCTGATTTTTCGCTTTTTGAGGCCGACCGACGAACCGGCGCGGGGCGGACTCAAAAGCCCGCAGATCCGTAGGCACTTAGAAAAGTTCGCCTTTGGCTGTGAGCTCCAGGGGGAGAGGCTGGTTTTGCGTTATTTCAGGCCGGCTGGAGAACCGGCGCGGGTCGGACGCACAATCCCCGCAGAGCCGTGGGCACTTAGAAAATTTTCGCCAAGTTGGCTGTGAGCGCCTGGTACCTAATATGGAAGTATAGAGGCCGACTTTCGGGCAAGATCACGCCGGGTTAGGCTTCCAGGACCCCGGCTAAGCAATTTTACCGGGCCGCCCGGTTCTTTTTTTGAACCAGCCCGGTTCTTTTTACACTTCCAGCTGGAGCTCAGCAGCGGCTTTTTGCGCAAGATCACGCCGGGTTAGGCTTCCAGGACCTCGGCTAAGCAATTCTACCGGGCCGCCCGGTTGTTTTTTTGAACCAGCCCGGTTCTTTTTACACTTCCAGCTGGAGCTCACGAGCGGCTTTTTGGACAAGATCACGCCGTGTTAGGCTTCCAGAGCCCCGGCTAAGCAATTTTACCGGCCCGCCCGGTTCTTTTTTTTTAACCAGCCCGGTTCTTTTTACACTTCCAGCTGGAGCTCAGCAGCGGCTTTTTGGACAATATCACGCCGGGTTAGGCTTCCAGGACCCCGGCTAAGCAATTTTACCGGGCCGCCCGGTTCTTTTTTTTTAGCCAGCCCGGTTCTTTTTACACTTCCAGCTGGAGCTCACGAGCGGCTTTTTGGACAAGATCACGCCGGGTTAGGCTTCCAGAGCACCGGCTAAGCAATTTTACCGGGTCGCCCGGTTCTTTTTTTAACCAGCCCGGTTCTTTTTTTATACAGCCCGGTTCTTTTTACACTTCCAGCTGGAGCTCAGCAGCGGCTTTTTGCACAGTATGACGCCGGGTTAGGCTTCCAGGACCCCGGCTAAGCAATTTTACCGGGCCGCCCGGTTCTTTTTTTTAACCAGCCCGGTTCTTTTTACACTTCCAGCTGGAGCTCAGCAGCGGCTTTTTGGACAAGATCACGCCGTGTTAGGCTTCCAGAGCCCCGGCTAAGCAATTTTACCGGCCCACCCGGTTCTTTTTTTAACCAGCCCGGTTCTTTTTTTAACCAGCCCGGTTCTTTTTACACTTCCAGCTGGAGCTCACGAGCAGCTTTTTGGACAAGATCACGCCGTGTTAGGCTTCCAGAGCCCCGGCTAAGCAATTTTACCGGGTCGCCTGGTTCTTTTTTTAACCAGCCCGGTTCTTTTTACACTTCCAGCTGGAGCTCACGAGCGGCTTTTTGGACAAGATCACGCCGTGTTAGGCTTCCAGAGCCTCGGCTAAGCCATTTTACCGGCCCGCCCGGTTCTTTTTTTAACAGGCCCGGTTCTTTTTACACTTCCAGCTGGAGCTCAGCAGCGGCTTTTTGGGCAAGATCACGCCGGGTTAGGCTTCCAGGACCCCGGCTAAGCAATTCCACCCGGTTCTTTTTACACTTCCAGCTGGAGCTCGGGAGCGGCTTTTTGCACAAGATCACGCCGGGTTAGGCTTCCAGGACCCCGGCTAAGCAGATCAACTTGATACTCCCTAGCCCCCAAGCGGCATTTCAGAAAACGTGCTTATCTCGGCGAGAAAAAGCGATTTCGGCAATAAAATTTAAAACGCGTGTAAAACATAAACCAAACGATGAAATTGGTTATTTCTTCATGTATAATGATCAACTCGATACTCCCTAGCCCCCAACAGCCTTTTTTTTCATAACACTTTAACCAGAGTGACGGGAGAGCGGCATTTCAGAAAACGTGCTTATCTCGGCGAGAAAAAGCGATTTCGGCAATAAAATTTAAAACGCGTGTAAAACATAAACCAAACGATGAAATTGGTTATTTCTTCATGTATAATGATCAACTCGATACTCCCTAGCCCCCAACAGCCTTTTTTTTCATAACACTTTAACCAGAGTGACGGGAGAGCGGCATTTCAGAAAACGTGCTTATCTCGGCGAGAAAAAGCGATTTCGGCAATAAAATTTAAAACGCGTGTAAAACATAAACCAAACGATTAAATTGGTTATTTCTTCATGTATAATGATCAACTCGAGTCGAGCTTCAGGGAGAGAGGCTGATTTTTCGCTTTTTGAGGCCGACCGACGAACCGGCGCGGGGCGGACTCAAAAGCCCGCAGATCCGTAGGCACTTAGAAAAGTTCGCCTTTGGCTGTGAGCTCCAGGGGGAGAGGCTGGTTTTGCGTTATTTCAGGCCGGCTGGAGAACCGGTGCGGGTCGGACGCACAATCCCCGCAGAGCCGTGGGCACTTAGAAAATTTTCGCCAAGTTGGCTGTGAGCGCCTGGTACCTAATATGGAAGTATAGAGGCCGACTTTTGGGCAAGATCACGCCGGGTTAGGCTTCCAGGACCCCGGCTAAGCAATTTTACCGGGCCGCCCGGTTCTTTTTTTTTTAGCCAGCCCGGTTCTTTTTACACTTCCAGCTGGAGCTCACGAGCGGCTTTTTGGACAAGATCACGCCGGGTTAGGCTTCCAGAGCCCCGGCTAAGCAATTTTACCGGGTCGCCCGGTTCTTTTTTTAACCAGCCCGGTTCTTTTTTTAACCAGCCCGGTTCTTTTTACACTTCCAGCTGGAGCTCAGCAGCGCCTTTTTGCACAGTATCACGCCGGGTTAGGCTTCCAGGACCCCGGCTAAGCAATTTTACCGGGCCGCCCGGTTCTTTTTTTTAACCAGCCCGGTTCTTTTTACACTTCCAGCTGGAGCTCAGCAGCGGCTTTTTGGACAAGATCACGCCGTGTTAGGCTTCCAGAGCCCCGGCTAAGCAATTTTAACGGCCAGCCCGGTTCTTTTTTGAACCAGCCCGGTTCTTTTTACACTTCCAGCTGGAGCTCACGAGCAGCTTTTTGGACAAGATAACGCCGTGTTAGGCTTCCAGAGCCCCGGCTAAGCAATTTTACCGGGTCGCCCGGTTCGTTTTTGAACCAGCCCGGTTCTTTTTACACTTCCAGCTGGAACTCACGAGCGGCTTTTTGGACAAGATCACGCCGTGTTAGGCTTCCAGAGCCTCGGCTAAGCCATTTTACCGGCCCGCCCGGTTCTTTTTTTAACCGGCCCGGTTCTTTTTACACTTCCAGCTGGAGCTCAGCAGCGGCTTTTTGGGCGAGATCACGCCGGGTTAGGCTTCAAGGACCCCGGCTAAGCAATTCCACCCGGTTCTTTTTACACTTCCAGCTGGAGCTCGGGAGCGGCTTTTTGCACGAGATCACGCCGGGTTAGGCTTCCAGGACCCCGGCTAAGCAATTTTACCGGGCCGCCCGGTTCTTTTTTTTAACCAGCCCGGTTCTTTTTACACTTCCAGCTGGAGCTCAGCAGCGGCTTTTTGGACAAGATCACGCCGTGTTAGGCTTCCAGAGCCCCGGCTAAGCAATTTTAACGGCCAGCCCGGTTCTTTTTTGAACCAGCCCGGTTCTTTTTACACTTCCAGCTGGAGCTCACGAGCAGCTTTTTGGACAAGATAACGCCGTGTTAGGCTTCCAGAGCCCCGGCTAAGCAATTTTACCGGGTCGCCCGGTTCTTTTTTGAACCAGCCCGGTTCTTTTTACACTTCCAGCTGGAACTCACGAGCGGCTTTTTGGACAAGATCACGCCGTGTTAGGCTTCCAGAGCCTCGGCTAAGCCATTTTACCGGCCCGCCCGGTTCTTTTTTTAACCGGCCCGGTTCTTTTTACACTTCCAGCTGGAGCTCAGCAGCGGCTTTTTGGGCGAGATCACGCCGGGTTAGGCTTCAAGGACCCCGGCTAAGCAATTCCACCCGGTTCTTTTTACACTTCCAGCTGGAGCTCGGGAGCGGCTTTTTGCACGAGATCACGCCGGGTTAGGCTTCCAGGACCCCGGCTAAGCAATTTTACCGGGCCGCCCGGTTCTTTTTTTTAACCAGCCCGGTTCTTTTTACACTTCCAGCTGGAGCTCAGCAGCGGCTTTTTGGACAAGATCACGCCGTGTTAGGCTTCCAGAGCCCCGGCTAAGCAATTTTACCGGCCAGCCCGGTTCTTTTTTTAACCAGCCCGGTTCTTTTTACACTTCCAGCTGGAGCTCACGAGCAGCTTTTTGGACAAGATCACGCCGTGTTAGGCTTCCAGAGCCCCGGCTAAGCAATTTTACCGGGTCGCCCGGTTCTTTTTTGAACCAGCCCGGTTCTTTTTAAACTTCCAGCTGGAGCTCACTAGCGGCTTTTTGGACAAGATCACGCCGTGTTAGGCTTCCAGAGCCTCGGCTAAGCCATTTTACCGGCCCGCCCGGTTCTTTTTTTAACCGGCCCGGTTCTTTTTACACTTCCAGCTGGAGCTCAGCAGCGGCTTTTTGGGCAAGATCACGCCGGGTTAGGCTTCCAGGACCCCGGCTAAGCAATTCCACCCGGTTCTTTTTACACTTCCAGCTGGAGCTCGGGAGCGGCTTTTTGCACAAGATCACGCCGGGTTAGGCTTCCAGGACCCCGGCTAAGCAGATCAACTTGATACTCCCTAGCCCCCAAGCGGCATTTCAGAAAACGTGCTTATCTCGGCGAGAAAAAGCGATTTCGGCAATAAAATTTAAAACGCGTGTAAAACATAAACCAAACGATGAAATTGGTTATTTCTTCATGTATAATGATCAACTCGATACTCCCTAGCCCCCAACAGCCTTTTTTTTCATAACACTTTAACCAGAGTGACGGGAGAGTGGCATTTCAGAAAACGTGCTTATCTCGGCGAGAAAAAGCGATTTCGGCAATAAAATTTAAAACGCGTGTAAAACATAAACCAAACGATGAAATTGGTTATTTCTTCATGTATAATGATCAACTCGATACTCCCTAGCCCCCAACAGCCTTTTTTTTCATAACACTTTAACCAGAGTGACGGGAGAGCAGCATTTCAGAAAACGTGCTTATCTCGGCGAGAAAAAGCGATTTCGGCAATAAAATTTAAAACGCGTGTAAAACATAAACCAAACGATGAAATTGGTTATTTCTTCATGTATAATGATCAACTCGATACTCCCTAGCCCCCAACAGCCTTTTTTTTCATAACACTTTAACCAGGGTGACCAATGATCAACTCGAGTCGAGCTTCAGGGAGAGAGGCTGATTTTTCGCTTTTTGAGGCCGACCGACGAACCGGCGCGGGGCGGACTCAAAAGCCCGCAGATCCGTAGGCACTTAGAAAAGTTCGCCTTTGGCTGTGAGCTCCAGGGGGAGAGGCTGGTTTTGCGTTATTTCAGGCCGGCTGGAGAACCGGCGCGGGTCGGACGCACAATCCCCGCAGAGCCGTGGGCACTTAGAAAATTTTCGCCAAGTTGGCTGTGAGCGCCTGGTACCTAATATGGAAGTATAGAGGCCGACTTTCGGGCAAGATCACGCCGGGTTAGGCTTCCAGGACCCCGGCTAAGCAATTTTACCGGGCCGCCCGGTTCTTTTTTTGAACCAGCCCGGTTCTTTTTACACTTCCAGCTGGAGCTCAGCAGCGGCTTTTTGCGCAAGATCACGCCGGGTTAGGCTTCCAGGACCTCGGCTAAGCAATTCTACCGGGCCGCCCGGTTGTTTTTTTGAACCAGCCCGGTTCTTTTTACACTTCCAGCTGGAGCTCACGAGCGGCTTTTTGGACAAGATCACGCCGTGTTAGGCTTCCAGAGCCCCGGCTAAGCAATTTTACCGGCCCGCCCGGTTCTTTTTTTTTAACCAGCCCGGTTCTTTTTACACTTCCAGCTGGAGCTCAGCAGCGGCTTTTTGGACAATATCACGCCGGGTTAGGCTTCCAGGACCCCGGCTAAGCAATTTTACCGGGCCGCCCGGTTCTTTTTTTTTAGCCAGCCCGGTTCTTTTTACACTTCCAGCTGGAGCTCACGAGCGGCTTTTTGGACAAGATCACGCCGGGTTAGGCTTCCAGAGCACCGGCTAAGCAATTTTACCGGGTCGCCCGGTTCTTTTTTTAACCAGCCCGGTTCTTTTTTTATACAGCCCGGTTCTTTTTACACTTCCAGCTGGAGCTCAGCAGCGGCTTTTTGCACAGTATGACGCCGGGTTAGGCTTCCAGGACCCCGGCTAAGCAATTTTACCGGGCCGCCCGGTTCTTTTTTTTAACCAGCCCGGTTCTTTTTACACTTCCAGCTGGAGCTCAGCAGCGGCTTTTTGGACAAGATCACGCCGTGTTAGGCTTCCAGAGCCCCGGCTAAGCAATTTTACCGGCCCACCCGGTTCTTTTTTTAACCAGCCCGGTTCTTTTTTTAACCAGCCCGGTTCTTTTTACACTTCCAGCTGGAGCTCACGAGCAGCTTTTTGGACAAGATCACGCCGTGTTAGGCTTCCAGAGCCCCGGCTAAGCAATTTTACCGGGTCGCCTGGTTCTTTTTTTAACCAGCCCGGTTCTTTTTACACTTCCAGCTGGAGCTCACGAGCGGCTTTTTGGACAAGATCACGCCGTGTTAGGCTTCCAGAGCCTCGGCTAAGCCATTTTACCGGCCCGCCCGGTTCTTTTTTTAACAGGCCCGGTTCTTTTTACACTTCCAGCTGGAGCTCAGCAGCGGCTTTTTGGGCAAGATCACGCCGGGTTAGGCTTCCAGGACCCCGGCTAAGCAATTCCACCCGGTTCTTTTTACACTTCCAGCTGGAGCTCGGGAGCGGCTTTTTGCACAAGATCACGCCGGGTTAGGCTTCCAGGACCCCGGCTAAGCAGATCAACTTGATACTCCCTAGCCCCCAAGCGGCATTTCAGAAAACGTGCTTATCTCGGCGAGAAAAAGCGATTTCGGCAATAAAATTTAAAACGCGTGTAAAACATAAACCAAACGATGAAATTGGTTATTTCTTCATGTATAATGATCAACTCGATACTCCCTAGCCCCCAACAGCCTTTTTTTTCATAACACTTTAACCAGAGTGACGGGAGAGCGGCATTTCAGAAAACGTGCTTATCTCGGCGAGAAAAAGCGATTTCGGCAATAAAATTTAAAACGCGTGTAAAACATAAACCAAACGATGAAATTGGTTATTTCTTCATGTATAATGATCAACTCGATACTCCCTAGCCCCCAACAGCCTTTTTTTTCTTAACACTTTAACCAGAGTGACGGGAGAGCGGCATTTCAGAAAACGTGCTTATCTCGGCGAGAAAAAGCGATTTCAGCAATAACATTTAAAACGCGTGTAAAACATAAATCAAACGATGAAATTGGTTATTTCTTCATGTATAATGATCAACTCGATACTCCCTAGCCCCCAACAGCCTTTTTTTTCATAACACTTTAACCAGAGTGACGGGAGAGCGGCATTTCAGAAAACGTGCTTATCTCGGCGAGAAAAATTGATTTCGGCAATAAAATTTAAAACGCGTGTAAAACATAAACCAAACGATGAAATTGGTTCTTTCTTCATGTATAATGATCAACTCGATACTCCCTAGCCCCCAACAGCCTTTTTTTTCATAACACTTTAACCAGAGTGACGGGAGAGCGGCATTTCAGAAAACGTGCTTATCTCGGCGAGAAAAAGCGATTTCGGCAATAAAATTTAAAACGCGTGTAAAACATAAACCAAACGATGAAATTGGTTATTTCTTCATGTATAATGATCAACTCGATACTCCCTAGCCCCCAACAGCCTTTTTTTTCATAACACTTTAACCAGAGTGACGGGAGAGCGGCATTTCAGAAAACGTGCTTATCTCGGCGAGAAAAAGCGATTTCGGCAATAAAATTTAAAACGCGTGTAAAACATAAACCAAACGATGAAATTGGTTATTTCTTCATGTATAATGATCAACTCGATACTCCCTAGCCCCCAACAGCCTTTTTTTTCATAACACTTTAACCAGAGTGACGGGAGAGCGGCATTTCAGAAAACGTGCTTATCTCGGCGAGAAAAAGCGATTTCGGCAATAAAATTTAAAACGCGTGTAAAACATAAACCAAACGATGAAATTGGTTATTTCTTCATGTATAATGATCAACTCGATACTCCCTAGCCCCCAACAGCCTTTTTTTTCATAACACTTTAACCAGAGTGACGGGAGAGCGGCATTTCAGAAAACGTGCTTATCTCGGCGAGAAAAAGCGATTTCGGCAATAAAATTTAAAACGCGTGTAAAACATAAACCAAACGATGAAATTGGTTATTTCTTCATGTATAATGATCAACTCGATACTCCCTAGCCCCCAACAGCCTTTTTTTTCATAACACTTTAACCAGAGTGACGGGAGAGCGGCATTTCAGAAAACGTGCTTATCTCGGCGAGAAAAAGCGATTTCGGCAATAAAATTTAAAACGCGTGTAAAACATAAACCAAACAATGAAATTGGTTATTTCTTCATGTATAATGATCAACTCGATACTCCCTAGCCCCCAGCAGCCTTTTTTTTCACAACACTTTAACCAGAGTGACGGGAGAGCGGCATTTCAGAAAACGTGTTTATCTCGGCGAGAAAAAGCGATTTCGGCAATAAAATTTAAAACGCGTGTAAAACATAAACCAAACGATGAAATTGGTTATTTCTTCATGTATAATGATCAACTCGATACTCCCTAGCCCCCAACAGCCTTTTTTTTCATAACACTTTAACCAGAGTGACGGGAGAGCGGCATTTCAGAAAACGTGCTTATCTCGGCGAGAAAAAGCGATTTCGGCAATACAATTTAAAACGCGTGTAAAACATAAACCAAACGATGAAATTGGTTATTTCTTCATGTATAATGATCAACTCGAGTCGAGCTTCAGGGAGAGAGGCTGATTTTTCGCTTTTTGAGGCCGACCGACGAACCGGCGCGGGGCAGACTCAAAAGCCCGCAGATCCGTAGGCACTTAGAAAAGTTTCGCCTTTGGCTGTGAGCTCCAGGGAGAGAGGCTGGTTTTGCGTTATTTCAGGCCGGCTGGAGAACCGGCGCGGGTCGGACGCACAATCGCCGCAGAGCCGTGGGCACTTAGAAAATTTTCGCCAAGTTGGCTGTGAGCGCCTGGTACCTAATATGGAAGTATAGAGGCCGACTTTCGGGCAAGATCACGCCGGGTTAGGCTTCCAGGACCCCGGCTAAGCAATTTTACCGGGCCACCCGGTTCTTTTTTTGAACCAGCCCGGTTCTTTTTACACTTCCAGCTGGAGCTCAGCAGCGGCTTTTTGTGCAAGATCACGCCGGGTAAGGCTTCCAGAGCCCCGGCTAAGCAATTTTAACGGGCCGCCCGGTTCTTTTTTTTTTTTTCCGGCCCGGTTCTTTTTACACTTCCAGCTGGAGCTCAGCAGCGGCTTTTTGGACAAGATCAGGCCGTGTTAGGCTTCCAGAGCCCCGGCTAAGCAATTTTACCGGGTCGCCCGGTTCTTTTTTTTAACCAGCCCGGTTCTTTTTACACTTCCAGCTGGAGCTCAGCAGCGGCTTTTTGCACAGTATCACGCCGGGTTAGGCTTCCAGGACCCCGGCTAAGCAATTTTACCGGGCCGCCCGGTTCTTTTTTTTAACCAGCCCGGTTCTTTTTACACTTCCAGCTGGAGCTCAGCAGCGGCTTTTTGGACAAGATCACGCCGTGATAGGTTTCAGAGCCCCGGCTAAGCAATTTTACCGGGTCGCCCGGTTCTTTTTTTTTTAACCAGCCCGGTTCTTTTTACACTTCCAGCTGGAGCTCAGCAGCGGCTTTTTGGACAAGATCACGCCGTGTTAGGCTTCCAGAGCCCCGGCTAAGCAATTTTACCGGGTCGCCCGGTTCTTTTTTTAACCAGCCCGGTTCTTTTTTTAACCAGCCCGGTTCTTTTTACACTTCCAGCTGGAGCTCAGCAGCGGCTTTTTGCACAGTATCACGCCGGGTTAGGCTTCCAGGACCCCGGCTAAGCAATTTTACCGGGCCGCCCGGTTCTTTTTTTTAACCAGCCCGGTTCTTTTTACACTTCCAGCTGGAGCTCAGCAGCGGCTTTTTGGACAAGATCACGCCGTGTTAGGCTTCCAGAGCCCCGGCTAAGAAATTTTACCGGCCTGCCCGGTTCATTTTTTGAACCAGCCCGGTTCTTTTTTCAACCAGCCCGGTTCTTTTTACACTTCCAGCTGGAGCTCACGAGCAGCTTTTTGGACAAGATCACGCCGTGTTAGGCTTCCAGAGCCCCGGCTAAGCAATTTTACCGGGTCGCCCGGTTCTTTTTTGAACTAGCCCGGTTCTTTTTACACTTCCAGCTGGAGCTCACGAGCGGCTTTTTGGACAAGATCACGCCGTGTTAGGCTTCCAGAGCCTCGGCTAAGCCAGTTTACCGGCCCGCCCGGTTCTTTTTTGAAACAGCCCGGTTCTTTTTTTAACCAGCCCGGTTCTTTTAACACTTCCAGCTGGAGCTCACGAGCGGCTTTTTGGACAAGATCACGCCGTGTTTGGCTTCCAGAGCCCCGGCTAAGCAATTTTACCGGCCCGCCCGGTTCTTTTTTGAACCAGCCCGGTTCTTTTTTTAACCAGCCCGGTTCTTTTAACACTTCCAGCTGGAGCTCACGAGCGGCGTTTTGGACAAGATCACGCCGTGTTAAGCTTCCAGAGCCCCGGCTAAGCAATTTTACCGGCCCGCCCGGTTCTTTTTTTAACCGGCCCGGTTCTTTTTACACTTCCAGCTGGAGCTCAGCAGCGGCTTTTTGGGCAAGATCACGCCGGGTTAGGCTTCCAGGACCCCGGCTAAGCAATTCCACCCGGTTCTTTTTACACTTCCAGCTGGAGCTCGGGAGCGGCTTTTTGCACAAGATCACGCCGGGTTAGGCTTCCAGGACCCCGGCTAAGCAGATCAACTTGATACTCCCTAGCCCCCAAATGCCCTTTTTTTTTTTTTTTTTTTTTTTAATAAAAAATTAACTAGAGTGACGGGAGAGTGGCATTTCAGAAAACGTGCTTATCTCGGCGAGAAAAAGCGATTTCGGCAATAAAATTTAAAACGCGTGTAAAACATAAACCAAACGATGAAATTGGTTTTTTCTTCATGTATAATGATCAACTCGATACTCCCTAGCCCCCAACAGCCTTTTTTTTTCATAACACTTTAACCAGAGTGACGGGAGAGCGGCATTTCAGAAAACGTGCTTATCTCGGCGAGAAAAAGCGATTTCGGCAATAAAATTTAAAACGCGTGTAAAACATAAACCAAACGATGAAATTGGTTAATTCTTCATGTATAATGATCAACTCGATACTCCCTAGCCCCCAACAGCCTTTTTTTTCATAACACTTTAACCAGAGTGACGGGAGAACGGCATTTCAGAAAACGTGCTTATCTCGGCGAGAAAAAGCGATTTCGGCAATAAAATTTAAAACGCGTGTAAAACATAAACCAAACGATGAAATTGGTTATTTCTTCATGTATAATGATCAACTCGATACTCCCTAGCCCCCAACAGCCTTTTTTTTCATAACACTTTAACCAGAGTGACGGGAGAGCGGCATTTCAGAAAACGTGCTTATCTCGGCGAGAAAAAGCGATTTCGGCAATAAAATTTAAAATGCGTGTAAAACATAAACCAAACGATGAAATTGGTTATTTCTTCATGTATAATGATCAACTCGATACTCCCTAGCCCCCAACAGCCTTTTTTTTCATAACACTTTAACCAGAGTGACGGGAGAGCGGCATTTCAGAAAACGTGCTTATCTCGGCGAGAAAAAGCGATTTCGGCAATAAAATTTAAAACGCGTGTAAAACATAAACCAAACGATGAAATTGGTTATTTCTTCATGTATAATGATCAACTCGATACTCCCTAGCCCCCAACAGCCTTTTTTTTCATAACACTTTAACCAGAGTGACGGGAGAGCGGCATTTCAGAAAACGTGCTTATCTCGGCGAGAAAAAGCGATTTCGGCAATAAAATTTAAAACGCGTGTAAAACATAAACCAAACGATGAAATTGGTTATTTCTTCATGTATAATGATCAACTCGATACTCCCTAGCCCCCAACAGCCTTTTTTTTCATAACACTTTAACCAGAGTGACGGGAGAGCGGCATTTCAGAAAACGTGCTTATCTCGGCGAGAAAAAGCGATTTCGGCAATAAAATTTAAAACGCGTGTAAAACATAAACCAAACGATGAAATTGGTTATTTCTTCACGTATAATGATCAACTCGATACTCCCTAGCCCCCAACAGCCTTTTTTTTCACAACACTTTAACCAGAGTGACGGGAGAGCGGCATTTCAGAAAACGTGCTTATCTCGGCGAGAAAAAGCGATTTCGGCAATAAAATTTAAAACGCGTGTAAAACATAAACCAAACGATGAAATTGGTTATTTCTTCATGTATAATGATCAACTCGATACTCCCTAGCCCCCAACAGCCTTTTTTTTCATAACACTTTAACCAGAGTGACGGGAGAGCGGCCTTTCAGAAAACGTGCTTATCTCGGCGAGAAAAAGCGATTTCGGCAATAAAATTTAAAACGCGTGTAAAACATAAACCAAACGATGAAATTGGTTATTTCTTCATGTATAATGATCAACTCGATACTCCCTAGCCCCCAACAGCCTTTTTTTTCATAACACTTTAACCAGAGTGACGGGAGAGCGGCATTTCAGAAAACGTGCTTATCTCGGCGAGAAAAAGCGATTTCGGCAATAAAATTTAAAACGCGTGTAAAACATAAACCAAACGATGAAATTGGTTATTTCTTCATGTATAATGATCAACTCGATACTCCCTAGCCCCCAACAGCCTTTTTTTTCATAACACTTTAACCAGAGTGACGGGAGAGCGGCATTTCAGAAAACGTGCTTATCTCGGCGAGAAAAAGCGATTTCGGCAATAAAATTTAAAACGCGTGTAAAACATAAACCAAACGATGAAATTGGTTATTTCTTCATGTATAATGATCAACTCGATACTCCCTAGCCCCCAACAGCCTTTTTTTTCATAACACTTTAACCAGAGTGACCAATGATCAACTCGAGTCGAGCTTCAGGGAGAGAGGCTGATTTTTCGCTTTTTGAGGCCGACCGACGAACCGGCGCGGGGCGGACTCAAAAGCCCGCAGATCCGTAGGCACTTAGAAAAGTTCGCCTTTGGCTGTGAGCTCCAGAGGGAGAGGCTGGTTTTGCGTTATTTCAGGCCGGCTGGAGAACCGGTGCGGGTCGGACGCACAATCCCCGCAGAGCCGTGGGCACTTAGAAAATTTTCGCCAAGTTGGCTGTGAGCGCCTGGTACCTAATATGGAAGTATAGAGGCCGACTTTCGGGCAAGATCACGCCGGGTTAGGCTTCCAGGACCCCGGCTAAGCAATTTTACCGGGCCGCCCGGTTCTTTTTTTGAACCAGCCCGGTTCTTTTTACACTTCCAGCTGGAGCTCAGCAGCGGCTTTTTGCGCAAGATCACGCCGGGTTAGGCTTCCAGGACCTCGGCTAAGCAATTCTACCGGGCCGCCCGGTTCTTTTTTTGAACCAGCCCGGTTCTTTTTACACTTCCAGCTGGAGCTCACGAGCGGCTTTTTGGACAAGATCACGCCGTGTTAGGCTTCCAGAGCCCCGGCTAAGCAATTTTACCGGCCCGCCCGGTTCTTTTTTTTTAACCAGCCCGGTTCTTTTTACACTTCCAGCTGGAGCTCAGCAGCGGCTTTTTGGACAATATCACGCCGGGTTAGGCTTCCAGGACCCCGGCTAAGCAATTTTACCGGGCCGCCCGGTTCTTTTTTTTTTAGCCAGCCCGGTTCTTTTTACACTTCCAGCTGGAGCTCACGAGCGGCTTTTTGGACAAGATCACGCCGGGTTAGGCTTCCAGAGCACTGGCTAAGCAATTTTACCGGGTAGCCCGGTTCTTTTTTTAACCAGCCCGGTTCTTTTTTTATACAGCCCGGTTCTTTTTACACTTCCAGCTGGAGCTCAGCAGCGGCTTTTTGCACAGTATGACGCCGGGTTAGGCTTCCAGGACCCCGGCTAAGCAATTTTACCGGGCCGCCCGGTTCTTTTTTTTAACCAGCCCGGTTCTTTTTACACTTCCAGCTGGAGCTCAGCAGCGGCTTTTTGGACAAGATCACGCCGTGTTAGGCTTCCAGAGCCCCGGCTAAGCAATTTTACCGGCCAGCCCGGTTCTTTTTTTAACCAGCCCGGTTCTTTTTACACTTCCAGCTGGAGCTCACGAGCAGCTTTTTGGACAAGATCACGCCGTGTTAGGCTTCCAGAGCCCCGGCTAAGCAATTTTACCGGGTCGCCCGGTTCTTTTTTGAACCAGCCCGGTTCTTTTTAAACTTCCAGCTGGAGCTCACGAGCGTCTTTTTGGACAAGATCACGCCGTGTTAGGCTTCCAGAGCCTCGGCTAAGCCATTTTACCGGCCCGCCCGGTTCTTTTTTTAACCGGCCCGGTTCTTTTTACACTTCCAGCTGGAGCTCAGCAGCGGCTTTTTGGGCAAGATCACGCCGGGTTAGGCTTCCAGGACCCCGGCTAAGCAATTCCACCCGGTTCTTTTTACACTTCCAGCTGGAGCTCGGGAGCGGCTTTTTGCACAAGATCACGCCGGGTTAGGCTTCCAGGACCCCGGCTAAGCAGATCAACTTGATACTCCCTAGCCCCCAAGCGGCATTTCAGAAAACGTGCTTATCTCGGCGAGAAAAAGCGATTTCGGCAATAAAATTTAAAACGCGTGTAAAACATAAACCAAACGATGAAATTGGTTATTTCTTCATGTATAATGATCAACTCGATACTCCCTAGCCCCCAACAGCCTTTTTTTCTCATAACACTTTAACCAGAGTGACGGGAGAGTGGCATTTCAGAAAACGTGCTTATCTCGGCGAGAAAAAGCGATTTCGGCAATAAAATTTAAAACGCGTGTAAAACATAAACCAAACGATGAAATTGGTTATTTCTTCATGTATAATGATCAACTCGATACTCCCTAGCCCCCAACAGCCTTTTTTTTCATAACACTTTAACCAGAGTGACGGGAGAGCAGCATTTCAGAAAACGTGCTTATCTCGGCGAGAAAAAGCGATTTCGGCAATAAAATTTAAAACGCGTGTAAAACATAAACCAAACGATGAAATTGGTTATTTCTTCATGTATAATGATCAACTCGATACTCCCTAGCCCCCAACAGCCTTTTTTTTCATAACACTTTAACCAGGGTGACCAATGATCAACTCGAGTCGAGCTTCAGGGAGAGAGGCTGATTTTTCGCTTTTTGAGGCCGACCGACGAACCGGCGCGGGGCGGACTCAAAAGCCCGCAGATCCGTAGGCACTTCGAAAAGTTCGCCTTTGGCTGTGAGCTCCAGGGGGAGAGGCTGGTTTTGCGTTATTTCAGGCCGGCTGGAGAACCGGCGCGGGTCGGACGCACAATCCCCGCAGAGCCGTGGGCACTTAGAAAATTTTCGCCAAGTTGGCTGTGAGCGCCTGGTACCTAATATGGAAGTATAGAGGCCGACTTTCGGGCAAGATCACGCCGGGTTAGGCTTCCAGGACCCCGGCTAAGCAATTTTACCGGGCCGCCCGGTTCTTTTTTTGAACCAGCCCGGTTCTTTTTACACTTCCAGCTGGAGCTCAGCAGCGGCTTTTTGCGCAAGATCACGCCGGGTTAGGCTTCCAGGACCTCGGCTAAGCAATTCTACCGGGCCGCCCGGTTCTTTTTTTGAACCAGCCCGGTTCTTTTTACACTTCCAGCTGGAGCTCACGAGCGGCTTTTTGGACAAGATCACGCCGTGTTAGGCTTCCAGAGCCCCGGCTAAGCAATTTTACCGGCCCGCCCGGTTCTTTTTTTTTAACCAGCCCGGTTCTTTTTACACTTCCAGCTGGAGCTCAGCAGCGGCTTTTTGGACAATATCACGCCGGGTTAGGCTTCCAGGACCCCGGCTAAGCAATTTTACCGGGCCGCCTGGTTCTTTTTTTTTAGCCAGCCCGGTTCTTTTTACACTTCCAGCTGGAGCTCACGAGCGGCTTTTTGGACAAGATCACGCCGGGTTAGGCTTCCAGAGCACCGGCTAAGCAATTTTACCGGGTCGCCCGGTTCTTTTTTTAACCAGCCCGGTTCTTTTTTTATACAGCCCGGTTCTTTTTACACTTCCAGCTGGAGCTCAGCAGCGGCTTTTTGCACAGTATGACGCCGGGTTAGGCTTCCAGGACCCCGGCTAAGCAATTTTACCGGGCCGCCCGGTTCTTTTTTTTAACCAGCCCGGTTCTTTTTACACTTCCAGCTGGAGCTCAGCAGCGGCTTTTTGGACAAGATCACGCCGTGTTAGGCTTCCAGAGCCCCGGCTAGGCAATTTTACCGGCCCACCCGGTTCTTTTTTGAACCAGCCCGGTTCTTTTTTTAACCAGCCCGGTTCTTTTTACACTTCCAGCTGGAGCTCACGAGCAGCTTTTTGGACAAGATCACGCCGTGTTAGGCTTCCAGAGCCCCGGCTAAGCAATTTTACCGGGTCGCCTGGTTCTTTTTTTAACCAGCCCGGTTCTTTTTACACTTCCAGCTGGAGCTCACGAGCGGCTTTTTGGACAAGATCACGCCGTGTTAGGCTTCCAGAGCCTCGGCTAAGCCATTTTACCGGCCCGCCCGGTTCTTTTTTTAACCGGCCCAGTTCTTTTTACACTTCCAGCTGGAGCTCAGCAGCGGCTTTTTGGGCAAGATCACGCCGGGTTAGGCTTCCAGGACCCCGGCTAAGCAATTCCACCCGGTTCTTTTTACACTTCCAGCTGGAGCTCGGGAGCGGCTTTTTGCACAAGATCACGCCGGGTTAGGCTTCCAGGACCCCGGCTAAGCAGATCAACTTGATACTCCCTAGCCCCCAAGCGGCATTTCAGAAAACGTGCTTATCTCGGCGAGAAAAAGCGATTTCGGCAATAAAATTTAAAACGCGTGTAAAACATAAACCAAACGATGAAATTGGTTATTTCTTCATGTATAATGATCAACTCGATACTCCCTAGCCCCCAACAGCCTTTTTTTTCATAACACTTTAACCAGAGTGACGGGAGAGCGGCATTTCAGAAAACGTGCTTATCTCGGCGAGAAAAAGCGATTTCGGCAATAAAATTTAAAACGCGTGTAAAACATAAACCAAACGATGAAATTGGTTATTTCTTCATGTATAATGATCAACTCGATACTCCCTAGCCCCCAACAGCCTTTTTTTTCATAACACTTTAACCAGAGTGACGGGAGAGCGGCATTTCAGAAAACGTGCTTATCTCGGCGAGAAAAAGCGATTTCGGCAATAAAATTTAAAACGCGTGTAAAACATAAACCAAACGATGAAATTGGTTATTTCTTCATGTATAATGATCAACTCAATACTCCCTAGCCCCCAACAGCCTTTTTTTTCATAACACTTTAACCAGAGTGACGGGAGAGCGGCATTTCAGAAAACGTGCTTATCTCGGCGAGAAAAAGCGATTTCGGCAATAAAATTTAAAACGCGTGTAAAACATAAACCAAACGATGAAATTGGTTATTTCTTAATGTATAATGATCAACTCGATACTCCCTAGCCCCCAAAAGCCTTTTTTTTCATAACACTTTAACCAGAGTGACGGGAGAGCGGCATTTCAGAAAACGTGCTTATCTCGGCGAGAAAAAGCGATTTCGGCAATAAAATTTAAAACGCGTGTAAAACATAAACCAAACGATGAAATTGGTTATTTCTTCATGTATAATGATCAACTCGATACTCCCTAGCCCCCAACAGCCTTTTTTTTCATAAAACTTTAACCAGAGTGACGGGAGAGCAGCATTTCAGAAAACGTGCTTATCTCGGCGAGAAAAAGCGATTTCGGCAATAAAATTTAAAACGCGTGTAAAACATAAACCAAACGATGAAATTGGTTATTTCTTCATGTATAATGATCAACTCGATACTCCCTAGCCCCCAACAGCCTTTTTTTTCATAACACATTAACCAGAGTGACGGGAGAGCGGCATTTCAGAAAACGTGCTTATCTCGGCGAGAAAAAGCGATTTCGGCAATAAAATTTAAAACGCGTGTAAAACATAAACCAAACGATGAAATTGGTTATTTCTTCATGTATAATGATCAACTCGATACTCCCTAGCCCCCAACAGCCTTTTTTTTCATAACACTTTAACCAGAGTGACGGGAGAGCGGCATTTCAGAAAACGTGCTTATCTCGGCGAGAAAAAGCGATTTCGGCAATAAAATTTAAAACGCGTGTAAAACATAAACCAAACAATGAAATTGGTTATTTCTTCATGTATAATGATCAACTCGATACTCCCTAGCCCCCAGCAGCCTTTTTTTTCCACAACACTTTAACCAGAGTGACGGGAGAGCGGCATTTCAGAAAACGTGCTTATCTCGGCGAGAAAAAGCGATTTCGGCAATAAAATTTAAAACGCGTGTAAAACATAAACCAAACGATGAAATTGGTTATTTCTTCATGTATAATGATCAACTCGATACTCCCTAGCCCCCAACAGCCTTTTTTTTCATAACACTTTAACCAGAGTGACGGGAGAGCGGCATTTCAGAAAACGTGCTTATCTCGGCGAGAAAAAGCGATTTCGGCAATACAATTTAAAACGCGTGTAAAACATAAACCAAACGATGAAATTGGTTATTTCTTCATGTATAATGATCAACTCGATACTCCCTAGCCCCCAACAGCCTTTTTTTTTCATAACACATTAACCAGAGTGACGGGAGAGCGGCATTTCAGAAAACGTGCTTATCTCGGCGAGAAAAAGCGATTTCGGCAATAAAATTTAAAACGCGTGTAAAACATAAACCAAACGATGAAATTGGTTATTTCTTCATGTATAATGATCAACTCGATACTCCCTAGCCCCCAACAGCCTTTTTTTTCATAACACTTTAACCAGAGTGACGGGAGAGCGGCATTTCAGAAAACGTGCTTATCTCGGCGAGAAAAAGCGATTTCGGCAATAAAATTTAAAACGCGTGTAAAACATAAACCAAACGATGAAATTGGTTATTTCTTCATGTATAATGATCAACTCAATACTCCCTAGCCCCCAACAGCCTTTTTTTTCATAACACTTTAACCAGAGTGACGGGAGAGCGGC
Source organism: Syngnathus leptorhynchus (assembly GCF_054491065.1). Lineage (NCBI taxonomy): Eukaryota > Metazoa > Chordata > Actinopteri > Syngnathiformes > Syngnathidae > Syngnathus > Syngnathus leptorhynchus. Next base: position 3,884,642 of record NC_141195.1, on the reverse strand, counting down.
ATTTCAGAAAACGTGCTTATCTCGGCGAGAAAAAGCGATTTCGGCAATAAAATTTAAAACGCGTGTAAAACATAAACCAAACGATGAAATTGGTTATTTCTTCATGTATAATGATCAACTCGAAACTCCCTAGCCCCCAACAGCCTTTTTTTTCATAACACTTTAACCAGAGTGACGGGAGAGCGGCATTTCAGAAAACGTGCTTATCTCGGCGAGAAAAAGCGATTTCGGCAATAAAATTTAAAACGCGTGTAAAACATAAACCAAACGATGAAATTGGTTATTTCCTCATGTATAATGATCAACTCGATACTCCCTAGCCCCCAAAAGCCTTTTTTTTCATAACACTTTAACCAGAGTGACGGGAGAGCGGCATTTCAGAAAACGTGCTTATCTCGGCGAGAAAAAGCGATTTCGGCAATAAAATTTAAAACGCGTGTAAAACATAAACCAAACGATTAAATTGGTTATTTCTTCATGTATAATGATCAACTCGATACTCCGTAGCCCCCAACAGCCTTTTTTTTCATAACACTTTAACCAGAGTGACGGGAGAGCGGCATTTCAGAAAACGTGCTTATCTCGGCGAGAAAAAGCGATTTCGGCAATAAAATTTAAAACGCGTGTAAAACATAAACCAAACGATGAAATTGGTTATTTCTTCATGTATAATGATCAACTCGATACTCCCTAGCCCCCAACAGCCTTTTTTTTCATAACACTTTAACCAGAGTGACGGGAGAGCGGCATTTCAGAAAACGTGCTTATCTCGGCGAGAAAAAGCGATTTCGGCAATAAAATTTAAAACGCGTGTAAAACATAAACCAAACGATGAAATTGGTTATTTCTTCATGTATAATGATCAACTCGATACTCCCTAGCCCCCAACAGCCTTTTTTTTCATAACACTTTAACCAGAGTGACGGGAGAGCAGCATTTCAGAAAACGTGCTTATCTCGGCGAGAAAAAGCGATTTCGGCAATAAAATTTAAAACGCGTGTAAAACATAAACCAAACGATGAAATTGGTTATTTCTTCATGTATAATGATCAACTCGATACTCCCTAGCCCCCAACAGCCTTTTTTTTCATAACACTTTAACCAGAGGGACGGGAGAGCGGCATTTCAGAAAACGTGCTTATCTCGGCGAGAAAAAGCGATTTCGGCAATAAAATTTAAAACGCGTGTAAAAAATAAACCAAACGATGAAATTGGTTATTTCTTCATGTATAATGATCAACTCGATACTCCCTAGCCCCCAACAGCCTTTTTTTTCATAACACTTTAACCAGAGTGACGGGAGAGCGGCATTTCAGAAAACGTGCTTATCTCGGCGAGAAAAAGCGATTTCGGCAATAAAATTTAAAACGCGTGTAAAACATAAACCAAATGATGAAATTGGTTATTTCTTCATGTATAATGATCAACTCGATATTCCCTAGCCCCCAACAGCCTTTTTTTTCATAACACTTTAACCAGAGTGACGGGAGAGCGGCATTTCAGAAAACGTGCTTATCTCGGCGAGAAAAAGCGATTTCGGCAATAAAATTTAAAACGCGTGTAAAACATAAACCAAACGATGAAATTGGTTATTTCTTCATGTATAATGATCAACTCGATACTCCCTAGCCCCCAACAGCCTTTTTTTTCACAACACTTTAACCAGAGTGACGGGAGAGCGGCATTTCAGAAAACGTGCTTATCTCGGCGAGAAAAAGCGATTTCGGCAATAAAATTTAAAACGCGTGTAAAACATAAACCAAACGATGAAATTGGTTATTTCTTCATGTATAATGATCAACTCGATACTCCCTAGCCCCCAACAGCCTTTTTTTTCACAACACTTTAACCAGAGTGACGGGAGAGCGGCATTTCAGAAAACGTGCTTATCTCGGCGAGAAAAAGCGATTTCGGCAATAAAATTTAAAACGCGTGTAAAACATAAACCAAACGATGAAATTGGTCATTTCTTCATGTATAATAATCAACTCGATACTCCCTAGCCCCCAACAGCCTTTTTTTTTATAACACTTTAACCAGAGTAACGGGAGAGCGGCATTTCAGAAAACGTGCTTATCTCGGCAAGAAAAAGCGATTTCGGCAATAAAATTTAAAACGCGTGTAAAACATAAACCAAACGATGAAATTGGTTATTTCTTCATGTATAATGATCAACTCGATACTCCCTAGCCCCCAACAGCCTTTTTTTTTCATAACACTTTAACCAGAGTGACGGGAGAGCGGCATTTCAGAAAACGTGCTTATCTCGGCGAGAAAAAGCGATTTCGGCAATAAAATTTAAAACGCGTGTAAAACATAAACCAAACGATGAAATTGGTTATTTCTTCATGTATAATGATCAACTCGATACTCCCTAGCCCCCAACAGCCTTTTTTTATAACACTTTAACCAGAGTGACGGGAGAGCGGCATTTCAGAAAACGTGCTTATCTCGGCGAGAAAAAGCGATTTCGGCAATAAAATTTAAAACGCGTGTAAAACATAAACCAAACGATGAAATTGGTTATTACTTCATGTATAATGATCAACTCGATACTCCCTAGCCCCCAACAGCCTTTTTTTTCATAACACTTTAACCAGAGTGACGGGAGAGCGGCATTTCAGAAAACGTGCTTATCTCGGCGAGAAAAAGCGATTTCGGCAATAAAATTTAAAACGCGTGTAAAACATAAACCAAACGATGAAATTGGTTATTTCTTCATGTATAATGATCAACTCGAAACTCCCTAGCCCCCAACAGCCTTTTTTTTCATAACACTTTAACCAGAGTGACGGGAGAGCGGCATTTCAGAAAACGTGCTTATCTCGGCGAGAAAAAGCGATTTCGGCAATAAAATTTAAAACGCGTGTAAAACATAAACCAAACGATGAAATTGGTTATTTCTTCATGTATAATGATCAACTCGATACTCCCTAGCCCCCAACAGCCTTTTTTTTCATAACACTTTAACCAGAGTGACGGGAGAGCGGCATTTCAGAAAACGTGCTTATCTCGGCGAGAAAAAGCGATTTCGGCAATAAAATTTAAAACGCGTGTAAAACATAAACCAAATGATGAAATTGGTTATTTCTTCATGTATAATGATCAACTCGATATTCCCTAGCCCCCAACAGCCTTTTTTTTCATAACACTTTAACCAGAGTGACGGGAGAGCGGCATTTCAGAAAACGTGCTTATCTCGGCGAGAAAAAGCGATTTCGGCAATAAAATTTAAAACGCGTGTAAAACATAAACCAAACGATGAAATTGGTTATTTCTTCATGTATAATGATCAACTCGATACTCCCTAGCCCCCAACAGCCTTTTTTTCACAACACTTTAACCAGAGTGACGGGAGAGCGGCATTTCAGAAAACGTGCTTATCTCGGCGAGAAAAAGCGATTTCGGCAATAAAATTTAAAACGCGTGTAAAACATAAACCAAACGATGAAATTGGTTATTTCTTCATGTATAATGATCAACTCGATACTCCCTAGCCCCCAACAGCCTTTTTTTTCATAACACTTTAACCAGAGTGACGGGAGAGCGGCATTTCAGAAAACGTGCTTATCTCGGCGAGAAAAAGCGATTTCGGCAATAAAATTTAAAACGCGTGTAAAACATGAACCAAATGATGAAATTGGTTATTTCTTCATGTATAATGATCAACTCAATATTCCCTAGCCCCCAACAGCCTTTTTTTTCATAACACTTTAACCAGAGTGACGGGAGAGCGGCATTTCAGAAAACGTGCTTATCTCGGCGAGAAAAAGCGATTTCGGCAATAAAATTTAAAACGCGTGTAAAACATAAACCAAACGATGAAATTGGTTATTTCTTCATGTATAATGATCAACTCGATACTCCCTAGCCCCCAACAGCCTTTTTTTTCACAACACTTTAACCAGAGTGACGGGAGAGCGGCATTTCAGAAAACGTGCTTATCTCGGCGAGAAAAAGCGATTTCGGCAATAAAATTTAAAACGCGTGTAAAACATAAACCAAACGATGAAATTGGTTATTTCTTCATGTATAATGATCAACTCGATACTCCCTAGCCCCCAACAGCCTTTTTTTTCACAACACTTTAACCAGAGTGACGGGAGAGCGGCATTTCAGAAAACGTGCTTATCTCGGCGAGAAAAAGCGATTTCGGCAATAAAATTTAAAACGCGTGTAAAACATAAACCAAACGATGAAATTGGTTATTTCTTCATGTATAATGATCAACTCGATACTCCCTAGCCCCCAACAGCCTTTTTTTTCATAACACTTTAACCAGAGTGACGGGAGAGCGGCATTTCAGAAAACGTGCTTATCTCGGCGAGAAAAAGCGATTTCGGCAATAAAAATTTAAAACGCGTGTAAAACATAAACCAAACGATGAAATTGGTTATTTCTTCATGTATAATGATCAACTCGATACTCCCTAGCCCCCAAAAGCTTTTTTTTCATAACACTTTAACCAGAGTGACGGGAGAGCGGCATTTCAGAAAACGTGCTTATCTCGGCGAGAAAAAGCGATTTCGGCAATAAAATTTAAAACGCGTGTAAAACATAAACCAAACGTTGAAAATGGTTATTTCTTCATGTATAATGATCAACTCGATACTCCCTAGCCCCCAAAAGCCTTTTTTTTCATAACACTTTAACCAGAGTGACGGGAGAGCGGCATTTTAGAAAACGTGCTTATCTCGGCGAGAAAAAGCGATTTCGGCAATAAAATTTAAAACGCGTGTAAAACATAAACCAAACGATGAAATTGGTTATTTCTTCATGTATAATGATCAACTCGATACTCCCTAGCCCCCAACAGCCTTTTTTTTCATAACACTTTAACCAGAGTGACGGGAGAGCGGCATTTCAGAAAACGTGCTTATCTCGGCGAGAAAAAGCGATTTCGGCAATAAAATTTAAAACGCGTGTAAAACATAGACCAAACGATGAAATTGGTTATTTCTTCATGTATAATGATCAACTCGATACTCCCTAGCCCCCAACAGCCTTTTTTTTCATAAAACTTTAACCAGAGTGACGGGAGAGCAGCATTTCAGAAAACGTGCTTATCTCGGCGAGAAAAAGCGATTTCGGCAATAAAATTTAAAACGCGTGTAAAACATAAACCAAACGATGAAATTGGTTATTTCTTCATGTATAATGATCAACTCGATACTCCCTAGCCCCCAACAGCCTTTTTTTTTATAACACTTTAACCAGAGTAACGGGAGAGCGGCATTTCAGAAAACGTGCTTATCTCGGCAAGAAAAAGCGATTTCGGCAATAAAATTTAAAACGCGTGTAAAACATAAACCAAACGATGAAATTGGTTATTTCTTCATGTATAATGATCAACTCGATACTCCCTAGCCCCCAACAGCCTTTTTTTTTCATAACACTTTAACCAGAGTGACGGGAGAGCGGCATTTCAGAAAACGTGCTTTTCTCGGCGAGAAAAAGCGATTTCGGCAATAAAATTTAAAACGCGTGTAAAACATAAACCAAACGATGAAATTGGTTATTTCTTCATGTATAATGATCAACTCGATACTCCCTAGCCCCCAACAGCCTTTTTTTATAACACTTTAACCAGAGTGACGGGAGAGCGGCATTTCAGAAAACGTGCTTATCTCGGCGAGAAAAAGCGATTTCGGCAATAAAATTTAAAACGCGTGTAAAACATAAACCAAACGATGAAATTGGTTATTACTTCATGTATAATGATCAACTCGATACTCCCTAGCCCCCAACAGCCTTTTTTTTCATAACACTTTAACCAGAGTGACGGGAGAGCGGCATTTCAGAAAACGTGCTTATCTCGGCGAGAAAAAGCGATTTCGGCAATAAAATTTAAAACGCGTGTAAAACATAAACCAAACGATGAAATTGGTTATTTCTTCATGTATAATGATCAACTCGATACTCCCTAGCCCCCAACAGCCTTTTTTTTCATAACACTTTAACCAGAGTGACGGGAGAGCGGCATTTCAGAAAACGTGCTTATCTCGGCGAGAAAAAGCGATTTCGGCAATAAAATTTAAAACGCGTGTAAAACATAAACCAAACGATGAAATTGGTTATTTCTTCATGTATAATGATCAACTCGATACTCCCTAGCCCCCAACAGCCTTTTTTTTCATAACACTTTAACCAGAGTGACGGGAGAGCGGCATTTCAGAAAACGTGCTTATCTCGGCGAGAAAAAGCGATTTCGGCAATAAAATTTAAAACGCGTGTAAAACATAAACCAAATGATGAAATTGGTTATTTCTTCATGTATAATGATCAACTCGATATTCCCTAGCCCCCAACAGCCTTTTTTTTCATAACACTTTAACCAGAGTGACGGGAGAGCGGCATTTCAGAAAACGTGCTTATCTCGGCGAGAAAAAGCGATTTCGGCAATAAAATTTAAAACGCGTGTAAAACATAAACCAAACGATGAAATTGGTTATTTCTTCATGTATAATGATCAACTCGATACTCCCTAGCCCCCAACAGCCTTTTTTTTCACAACACTTTAACCAGAGTGACGGGAGAGCGGCATTTCAGAAAACGTGCTTATCTCGGCGAGAAAAAGCGATTTCGGCAATAAAATTTAAAACGCGTGTAAAACATAAACCAAACGATGAAATTGGTTATTTCTTCATGTATAATGATCAACTCGATACTCCCTAGCCCCCAACAGCCTTTTTTTTCATAACACTTTAACCAGAGTGACGGGAGAGCGGCATTTCAGAAAACGTGCTTATCTCGGCGAGAAAAAGCGATTTCGGCAATAAAATTTAAAACGCGTGTAAAACATAAACCAAACGATGAAATTGGTTATTTCTTCATGTATAATGATCAACTCGATACTCCCTAGCCCCCAACAGCCTTTTTTTTCACAACACTTTAACCAGAGTGACGGGAGAGCGGCATTTCAGAAAACGTGCTTATCTCGGCGAGAAAAAGCGATTTTGGCAATAAAATTTAAAACGCGTGTAAAACATAAACCAAACGATGAAATTGGTTATTTCTTCATGTATAATGATCAACTCGATACTCCCTAGCCCCCAACAGCCTTTTTTTTCACAACACTTTAACCAGAGTGACGGGAGAGCGGCATTTCAGAAAACGTGCTTATCTCGGCGAGAAAAAGCGATTTCGGCAATAAAATTTAAAACGCGTGTAAAACATAAACCAAACGATGAAATTGGTTATTTCTTCATGTATAATGATCAACTCGATACTCCCTAGCCCCCAACAGCCTTTTTTTTCATAACACTTTAACCAGAGTGACGGGAGAGCGGCATTTCAGAAAACGTGCTTATCTCGGCGAGAAAAAGCGATTTCGGCAATAAAAATTTAAAACGCGTGTAAAACATAAACCAAACGATGAAATTGGTTATTTCTTCATGTATAATGATCAACTCAATACTCCCTAGCCCCCAACAGCCTTTTTTTTCATAACACTTTAACCAGAGTGACGGGAGAGCGGCATTTCAGAAAACGTGCTTATCTCGGCGAGAAAAAGCGATTTCGGCAATAAAATTTAAAACGCGTGTAAAACATAAACCAAACGATGAAATTGGTTATTTCTTCATGTATAATGATCAACTCGATACTCCCTAGCCCCCAACAGCCTTTTTTTTCATAACACTTTAACCAGAGTGACGGGAGAGCGGCATTTCAGAAAACGTGCTTATCTCGGCGAGAAAAAGCGATTTCGGCAATAAAATTTAAAACGCGTGTAAAACATAAACCAAATGATGAAATTGGTTATTTCTTCATGTATAATGATCAACTCGATATTCCCTAGCCCCCAACAGCCTTTTTTTTTCATAACACTTTAACCAGAGTGACGGGAGAGCGGCATTTCAGAAAACGTGCTTATCTCGGCGAGAAAAAGCGATTTCGGCAATAAAATTTAAAACGCGTGTAAAACATAAACCAAACGATGAAATTGGTTATTTCTTCATGTATAATGATCAACTCGATACTCCCTAGCCCCCAACAGCCTTTTTTTTCACAACACTTTAACCAGAGTGACGGGAGAGCGGCATTTCAGAAAACGTGCTTATCTCGGCGAGAAAAAGCGATTTCGGCAATAAAATTTAAAACGCGTGTAAAACATAAACCAAACGATGAAATTGGTTATTTCTTCATGTATAATGATCAACTCGATACTCCCTAGCCCCCAACAGCCTTTTTTTTCATAACACTTTAACCAGAGTGACGGGAGAGCGGCATTTCAGAAAACGTGCTTATCTCGGCGAGAAAAAGCGATTTCGGCAATAAAATTTAAAACGCGTGTAAAACATAAACCAAACGATGAAATTGGTTATTTCTTCATGTATAATGATCAACTCGATACTCCCTAGCCCCCAACAGCCTTTTTTTTCACAACACTTTAACCAGAGTGACGGGAGAGCGGCATTTCAGAAAACGTGCTTATCTCGGCGAGAAAAAGCGATTTCGGCAATAAAATTTAAAACGCGTGTAAAACATAAACCAAACGATGAAATTGGTTATTTCTTCATGTATAATGATCAACTCGATACTCCCTAGCCCCCAACAGCCTTTTTTTTCACAACACTTTAACCAGAGTGACGGGAGAGCGGCATTTCATAAAACGTGCTTATCTCGGCGAGAAAAAGCGATTTCGGCAATAAAATTTAAAACGCGTGTAAAACATAAACCAAACGATGAAATTGGTTATTTCTTCATGTATAATGATCAACTCGATACTCCCTAGCCCCCAACAGCCTTTTTTTTCATAACACTTTAACCAGAGTGACCGGAGAGCGGCATTTCAGAAAACGTGCTTATCTCGGCGAGAAAAAGCGATTTCGGCAATAAAAATTTAAAACGCGTGTAAAACATAAACCAAACGATGAAATTGGTTATTTCTTCATGTATAATGATCAACTCGATACTCCCTAGCCCCCAAAAGCTTTTTTTTCATAACACTTTAACCAGAGTGACGGGAGAGCGGCATTTCAGAAAACGTGCTTATCTCGGCGAGAAAAAGCGATTTCGGCAATAAAATTTAAAACGCGTGTAAAACATAAACCAAACGTTGAAAATGGTTATTTCTTCATGTATAATGATCAACTCGATACTCCCTAGCCCCCAAAAGCCTTTTTTTTCATAACACTTTAACCAGAGTGACGGGAGAGCGGCATTTCAGAAAACGTGCTTATCTCGGCGAGAAAAAGCGATTTCGGCAATAAAAATTTAAACGCGTGTAAAACATAAACCAAACGATGAAATTGGTTATTTCTTCATGTATAATGATCAACTCGATACTCCCTAGCCCCCAACAGCCTTTTTTTTCATAACACTTTAACCAGAGTGACGGGAGAGCGGCATTTCAGAAAACGTGCTTTTCTCGGCGAGAAAAAGCGATTTCGGCAATAAAATTTAAAACGCGTGTAAAACATAAACCAAACGATGAAATTGGTTATTTCTTCATGTATAATGATCAACTCGATACTCCCTAGCCCCCAACAGCCTTTTTTTATAACACTTTAACCAGAGTGACGGGAGAGCGGCATTTCAGAAAACGTGCTTATCTCGGCGAGAAAAAGCGATTTCGGCAATAAAATTTAAAACGCGTGTAAAACATAAACCAAACGATGAAATTGGTTATTACTTCATGTATAATGATCAACTCGATACTCCCTAGCCCCCAACAGCCTTTTTTTTCATAACACTTTAACCAGAGTGACGGGAGAGCGGCATTTCAGAAAACGTGCTTATCTCGGCGAGAAAAAGCGATTTCGGCAATAAAATTTAAAACGCGTGTAAAACATAAACCAAACGATGAAATTGGTTATTTCTTCATGTATAATGATCAACTCGATACTCCCTAGCCCCCAACAGCCTTTTTTTTCATAACACTTTAACCAGAGTGACGGGAGAGCGGCATTTCAGAAAACGTGCTTATCTCGGCGAGAAAAAGCGATTTCGGCAATAAAATTTAAAACGCGTGTAAAACATAAACCAAACGATGAAATTGGTTATTTCTTCATGTATAATGATCAACTCGATACTCCCTAGCCCCCAACAGCCTTTTTTTTCATAACACTTTAACCAGAGTGACGGGAGAGCGGCATTTCAGAAAACGTGCTTATCTCGGCGAGAAAAAGCGATTTCGGCAATAAAATTTAAAACGCGTGTAAAACATAAACCAAACGATGAAATTGGTTATTTCTTCATGTATAATGATCAACTCGATACTCCCTAGCCCCCAACAGCCTTTTTTTTCACAACACTTTAACCAGAGTGACGGGAGAGCGGCATTTCAGAAAACGTGCTTATCTCGGCGAGAAAAAGCGATTTCGGCAATAAAATTTAAAACGCGTGTAAAACATAAACCAAACGATGAAATTGGTTATTTCTTCATGTATAATGATCAACTCGATACTCCCTAGCCCCCAACAGCCTTTTTTTTCACAACACTTTAACCAGAGTGACGGGAGAGCGGCATTTCAGAAAACGTGCTTATCTCGGCGAGAAAAAGCGATTTCGGCAATAAAATTTAAAACGCGTGTAAAACATAAACCAAACGATGAAATTGGTTATTTCTTCATGTATAATGATCAACTCGATACTCCCTAGCCCCCAACAGCCTTTTTTTTTTATAACACTTTAACCAGAGTAACGGGAGAGCGGCATTTCAGAAAACGTGCTTATCTCGGCAAGAAAAAGCGATTTCGGCAATAAAATTTAAAACGCGTGTAAAACATAAACCAAACGATGAAATTGGTTATTTCTTAATGTATAATGATCAACTCGATACTCCCTAGCCCCCAACAGCCTTTTTTTTTCATAACACTTTAACCAGAGTGACGGGAGAGCGGCATTTCAGAAAACGTGCTTTTCTCGGCGAGAAAAAGCGATTTCGGCAATAAAATTTAAAACGCGTGTAAAACATAAACCAAACGATGAAATTGGTTATTTCTTCATGTATAATGATCAACTCGATACTCCCTAGCCCCCAACAGCCTTTTTTTATAACACTTTAACCAGAGTGACGGGAGAGCGGCATTTCAGAAAACGTGCTTATCTCGGCGAGAAAAAGCGATTTCGGCAATAAAATTTAAAACGCGTGTAAAACATAAACCAAACGATGAAATTCGTTATTACTTCATGTATAATGATCAACTCGATACTCCCTAGCCCCCAACAGCCTTTTTTTTCATAACACTTTAACCAGAGTGACGGGAGAGCGGCATTTCAGAAAACGTGCTTATCTCGGCGAGAAAAAGCGATTTCGGCAATAAAATTTAAAACGCGTGTAAAACATAAACCAAACGATGAAATTGGTTATTTCTTCATGTATAATGATCAACTCGATACTCCCTAGCCCCCAACAGCCTTTTTTTTCATAACACTTTAACCAGAGTGACCGGAGAGCGGCATTTCAGAAAACGTGCTTATCTCGGCGAGAAAAAGCGATTTCGGCAATAAAATTTAAAACGCGTGTAAAACATAAACCAAACGATGAAATTGGTTATTTCTTCATGTATAATGATCAACTCGATACTCCCTAGCCCCCAACAGCCTTTTTTTTCACAACACTTTAACCAGAGTGACGGGAGAGCGGCATTTCAGAAAACGTGCTTATCTCGGCGAGAAAAAGCGATTTCGGCAATAAAATTTAAAACGCGTGTAAAACATAAACCAAACGATGAAATTGGTTATTTCTTCATGTATAATGATCAACTCGATACTCCCTAGCCCCCAACAGCCTTTTTTTTTTATAACACTTTAACCAGAGTAACGGGAGAGCGGCATTTCAGAAAACGTGCTTATCTCGGCAAGAAAAAGCGATTTCGGCAATAAAATTTAAAACGCGTGTAAAACATAAACCAAACGATGAAATTGGTTATTTCTTCATGTATAATGATCAACTCGATACTCCCTAGCCCCCAACAGCCTTTTTTTTTCATAACACTTTAACCAGAGTGACGGGAGAGCGGCATTTCAGAAAACGTGCTTTTCTCGGCGAGAAAAAGCGATTTCGGCAATAAAATTTAAAACGCGTGTAAAACATAAACCAAACGATGAAATTGGTTATTTCTTCATGTATAATGATCAACTCGATACTCCCTAGCCCCCAACAGCCTTTTTTTATAACACTTTAACCAGAGTGACGGGAGAGCGGCATTTCAGAAAACGTGCTTATCTCGGCGAGAAAAAGCGATTTCGGCAATAAAATTTAAAACGCGTGTAAAACATAAACCAAACGATGAAATTCGTTATTACTTCATGTATAATGATCAACTCGATACTCCCTAGCCCCCAACAGCCTTTTTTTTCATAACACTTTAACCAGAGTGACGGGAGAGCGGCATTTCAGAAAACGTGCTTATCTCGGCGAGAAAAAGCGATTTCGGCAATAAAATTTAAAACGCGTGTAAAACATAAACCAAACGATGAAATTGGTTATTTCTTCATGTATAATGATCAACTCGATACTCCCTAGCCCCCAACAGCCTTTTTTTTCATAACACTTTAACCAGAGTGACCGGAGAGCGGCATTTCAGAAAACGTGCTTATCTCGGCGAGAAAAAGCGATTTCGGCAATAAAATTTAAAACGCGTGTAAAACATAAACCAAACGATGAAATTGGTTATTTCTTCATGTATAATGATCAACTCGATACTCCCTAGCCCCCAACAGCCTTTTTTTTCATAACACTTTAACCAGAGTGACGGGAGAGCGGCATTTCAGAAAACGTGCTTATCTCGGCGAGAAAAAGCGATTTCGGCAATAAAATTTAAAACGCGTGTAAAACATAAACCAAATGATGAAATTGGTTATTTCTTCATGTATAATGATCAACTCGATATTCCCTAGCCCCCAACAGCCTTTTTTTTCATAACACTTTAACCAGAGTGACGGGAGAGCGGCATTTCAGAAAACGTGCTTATCTCGGCGAGAAAAAGCGATTTCGGCAATAAAATTTAAAACGCGTGTAAAACATAAACCAAACGATGAAATTGGTTATTTCTTCATGTATAATGATCAACTCAATACTCCCTAGCCCCCAACAGCCTTTTTTTTCACAACACTTTAACCAGAGTGACGGGAGAGCGGCATTTCAGAAAACGTGCTTATCTCGGCGAGAAAAAGCGATTTCGGCAATAAAATTTAAAACGCGTGTAAAACATAAACCAAACGATGAAATTGGTTATTTCTTCATGTATAATGATCAACTCGATACTCCCTAGCCCCCAACAGCCTTTTTTTTTCATAACACTTTAACCAGAGTGACGGGAGAGCGGCATTTCAGAAAACGTGCTTTTCTCGGCGAGAAAAAGCGATTTCGGCAATAAAATTTAAAACGCGTGTAAAACATAAACCAAACGATGAAATTGGTTATTTCTTCATGTATAATGATCAACTCGATACTCCCTAGCCCCCAACAGCCTTTTTTTATAACACTTTAACCAGAGTGACGGGAGAGCGGCATTTCAGAAAACGTGCTTATCTCGGCGAGAAAAAGCGATTTCGGCAATAAAATTTAAAACGCGTGTAAAACATAAACCAAACGATGAAATTGGTTATTACTTCATGTATAATGATCAACTCGATACTCCCTAGCCCCCAACAGCCTTTTTTTTCATAACACTTTAACCAGAGTGACGGGAGAGCGGCATTTCAGAAAACGTGCTTATCTCGGCGAGAAAAAGCGATTTCGGCAATAAAATTTAAAACGCGTGTAAAACATAAACCAAACGATGAAATTGGTTATTTCTTCATGTATAATGATCAACTCGATACTCCCTAGCCCCCAACAGCCTTTTTTTTCATAACACTTTAACCAGAGTGACGGGAGAGCGGCATTTCAGAAAACGTGCTTATCTCGGCGAGAAAAAGCGATTTCGGCAATAAAATTTAAAACGCGTGTAAAACATAAACCAAACGATGAAATTGGTTATTTCTTCATGTATAATAATCAACTCGATACTCCCTAGCCCCCAACAGCCTTTTTTTTCATAACACTTTAACCAGAGTGACGGGAGAGCGGCATTTCAGAAAACGTGCTTATCTCGGCGAGAAAAAGCGATTTCGGCAATAAAATTTAAAACGCGTGTAAAACATAAACCAAATGATGAAATTGGTTATTTCTTCATGTATAATGATCAACTCGATATTCCCTAGCCCCCAACAGCCTTTTTTTTCATAACACTTTAACCAGAGTGACGGGAGAGCGGCATTTCAGAAAACGTGCTTATCTCGGCGAGAAAAAGCGATTTCGGCAATAAAATTTAAAACGCGTGTAAAACATAAACCAAACGATGAAATTGGTTATTTCTTCATGTATAATGATCAACTCGATACTCCCTAGCCCCCAACAGCCTTTTTTTTCACAACACTTTAACCAGAGTGACGGGAGAGCGGCATTTCAGAAAACGTGCTTATCTCGGCGAGAAAAAGCGATTTCGGCAATAAAATTTAAAACGCGTGTAAAACATAAACCAAACGATGAAATTGGTTATTTCTTCATGTATAATGATCAACTCGATACTCCCTAGCCCCCAACAGCCTTTTTTTTCATAACACTTTAACCAGAGTGACGGGAGAGCGGCATTTCAGAAAACGTGCTTATCTCGGCGAGAAAAAGCGATTTCGGCAATAAAATTTAAAACGCGTGTAAAACATAAACCAAACGATGAAATTGGTTATTTCTTCATGTATAATGATCAACTCGATACTCCCTAGCCCCCAACAGCCTTTTTTTTCACAACACTTTAACCAGAGTGACGGGAGAGCGGCATTTCAGAAAACGTGCTTATCTCGGCGAGAAAAAGCGATTTCGGCAATAAAATTTAAAACGCGTGTAAAACATAAACCAAACGATGAAATTGGTTATTTCTTCATGTATAATGATCAACTCGATACTCCCTAGCCCCCAACAGCCTTTTTTTTCATAACACTTCAACCAGAGTGACGGGAGAGCGGCATTTCAGAAAACGTGCTTATCTCGGCGAGAAAAAGCGATTTTGGCAATAAAATTTAAAACGCGTGTAAAACATAAACCAAAGGATGAAATTGGTTATTTCTTCATGTATAATGATCAACTCGATACTCCCTAGCCCCCAACAGCCTTTTTTTTCATAACACTTTAACCAGAGTGACGGGAGAGCGGCATTTCAGAAAACGTGCTTATCTCGGCGAGAAAAAGCGATTTCGGCAATAAAATTTAAAACGCTTGTAAAACATAAACCAAACGATGAAATTGGTTATTTCTTCATGTATAATGATCAACTCGATACTCCCTAGCCCCCAAAAGCCTTTTCTTTCATAACACTTTAAACAGAGTGACGGGAGAGCGGCATTTCAGAAAACGTGCTTATCTCGGCGAGAAAAAGCGATTTCGGCAATAAAATTTAAAACGCGTGTAAAACATAAACCAAACGATGAAATTGGTTATTTCTTCATGTATAATGATCAACTCGATACTCCCTAGCCCCCAACAGCCTTTTTTTTCATAACACTTTAACCAGAGTGACGGGAGAGCGGCATTTCAGAAAACGTGCTTATCTCGGCGAGAAAAAGCGATTTCGGGTATAAAATTTAAAACGCGTGTAAAACATAAACCAAACGATGAAATTGGTTATTTCTTCATGTATAATGATCAACTCGATACTCCCTAGCCCCCAACAGCCTTTTTTTTCATAACACTTTAACCAGAGTGACGGGAGAGCGGCATTTCAGAAAACGTGCTTATCTCGGCGAGAAAAAGCGATTTCGGCAATAAAATTTAAAACGCGTGTAAAACATACACCAAACGATGAAATTGGTTATTTCTTCATGTATAATGATCAACTCGATACTCCCTAGCCCCCAACAGCCTTTTTTTTCATAACACTTTAACCAGAGTGACGGGAGAGCGGCATTTCAGAAAACGTGCTTATCTCGGCGAGAAGAAGCAATTTCGGCAATAAAATTTAAAACGCGTGTAAAACATAAACCAAACGATTAAATTGGTTATTTCTTCATGTGTAATGATCAACTCGATACTCCCTAGCCCCCAACAGCCTTTTTTTTCATAACACTTTAACCAGAGTGACGGGAGAGCAGCATTTCAGAAAACGTGCTTATCTCGGCGAGAAAAAGCGATTTCGGCAATAAAATTTAAAACGCGTGTAAAACATAAACCAAACGATGAAATTGGTTATTTCTTCATGTATAATGATCAACTCGATACTCCCTAGCCCCCAACAGCCTTTTTTTTCATAACACTTTAACCAGAGTGACGGGAGAGCGGCATTTCAGAAAACGTGCTTATCTCGGCGAGAAAAAGCGATTTCGGCAATAAAATTTAAAACGCGTGTAAAACATAAACCAAACGATGAAATTGGTTATTTCTTCATGTATAATGATCAACTCGATACTCCCTAGCCCCCAACAGCCTTTTTTTTCATAAAACTTTAACCAGAGTGACGGGAGAGCAGCATTACAGAAAACGTGCTTATCTCGGCGAGAAAAAGCGATTTCGGCAATAAAATTTAAAACGCGTGTAAAACATAAACCAAACGATGAAATTGGTTATTTCTTCATGTATAATGATCAACTCGATACTCCCTAGCCCCCAACAGCCTTTTTTTTCATAAGACTTTAACTAGAGTGACGGGAGAGTGGCATTTAAGAAAACGTGCTTATCTCGGCGAGAAAAAGCGATTTCGGCAATAAAATTTAAAACGCGTGTAAAACATAAACCAAACGATGAAATTGGTTATTTCTTCATGTATAATGATCAACTCGATACTCCCTAGCCCCCAACAGCCTTTTTTTTCATAACACTTTAACCAGAGTGACGGGAGAGCGGCATTTCAGAAAACGTGCTTATCTCGGCGAGAAAAAGCGATTTCGGCAATAAAATTTAAAACGCGTGTAAAACATAAACCAAACGATGAAATTGGTTATTTCTTCATGTATAATGATCAACTCGATACTCCCTAGCCCCCAACAGCCTTTTTTTTCATAACACTTTAACCAGAGTGACGGGAGAGCGGCATTTCAGAAAACGTGCTTATCTCGGCGAGAAAAAGCGATTTCGGCAATAAAATTTAAAACGCGTGTAAAACATAAACCAAACGATGAAATTGGTTATTTCTTCATGTATAATGATCAACTCGATACTCCCTAGCCCCCAACAGCCTTTTTTTTCATAACACTTTAACCAGAGTGACGGGAGAGCGGCATTTCAAAAAACGTGCTTATCTCGGCGAGAAAAAGCGATTTCGGCAATAAAATTTAAAACGCGTGTAAAACATAAACCAAACGATGAAATTGGTTATTTCTTCATGTATAATGATCAACTCGATACTCCCTAGCCCCCAACAGCCTTTTTTTTCATAACACTTTAACCAGAGTGACGGGAGAGCGGCATTTCAGAAAACGTGCTTATCTCGGCGAGAAAAAGCGATTTCGGCAATAAAATTTAAAACGTGTGTAAAACATAAACCAAACGATGAAATTGGTTATTTCTTCATGTATAATGATCAACTCGATACTCCCTAGCCCCCAACAGCCTTTTTTTTCACAACACTTTAACCAGAGTGACGGGAGAGCGGCATTTCAGAAAACGTGCTTATCTCGGCGAGAAAAAGCGATTTCGGCAATAAAATTTAAAACGCGTGTAAAACATAAACCAAACGATGAAATTGGTTATTTCTTCATGTATAATGATCAACTCGATACTCCCTAGCCCCCAACAGCCTTTTTTTTCATAACACTTTAACCAGAGTGACGGGAGAGCGGCATTTCAGAAAACGTGCTTATCTCGGCGAGAAAAAGCGATTTCGGCAATAAAATTTAAAACGCGTGTAAAACATAAACCAAACGATGAAATTGGTTATTTCTTCATGTATAATGATCAACTCGATACTCCCTAGCCCCCAACAGCCTTTTTTTTCATAACACTTTAACCAGAGTGACGGGAGAGCGGCATTTCAGAAAACGTGCTTATCTCGGCGAGAAAAAGCGATTTCGGCAATTAAATTTAAAACGCGTGTAAAACATAAACCAAACGATGAAATTGGTTATTTCTTCATGTATAATGATCAACTCGATACTCCCTAGCCCCCAACAGCCTTTTTTTTCATAACACTTTAACCAGAGTGACGGGAGAGCGGCATTTCAGAAAACGTGCTTATCTCGGCGAGAAAAAGCGATTTCGGCAATAAAATTTAAAACGCGTGTAAAACATAAACCAAACGATGAAATTGGTTATTTCTTCATGTATAAAGATCAACTCAATACTCCCTAGCCCCCAACAGCCTTTTTTTTCATAACACTTTAACCAGAGTGACGGGAGAGCGGCATTTCAGAAAACGTGCTTATCTCGGCGAGAAAAAGCGATTTCGGCAATAAAATTTAAAACGCGTGTAAAACATAAACCAAACGATAAAATTGGTTATTTCTTCATGTATAATGATCAACTCGATACTCCCTAGCCCCCAAAAGCCTTTTTTTTCATAACACTTTAACCAGAGTGACGGAAGAGCGGCATTTCAGAAAACGTGCTTATCTCGGCGAGAAAAAGCGATTTCGGCAATAAAATTTAAAACGCGTGTAAAACATAAACCAAACAATGAAATTGGTTATTTCTTCATGTATAATGATCAACTCGATACTCCCTAGCCCCCAACAGCCTTTTTTTTCATAAAACTTTAACCAGAGTGACGGGAGAACGGCATTTCAGAAAACGTGCTTATCTCGGCGAGAAAAAGCAATTTCGGCAATAAAATTTAAAACGCGTGTAAAACATAAACCAAACGATGAAATTGGTTATTTCTTCATGTATAATGATCAACTCGATACTCCGTAGCCCCCAACAGCCTTTTTTTTCATAACACTTTAACCAGAGTGACGGGAGAGCGGCATTTCAGAAAACGTGCTTATCTCGCCGAGAAAAAGCGATTTCGGCAATAAAATTTAAAACGCGTGTAAAACATAAACCAAACGATGAAATTGGTTATTTCTTCATGTATAATGATCAACTCGATACTCCCTAGCCCCCAACAGCCTTTTTTTTCATAACACTTTAACCAGAGGGACGGGAGAGCGGCATTTCAGAAAACGTGCTTATCTCGGCGAGAAAAAGCGATTTCGGCAATAAAATTTAAAACGCGTGTAAAACATAAACCAAACGATGAAATTGGTTATTTCTTCATGTATAATGATCAACTCGATACTCCCTAGCCCCCAACAGCCTTTTTTTTCATAACACTTTAACCAGAGTGACGGGAGAGCGGCATTTCAGAAAACGTGCTTATCTCGGCGAGAAAAAGCGATTTCGGCAATAAAATTTAAAACGCGTGTAAAACATAAACCAAATGATGAAATTGGTTATTTCTTCATGTATAATGATCAACTCGATATTCCCTAGCCCCCAACAGCCTTTTTTTTCATAACACTTTAACCAGAGTGACGGGAGAGCGGCATTTCAGAAAACGTGCTTATCTCGGCGAGAAAAAGCGATTTCGGCAATAAAATTTAAAACGCGTGTAAAACATAAACCAAACGATGAAATTGGTTATTTCTTCATGTATAATGATCAACTCGATACTCCCTAGCCCCCAACAGCCTATTTTTTCACAACACTTTAACCAGAGTGACGGGAGAGCGGCATTTCAGAAAACGTGCTTATCTCGGCGAGAAAAAGCGATTTCGGCAATAAAATTTAAAACGCGTGTAAAACATAAACCAAACGATGAAATTGGTTATTTCTTCATGTATAATGATCAACTCGATACTCCCTAGCCCCCAACAGCCTTTTTTTTCATAACACTTTAACCAGAGTGACGGGAGAGCGGCATTTCAGAAAACGTGCTTATCTCGGCGAGAAAAAGCGATTTCGGCAATAAAAATTTAAAACGCGTGTAAAACATAAACCAAACGATGAAATTGGTTATTTCTTCATGTATAATGATCAACTCGATACTCCCTAGCCCCCAAAAGCCTTTTTTTTTCATAACACTTTAACCAGAGTGACGGGAGAGCGGCATTTCAGAAAACGTGCTTATCTCGGCGAGAAAAAGCGATTTCGGCAATAAAATTTAAAACGCGTGTAAAACATAAACCAAACGTTGAAAATGGTTATTTCTTCATGTATAATGATCAACTCGATACTCCCTAGCCCCCAAAAGCCTTTTTTTTCATAACACTTTAACCAGAGTGACGGGAGAGCGGCATTTCAGAAAACGTGCTTATCTCGGCGAGAAAAAGCGATTTCGGCAATAAAATTTAAAACGCGTGTAAAACATAAACCAAACGATGAAATTGGTTATTTCTTCATGTATAATGATCAACTCGATACTCCCTAGCCCCCAACAGCCTTTTTTTCATAACACTTTAACCAGAGTGACGGGAGAGCGGCATTTCAGAAAACGTGCTTATCTCGGCGAGAAAAAGCGATTTCGGCAATAAAATTTAAAACGCGTGTAAAACATAGACCAAACGATGAAATTGGTTATTTCTTCATGTATAATGATCAACTCGATACTCCCTAGCCCCCAACAGCCTTTTTTTTCATAAAACTTTAACCAGAGTGACGGGAGAGCAGCATTTCAGAAAACGTGCTTATCTCGGCGAGAAAAAGCGATTTCGGCAATAAAATTTAAAACGCGTGTAAAACATAAACCAAACGATGAAATTGGTTATTTCTTCATGTATAATGATCAACTCGATACTCCCTAGCCCCCAACAGCCTTTTTTTCATAACACTTTAACCAGAGTAACGGGAGAGCGGCATTTCAGAAAACGTGCTTATCTCGGCAAGAAAAAGCGATTTCGGCAATAAAATTTAAAACGCGTGTAAAACATAAACCAAACGATGAAATTGGTTATTTCTTCATGTATAATGATCAACTCGATACTCCCTAGCCCCCAACAGCCTTTTTTTTCATAACACTTTAACCAGAGTGACGGGAGAGCGGCATTTCAGAAAACGTGCTTATCTCGGCGAGAAAAAGCGATTTCGGCAATAAAATTTAAAACGCGTGTAAAACATAAACCAAACGATGAAATTGGTTATTTCTTCATGTATAATGATCAACTCGATACTCCCTAGCCCCCAACAGCCTTTTTTTTCATAACACTTTAACCAGAGTGACGGGAGAGCGGCATTTCAGAAAACGTGCTTATCTCGGCGAGAAAAAGCGATTTCGGCAATAAAGTTTAAAACGCGTGTAAAACATAAACCAAACGATGAAATTGGTTATTTCTTCATGTATAATGATCAACTCGATACTCCCTAGCCCCCAACAGCCTTTTTTTTCATAACACTTTAACCAGAGTGACGGGAGAGCGGCATTTCAGAAAACGTGCTTATCTCGGCGAGAAAAAGCGATTTCGGCAATAAAATTTAAAACGTGTGTAAAAATTAAACCAAACGATGAAATTGGTTATTTCTTCATGTATAATGATCAACTCGATACTCCCTAGCCCCCAACAGCCTTTTTTTTCACAACACTTTAACCAGAGTGACGGGAGAGCGGCATTTCAGAAAACGTGCTTATCTCGGCGAGAAAAAGCGATTTCGGCAATAAAATTTAAAACGCGTGTAAAACATAAACCAAACGATGAAATTGGTTATTTCTTCATGTATAATGATCAACTCGATACTCCCTAGCCCCCAACAGCCTTTTTTTTCATAACACTTTAACCAGAGTGACGGGAGAGCGGCATTTCAGAAAACGTGCTTATCTCGGCGAGAAAAAGCGATTTCGGCAATAAAATTTAAAACGCGTGTAAAACATAAACCAAACGATGAAATTGGTTATTTCTTCATGTATAATGATCAACTCGATACTCCCTAGCCCCCAACAGCCTTTTTTTTCACAACACTTTAACCAGAGTGACGGGAGAGCGGCATTTCAGAAAACGTGCTTATCTCGGCGAGAAAAAGCGATTTCGGCAAGAAAATTTAAAACGCGTGTAAAACATAAACCAAACGATGAAATTGGTTATTTCTTCATGTATAATGATCAACTCGATACTCCCTAGCCCCCAACAGCCTTTTTTTTCATAACACTTTAACCAGAGTGACGGGAGAACGGCATTTCAGAAAACGTGCTTATCTCGGCGAGAAAAAGCAATTTCGGCAATAAAATTTAAAACGCGTGTAAAACATAAACCAAACGATGAAATTGGTTATTTCTTCATGTATAATGATCAACTCGATACTCCCTAGCCCCCAACAGCCTTTTTTTTCATAACACTTTAACCAGAGTGACGGGAGAGCGGCATTTCAGAAAACGTGCTTATCTCGGCGAGAAAAAGCGATTTCGGCAAGAAAATTTAAAACGCGTGTAAAACATAAACCAAACGATGAAATTGGTTATTTCTTCATGTATAATGATCAACTCGATACTCCCTAGCCCCCAACAGCCTTTTTTTTCATAACACTTTAACCAGAGTGACGGGAGAGCGGCATTTCAGAAAACGTGCTTATCTTGGCGAGAAAAAGCAATTTCGGCAATAAAATTTAAAACGCGTGTAAAACATAAACCAAACGATGAAATTGGTTATTTCTTCATGTATAATGATCAACTCGATACTCCCTAGCCCCCAACAGACTTTTTTTTCATAACACTTTAACCAGAGTGACGGGAGAGCGGCATTTCAGAAAACGTGCTTATCTCGGCGAGAAAAAGCGATTTCGGCAATAAAATTTAAAACGCGTGTAAAACATAAACCAAACGATGAAATTGGTTATTTCTTTATGTATAATGATCAACTCGATACTCCCTAGCCCCCAACAGCCTTTTTTTTCATAACACTTTAACCAGAGTGACGGGAGAGCGGAATTTCAGAAAACGTGCTTATCTCGGCGAGAAAAAGCGATTTCGGCAATAAAATTTAAAACGCGTGTAAAACATAAACCAAACGATGAAATTGGTTATTTCTTCATGTATAATGATCAACTCGATACTCCCTAGCCCCCAACAGCCTTTTTTTTCATAACACTTTAACCAGAGTGACGGTAGAGCGGCATTTCAGAAAACGTGCTTATCTCGGCGAGAAAAAGCGATTTCGGCAATAAAATTTAAAACGCGTGTAAAACATAAACCAAACGATGAAATTGGTTATTTCTTTATGTATAATGATCAACTCGATACTCCCTAGCCCCCAACAGCCTTTTTTTTCATAACACTTTAACCAGAGTGACGGGAGAGCGGCATTTCAGAAAACGTGCTTATCTCGGTGAGAAAAAGCGATTTCGGCAATAAAATTTAAAACGCGTGTAAAACATAAACCAAACGATGAAATTGGTTATTTCTTAATGTATAATGATCAACTCGATACTCCCTAGCCCCCAACAGCCTTTTTTTTCATAACACTTTAACCAGAGTGACGGGAGAGCAGCATTTCAGAAAACGTGCTTATCTCGGCGAGAAAAAGCGATTTCGGCAATAAAATTTAAAACGCGTGTAAAACATAAACCAAACGATGAAATTGGTTATTTCTTCATGTATAATGATCAACTCGATACTCCCTAGCCCCCAACAGCCTTTTTTTTCATAACACTTCAACCAGAGTGACGGGAGAGCGGCATTTCAGAAAACGTGCTTATCTCGGCGAGAAAAAGCGATTTCGGCAATAAAATTTAAAACGCGTGTAAAACATAAACCAAACGATGAAATTGGTTATTTCTTCATGTATAATGATCAACTCGATACTCCCTAGCCCCCAACAGCCTTTTTTTTCATAACACTTTAACCAGAGTGACGGGAGAGCGGCATTTCAGAAAACGTGCTTATCTCGGCGAGAAAAAGCGATTTCGGCAATAAAATTTAAAACGCGTGTAAAACATAAACCAAACGATGAAATTGGTTATTTCTTCATGTATAATGATCAACTCGATACTCCCTAGCCCCCAACAGCCTTTTTTTTCATAACACTTTAACCAGAGTGACGGGAGAGCGGCATTTCAGAAAACGTGCTTATCTCGGCGAGAAAAAGCGATTTCGGCAATAAAATTTAAAACACGTGTAAAACATAAACCAAACGATGAAATTGGTTATTTCTTCATGTATAATGATCAACTCGATACTCCCTAGCCCCCAACAGCCTTTTTTTTCATAAAACTTTAACCAGAGTGACGGGAGAGCGGCATTTCAGAAAACGTGCTTATCTCGGCGAGAAAAAGCAATTTCGGCAATAAAATTTAAAACGCGTGTAAAACATAAACCAAACGATTAAATTGGTTATTTCTTCATGTATAATGATCAACTCGATACTCCGTAGCCCCCAACAGCCTTTTTTTTCATAACACTTTAACCAGAGTGACGGGAGAGCGGCATTTCAGAAAACGTGCTTATCTCGGCGAGAAAAAGCGATTTCGGCAATAAAATTTAAAACGCGTGTAAAACATAAACCAAACGATGAAATTGGTTATTTCTTCATGTATAATGATCAACTCGATACTCCCTAGCCCCCAACAGCCTTTTTTTTCATAACACTTTAACCAGAGGGACGGGAGAGCGGCATTTCAGAAAACGTGCTTATCTCGGCGAGAAAAAGCGATTTCGGCAATAAAATTTAAAACGCGTGTAAAACATAAACCAAACGATGAAATTGGTTATTTCTTCATGTATAATGATCAACTCGATACTCCCTAGCCCCCAACAGCCTTTTTTTTCATAACACTTTAACCAGAGTGACGGGAGAGCGGCATTTCAGAAAACGTGCTTATCTCGGCGAGAAAAAGCGATTTCGGCAATAAAATTTAAAACGCGTGTAAAACATAAACCAAATGATGAAATTGGTTATTTCTTCATGTATAATGATCAACTCGATATTCCCTAGCCCCCAACAGCCTTTTTTTTCATAACACTTTAACCAGAGTGACGGGAGAGCGGCATTTCAGAAAACGTGCTTATCTCGGCGAGAAAAAGCGATTTCGGCAATAAAATTTAAAACGCGTGTAAAACATAAACCAAACGATGAAATTGGTTATTTCTTCATGTATAATGATCAACTCGATACTCCCTAGCCCCCAACAGCCTTTTTTTTCACAACACTTTAACCAGAGTGACGGGAGAGCGGCATTTCAGAAAACGTGCTTATCTCGGCGAGAAAAAGCGATTTCGGCAATAAAATTTAAAACGCGTGTAAAACATAAACCAAACGATGAAATTGGTTATTTCTTCATGTATAATGATCAACTCGATACTCCCTAGCCCCCAACAGCCTTTTTTTTCATAACACTTTAACCAGAGTGACGGGAGAGCGGCATTTCAGAAAACGTGCTTATCTCGGCGAGAAAAAGCGATTTCGGCAATAAAATTTAAAACGCGTGTAAAACATAAACCAAACGATGAAATTGGTTATTTCTTCATGTATAATGATCAACTCGATACTCCCTAGCCCCCAAAAGCCTTTTTTTTCATAACACTTTAACCAGAGTGACGGGAGAGCGGCATTTCAGAAAACGTGCTTATCTCGGCGAGAAAAAGCGATTTCGGCAATAAAATTTAAAACGCGTGTAAAACATAAACCAAACGTTGAAAATGGTTATTTCTTCATGTATAATGATCAACTCGATACTCCCTAGCCCCCAAAAGCCTTTTTTTTCATAACACTTTAACCAGAGTGACGGGAGAGCGGCATTTCAGAAAACGTGCTTATCTCGGCGAGAAAAAGCGATTTCGGCAATAAAATTTAAAACGCGTGTAAAACATAAACCAAACGATGAAATTGGTTATTTCTTCATGTATAATGATCAACTCGATACTCCCTAGCCCCCAACAGCCTTTTTTTTCATAACACTTTAACCAGAGTGACGGGAGAGCGGCATTTCAGAAAACGTGCTTATCTCGGCGAGAAAAAGCGATTTCGGCAATAAAATTTAAAACGCGTGTAAAACATAGACCAAACGATGAAATTGGTTATTTCTTCATGTATAATGATCAACTCGATACTCCCTAGCCCCCAACAGCCTTTTTTTTCATAAAACTTTAACCAGAGTGACGGGAGAGCAGCATTTCAGAAAACGTGCTTATCTCGGCGAGAAAAAGCGATTTCGGCAATAAAATTTAAAACGCGTGTAAAACATAAACCAAACGATGAAATTGGTTATTTCTTCATGTATAATGATCAACTCGATACTCCCTAGCCCCCAACAGCCTTTTTTTCATAACACTTTAACCAGAGTAACGGGAGAGCGGCATTTCAGAAAACGTGCTTATCTCGGCAAGAAAAAGCGATTTCGGCAATAAAATTTAAAACGCGTGTAAAACATAAACCAAACGATGAAATTGGTTATTTCTTCATGTATAATGATCAACTCGATACTCCCTAGCCCCCAACAGCCTTTTTTTTCATAACACTTTAACCAGAGTGACGGGAGAGCGGCATTTCAGAAAACGTGCTTATCTCGGCGAGAAAAAGCGATTTCGGCAATAAAATTTAAAACGCGTGTAAAACATAAACCAAACGATGAAATTGGTTATTTCTTCATGTATAATGATCAACTCGATACTCCCTAGCCCCCAACAGCCTTTTTTTTCATAACACTTTAACCAGAGTGACGGGAGAGCGGCATTTCAGAAAACGTGCTTATCTCGGCGAGAAAAAGCGATTTCGGCAATAAAGTTTAAAACGCGTGTAAAACATAAACCAAACGATGAAATTGGTTATTTCTTCATGTATAATGATCAACTCGATACTCCCTAGCCCCCAACAGCCTTTTTTTTCATAACACTTTAACCAGAGTGACGGGAGAGCGGCATTTCAGAAAACGTGCTTATCTCGGCGAGAAAAAGCGATTTCGGCAATAAAATTTAAAACGTGTGTAAAACATAAACCAAACGATGAAATTGGTTATTTCTTCATGTATAATGATCAACTCGATACTCCCTAGCCCCCAACAGCCTTTTTTTTCACAACACTTTAACCAGAGTGACGGGAGAGCGGCATTTCAGAAAACGTGCTTATCTCGGCGAGAAAAAGCGATCTCGGCAATAAAATTTAAAACGCGTGTAAAACATAAACCAAACGATGAAATTGGTTATTTCTTCATGTATAATGATCAACTCGATACTCCCTAGCCCCCAACAGCCTTTTTTTTCATAACACTTTAACCAGAGTGACGGGAGAGCGGCATTTCAGAAAACGTGCTTATCTCGGCGAGAAAAAGCGATTTCGGCAATAAAATTTAAAACGCGTGTAAAACATAAACCAAACGATGAAATTGGTTATTTCTTCATGTATAATGATCAACTCGATACTCCCTAGCCCCCAACAGCCTTTTTTTTCACAACACTTTAACCAGAGTGACGGGAGAGCGGCATTTCAGAAAACGTGCTTATCTCGGCGAGAAAAAGCAATTTCGGCAAGAAAATTTAAAACGCGTGTAAAACATAAACCAAACGATGAAATTGGTTATTTCTTCATGTATAATGATCAACTCGATACTCCCTAGCCCCCAACAGCCTTTTTTTTCATAACACTTTAACCAGAGTGACGGGAGAACGGCATTTCAGAAAACGTGCTTATCTCGGCGAGAAAAAGCAATTTCGGCAATAAAATTTAAAACGCGTGTAAAACATAAACCAAACGATGAAATTGGTTATTTCTTTATGTATAATGATCAACTCGATACTCCCTAGCCCCCAACAGCCTTTTTTTTCATAACACTTTAACCAGAGTGACGGGAGAGCGGCATTTCAGAAAACGTGCTTATCTCGGCGAGAAAAAGCGATTTCGGCAAGAAAATTTAAAACGCGTGTAAAACATAAACCAAACGATGAAATTGGTTATTTCTTCATGTATAATGATCAACTCGATACTCCCTAGCCCCCAACAGCCTTTTTTTTCATAACACTTTAACCAGAGTGACGGGAGAGCGGCATTTCAGAAAACGTGCTTATCTTGGCGAGAAAAAGCAATTTCGGCAATAAAATTTAAAACGCGTGTAAAACATAAACCAAACGATGAAATTGGTTATTTCTTCATGTATAATGATCAACTCGATACTCCCTAGCCCCCAACAGACTTTTTTTTCATAACACTTTAACCAGAGTGACGGGAGAGCGGCATTTCAGAAAACGTGCTTATCTCGGCGAGAAAAAGCGATTTCGGCAATAAAATTTAAAACGCGTGTAAAACATAAACCAAACGATGAAATTGGTTATTTCTTTATGTATAATGATCAACTCGATACTCCCTAGCCCCCAACAGCCTTTTTTTTCATAACACTTTAACCAGAGTGACGGGAGAGCGGAATTTCAGAAAACGTGCTTATCTCGGCGAGAAAAAGCGATTTCGGCAATAAAATTTAAAACGCGTGTAAAACATAAACCAAACGATGAAATTGGTTATTTCTTCATGTATAATGATCAACTCGATACTCCCTAGCCCCCAACAGCCTTTTTTTTCATAACACTTTAACCAGAGTGACGGTAGAGCGGCATTTCAGAAAACGTGCTTATCTCGGCGAGAAAAAGCGATTTCGGCAATAAAATTTAAAACGCGTGTAAAACATAAACCAAACGATGAAATTGGTTATTTCTTTATGTATAATGATCAACTCGATACTCCCTAGCCCCCAACAGCCTTTTTTTTCATAACACTTTAACCAGAGTGACGGGAGAGCGGCATTTCAGAAAACGTGCTTATCTCGGTGAGAAAAAGCGATTTCGGCAATAAAATTTAAAACGCGTGTAAAACATAAACCAAACGATGAAATTGGTTATTTCTTAATGTATAATGATCAACTCGATACTCCCTAGCCCCCAACAGCCTTTTTTTTCATAACACTTTAACCAGAGTGACGGGAGAGCAGCATTTCAGAAAACGTGCTTATCTCGGCGAGAAAAAGCGATTTCGGCAATAAAATTTAAAACGCGTGTAAAACATAAACCAAACGATGAAATTGGTTATTTCTTCATGTATAATGATCAACTCGATACTCCCTAGCCCCCAACAGCCTTTTTTTTCATAACACTTTAACCAGAGTGACGGGAGAGCGGCATTTCAGAAAACGTGCTTATCTCGGCGAGAAAAAGCGATTTCGGCAATAAAATTTAAAACGCGTGTAAAACATAAACCAAACGATGAAATTGGTTATTTCTTCATGTATAATGATCAACTCGATACTCCCTAGCCCCCAACAGCCTTTTTTTTCAAACACTTTAACCAGAGTGACGGGAGAGCGGCATTTCAGAAAACGTGCTTATCTCGGCGAGAAAAAGCAATTTCGGCAATAAAATTTAAAACGCGTGTAAAACATAAACCAAACGATGAAATTGGTTATTTCTTCATGTATAATGATCAACTCGATACTCCCTAGCCCCCAACAGCCTTTTTTTTCCATAACACTTTAACCAGAGTGACGGGAGAGCGGCATTTCAGAAAACGTGCTTATCTCGGCGAGAAAAAGCGATTTCGGCAATAAAATTTAAAACGCGTGTAAAACATAAACCAAACGATGAAATTGGTTATTTCTTCATGTATAATGATCAACTCGATACTCCCTAGCCCCCAACAGCCTTTTTTTTCATAAAACTTTAACCAGAGTGACGGGAGAGCGGCATTTCAGAAAACGTGCTTATCTCGGCGAGAAAAAGCGATTTCGGCAATAAAATTTAAAACGCGTGTAAAACATAAACCAAACGATGAAATTGGTTATTTCTTCATGTATAATGATCAACTCGATACTCCCTAGCCCCCAACAGCCTTTTTTTTCATAAAACTTTAACCAGAGTGACGGGAGAGCAGCATTTCAGAAAACGTGCTTATCTCGGCGAGAAAAAGCGATTTCGGCAATAAAATTTAAAACGCGTGTAAAACATAAACCAAACGATGAAATTGGTTATTTCTTCATGTATAATGATCAACTCGATACTCCCTATCCCCCAACAGCCTTTTTTTTCATAACACTTTAACCAGAGTGACGGGAGAGCGGCATTTCAGAAAACGTGCTTATCTCGGCGAGAAAAAGCGATTTCGGCAATAAAATTTAAAACGCGTGTAAAACATAAACCAAAGGATGAAATTGGTTATTTCTTCAAGAATAATGATCAACTCGATACTCCCTAGCCCCCAACAGCCTTTTTTTTCATAACACTTTAACCAGAGTGACGGGAGAGCGGCATTTCAGAAAACGTGCTTATCTCGGCGAGAAAAAGCGATTTCGGCAATAAAATTTAAAACGCGTGTAAAACATAAACCAAACGATGAAATTGGTTATTTCTTCATGTATAATGATCAACTCGGTACTCCCTAGCCCCCAACAGCCTTTTTTTTCATAACACTTTAACCAGAGTGACGGGAGAGCGGCATTTCAGAAAACGTGCTTATCTCGGCGAGAAAAAGCGATTTCGGCAATAAAATTTAAAACGCGTGTAAAACATAAACCAAACGATGAAATTGGTTATTTCTTCATGTATAATGATCAACTCGATACTCCCTAGCCCCCAACAGCCTTTTTTTTCAAAACACTTTAACCAGAGTGACGGGAGAGCGGCATTTCAGAAAACGTGCTTATCTCGGCGAGAAAAAGCGATTTCGGCAATAAAATTTAAAACGCGTGTAAAACATAAACCAAACGATGAAATTGGTTATTTCTTCATGTATAATGATCAACTCGATACTCCCTAGCCCCCAACAGCCTTTTTTTTCATAACACTTTAACCAGAGTGACGGGAGAGCGGAATTTCAGAAAACGTGCTTATCTCGGCGAGAAAAAGCGATTTCGGCAATAAAATTTAAAACGCGTGTAAAACATAAACCAAACGATGAAATTGGTTATTTCTTTATGTATAATGATCAACTCGATACTCCCTAGCCCCCAACAGCGTTTTTTTTCATAACACTTTAACCAGAGTGACGGGAGAGCGGCATTTCAGAAAACGTGCTTATCTCGGCGAGAAAAAGCGATTTCGGCAATAAAATTTAAAACGCGTGTAAAACATAAACCAAACGATGAAATTGGTTATTTCTTCATGTATAAAGACCAACTCGATACTCCCTAGCCCCCAACAGCCTTTTTTTTCATAACACTTTAACCAGAGTGACGGGAGAGCGGCATTTCAGAAAACGTGCTTATCTCGGCGAGAAAAAGCGATTTCGGCAATAAAATTTAAAACGCGTGTAAAACATAAACCAAACGATGAAATTGGTTATTTCTTCATGTATAATGATCAACTCGATACTCCCTAGCCCCCAACAGCCTTTTTTTTTCATAACACTTTAACCAGAGTGACGGGAGAGCGGCATTTCAGAAAACGTGCTTATCTCGGCGAGAAAAAGCGATTTCGGCAATAAAATTTAAAACGCGTGTAAAACATAAACCAAACGATGAAATTGGTTATTTCTTCATGTATAATGATCAACTCGATACTCCCTATCCCCCAACAGCCTTTTTTTTCATAACACTTTAACCAGAGTGACGGGAGAGCGGCATTTCAGAAAACGTGCTTATCTCGGCGAGAAAAAGCGATTTCGGCAATAAAATTTAAAACGCGTGTAAAACATAAACCAAAGGATGAAATTGGTTATTTCTTCAAGAATAATGATCAACTCGATACTCCCTAGCCCCCAACAGCCTTTTTTTTCATAACACTTTAACCAGAGTGACGGGAGAGCGGCATTTCAGAAAACGTGCTTATCTCGGCGAGAAAAAGCGATTTCGGCAATAAAATTTAAAACGCGTGTAAAACATAAACCAAACGATAAAATTGGTTATTTCTTCATGTATAATGATCAACTCGGTACTCCCTAGCCCCCAACAGCCTTTTTTTTCATAACACTTTAACCAGAGTGACGGGAGAGCGGCATTTCAGAAAACGTGCTTATCTCGGCGAGAAAAAGCGATTTCGGCAATAAAATTTAAAACGCGTGTAAAACATAAACCAAACGATGAAATTGGTTATTTCTTCATGTATAATGATCAACTCGATACTCCCTAGCCCCCAAAAGCCTTTTTTTTCATAACACTTTAACCAGAGTGACGGGAGAGCGGCATTTCAGAAAACGTGCTTATCTCGGCGAGAAAAAGCGATTTCGGCAATAAAATTTAAAACGCGTGTAAAACATAAACCAAACGATGAAATTGGTTATTTCTTCATGTATAATGATCAACTCGATACTCCCTAGCCCCCAACAGCCTTTTTTTTCACAACACTTTAACCAGAGTGACGGGAGAGCGGCATTTCAGAAAACGTGCTTATCTCTGCGAGAAAAAGCGATTTCGGCAATAAAATTTAAAACGCGTGTAAAACATAAACCAAACGATGAAATTGGTTTTTTCTTCATGTATAATGATCAACTCGATACTCCCTAGCCCCCAACAGCCTTTTTTTTCATAACACTTTAACCAGAGTGACGAGAGAGCGCCATTTCAGAAAACGTGCTTATCTCGGCGAGAAAAAGCGATTTCGGCAATAAAATTTAAAACGCGTGTAAAACATAAACCAAACGATGAAATTGGTTATTTCTTCATGTATAATGATCAACTCGATACTCCCTAGCCCCCAACAGCCTTTTTTTTCATAACACTTTAACCAGAGTGACGGGAGAGCGGCATTTCAGAAAACGTGCTTATCTCGGCGAGAAAAAGCGATTTCGGCAATAAAATTTAAAACGCGTGTAAAACATAAACCAAACGATGAAATTGGTTATTTCTTCATGTATAATGATCAACTCGGTACTCCCTAGCCCCCAACAGCCTTTTTTTTCATAACACTTTAACCAGAGTGACGGGAGAGCGGCATTTCAGAAAACGTGCTTATCTCGGCGAGAAAAAGCGATTTCGGCAATAAAATTTAAAACGCGTGTAAAACATAAACCAAACGATGAAATTGGTTATTTCTTCATGTATAATGATCAACTCGATACTCCCTAGCCCCCAAAAGCCTTTTTTTTCATAACACTTTAACCAGAGTGACGGGAGAGCGGCATTTCAGAAAACGTGCTTATCTCGGCGAGAAAAAGCGATTTCGGCAATAAAATTTAAAACGCGTGTAAAACATAAACCAAACGATGAAATTGGTTTTTTCTTCATGTATAATGATCAACTCGATACTCCCTAGCCCCCAACAGCCTTTTTTTTCACAACACTTTAACCAGAGTGACGGGAGAGCGGCATTTCAGAAAACGTGCTTATCTCGGCGAGAAAAAGCGATTTCGGCAATAAAATTTAAAACGCGTGTAAAACATAAACCAAACGATGAAATTGGTTATTTCTTCATGTATAATGATCAACTCGATACTCCCTAGCCCCCAACAGCCTTTTTTTTCATAACACTTTAACCAGAGTGACGAGAGAGCGCCATTTCAGAAAACGTGCTTATCTCGGCGAGAAAAAGCGATTTCGGCAATAAAATTTAAAACGCGTGTAAAACATAAACCAAACGATGAAATTGGTTATTTCTTCATGTATAATGATCAACTCGATACTCCCTAGCCCCCAACAGCCTTTTTTTTCATAACACTTTAACCAGAGTGACGGGAGAGCGACATTTCAGAAAACGTGCTTATCTCGGCGAGAAAAAGCGATTTCGGCAATAAAATTTAAAACGCGTGTAAAACATAAACCAAACGATGAAATTGGTTATTTCTTCATGTATAATGATCAACTCGATACGCCCTAGCCCCCAACAGCCTTTTTTTTCATAACACTTTAACTAGAGTGACGGGAGAGCGGCATTTCAGAAAACGTGCTTATCTCGGCGAGAAAAAGCTATTTCGGCAATAAAATTTAAAACGCGTGTAAAACATAAACCAAAGGATGAAATTGGTTATTTCTTCATGAATAATGATCAACTCGATACTCCCTAGCCCCCAACAGCCTTTTTTTTCATAACACTTTAACCAGAGTGACGGGAGAGCGGCATTTCAGAAAACGTGCTTATCTCGGCGAGAAAAAGCGATTTCGGCAATACAATTTAAAACGCGTGTAAAACATAAACCAAACGATGAAATTGGTTATTTCTTCATGTATAATGATCAACTTGATACTCCCTAGCCCCCAACAGCCTTTTTTTTTCATAACACTTTAACCAGAGTGACGGGAGAGCGGCATTTCAGAAAACGTGCTTATCTCGGCGAGAAAAAGCGATTTCGGCAATAAAATTTAAAACGCGTGTAAAACATAAACCAAACGATGAAATTGGTTATTTCTTCATGTATAATGATCAACTCGATACTCCCTAGCCCCCAAAAGCCTTTTTTTTCATAACACTTTAACCAGAGTGACGGGAGAGCGGCATTTCAGAAAACGTGCTTATCTCGGCGAGAAAAAGCGATTTCGGCAATAAAATTTAAAACGCGTGTAAAACATAAACCAAACGATGAAATTGGTTATTTCTTCATGTATAATGATAAACTCGATACTCCCTAGCCCCCAACAGCCTTTTTTTTCATAACACTTTAACCAGAGTGACCAATGATCAACTCGAGTCGAGCTTCAGGGAGAGAGGCTGATTTTTCGCTTTTTGAGGCCGACCGACGAACCGGCGCGGGGCGGACTCAAAAGCCCGCAGATCCGTAGGCACTTAGAAAAGTTCGCCTTTGGCTGTGAGCTCCAGGGGGAGAGGCTGGTTTTGCGTTATTTCAGGCCGGCTGGAGAACCGGCGCGGGTCGGACGCACAATCCCCGCAGAGCCGTGGGCACTTAGAAAATTTTCGCCAAGTTGGCTGTGAGCGCCTGGTACCTAATATGGAAGTATAGAGGCCGACTTTCGGGCAAGATCACGCCGGGTTAGGCTTCCAGGACCCCGGCTAAGCAATTTTACCGGGCCGCCCGGTTCTTTTTTTGAACCAGCCCGGTTCTTTTTACACTTCCAGCTGGAGCTCAGCAGCGGCTTTTTGCGCAAGATCACGCCGGGTTAGGCTTCCAGGACCTCGGCTAAGCAATTCTACCGGGCCGCCCGGTTCTTTTTTTGAACCAGCCCGGTTCTTTTTACACTTCCAGCTGGAGCTCACGAGCGGCTTTTTGGACAAGATCACGCCGTGTTAGGCTTCCAGAGCCCCGGCTAAGCAATTTTACCGGCCCGCCCGGTTCTTTTTTTTTAACCAGCCCGGTTCTTTTTACACTTCCAGCTGGAGCTCAGCAGCGGCTTTTTGGACAATATCACGCCGGGTTAGGCTTCCAGGACCCCGGCTAAGCAATTTTACCAGGCCACCCGGTTCTTTTTTTTTAGCCAGCCCGGTTCTTTTTACACTTCCAGCTGGAGCTCACGAGCGGCTTTTTGGACAAGATCACGCCGGGTTAGGCTTCCAGAGCACCGGCTAAGCAATTTTACCGGGTCGCCCGGTTCTTTTTTTAACCAGCCCGGTTCTTTTTTTATACAGCCCGGTTCTTTTTACACTTCCAGCTGGAGCTCAGCAGCGGCTTTTTGCACAGTATGACGCCGGGTTAGGCTTCCAGGACCCCGGCTAAGCAATTTTACCGGGCCGCCCGGTTCTTTTTTTTAACCAGCCCGGTTCTTTTTACACTTCCAGGTGGAGCTCAGCAGCGGCTTTTTGGACAAGATCACGCCGTGTTAGGCTTCCAGAGCCCCGGCTAAGCAATTTTACCGGCCCACCCGGTTCTTTTTTGAACCAGCCCGGTTCTTTTTTTAACCAGCCCGGTTCTTTTTACACTTCCAGCTGGAGCTCACGAGCAGCTTTTTGGACAAGATCACGCCGTGTTAGGCTTCCAGAGCCCCGGCTAAGCAATTTTACCGGGTCGCCTGGTTCTTTTTTGAACCAGCCCGGTTCTTTTTACACTTCCAGCTGGAGCTCACGAGCGGCTTTTTGGACAAGATCACGCCGTGTTAGGCTTCCAGAGCCTCGGATAAGCCATTTTACCGGCCCGCCCGGTTCTTTTTTTAACCGGCCCGGTTCTTTTTACACTTCCAGCTGGAACTCAGCAGCGGCTTTTTGGGCAAGATCACGCCGGGTTATGCTTCCAGGACCCCGGCTGAGCAATTCCACCCGGTTCTTTTTACACTTCCAGCTGGAGCTCGGGAGCGGCTTTTTGCACAAGATCACGCCGGGTTAGGCTTCCAGGACCCCGGCTAAGCAGATCAACTTGATACTCCCTAGCCCCCAAGCGGCATTTCAGAAAACGTGCTTATCTCGGCGAGAAAAAGCGATTTCGGCAATAAAATTTAAAACGCGTGTAAAACATAAACCAAACGATGAAATTGGTTATTTCTTCATGTATAATGATCAACTCGATACTCCCTAGCCCCCAACAGCCTTTTTTTTCATAACACTTTAACCAGAGTGACGGGAGAGCGGCATTTCAGAAAACGTGCTTATCTCGGCGAGAAAAAGCGATTTCGGCAATAAAATTTAAAACGCGTGTAAAACATAAACCAAACGATGAAATTGGTTATTTCTTCATGTATAATGATCAACTCGATACTCCCTAGCCCCCAACAGCCTTTTTTTTCATAACACTTTAACCAGAGTGACGGGAGAGCGGCATTTCAGAAAACGTGCTTATCTCGGCGAGAAAAAGCGATTTCGGCAATAAAACTTAAAACGCGTGTAAAACATAAACCAAACGATGAAATTGGTTATTTCTTCATGTATAATGATCAACTCGATACTCCCTAGCCCCCAACAGCCTTTTTTTTCATAACACTTTAACCAGAGTGACGGGAGAGCGGCATTTCAGAAAACGTGCTTATCTCGGCGAGAAAAAGCGATTTCGGCAATAAAATTTAAAACGCGTGTAAAACATAAACCAAACGATGAAATTGGTTATTTCTTCATGTATAATGATCAACTCGATACTCCCTAGCCCCCAACAGCCTTTTTTTTCATAACACTTTAACCAGAGTGACGGGAGAGCGGCATTTCAGAAAACGTGCTTATCTCGGCGAGAAAAAGCGATTTCGGCAAAATAAAATTTAAAACGCGTGTAAAACATAAACCAAACGATGAAATTGGTTATTTCTTCATGTATAATGATCAACTCGATACTCCCTAGCCCCCAACAGCCTTTTTTTTCATAACACTTTAACCAGAGTGACGGGAGAGCGGCATTTCAGAAAACGTGCTTATCTCGGCGAGAAAAAGCGATTTCGGCAATAAAATTTAAAACGCGTGTAAAACATAAACCAAACGATGAAATTGGTTATTTCTTCATGTATAATGATCAACTCGATACTCCCTAGCCCCCAACAGCCTTTTTTTTCATAACACTTTAACCAGAGTGACGGGAGAGCGGCATTTCAGAAAACGTGCTTATCTCGGCGAGAAAAAGCGATTTCGGCAATAAAATTTAAAACGCGTGTAAAACATAAACCAAACGATGAAATTGGTTATTTCTTCATGTATAATGATCAACTCGATACTCCCTAGCCCCCAACAGCCTTTTTTTTCATAACACAATAACCAGAGTGACGGGAGAGCGGAATTTCAGAAAACGTGCTTATCTCGGCGAGAAAAAGCGATTTCGGCAATAAAATTTAAAACGCGTGTAAAACATAAACCAAACGATGAAATTGGTTATTTCTTCATGTATAATGATCAACTCGATACTCCCTAGCCCCCAACAGTGTTTTTTTTCATAACACTTTAACCAGAGTGACGGGAGAGCGGCATTTCAGAAAACGTGCTTATCTCGGCGAGAAAAAGCGATTTCGGCAATAAAATTTAAAACGCGTGTAAAACATAAACCAAACGATGAAATTGGTTATTTCTTCATGTATAAAGACCAACTCGATACTCCCTAGCCCCCAACAGCCTTTTTTTTCATAACACTTTAACCAGAGTGACGGGAGAGCGGCATTTCAGAAAACGTGCTTATCTCGGCGAGAAAAAGCGGTTTTCGGCAATAAAATTTAAAACGCGTGTAAAACATAAACCAAACGATGAAATTGGTTATTTCTTCATGTATAATGATCAACTCGATACTCCCTAGCCCCCAACAGCCTTTTTTTTTCATAACACTTTAACCAGAGTGACGGGAGAGCGGCATTTCAGAAAACGTGCTTATCTCGGCGAGAAAAAGCGATTTCGGCAATAAAATTTAAAACGCGTGTAAAACATAAACCAAACGATGAAATTGGTTATTTCTTCATGTATAATGATCAACTCGATACTCCCTAGCCCCCAACAGCCTTTTTTTTCATAACACTTTAACCAGAGTGACGGGAGAGCGGCATTTCAGAAAACGTGCTTATCTCGGCGAGAAAAAGCGATTTCGGCAATAAAATTTAAAACGCGTGTAAAACATAAACCAAACGATGAAATTGGTTATTTCTTCATGTATAATGATCAACTCGATACTCCCTAGCCCCCAACAGCCTTTTTTTTTCATAACACTTTAACCAGAGTGACGGGAGAGCGGCATTTCAGAAAACGTGCTTATCTCGGCGAGAAAAAGCGATTTCGGCAATAAAATTTAAAACGCGTGTAAAACATAAACCAAACGATGAAATTGGTTATTTCTTCATGTATAATGATCAACTCGATACTCCCTAGCCCCCAACAGCCTTTTTTTTCATAACACTTTAACCAGAGTGACGGGAGAGCGGCATTTCAGAAAACGTGCTTATCTCGGCGAGAAAAAGCGATTTCGGCAATAAAATTTAAAACGCGTGTAAAACATAAACCAAACGATGAAATTGGTTATTTCTTCATGTATAATGATCAACTCGATACTCCCTAGCCCCCAACAGCCTTTTTTTTCATAACACTTTAACCAGAGTGACGGGAGAGCGGCATTTCAGAAAACGTGCTTATCTCGGCGAGAAAAAGCGATTTCGGCAATAAAATTTAAAACGCGTGTAAAACATAAACCAAACGATGAAATTGGTTATTTCTTCATGTATAATGATCAACTCGATACGCCCTAGCCCCCAACAGCCTTTTTTTTCATAACACTTTAACTAGAGTGACGGGAGAGCGGCATTTCAGAAAACGTGCTTATCTCGGCGAGAAAAAGCTATTTCGGCAATAAAATTTAAAACGCGTGTAAAACATTAACCAAACGATGAAATTGGTTATTTCTTCATGTATAATGATCAACTCGATACTCCCTAGCCCCCAACAGCCTTTTTTTTCATAACACTTTAACCAGAGTGACGGGAGAGCGGCATTTCAGAAAACGTGCTTATCTCGGCGAGAAAAAGCGATTTCGGCAATACAATTTAAAACGCGTGTAAAACATAAACCAAACGATGAAATTGGTTATTTCTTCATGTATAATGATCAACTCGATACTCCCTAGCCCCCAACAGCCTTTTTTTTCATAACACTTTAACCAGAGTGACGGGAGAGCGGCATTTCAGAAAACGTGCTTATCTCGGCGAGAAAAAGCGATTTCGGCAATAAAATTTAAAACGCCTGTAAAACATAAACCAAACGATGAAATTGGTTATTTCTTCATGTATAATGATCAACTCGATACTCCCTAGCCCCCAAAAGCCTTTTTTTTCATAACACTTTAACCAGAGTGACGGGAGAGCGGCATTTCAGAAAACGTGCTTATCTCGGCGAGAAAAAGCGATTTCGGCAATAAAATTTAAAACGCGTGTAAAACATAAACCAAAGGATGAAATTGGTTATTTCTTCATGAATAATGATCAACTCGATACTCCCTAGCCCCCAACAGCCTTTTTTTTCATAACACTTTAACCAGAGTGACGGGAGAGCGGCATTTCAGAAAACGTGCTTATCTCGGCGAGAAAAAGCGATTTCGGCAATACAATTTAAAACGCGTGTAAAACATAAACCAAACGATGAAATTGGTTATTTCTTCATGTATAATGATCAACTTGATACTCCCTAGCCCCCAACAGCCTTTTTTTTCATAACACTTTAACCAGAGTGACGGGAGAGCGGCATTTCAGAAAACGTGCTTATCTCGGCGAGAAAAAGCGATTTCGGCAATAAAATTTAAAACGCGTGTAAAACATAAACCAAACGATGAAATTGGTTATTTCTTCATGTATAATGATCAACTCGATACTCCCTAGCCCCCAAAAGCCTTTTTTTTCATAACACTTTAACCAGAGTGACGGGAGAGCGGCATTTCAGAAAACGTGCTTATCTCGGCGAGAAAAAGCGATTTCGGCAATAAAATTTAAAACGCGTGTAAAACATAAACCAAACGATGAAATTGGTTATTTCTTCATGTATAATGATAAACTCGATACTCCCTAGCCCCCAACAGCCTTTTTTTTCATAACACTTTAACCAGAGTGACCAATGATCAACTCGAGTCGAGCTTCAGGGAGAGAGGCTGATTTTTCGCTTTTTGAGGCCGACCGACGAACCGGCGCGGGGCGGACTCAAAAGCCCGCAGATCCGTAGGCACTTAGAAAAGTTCGCCTTTGGCTGTGAGCTCCAGGGGGAGAGGCTGGTTTTGCGTTATTTCAGGCCGGCTGGAGAACCGGCGCGGGTCGGACGCACAATCCCCGCAGAGCCGTGGGCACTTAGAAAATTTTCGCCAAGTTGGCTGTGAGCGCCTGGTACCTAATATGGAAGTATAGAGGCCGACTTTCGGGCAAGATCACGCCGGGTTAGGCTTCCAGGACCCCGGCTAAGCAATTTTACCGGGCCGCCCGGTTCTTTTTTTGAACCAGCCCGGTTCTTTTTACACTTCCAGCTGGAGCTCAGCAGCGGCTTTTTGCGCAAGATCACGCCGGGTTAGGCTTCCAGGACCTCGGCTAAGCAATTCTACCGGGCCGCCCGGTTCTTTTTTT
The DNA here is from genome assembly GCF_054491065.1 of Syngnathus leptorhynchus. NCBI lineage: Eukaryota > Metazoa > Chordata > Actinopteri > Syngnathiformes > Syngnathidae > Syngnathus > Syngnathus leptorhynchus. Next base: position 3,843,985 of record NC_141195.1, on the reverse strand, counting down.
GAACCAGCCCGGTTCTTTTTACACTTCCAGCTGGAGCTCACGAGCGGCTTTTTGGACAAGATCACGCCGTGTTAGGCTTCCAGAGCCCCGGCTAAGCAATTTTACCGGCCCGCCCGGTTCTTTTTTTTTAACCAGCCCGGTTCTTTTTACACTTCCAGCTGGAGCTCAGCAGCGGCTTTTTGGACAATATCACGCCGGGTTAGGCTTCCAGGACCCCGGCTAAGCAATTTTACCAGGCCACCCGGTTCTTTTTTTTTAGCCAGCCCGGTTCTTTTTACACTTCCAGCTGGAGCTCACGAGCGGCTTTTTGGACAAGATCACGCCGGGTTAGGCTTCCAGAGCACCGGCTAAGCAATTTTACCGGGTCGCCCGGTTCTTTTTTTAACCAGCCCGGTTCTTTTTTTATACAGCCCGGTTCTTTTTACACTTCCAGCTGGAGCTCAGCAGCGGCTTTTTGCACAGTATGACGCCGGGTTAGGCTTCCAGGACCCCGGCTAAGCAATTTTACCGGGCCGCCCGGTTCTTTTTTTTAACCAGCCCGGTTCTTTTTACACTTCCAGCTGGAGCTCAGCAGCGGCTTTTTGGACAAGATCACGCCGTGTTAGGCTTCCAGAGCCCCGGCTAAGCAATTTTACCGGCCCACCCGGTTCTTTTTTGAACCAGCCCGGTTCTTTTTTTAACCAGCCCGGTTCTTTTTACACTTCCAGCTGGAGCTCACGAGCAGCTTTTTGGACAAGATCACGCCGTGTTAGGCTTCCAGAGCCCCGGCTAAGCAATTTTACCGGGTCGCCTGGTTCTTTTTTGAACCAGCCCGGTTCTTTTTACACTTCCAGCTGGAGCTCACGAGCGGCTTTTTGGACAAGATCACGCCGTGTTAGGCTTCCAGAGCCTCGGCTAAGCCATTTTACCGGCCCGCCCGGTTCTTTTTTTAACCGGCCCGGTTCTTTTTACACTTCCAGCTGGAGCTCAGCAGCGGCTTTTTGGGCAAGATCACGCCGGGTTAGGCTTCCAGGACCCCGGCTGAGCAATTCCACCCGGTTCTTTTTACACTTCCAGCTGGAGCTCGGGAGCGGCTTTTTGCACAAGATCACGCCGGGTTAGGCTTCCAGGACCCCGGCTAAGCAGATCAACTTGATACTCCCTAGCCCCCAAGCGGCATTTCAGAAAACGTGCTTATCTCGGCGAGAAAAAGCGATTTCGGCAATAAAATTTAAAACGCGTGTAAAACATAAACCAAACGATGAAATTGGTTATTTCTTCATGTATAATGATCAACTCGATACTCCCTAGTGTCAGGATTGAGGAATGGAGCAGGGCGACCAAGTGCAGCTTGGACCAGGGTTTATTTGAGGAACTCAAAAACAGACTCGGCAAAACTGACATGACTTAACAAAACGATAACATGACTGACTAACCGAAAACAGACTTGAAAACGACAGGGACCAAAAAGACAGAAAGACAATGATCCGACAGGGCATGGGGGGGCAGACAGGACTTATATACATGACATGGTAACAAGAGGCAGGTGAGCACAATCAAACTAATCAGGGGCACACAGGAGGGGAGGGGCGAGCACACGGGCAAAACCATGACAACAGACAACATGGAGGAACGGCTGGGTACGAGGCGTGACAGTATCCCCCTCCAAGGGGACGGCCCCCGACGTCCCAAAAAAAAAACCGAAACCCCCACGTAGCAAACGGGGGGGGGAAGCACACCAGTCCAATTGGCCTCAGCGGCCAGTCAGAACCGCAATCGGCAGCTACCCGGGGACATGAACTGCAACCGGCGGCGTTCAGGGAGCCAGGGCCACACTCGCGGCACACACTGGGAACCTGAACCGCAATCAGCGGCAAACTCGGGGACATGAACTGCAACCGGCGGCGTTCAGGGAGCCAGGGCCACAATCGCGGCACACACTGGCGACCTGAACCGCAATCAGCGGCAAACTCGGGGACATGGACCGCAATCGGCGGCAAACTCGGGGACATGGACCGCAATCGGCGGCAAACTCGGGGACATGGACCGCAATCGGCGGCAAACTCGGGGACATGGACCGCAATCGGCGGCAAACTCGGGGACATGGACCGCAATCGGCGGCAAACTCGGGGACATGGACCGCAATCGGCGGCAACTCGGGAAGTCCGTACGCCAATCGGCGGCAACTCTGGAAATCCATACCGACTGGGTGACGGCCGCTGGATCCGCGCCGCCGGAACTGGTGGCGGCCGCAGCATCCGCGCCGTCGGAACTGTTTCAGGTGGTGGCCGCACGCCACACGCCGCCGAAGGCCGACTGGGTGACGGCCGCTGGATCCACGCCGCCGGAACTGGTGGCGGCCGTAGCATCTGCGCCGTCGGAACTGTGTCGGGGGGCGGCCGTGTGTCTTGCGGCGATGAAAACCGACTGGGTGACGGCCGCTGGATCCGCGCCGCCGGAACTGGTGGCGGCCGCAGCATCCGCGCCGTTGGAACTGGTTCAGGTGGTGGCCGCACGCCACACGCCGCCGAAGGCCGACTGGGTGACGGCCGCTGGATCCACGCCGCCGGAACTGGTGGCGGCCGTAGCATCTGCGCCGTCGGAACTGTGTCGGGGGGGCGGCCGTGTGTCTTGCGGCGCTGGAACTGGGTCGGGTGTCGCTGATAGGAGCCGATGGTGGAGTGAGGTCCAAGCGCTGGTCGCTGTGATGGTCGGATCATTCTGTCAGGATTGAGGAATGGAGCAGGGCGACCAAGTGCAGCTTGGACCAGGGTTTATTTGAGGAACTCAAAAACAGACTCGGCAAAACTGACATGACTTAACAAAACGATAACATGACTGACTAACCGAAAACAGACTTGAAAACGACAGGGACCAAAAAGACAGAAAGACAATGATCCGACAGGGCATGGGGGGGCAGACAGGACTTATATACATGACATGGTAACAAGAGGCAGGTGAGCACAATCAAACTAATCAGGGGCACACAGGAGGGGAGGGGCGAGCACACGGGCAAAACCATGACAACAGACAACATGGAGGAACGGCTGGGTACGAGGCGTGACACCTAGCCCCCAACAGCCTTTTTTTTCATAACACTTTAACCAGAGTGACGGGAGAGCGGCATTTCAGAAAACGTGCTTATCTCGGCGAGAAAAAGCGATTTCGGCAATAAAATTTAAAACGCGTGTAAAACATAAACCAAACGATGAAATTGGTTATTTCTTCATGTATAATGATCAACTCGATACTCCCTAGCCCCCAACAGCCTTTTTTTTCATAACACTTTAACCAGAGTGACGGGAGAGCAGAATTTCAGAAAACGTGCTTATCTCGGCGAGAAAAAGCGATTTCGGCAATAAAATTTAAAACGCGTGTAAAACATAAAGCAAACAATGAAATTGGTTATTTCTTCATGTATAATGATCAACTCGATACTCCCTAGCCCCCAACAGCCTTTTTTTTCATAACACTTTAACCAGAGTGACGGGAGAGCGGCATTTCAGAAAACGTGCTTATCTCGGCGAGAAAAAGCGATTTCGGCAATAAAATTTAAAACGCGTGTAAAACATAAACCAAACGATGAAATTGGTTATTTCTTCATGTATAATGATCAACTCGATACTCCCTAGCCCCCAACAGCCTTTTTTTTTATAACACTTTAACCAGAGTGACGGGAGAGCGGCATTTCAGAAAACGTGCTTATCTCGGCGAGAAAAAGCGATTTCGGCAATAAAATTTAAAACGCGTGTAAAACATAAACCAAACGATGAAATTGGTTATTTCTTCATGTATAATGATCAACTCGATACTCCCTAGCCCCCAACAGCCTTTTTTTTCATAAAACTTTAACCAGAGTGACGGGAGAGCAGCATTTTAGAAAACGTGCTTATCTCGGCGAGAAAAAGCGATTTCGGCAATAAAATTTAAAACGCGTGTAAAACATAAACCAAACGATGAAATTGGTTATTTCTTCATGTATAATGATCAACTCGATACTCCCTAGCCCCCAACAGCCTTTTTTTTCATAACACTTTAACCAGAGTGACGGGAGAGCGGCATTTCAGAAAACGTGCTTATCTCGGCGAGAAAAAGCGATTTCGGCAATAAAATTTAAAACGCGTGTAAAACATAAACCAAACGATGAAATTGGTTATTTCTTCATGTATAATGATCAACTCGATACTCCCTAGCCCCCAACAGCCTTTTTTTTCATAACACTTTAACCAGAGTGACGGGAGAGCGGCATTTCAGAAAACGTGCTTATCTCGGCGAGAAAAAGCGATTTCGGCAATAAAATTTAAAACGCGTGTAAAACATAAACCAAACGATGAAATTGGTTATTTCTTCATGTATAATGATCAACCTGATACTCCCTAGCCCCCAACAGCCTTTTTTTTCATAACACTTTAACCAGAGTGACGGGAGAGCGGCATTTCAGAAAACGTGCTTATCTCGGCGAGAAAAAGCGATTTCGGCAATAAAACTTAAAACGCGTGTAAAACATAAACCAAACGATGAAATTGGTTATTTCTTCATGTATAATGATCAACTCGATACTCCCTAGCCCCCAACAGCCTTTTTTTTCATAACACTTTAACCAGAGTGACGGGAGAGCGGCATTTCAGAAAACGTGCTTATCTCGGCGAGAAAAAGCGATTTCGGCAATAAAATTTAAAACGCGTGTAAAACATAAACCAAACGATGAAATTGGTTATTTCTTCATGTATAATGATCAACTCGATACTCCCTAGCCCCCAACAGCCTTTTTTTTCATAACACTTTAACCAGAGTGACGGGAGAGCGGCATTTCAGAAAACGTGCTTATCTCGGCGAGAAAAAGCGATTTCGGCAAAATAAAATTTAAAACGCGTGTAAAACATAAACCAAACGATGAAATTGGTTATTTCTTCATGTATAATGATCAACTCGATACTCCCTAGCCCCCAACAGCCTTTTTTTTCATAACACTTTAACCAGAGTGACGGGAGAGCGGCATTTCAGAAAACGTGCTTATCTCGGCGAGAAAAAGCGATTTCGGCAATAAAATTTAAAACGCGTGTAAAACATAAACCAAACGATGAAATTGGTTATTTCTTCATGTATAATGATCAACTCGATACTCCCTAGCCCCCAACAGCCTTTTTTTTCATAACACTTTAACCAGAGTGACGGGAGAGCGGCATTTCAGAAAACGTGCTTATCTCGGCGAGAAAAAGCGATTTCGGCAATAAAATTTAAAACGCGTGTAAAACATAAACCAAACGATGAAATTGGTTATTTCTTCATGTATAATGATCAACTCGATACTCCCTAGCCCCCAACAGCCTTTTTTTTCATAACACTTTAACCAGAGTGACGGGAGAGCGGAATTTCAGAAAACGTGCTTATCTCGGCGAGAAAAAGCGATTTCGGCAATAAAATTTAAAACGCGTGTAAAACATAAACCAAACGATGAAATTGGTTATTTCTTCATGTATAATGATCAACTCGATACTCCCTAGCCCCCAACAGTGTTTTTTTTCATAACACTTTAACCAGAGTGACGGGAGAGCGGCATTTCAGAAAACGTGCTTATCTCGGCGAGAAAAAGCGATTTCGGCAATAAAATTTAAAACGCGTGTAAAACATAAACCAAACGATGAAATTGGTTATTTCTTCATGTATAAAGACCAACTCGATACTCCCTAGCCCCCAACAGCCTTTTTTTTCATAACACTTTAACCAGAGTGACGGGAGAGCGGCATTTCAGAAAACGTGCTTATCTCGGCGAGAAAAAGCGATTTCGGCAATAAAATTTAAAACGCGTGTAAAACATAAACCAAACGATGAAATTGGTTATTTCTTCATGTATAATGATCAACTCGATACTCCCTAGCCCCCAACAGCCTTTTTTTTTCATAACACTTTAACCAGAGTGACGGGAGAGCGGCATTTCAGAAAACGTGCTTATCTCGGCGAGAAAAAGCGATTTCGGCAATAAAATTTAAAACGCGTGTAAAACATAAACCAAACGATGAAATTGGTTATTTCTTCATGTATAATGATCAACTCGATACTCCCTAGCCCCCAACAGCCTTTTTTTTCATAACACTTTAACCAGAGTGACGGGAGAGCGGCATTTCAGAAAACGTGCTTATCTCGGCGAGAAAAAGCGATTTCGGCAATAAAATTTAAAACGCGTGTAAAACATAAACCAAACGATGAAATTGGTTATTTCTTCATGTATAATGATCAACTCGATACTCCCTAGCCCCCAACAGCCTTTTTTTTCATAACACTTTAACCAGAGTGACGGGAGAGCGGCATTTCAGAAAACGTGCTTATCTCGGCGAGAAAAAGCGATTTCGGCAATAAAATTTAAAACGCGTGTAAAACATAAACCAAACGATGAAATTGGTTATTTCTTCATGTATAATGATCAACTCGATACGCCCTAGCCCCCAACAGCCTTTTTTTTCATAACACTTTAACTAGAGTGACGGGAGAGCGGCATTTCAGAAAACGTGCTTATCTCGGCGAGAAAAAGCTATTTCGGCAATAAAATTTAAAACGCGTGTAAAACATTAACCAAACGATGAAATTGGTTATTTCTTCATGTATAATGATCAACTCGATACTCCCTAGCCCCCAACAGCCTTTTTTTTCATAACACTTTAACCAGAGTGACGGGAGAGCGGCATTTCAGAAAACGTGCTTATCTCGGCGAGAAAAAGCGATTTCGGCAATACAATTTAAAACGCGTGTAAAACATAAACCAAACGATGAAATTGGTTATTTCTTCATGTATAATGATCAACTCGATACTCCCTAGCCCCCAACAGCCTTTTTTTTCATAACACTTTAACCAGAGTGACGGGAGAGCGGCATTTCAGAAAACGTGCTTATCTCGGCGAGAAAAAGCGATTTCGGCAATAAAATTTAAAACGCCTGTAAAACATAAACCAAACGATGAAATTGGTTATTTCTTCATGTATAATGATCAACTCGATACTCCCTAGCCCCCAAAAGCCTTTTTTTTCATAACACTTTAACCAGAGTGACGGGAGAGCGGCATTTCAGAAAACGTGCTTATCTCGGCGAGAAAAAGCGATTTCGGCAATAAAATTTAAAACGCGTGTAAAACATAAACCAAAGGATGAAATTGGTTATTTCTTCATGAATAATGATCAACTCGATACTCCCTAGCCCCCAACAGCCTTTTTTTTCATAACACTTTAACCAGAGTGACGGGAGAGCGGCATTTCAGAAAACGTGCTTATCTCGGCGAGAAAAAGCGATTTCGGCAATACAATTTAAAACGCGTGTAAAACATAAACCAAACGATGAAATTGGTTATTTCTTCATGTATAATGATCAACTTGATACTCCCTAGCCCCCAACAGCCTTTTTTTTCATAACACTTTAACCAGAGTGACGGGAGAGCGGCATTTCAGAAAACGTGCTTATCTCGGCGAGAAAAAGCGATTTCGGCAATAAAATTTAAAACGCGTGTAAAACATAAACCAAACGATGAAATTGGTTATTTCTTCATGTATAATGATCAACTCGATACTCCCTAGCCCCCAAAAGCCTTTTTTTTCATAACACTTTAACCAGAGTGACGGGAGAGCGGCATTTCAGAAAACGTGCTTATCTCGGCGAGAAAAAGCGATTTCGGCAATAAAATTTAAAACGCGTGTAAAACATAAACCAAACGATGAAATTGGTTATTTCTTCATGTATAATGATAAACTCGATACTCCCTAGCCCCCAACAGCCTTTTTTTTCATAACACTTTAACCAGAGTGACCAATGATCAACTCGAGTCGAGCTTCAGGGAGAGAGGCTGATTTTTCGCTTTTTGAGGCCGACCGACGAACCGGCGCGGGGCGGACTCAAAAGCCCGCAGATCCGTAGGCACTTAGAAAAGTTCGCCTTTGGCTGTGAGCTCCAGGGGGAGAGGCTGGTTTTGCGTTATTTCAGGCCGGCTGGAGAACCGGCGCGGGTCGGACGCACAATCCCCGCAGAGCCGTGGGCACTTAGAAAATTTTCGCCAAGTTGGCTGTGAGCGCCTGGTACCTAATATGGAAGTATAGAGGCCGACTTTCGGGCAAGATCACGCCGGGTTAGGCTTCCAGGACCCCGGCTAAGCAATTTTACCGGGCCGCCCGGTTCTTTTTTTGAACCAGCCCGGTTCTTTTTACACTTCCAGCTGGAGCTCAGCAGCGGCTTTTTGCGCAAGATCACGCCGGGTTAGGCTTCCAGGACCTCGGCTAAGCAATTCTACCGGGCCGCCCGGTTCTTTTTTTGAACCAGCCCGGTTCTTTTTACACTTCCAGCTGGAGCTCACGAGCGGCTTTTTGGACAAGATCACGCCGTGTTAGGCTTCCAGAGCCCCGGCTAAGCAATTTTACCGGCCCGCCCGGTTCTTTTTTTTTAACCAGCCCGGTTCTTTTTACACTTCCAGCTGGAGCTCAGCAGCGGCTTTTTGGACAATATCACGCCGGGTTAGGCTTCCAGGACCCCGGCTAAGCAATTTTACCAGGCCACCCGGTTCTTTTTTTTTAGCCAGCCCGGTTCTTTTTACACTTCCAGCTGGAGCTCACGAGCGGCTTTTTGGACAAGATCACGCCGGGTTAGGCTTCCAGAGCACCGGCTAAGCAATTTTACCGGGTCGCCCGGTTCTTTTTTTAACCAGCCCGGTTCTTTTTTTATACAGCCCGGTTCTTTTTACACTTCCAGCTGGAGCTCAGCAGCGGCTTTTTGCACAGTATGACGCCGGGTTAGGCTTCCAGGACCCCGGCTAAGCAATTTTACCGGGCCGCCCGGTTCTTTTTTTTAACCAGCCCGGTTCTTTTTACACTTCCAGCTGGAGCTCAGCAGCGGCTTTTTGGACAAGATCACGCCGTGTTAGGCTTCCAGAGCCCCGGCTAAGCAATTTTACCGGCCCACCCGGTTCTTTTTTGAACCAGCCCGGTTCTTTTTTTAACCAGCCCGGTTCTTTTTACACTTCCAGCTGGAGCTCACGAGCAGCTTTTTGGACAAGATCACGCCGTGTTAGGCTTCCAGAGCCCCGGCTAAGCAATTTTACCGGGTCGCCTGGTTCTTTTTTGAACCAGCCCGGTTCTTTTTACACTTCCAGCTGGAGCTCACGAGCGGCTTTTTGGACAAGATCACGCCGTGTTAGGCTTCCAGAGCCTCGGCTAAGCCATTTTACCGGCCCGCCCGGTTCTTTTTTTAACCGGCCCGGTTCTTTTTACACTTCCAGCTGGAGCTCAGCAGCGGCTTTTTGGGCAAGATCACGCCGGGTTAGGCTTCCAGGACCCCGGCTGAGCAATTCCACCCGGTTCTTTTTACACTTCCAGCTGGAGCTCGGGAGCGGCTTTTTGCACAAGATCACGCCGGGTTAGGCTTCCAGGACCCCGGCTAAGCAGATCAACTTGATACTCCCTAGCCCCCAAGCGGCATTTCAGAAAACGTGCTTATCTCGGCGAGAAAAAGCGATTTCGGCAATAAAATTTAAAACGCGTGTAAAACATAAACCAAACGATGAAATTGGTTATTTCTTCATGTATAATGATCAACTCGATACTCCCTAGCCCCCAACAGCCTTTTTTTTCATAACACTTTAACCAGAGTGACGGGAGAGCGGCATTTCAGAAAACGTGCTTATCTCGGCGAGAAAAAGCGATTTCGGCAATAAAATTTAAAACGCGTGTAAAACATAAACCAAACGATGAAATTGGTTATTTCTTCATGTATAATGATCAACTCGATACTCCCTAGCCCCCAACAGCCTTTATTTTCATAACACTTTAACCAAAGTGACGGGAGAGCGGCATTTCAGAAAACGTGCTTATCTCGGCGAGAAAAAGCGATTTCGGCAATAAAACTTAAAACGCGTGTAAAACATAAACCAAACGATGAAATTGGTTATTTCTTCATGTATAATGATCAACTCGATACTCCCTAGCCCCCAACAGCCTTTTTTTTCATAACACTTTAACCAGAGTGACGGGAGAGCGGCATTTCAGAAAACGTGCTTATCTCGGCGAGAAAAAGCGATTTCGGCAATAAAATTTAAAACGCGTGTAAAACATAAACCAAACGATGAAATTGGTTATTTCTTCATGTATAATGATCAACTCGATACTCCCTAGCCCCCAACAGCCTTTTTTTTCATAACACTTTAACCAGAGTGACGGGAGAGCGGCATTTCAGAAAACGTGCTTATCTCGGCGAGAAAAAGCGATTTCGGCAAAATAAAATTTAAAACGCGTGTAAAACATAAACCAAACGATGAAATTGGTTATTTCTTCATGTATAATGATCAACTCGATACTCCCTAGCCCCCAACAGCCTTTTTTTTCATAACACTTTAACCAGAGTGACGGGAGAGCGGCATTTCAGAAAACGTGCTTATCTCGGCGAGAAAAAGCGATTTCGGCAATAAAATTTAAAACGCGTGTAAAACATAAACCAAACGATGAAATTGGTTATTTCTTCATGTATAATGATCAACTCGATACTCCCTAGCCCCCAACAGCCTTTTTTTTCATAACACTTTAACCAGAGTGACGAGAGAGCGCCATTTCAGAAAACGTGCTTATCTCGGCGAGAAAAAGCGATTTCGGCAATAAAATTTAAAACGCGTGTAAAACATAAACCAAACGATGAAATTGGTTATTTCTTCATGTATAATGATCAACTCGATACTCCCTAGCCCCCAACAGCCTTTTTTTTCATAACACTTTAACCAGAGTGACGGGAGAGCGACATTTCAGAAAACGTGCTTATCTCGGCGAGAAAAAGCGATTTCGGCAATAAAATTTAAAACGCGTGTAAAACATAAACCAAACGATGAAATTGGTTATTTCTTCATGTATAATGATCAACTCGATACGCCCTAGCCCCCAACAGCCTTTTTTTTCACAACACTTTAACCAGAGTGACGGGAGAGCGGCATTTCAGAAAACGTGCTTATCTCGGCGAGAAAAAGCGATTTCGGCAATAAAATTTAAAACGCGTGTAAAACATAAACCAAACGATGAAATTGGTTATTTCTTCATGTATAATGATCAACTCGATACTCCCTAGCCCCCAACAGCCTTTTTTTTCATAACACTTTAACCAGAGTGACGAGAGAGCGCCATTTCAGAAAACGTGCTTATCTCGGCGAGAAAAAGCGATTTCGGCAATAAAATTTAAAACGCGTGTAAAACATAAACCAAACGATGAAATTGGTTATTTCTTCATGTATAATGATCAACTCGATACGCCCTAGCCCCCAACAGCCTTTTTTTTCATAACACTTTAACTAGAGTGACGGGAGAGCGGCATTTCAGAAAACGTGCTTATCTCGGCGAGAAAAAGCTATTTCGGCAATAAAATTTAAAACGCGTGTAAAACATTAACCAAACGATGAAATTGGTTATTTCTTCATGTATAATGATCAACTCGATACTCCCTAGCCCCCAACAGCCTTTTTTTTCATAACACTTTAACCAGAGTGACGGGAGAGCGGCATTTCAGAAAACGTGCTTATCTCGGCGAGAAAAAGCGATTTCGGCAATACAATTTAAAACGCGTGTAAAACATAAACCAAACGATGAAATTGGTTATTTCTTCATGTATAATGATCAACTCGATACTCCCTAGCCCCCAACAGCCTTTTTTTTCATAACACTTTAACCAGAGTGACGGGAGAGCGGCATTTCAGAAAACGTGCTTATCTCGGCGAGAAAAAGCGATTTCGGCAATAAAATTTAAAACGCGTGTAAAACATAAACCAAACGATGAAATTGGTTATTTCTTCATGTATAATGATCAACTCGATACTCCCTAGCCCCCAACAGCCTTTTTTTTCATAACACTTTAACCAGAGTGACGGGAGAGCGGCATTTCAGAAAACGTGCTTATCTCGGCGAGAAAAAGCGATTTCGGCAATAAAATTTAAAACGCGTGTAAAACATAAACCAAACGATGAAATTGGTTATTTCTTCATGTATAATGATCAACTCGATACTCCCTAGCCCCCAACAGCCTTTTTTTTCATAACACTTTAACCAGAGTGACGGGAGAGCGGAATTTCAGAAAACGTGCTTATCTCGGCGAGAAAAAGCGATTTCGGCAATAAAATTTAAAACGCGTGTAAAACATAAACCAAACGATGAAATTGGTTATTTCTTCATGTATAATGATCAACTCGATACTCCCTAGCCCCCAACAGCGTTTTTTTTCATAACACTTTAACCAGAGTGACGGGAGAGCGGCATTTCAGAAAACGTGCTTATCTCGGCGAGAAAAAGCGATTTCGGCAATAAAATTTAAAACGCGTGTAAAACATAAACCAAACGATGAAATTGGTTATTTCTTCATGTATAAAGACCAACTCGATACTCCCTAGCCCCCAACAGCCTTTTTTTTCATAACACTTTAACCAGAGTGACGGGAGAGCGGCATTTCAGAAAACGTGCTTATCTCGGCGAGAAAAAGCGATTTCGGCAATAAAATTTAAAACGCGTGTAAAACATAAACCAAACGATGAAATTGGTTATTTCTTCATGTATAATGATCAACTCGATACTCCCTAGCCCCCAACAGCCTTTTTTTTTCATAACACTTTAACCAGAGTGACGGGAGAGCGGCATTTCAGAAAACGTGCTTATCTCGGCGAGAAAAAGCGATTTCGGCAATAAAATTTAAAACGCGTGTAAAACATAAACCAAACGATGAAATTGGTTATTTCTTCATGTATAATGATCAACTCGATACTCCCTATCCCCCAACAGCCTTTTTTTTCATAACACTTTAACCAGAGTGACGGGAGAGCGGCATTTCAGAAAACGTGCTTATCTCGGCGAGAAAAAGCGATTTCGGCAATAAAATTTAAAACGCGTGTAAAACATAAACCAAAGGATGAAATTGGTTATTTCTTCAAGAATAATGATCAACTCGATACTCCCTAGCCCCCAACAGCCTTTTTTTTCATAACACTTTAACCAGAGTGACGGGAGAGCGGCATTTCAGAAAACGTGCTTATCTCGGCGAGAAAAAGCGATTTCGGCAATAAAATTTAAAACGCGTGTAAAACATAAACCAAACGATGAAATTGGTTATTTCTTCATGTATAATGATCAACTCGGTACTCCCTAGCCCCCAACAGCCTTTTTTTTCATAACACTTTAACCAGAGTGACGGGAGAGCGGCATTTCAGAAAACGTGCTTATCTCGGCGAGAAAAAGCGATTTCGGCAATAAAATTTAAAACGCGTGTAAAACATAAACCAAACGATGAAATTGGTTATTTCTTCATGTATAATGATCAACTCGATACTCCCTAGCCCCCAAAAGCCTTTTTTTTCATAACACTTTAACCAGAGTGACGGGAGAGCGGCATTTCAGAAAACGTGCTTATCTCGGCGAGAAAAAGCGATTTCGGCAATAAAATTTAAAACGCGTGTAAAACATAAACCAAACGATGAAATTGGTTATTTCTTCATGTATAATGATCAACTCGATACTCCCTAGCCCCCAACAGCCTTTTTTTTCATAAAACTTTAACCAGAGTGACGGGAGAGCAGCATTTTAGAAAACGTGCTTATCTCGGCGAGAAAAAGCGATTTCGGCAATAAAATTTAAAACGCGTGTAAAACATAAACCAAACGATGAAATTGGTTATTTCTTCATGTATAATGATCAACTCGATACTCCCTAGCCCCCAACAGCCTTTTTTTTCATAACACTTTAACCAGAGTGACGGGAGAGCGGCATTTCAGAAAACGTGCTTATCTCGGCGAGAAAAAGCGATTTCGGCAATAAAATTTAAAACGCGTGTAAAACATAAACCAAACGATGAAATTGGTTATTTCTTCATGTATAATGATCAACTCGATACTCCCTAGCCCCCAAAAGCCTTTTTTTTCATAACACTTTAACCAGAGTGACGGGAGAGCGGCATTTCAGAAAACGTGCTTATCTCGGCGAGAAAAAGCCATTTCGGCAATAAAATTTAAAACGCGTGTAAAACATAAACCAAACAATGAAATTGGTTATTTCTTCATGTATAATGATCAACTCGATACTCCCTAGCCCCCAACAGCCTTTTTTTTCATAACACTTTAACCAGAGTGACGGGAGAGCGGCATTTCAGAAAACGTGCTTATCTCGGCGAGAAAAAGCGATTTCGGCAATAAAATTTAAAACGCGTGTAAAACATAAACCAAACGATGAAATTGGTTATTTCTTCATGTATAATGATCAACTCGATACTCCCTAGCCCCCAACAGCCTTTTTTTTCAAAACACTTTAACCAGAGTGACGGGAGAGCGGCATTTCAGAAAACGTGCTTATCTCGGCGAGAAAAAGCGATTTCGGCAATAAAATTTAAAACGCGTGTAAAACATAAACCAAACGATGAAATTGGTTATTTCTTCATGTATAATGATCAACTCGATACTCCCTAGCCCCCAACAGCCTTTTTTTTCATAACACTTTAACCAGAGTGACGGGAGAGCGGAATTTCAGAAAACGTGCTTATCTCGGCGAGAAAAAGCGATTTCGGCAATAAAATTTAAAACGCGTGTAAAACATAAACCAAACGATGAAATTGGTTATTTCTTCATGTATAATGATCAACTCGATACTCCCTAGCCCCCAACAGCGTTTTTTTTCATAACACTTTAACCAGAGTGACGGGAGAGCGGCATTTCAGAAAACGTGCTTATCTCGGCGAGAAAAAGCGATTTCGGCAATAAAATTTAAAACGCGTGTAAAACATAAACCAAACGATGAAATTGGTTATTTCTTCATGTATAAAGACCAACTCGATACTCCCTAGCCCCCAACAGCCTTTTTTTTCATAACACTTTAACCAGAGTGACGGGAGAGCGGCATTTCAGAAAACGTGCTTATCTCGGCGAGAAAAAGCGATTTCGGCAATAAAATTTAAAACGCGTGTAAAACATAAACCAAACGATGAAATTGGTTATTTCTTCATGTATAATGATCAACTCGATACTCCCTAGCCCCCAACAGCCTTTTTTTTTCATAACACTTTAACCAGAGTGACGGGAGAGCGGCATTTCAGAAAACGTGCTTATCTCGGCGAGAAAAAGCGATTTCGGCAATAAAATTTAAAACGCGTGTAAAACATAAACCAAACGATGAAATTGGTTATTTCTTCATGTATAATGATCAACTCGATACTCCCTATCCCCCAACAGCCTTTTTTTTCATAACACTTTAACCAGAGTGACGGGAGAGCGGCATTTCAGAAAACGTGCTTATCTCGGCGAGAAAAAGCGATTTCGGCAATAAAATTTAAAACGCGTGTAAAACATAAACCAAAGGATGAAATTGGTTATTTCTTCAAGAATAATGATCAACTCGACACTCCCTAGCCCCCAACAGCCTTTTTTTTCATAACACTTTAACCAGAGTGACGGGAGAGCGGCATTTCAGAAAACGTGCTTATCTCGGCGAGAAAAAGCGATTTCGGCAATAAAATTTAAAACGCGTGTAAAACATAAACCAAACGATGAAATTGGTTATTTCTTCATGTATAATGATCAACTCGGTACTCCCTAGCCCCCAACAGCCTTTTTTTTCATAACACTTTAACCAGAGTGACGGGAGAGCGGCATTTCAGAAAACGTGCTTATCTCGGCGAGAAAAAGCGATTTCGGCAATAAAATTTAAAACGCGTGTAAAACATAAACCAAACGATGAAATTGGTTATTTCTTCATGTATAATGATCAACTCGATACTCCCTAGCCCCCAAAAGCCTTTTTTTTCATAACACTTTAACCAGAGTGACGGGAGAGCGGCATTTCAGAAAACGTGCTTATCTCGGCGAGAAAAAGCGATTTCGGCAATAAAATTTAAAACGCGTGTAAAACATAAACCAAACGATGAAATTGGTTATTTCTTCATGTATAATGATCAACTCGATACTCCCTAGCCCCCAACAGCCTTTTTTTTCACAACACTTTAACCAGAGTGACGGGAGAGCGGCATTTCAGAAAACGTGCTTATCTCGGCGAGAAAAAGCGATTTCGGCAATAAAATTTAAAACGCGTGTAAAACATAAACCAAACGATGAAATTGGTTTTTTCTTCATGTATAATGATCAACTCGATACTCCCTAGCCCCCAACAGCCTTTTTTTTCATAACACTTTAACCAGAGTGACGAGAGAGCGCCATTTCAGAAAACGTGCTTATATCGGCGAGAAAAAGCGATTTCGGCAATAAAATTTAAAACGCGTGTAAAACATAAACCAAACAATGAAATTGGTTATTTCTTCATGTATAATGATCAACTCGATACTCCCTAGCCCCCAACAGCCTTTTTTTTCATAACACTTTAACCAGAGTGACGGGAGAGCGGCATTTCAGAAAACGTGCTTATCTCGGCGAGAAAAAGCGATTTCGGCAATAAAATTTAAAACGCGTGTAAAACATAAACCAAACGATGTAATTGGTTATTTCTTCATGTATAATGATCAACTCGGTACTCCCTAGCCCCCAACAGCCTTTTTTTTCATAACACTTTAACCAGAGTGACGGGAGAGCGGCATTTCAGAAAACGTGCTTATCTCGGCGAGAAAAAGCGATTTCGGCAATAAAATTTAAAACGCGTGTAAAACATAAACCAAACGATGAAATTGGTTATTTCTTCATGTATAATGATCAACTCGATACTCCCTAGCCCCCAAAAGCCTTTTTTTTCATAACACTTTAACCAGAGTGACGGGAGAGCGGCATTTCAGAAAACGTGCTTATCTCGGCGAGAAAAAGCGATTTCGGCAATAAAATTTAAAACGCGTGTAAAACATAAACCAAACGATGAAATTGGTTTTTTCTTCATGTATAATGATCAACTCGATACTCCCT
Source organism: Syngnathus leptorhynchus (assembly GCF_054491065.1). Taxonomy (NCBI): domain Eukaryota; kingdom Metazoa; phylum Chordata; class Actinopteri; order Syngnathiformes; family Syngnathidae; genus Syngnathus; species Syngnathus leptorhynchus. Next base: position 3,827,130 of record NC_141195.1, on the reverse strand, counting down.
AGCCCCCAACAGCCTTTTTTTTCACAACACTTTAACCAGAGTGACGGGAGAGCGGCATTTCAGAAAACGTGCTTATCTCGGCGAGAAAAAGCGATTTCGGCAATAAAATTTAAAACGCGTGTAAAACATAAACCAAACGATGAAATTGGTTATTTCTTCATGTATAATGATCAACTCGATACTCCCTAGCCCCCAACAGCCTTTTTTTTCATAACACTTTAACCAGAGTGACGAGAGAGCGCCATTTCAGAAAACGTGCTTATCTCGGCGAGAAAAAGCGATTTCGGCAATAAAATTTAAAACGCGTGTAAAACATAAACCAAACGATGAAATTGGTTATTTCTTCATGTATAATGATCAACTCGATACTCCCTAGCCCCCAACAGCCTTTTTTTTCATAACACTTTAACCAGAGTGACGGGAGAGCGACATTTCAGAAAACGTGCTTATCTCGGCGAGAAAAAGCGATTTCGGCAATAAAATTTAAAACGCGTGTAAAACATAAACCAAACGATGAAATTGGTTATTTCTTCATGTATAATGATCAACTCGATACGCCCTAGCCCCCAACAGCCTTTTTTTTCACAACACTTTAACCAGAGTGACGGGAGAGCGGCATTTCAGAAAACGTGCTTATCTCGGCGAGAAAAAGCGATTTCGGCAATAAAATTTAAAACGCGTGTAAAACATAAACCAAACGATGAAATTGGTTATTTCTTCATGTATAATGATCAACTCGATACTCCCTAGCCCCCAACAGCCTTTTTTTTCATAACACTTTAACCAGAGTGACGAGAGAGCGCCATTTCAGAAAACGTGCTTATCTCGGCGAGAAAAAGCGATTTCGGCAATAAAATTTAAAACGCGTGTAAAACATAAACCAAACGATGAAATTGGTTATTTCTTCATGTATAATGATCAACTCGATACGCCCTAGCCCCCAACAGCCTTTTTTTTCATAACACTTTAACTAGAGTGACGGGAGAGCGGCATTTCAGAAAACGTGCTTATCTCGGCGAGAAAAAGCTATTTCGGCAATAAAATTTAAAACGCGTGTAAAACATTAACCAAACGATGAAATTGGTTATTTCTTCATGTATAATGATCAACTCGATACTCCCTAGCCCCCAACAGCCTTTTTTTTCATAACACTTTAACCAGAGTGACGGGAGAGCGGCATTTCAGAAAACGTGCTTATCTCGGCGAGAAAAAGCGATTTCGGCAATACAATTTAAAACGCGTGTAAAACATAAACCAAACGATGAAATTGGTTATTTCTTCATGTATAATGATCAACTCGATACTCCCTAGCCCCCAACAGCCTTTTTTTTCATAACACTTTAACCAGAGTGACGGGAGAGCGGCATTTCAGAAAACGTGCTTATCTCGGCGAGAAAAAGCGATTTCGGCAATAAAATTTAAAACGCGTGTAAAACATAAACCAAACGATGAAATTGGTTATTTCTTCATGTATAATGATCAACTCGATACTCCCTAGCCCCCAACAGCCTTTTTTTTCATAACACTTTAACCAGAGTGACGGGAGAGCGGCATTTCAGAAAACGTGCTTATCTCGGCGAGAAAAAGCGATTTCGGCAATAAAATTTAAAACGCGTGTAAAACATAAACCAAACGATGAAATTGGTTATTTCTTCATGTATAATGATCAACTCGATACTCCCTAGCCCCCAACAGCCTTTTTTTTCATAACACTTTAACCAGAGTGACGGGAGAGCGGAATTTCAGAAAACGTGCTTATCTCGGCGAGAAAAAGCGATTTCGGCAATAAAATTTAAAACGCGTGTAAAACATAAACCAAACGATGAAATTGGTTATTTCTTCATGTATAATGATCAACTCGATACTCCCTAGCCCCCAACAGCGTTTTTTTTCATAACACTTTAACCAGAGTGACGGGAGAGCGGCATTTCAGAAAACGTGCTTATCTCGGCGAGAAAAAGCGATTTCGGCAATAAAATTTAAAACGCGTGTAAAACATAAACCAAACGATGAAATTGGTTATTTCTTCATGTATAAAGACCAACTCGATACTCCCTAGCCCCCAACAGCCTTTTTTTTCATAACACTTTAACCAGAGTGACGGGAGAGCGGCATTTCAGAAAACGTGCTTATCTCGGCGAGAAAAAGCGATTTCGGCAATAAAATTTAAAACGCGTGTAAAACATAAACCAAACGATGAAATTGGTTATTTCTTCATGTATAATGATCAACTCGATACTCCCTAGCCCCCAACAGCCTTTTTTTTTCATAACACTTTAACCAGAGTGACGGGAGAGCGGCATTTCAGAAAACGTGCTTATCTCGGCGAGAAAAAGCGATTTCGGCAATAAAATTTAAAACGCGTGTAAAACATAAACCAAACGATGAAATTGGTTATTTCTTCATGTATAATGATCAACTCGATACTCCCTATCCCCCAACAGCCTTTTTTTTCATAACACTTTAACCAGAGTGACGGGAGAGCGGCATTTCAGAAAACGTGCTTATCTCGGCGAGAAAAAGCGATTTCGGCAATAAAATTTAAAACGCGTGTAAAACATAAACCAAAGGATGAAATTGGTTATTTCTTCAAGAATAATGATCAACTCGATACTCCCTAGCCCCCAACAGCCTTTTTTTTCATAACACTTTAACCAGAGTGACGGGAGAGCGGCATTTCAGAAAACGTGCTTATCTCGGCGAGAAAAAGCGATTTCGGCAATAAAATTTAAAACGCGTGTAAAACATAAACCAAACGATGAAATTGGTTATTTCTTCATGTATAATGATCAACTCGGTACTCCCTAGCCCCCAACAGCCTTTTTTTTCATAACACTTTAACCAGAGTGACGGGAGAGCGGCATTTCAGAAAACGTGCTTATCTCGGCGAGAAAAAGCGATTTCGGCAATAAAATTTAAAACGCGTGTAAAACATAAACCAAACGATGAAATTGGTTATTTCTTCATGTATAATGATCAACTCGATACTCCCTAGCCCCCAAAAGCCTTTTTTTTCATAACACTTTAACCAGAGTGACGGGAGAGCGGCATTTCAGAAAACGTGCTTATCTCGGCGAGAAAAAGCGATTTCGGCAATAAAATTTAAAACGCGTGTAAAACATAAACCAAACGATGAAATTGGTTATTTCTTCATGTATAATGATCAACTCGATACTCCCTAGCCCCCAACAGCCTTTTTTTTCACAACACTTTAACCAGAGTGACGGGAGAGCGGCATTTCAGAAAACGTGCTTATCTCGGCGAGAAAAAGCGATTTCGGCAATAAAATTTAAAACGCGTGTAAAACATAAACCAAACGATGAAATTGGTTTTTTCTTCATGTATAATGATCAACTCGATACTCCCTAGCCCCCAACAGCCTTTTTTTTCATAACACTTTAACCAGAGTGACGAGAGAGCGCCATTTCAGAAAACGTGCTTATATCGGCGAGAAAAAGCGATTTCGGCAATAAAATTTAAAACGCGTGTAAAACATAAACCAAACGATGAAATTGGTTATTTCTTCATGTATAATGATCAACTCGATACTCCCTAGCCCCCAACAGCCTTTTTTTTCATAACACTTTAACCAGAGTGACGGGAGAGCGGCATTTCAGAAAACGTGCTTATCTCGGCGAGAAAAAGCGATTTCGGCAATAAAATTTAAAACGCGTGTAAAACATAAACCAAACGATGTAATTGGTTATTTCTTCATGTATAATGATCAACTCGGTACTCCCTAGCCCCCAACAGCCTTTTTTTTCATAACACTTTAACCAGAGTGACGGGAGAGCGGCATTTCAGAAAACGTGCTTATCTCGGCGAGAAAAAGCGATTTCGGCAATAAAATTTAAAACGCGTGTAAAACATAAACCAAACGATGAAATTGGTTATTTCTTCATGTATAATGATCAACTCGATACTCCCTAGCCCCCAAAAGCCTTTTTTTTCATAACACTTTAACCAGAGTGACGGGAGAGCGGCATTTCAGAAAACGTGCTTATCTCGGCGAGAAAAAGCGATTTCGGCAATAAAATTTAAAACGCGTGTAAAACATAAACCAAACGATGAAATTGGTTTTTTCTTCATGTATAATGATCAACTCGATACTCCCTAGCCCCCAACAGCCTTTTTTTTCACAACACTTTAACCAGAGTGACGGGAGAGCGGCATTTCAGAAAACGTGCTTATCTCGGCGAGAAAAAGCGATTTCGGCAATAAAATTTAAAACGCGTGTAAAACATAAACCAAACGATGAAATTGGTTATTTCTTCATGTATAATGATCAACTCGATACTCCCTAGCCCCCAACAGCCTTTTTTTTCATAACACTTTAACCAGAGTGACGAGAGAGCGCCATTTCAGAAAACGTGCTTATCTCGGCGAGAAAAAGCGATTTCGGCAATAAAATTTAAAACGCGTGTAAAACATAAACCAAACGATGAAATTGGTTATTTCTTCATGTATAATGATCAACTCGATACTCCCTAGCCCCCAACAGCCTTTTTTTTCATAACACTTTAACCAGAGTGACGGGAGAGCGACATTTCAGAAAACGTGCTTATCTCGGCGAGAAAAAGCGATTTCGGCAATAAAATTTAAAACGCGTGTAAAACATAAACCAAACGATGAAATTGGTTATTTCTTCATGTATAATGATCAACTCGATACTCCCTAGCCCCCAACAGCCTTTTTTTTTATAACACTTTAACCAGAGTGACGGGAGAGCGGCATTTCAGAAAACGTGCTTATCTCGGCGAGAAAAAGCGATTTCGGCAATAAAATTTAAAACGCGTGTAAAACATAAACCAAACGATGAAATTGGTTATTTCTTCATGTATAATGATCAACTCGATACTCCCTAGCCCCCAACAGCCTTTTTTTTCATAAAACTTTAACCAGAGTGACGGGAGAGCAGCATTTTAGAAAACGTGCTTATCTCGGCGAGAAAAAGCGATTTCGGCAATAAAATTTAAAACGCGTGTAAAACATAAACCAAACGATGAAATTGGTTATTTCTTCATGTATAATGATCAACTCGATACGCCCTAGCCCCCAACAGCCTTTTTTTTCATAACACTTTAACTAGAGTGACGGGAGAGCGGCATTTCAGAAAACGTGCTTATCTCGGCGAGAAAAAGCTATTTCGGCAATAAAATTTAAAACGCGTGTAAAACATTAACCAAACGATGAAATTGGTTATTTCTTCATGTATAATGATCAACTCGATACTCCCTAGCCCCCAACAGCCTTTTTTTTCATAACACTTTAACCAGAGTGACGGGAGAGCGGCATTTCAGAAAACGTGCTTATCTCGGCGAGAAAAAGCGATTTCGGCAATACAATTTAAAACGCGTGTAAAACATGAACCAAACGATGAAATTGGTTATTTCTTCATGTATAATGATCAACTCGATACTCCCTAGCCCCCAACAGCCTTTTTTTTCATAACACTTTAACCAGAGTGACGGGAGAGCGGCATTTCAGAAAACGTGCTTATCTCGGCGAGAAAAAGCGATTTCGGCAATAAAATTTAAAACGCGTGTAAAACATAAACCAAACGATGAAATTGGTTATTTCTTCATGTATAATGATCAACTCGGTACTCCCTAGCCCCCAACAGCCTTTTTTTTCATAACACTTTAACCAGAGTGACGGGAGAGCGGCATTTCAGAAAACGTGCTTATCTCGGCGAGAAAAAGCGATTTCTGCAATAAAATTTAAAACGCGTGTAAAACATAAACCAAACGATGAAATTCGTTATTTCTTCATGTATAATGATCAACTCGATACTCCCTAGCCCCCAAAAGCCTTTTTTTTCATAACACTTTAACCAGAGTGACGGGAGAGCGGCATTTCAGAAAACGTGCTTATCTCGGCGAGAAAAAGCGATTTCGGCAATAAAATTTAAAACGCGTGTAAAACATAAACCAAACGATGAAATTGGTTTTTTCTTCATGTATAATGATCAACTCGATACTCCCTAGCCCCCAACAGCCTTTTTTTTCACAACACTTTAACCAGAGTGACGGGAGAGCGGCATTTCAGAAAACGTGCTTATCTCGGCGAGAAAAAGCGATTTCGGCAATAAAATTTAAAACGCGTGTAAAACATAAACCAAACGATGAAATTGGTTATTTCTTCATGTATAATGATCAACTCGATACTCCCTAGCCCCCAACAGCCTTTTTTTTCATAACACTTTAACCAGAGTGACGAGAGAGCGCCATTTCAGAAAACGTGCTTATCTCGGCGAGAAAAAGCGATTTCGGCAATAAAATTTAAAACGCGTGTAAAACATAAACCAAACGATGAAATTGGTTATTTCTTCATGTATAATGATCAACTCGATACTCCCTAGCCCCCAAAAGCCTTTTTTTTCATAACACTTTAACCAGAGTGACGGGAGAGCGGCATTTCAGAAAACGTGCTTATCTCGGCGAGAAAAAGCGATTTCGGCAATAAAATTTAAAACGCGTGTAAAACATAAACCAAACGATGAAATTGGTTATTTCTTCATGTATAATGATCAACTCGATACTCCCTAGCCCCCAACAGCCTTTTTTTTCATAACACTTTAACCAGAGTGACGGGAGAGCGGCATTTCAGAAAACGTGCTTATCTCGGCGAGAAAAAGCGATTTCGGCAATAAAATTTAAAACGCGTGTAAAACATAAACCAAACGATGAAATTGGTTATTTCTTCATGTATAATGATAAACTCGATACGCCCTAGCCCCCAACAGCCTTTTTTTTCATAACACTTTAACTAGAGTGACGGGAGAGCGGCATTTCAGAAAACGTGCTTATCTCGGCGAGAAAAAGCTATTTCGGCAATAAAATTTAAAACGCGTGTAAAACATTAACCAAACGATGAAATTGGTTATTTCTTCATGTATAATGATCAACTCGATACTCCCTAGCCCCCAACAGCCTTTTTTTTCATAACACTTTAACCAGAGTGACGGGAGAGCGGCATTTCAGAAAACGTGCTTATCTCGGCGAGAAAAAGCGATTTCGGCAATACAATTTAAAACGCGTGTAAAACATAAACCAAACGATGAAATTGGTTATTTCTTCATGTATAATGATCAACTCGATACTCCCTAGCCCCCAACAGCCTTTTTTTTCATAACACTTTAACCAGAGTGACGGGAGAGCGGCATTTCAGAAAACGTGCTTATCTCGGCGAGAAAAAGCGATTTCGGCAATAAAATTTAAAACGCGTGTAAAACATAAACCAAACGATGAAATTGGTTATTTCTTCATGTATAATGATCAACTCGATACTCCCTAGCCCCCAAAAGCCTTTTTTTCATAACACTTTAACCAGAGTGACGGGAGAGCGGCATTTCAGAAAACGTGCTTATCTCGGCGAGAAAAAGCGATTTCGGCAATAAAATTTAAAACGCGTGTAAAACATAAACCAAAGGATGAAATTGGTTATTTCTTCATGAATAATGATCAACTCGATACTCCCTAGCCCCCAACAGCCTTTTTTTTCATAACACTTTAACCAGAGTGACGGGAGAGCGGCATTTCAGAAAACGTGCTTATCTCGGCGAGAAAAAGCGATTTCGGCAATACAATTTAAAACGCGTGTAAAACATAAACCAAACGATGAAATTGGTTATTTCTTCATGTATAATGATCAACTTGATACTCCCTAGCCCCCAACAGCCTTTTTTTTCATAACACTTTAACCAGAGTGACGGGAGCGGCATTTCAGAAAACGTGCTTATCTCGGCGAGAAAAAGCGATTTCGGCAATAAAATTTAAAACGCGTGTAAAACATAAACCAAACGATGAAATTGGTTATTTCTTCATGTATAATGATCAACTCGATACTCCCTAGCCCCCAAAAGCCTTTTTTTTCATAACACTTTAACCAGAGTGACGGGAGAGCGGCATTTCAGAAAACGTGCTTATCTCGGCGAGAAAAAGCGATTTCGGCAATAAAATTTAAAACGCGTGTAAAACATAAACCAAACGATGAAATTGGTTATTTCTTCATGTATAATGATAAACTCGATACTCCCTAGCCCCCAACAGCCTTTTTTTTCATAACACTTTAACCAGAGTGACCAATGATCAACTCGAGTCGAGCTTCAGGGAGAGAGGCTGATTTTTCGCTTTTTGAGGCCGACCGACGAACCGGCGCGGGGCGGACTCAAAAGCCCGCAGATCCGTAGGCACTTAGAAAAGTTCGCCTTTGGCTGTGAGCTCCAGGGGGAGAGGCTGGTTTTGCGTTATTTCAGGCCGGCTGGAGAACCGGCGCGGGTCGGACGCACAATCCCCGCAGAGCCGTGGGCACTTAGAAAATTTTCGCCAAGTTGGCTGTGAGCGCCTGGTACCTAATATGGAAGTATAGAGGCCGACTTTCGGGCAAGATCACGCCGGGTTAGGCTTCCAGGACCCCGGCTAAGCAATTTTACCGGGCCGCCCGGTTCTTTTTTTGAACCAGCCCGGTTCTTTTTACACTTCCAGCTGGAGCTCAGCAGCGGCTTTTTGCGCAAGATCACGCCGGGTTAGGCTTCCAGGACCTCGGCTAAGCAATTCTACCGGGCCGCCCGGTTCTTTTTTTGAACCAGCCCGGTTCTTTTTACACTTCCAGCTGGAGCTCACGAGCGGCTTTTTGGACAAGATCACGCCGTGTTAGGCTTCCAGAGCCCCGGCTAAGCAATTTTACCGGCCCGCCCGGTTCTTTTTTTTTAACCAGCCCGGTTCTTTTTACACTTCCAGCTGGAGCTCAGCAGCGGCTTTTTGGACAATATCACGCCGGGTTAGGCTTCCAGGACCCCGGCTAAGCAATTTTACCAGGCCACCCGGTTCTTTTTTTTTAGCCAGCCCGGTTCTTTTTACACTTCCAGCTGGAGCTCACGAGCGGCTTTTTGGACAAGATCACGCCGGGTTAGGCTTCCAGAGCACCGGCTAAGCAATTTTACCGGGTCGCCCGGTTCTTTTTTTAACCAGCCCGGTTCTTTTTTTATACAGCCCGGTTCTTTTTACACTTCCAGCTGGAGCTCAGCAGCGGCTTTTTGCACAGTATGACGCCGGGTTAGGCTTCCAGGACCCCGGCTAAGCAATTTTACCGGGCCGCCCGGTTCTTTTTTTTAACCAGCCCGGTTCTTTTTACACTTCCAGCTGGAGCTCAGCAGCGGCTTTTTGGACAAGATCACGCCGTGTTAGGCTTCCAGAGCCCCGGCTAAGCAATTTTACCGGCCCACCCGGTTCTTTTTTGAACCAGCCCGGTTCTTTTTTTAACCAGCCCGGTTCTTTTTACACTTCCAGCTGGAGCTCACGAGCAGCTTTTTGGACAAGATCACGCCGTGTTAGGCTTCCAGAGCCCCGGCTAAGCAATTTTACCGGGTCGCCTGGTTCTTTTTTGAACCAGCCCGGTTCTTTTTACACTTCCAGCTGGAGCTCACGAGCGGCTTTTTGGACAAGATCACGCCGTGTTAGGCTTCCAGAGCCTCGGCTAAGCCATTTTACCGGCCCGCCCGGTTCTTTTTTTAACCGGCCCGGTTCTTTTTACACTTCCAGCTGGAGCTCAGCAGCGGCTTTTTGGGCAAGATCACGCCGGGTTAGGCTTCCAGGACCCCGGCTGAGCAATTCCACCCGGTTCTTTTTACACTTCCAGCTGGAGCTCGGGAGCGGCTTTTTGCACAAGATCACGCCGGGTTAGGCTTCCAGGACCCCGGCTAAGCAGATCAACTTGATACTCCCTAGCCCCCAAGCGGCATTTCAGAAAACGTGCTTATCTCGGCGAGAAAAAGCGATTTCGGCAATAAAATTTAAAACGCGTGTAAAACATAAACCAAACGATGAAATTGGTTATTTCTTCATGTATAATGATCAACTCGATACTCCCTAGCCCCCAACAGCCTTTTTTTTCATAACACTTTAACCAGAGTGACGGGAGAGCGGCATTTCAGAAAACGTGCTTATCTCGGCGAGAAAAAGCGATTTCGGCAATAAAATTTAAAACGCGTGTAAAACATAAACCAAACGATGAAATTGGTTATTTCTTCATGTATAATGATCAACTCGATACTCCCTAGCCCCCAACAGCCTTTTTTTTCATAACACTTTAACCAAAGTGACGGGAGAGCGGCATTTCAGAAAACGTGCTTATCTCGGCGAGAAAAAGCGATTTCGGCAATAAAACTTAAAACGCGTGTAAAACATAAACCAAACGATGAAATTGGTTATTTCTTCATGTATAATGATCAACTCGATACTCCCTAGCCCCCAACAGCCTTTTTTTTCATAACACTTTAACCAGAGTGACGGGAGAGCGGCATTTCAGAAAACGTGCTTATCTCGGCGAGAAAAAGCGATTTCGGCAATAAAATTTAAAACGCGTGTAAAACATAAACCAAACGATGAAATTGGTTATTTCTTCATGTATAATGATCAACTCGATACTCCCTAGCCCCCAACAGCCTTTTTTTTCATAACACTTTAACCAGAGTGACGGGAGAGCGGCATTTCAGAAAACGTGCTTATCTCGGCGAGAAAAAGCGATTTCGGCAAAATAAAATTTAAAACGCGTGTAAAACATAAACCAAACGATGAAATTGGTTATTTCTTCATGTATAATGATCAACTCGATACTCCCTAGCCCCCAACAGCCTTTTTTTTCATAACACTTTAACCAGAGTGACGGGAGAGCGGCATTTCAGAAAACGTGCTTATCTCGGCGAGAAAAAGCGATTTCGGCAATAAAATTTAAAACGCGTGTAAAACATAAACCAAACGATGAAATTGGTTATTTCTTCATGTATAATGATCAACTCGATACTCCCTAGCCCCCAACAGCCTTTTTTTTCATAACACTTTAACCAGAGTGACGGGAGAGCGGCATTTCAGAAAACGTGCTTATCTCGGCGAGAAAAAGCGATTTCGGCAATACAATTTAAAACGCGTGTAAAACATAAACCAAACGATGAAATTGGTTATTTCTTCATGTATAATGATCAACTCGATACTCCCTAGCCCCCAACAGCCTTTTTTTTCATAACACTTTAACCAGAGTGACGGGAGAGCGGAATTTCAGAAAACGTGCTTATCTCGGCGAGAAAAAGCGATTTCGGCAATAAAATTTAAAACGCGTGTAAAACATAAACCAAACGATGAAATTGGTTATTTCTTCATGTATAATGATCAACTCGATACTCCCTAGCCCCCAACAGTGTTTTTTTTCATAACACTTTGACCAGAGTGACGGGAGAGCGGCATTTCAGAAAACGTGCTTATCTCGGCGAGAAAAAGCGATTTCGGCAATAAAATTTAAAACGCGTGTAAAACATAAACCAAACGATGAAATTGGTTATTTCTTCATGTATAAAGACCAACTCGATACTCCCTAGCCCCCAACAGCCTTTTTTTTCATAACACTTTAACCAGAGTGACGGGAGAGCGGCATTTCAGAAAACGTGCTTATCTCGGCGAGAAAAAGCGATTTCGGCAATAAAATTTAAAACGCGTGTAAAACATAAACCAAACGATGAAATTGGTTATTTCTTCATGTATAATGATCAACTCGATACTCCCTAGCCCCCAACAGCCTTTTTTTTTCATAACACTTTAACCAGAGTGACGGGAGAGCGGCATTTCAGAAAACGTGCTTATCTCGGCGAGAAAAAGCGATTTCGGCAATAAAATTTAAAACGCGTGTAAAACATAAACCAAACGATGAAATTGGTTATTTCTTCATGTATAATGATCAACTTGATACTCCCTATCCCCCAACAGCCTTTTTTTTCATAACACTTTAATGAGTGACGGGAGAGCGGCATTTCAGAAAACGTGCTTATCTCGGCGAGAAAAAGCGATTTCGGCAATAAAATTTAAAACGCGTGTAAAACATAAACCAAAGGATGAAATTGGTTATTTCTTCATGAATAATGATCAACTCGATACTCCCTAGCCCCCAACAGCCTTTTTTTTCATAACACTTTAACCAGAGTGACGGGAGAGCGGCATTTCAGAAAACGTGCTTATCTCGGCGAGAAAAAGCGATTTCGGCAATAAAATTTAAAACGCGTGTAAAACATAAACCAAACGATGAAATTGGTTATTTCTTCATGTATAATGATCAACTCGGTACTCCCTAGCCCCCAACAGCCTTTTTTTTCATAACACTTTAACCAGAGTGACGGGAGAGCGGCATTTCAGAAAACGTGCTTATCTCGGCGAGAAAAAGCGATTTCGGCAATAAAATTTAAAACGCGTGTAAAACATAAACCAAACGATGAAATTGGTTATTTCTTCATGTATAATGATCAACTCGATACTCCCTAGCCCCCAAAAGCCTTTTTTTTCATAACACTTTAACCAGAGTGACGGGAGAGCGGCATTTCAGAAAACGTGCTTATCTCGGCGAGAAAAAGCGATTTCGGCAATAAAATTTAAAACGCGTGTAAAACATAAACCAAACGATGAAATTGGTTATTTCTTCATGTATAATGATCAACTCGATACTCCCTAGCCCCCAACAGCCTTTTTTTTCACAACACTTTAACCAGAGTGACGGGAGAGCGGCATTTCAGAAAACGTGCTTATCTCGGCGAGAAAAAGCGATTTCGGCAATAAAATTTAAAACGCGTGTAAAACATAAACCAAACGATGAAATTGGTTATTTCTTCATGTATAATGATCAACTCGATACTCCCTAGCCCCCAACAGCCTTTTTTTTCATAACACTTTAACCAGAGTGACGAGAGAGCGCCATTTCAGAAAACGTGCTTATCTCGGCGAGAAAAAGCGATTTCGGCAATAAAATTTAAAACGCGTGTAAAACATAAACCAAACGATGAAATTGGTTATTTCTTCATGTATAATGATCAACTCGATACTCCCTAGCCCCCAACAGCCTTTTTTTTCATAACACTTTAACCAGAGTGACGGGAGAGCGGCATTTCAGAAAACGTGCTTATCTCGGCGAGAAAAAGCGATTTCGGCAATAAAATTTAAAACGCGTGTAAAACATAAACCAAACGATGAAATTGGGTATTTCTTCATGTATAATGATCAACTCGGTACTCCCTAGCCCCCAACAGCCTTTTTTTTCATAACACTTTAACCAGAGTGACGGGAGAGCGGCATTTCAGAAAACGTGCTTATCTCGGCGAGAAAAAGCGATTTCAGCAATAAAATTTAAAACGCGTGTAAAACATAAACCAAACGATGAAATTGGTTATTTCTTCATGTATAATGATCAACTCGATACTCCCTAGCCCCCAAAAGCCTTTTTTTTCATAACACTTTAACCAGAGTGACGGGAGAGCGGCATTTCAGAAAACGTGCTTATCTCGGCGAGAAAAAGCGATTTCGGCAATAAAATTTAAAACGCGTGTAAAACATAAACCAAACGATGAAATTGGTTATTTCTTCATGTATAATGATCAACTCAATACTCCCTAGCCCCCAACAGCCTTTTTTTCACAACACTTTAACCAGAGTGACGGGAGAGCGGCATTTCAGAAAACGTGCTTATCTCGGCGAGAAAAAGCGATTTCGGCAATAAAATTTAAAACGCGTGTAAAACATAAACCAAACGATGAAATTGGTTATTTCTTCATGTATAATGATCAACTCGATACTCCCTAGCCCCCAACAGCCTTTTTTTTCATAACACTTTAACCAGAGTGACGACAGAGCGCCATTTCAGAAAACGTGCTTATCTCGGCGAGAAAAAGCGATTTCGGCAATAAAATTTAAAACGCGTGTAAAACATAAACCAAACGATGAAATTGGTTATTTCTTCATGTATAATGATCAACTCGATACTCCCTAGCCCCCAAAAGCCTTTTTTTTTCATAACACTTTAACCAGAGTGACGGGAGAGCGGCATTTCAGAAAACGTGCTTATCTCGGCGAGAAAAAGCTATTTCGGCAATAAAATTTAAAACGCGTGTAAAACATAAACCAAACGATGAAATTGGTTATTTCTTCATGTATAATGATCAACTCGATACTCCCTAGCCCCCAACAGCCTTTTTTTTCATAACACTTTAACCAGAGTGACGGGAGAGCGGCATTTCAGAAAACGTGCTTATCTCGGCGAGAAAAAGCGATTTCGGCAATAAAATTTAAAACGCGTGTAAAACATAAACCAAACGATGAAATTGGTTATTTCTTCATGTATAATGATCAACTCGATACGCCCTAGCCCCCAACAGCCTTTTTTTTCATAACACTTTAACTAGAGTGACGGGAGAGCGGCATTTCAGAAAACGTGCTTATCTCGGCGAGAAAAAGCTATTTCGGCAATAAAATTTAAAACGCGTGTAAAACATTAACCAAACGATGAAATTGGTTATTTCTTCATGTATAATGATCAACTCGATACTCCCTAGCCCCCAACAGCCTTTTTTTTCATAACACTTTAACCAGAGTGACGGGAGAGCGGCATTTCAGAAAACGTGCTTATCTCGGCGAGAAAAAGCGATTTCGGCAATACAATTTAAAACGCGTGTAAAACATAAACCAAACGATGAAATTGGTTATTTCTTCATGTATAATGATCAACTCGATACTCCCTAGCCCCCAACAGCCTTTTTTTTCATAACACTTTAACCAGAGTGACGGGAGAGCGGCATTTCAGAAAACGTGCTTATCTCGGCGAGAAAAAGCGATTTCGGCAATAAAATTTAAAACGCGTGTAAAACATAAACCAAACGATGAAATTGGTTATTTCTTCATGTATAATGATCAACTCGATACTCCCTAGCCCCCAAAAGCCTTTTTTTTCATAACACTTTAACCAGAGTGACGGGAGAGCGGCATTTCAGAAAACGTGCTTATCTCGGCGAGAAAAAGCGATTTCGGCAATAAAACTTAAAACGCGTGTAAAACATAAACCAAACGATGAAATTGGTTATTTCTTCTTGTATAATGATCAACTCGATACTCCCTAGCCCCCAACAGCCTTTTTTTTCATAACACTTTAACCAGAGTGACGGGAGAGCGGCATTTCAGAAAACGTGCTTATCTCGGCGAGAAAAAGCGATTTCGGCAATAAAATTTAAAACGCGTGTAAAACATAAACCAAACGATGAAATTGGTTATTTCTTCATGTATAATGATCAACTCGATACTCCCTAGCCCCCAAAAGCCTTTTTTTTCATAACACTTTAACCAGAGTGACGGGAGAGCGGCATTTCAGAAAACGTGCTTATCTCGGCGAGAAAAAGCGATTTCGGCAATAAAACTTAAAACGCGTGTAAAACATAAACCAAACGATGAAATTGGTTATTTCTTCTTGTATAATGATCAACTCGATACTCCCTAGCCCCCAACAGCCTTTTTTTTCATAACACTTTAACCAGAGTGACGGGAGAGCGGCATTTCAGAAAACGTGCTTATCTCGGCGAGAAAAAGCGATTTCGGCAATAAAATTTAAAACGCGTGTAAAACATAAACCAAACGATGAAATTGGTTATTTCTTCATGTATAATGATCAACTCGATACTCCCTAGCCCCCAACAGCCTTTTTTTTCATAACACTTTAACCAGAGTGACGGGAGAGCGGCATTTCAGAAAACGTGCTTATCTCGGCGAGAAAAAGCGATTTCGGCAAAATAAAATTTAAAACGCGTGTAAAACATAAACCAAACGATGAAATTGGTTATTTCTTCATGTATAATGATCAACTCGATACTCCCTAGCCCCCAACAGCCTTTTTTTTCATAACACTTTAACCAGAGTGACGGGAGAGCGGCATTTCAGAAAACGTGCTTATCTCGGCGAGAAAAAGCGATTTCGGCAATAAAATTTAAAACGCGTGTAAAACATAAACCAAACGATGAAATTGGTTATTTCTTCATGTATAATGATCAACTCGATACTCCCTAGCCCCCAACAGCCTTTTTTTTCATAACACTTTAACCAGAGTGACGGGAGAGCGGCATTTCAGAAAACGTGCTTATCTCGGCGAGAAAAAGCGATTTCGGCAATAAAATTTAAAACGCGTGTAAAACATAAACCAAACGATGAAATTGGTTATTTCTTCATGTATAATGATCAACTCGATACTCCTTAGCCCCCAACAGCCTTTTTTTTCATAACACTTTAACCAGAGTGACGGGAGAGCGGCATTTCAGAAAACGTGCTTGTCTCGGCGAGAAAAAGCGATTTCGGCAATAGAATTTAAAAAGCGTGTAAAACATAAACCAAACGATGAAATTGGTTATTTCTTCATGTATAATGATCAACTCGATACTCCCTAGCCCCCAACAGCCTTTTTTTTCATAACACTTTAACCAGAGTGACGGGAGAGCGGCATTTCAGAAAACGTGCTTATCTCGGCGAGAAAAAGCGATTTCGGCAATAAAATTTAAAACGCGTGTAAAACATAAACCAAACGATGAAATTGGTTATTTCTTCATGTATAATGATCAACTCGATACTCCCTAGCCCCCAACAGCCTTTTTTTTCATAACACTTTAACCAGAGTGACGGGAGAGCGGCATTTCAGAAAACGTGCTTATCTCGGCGAGAAAAAGCGATTTCGGCAATAAAATTTAAAACGCGTGTAAAACATAAACCAAACGATGAAATTGGTTATTTCTTCATGTATAATGATCAACTCGATACTCCCTAGCCCCCAACAGCCTTTTTTTTCATAACACTTTAACCAGAGTGACGGGAGAGCGGCATTTCAGAAAACGTGCTTATCTCGGCGAGAAAAAGCGATTTCGGCAATAAAATTTAAAACGCGTGTAAAACATAAACCAAACGATGAAATTGGTTATTTCTTCATGTATAATGATCAACTCGATACTCCCTAGCCCCCAACAGCCTTTTTTTTCATAACACTTTAACCAGAGTGACGGGAGAGCAGCATTTCAGAAAACGTGCTTATCTCGGCGAGAAAAAGCGATTTCGGCAATAAAATTTAAAACGCGTGTAAAACATAAACCAAACGATGAAATTGGTTATTTCTTCATGTATAATGATCAACTCGATACTCCCTAGCCCCCAACAGCCTTTTTTTTCATAACACTTTAACCAGAGTGACGGGAGAGCGGCATTTCAGAAAACGTGCTTATCTCGGCGAGAAAAAGCGATTTCGGCAATAAAATTTAAAACGCGTGTAAAACATAAACCAAACGATGAAATTGGTTATTTCTTCATGTATAATGATCAATTCGATACTCCCTAGCCCCCAACAGCCTTTTTTTTCATAAAACTTTAACCAGAGTGACGGGAGAGCAGCATTTCAGAAAACGTGCTTATCTCGGCGAGAAAAAGCGATTTCGGCAATAAAATTTAAAACGCGTGTAAAACATAAACCAAACGATGAAATTGGTTATTTCTTCATGTATAATGATCAACTCGATACTCCCTAGCCCCCAACAGCCTTTTTTTTTCATAACACTTTAACCAGAGTGACGGGAGAGCGGCATTTCAGAAAACGTGCTTATCTCGGCGAGAAAAAGCGATTTTGGCAATAAAATTTAAAACGCGTGTAAAACATAAACCAAACGATGAAATTGGTTATTTCTTCATGTATAATGATCAACTCGATACTCCCTAGCCCCCAACAGCCTTTTTTTTCATAACACTTTAACCAGAGTGACGGGAGAGCGGCATTTCAGAAAACGTGCTTATCTCGGCGAGAAAAAGCGATTTCGGCAATAAAATTTAAAACGCGTGTAAAACATAAACCAAACGATGAAATTGGTTATTTCTTCATGTATAATGATCAACTCGATACTCCCTAGCCCCCAACAGCCTTTTTTTTCATAACACTTTAACCAGAGTGACGGGAGAGCGGCATTTCAGAAAACGTGCTTATCTCGGCGAGAAAAAGCGATTTCGGCAATAAAATTTAAAACGCATGTAAAACATAAACCAAACGATGAAATTGGTTATTTCTTCATGTATAATGATCAACTCGATACTCCCTAGCCCCCAACAGCCTTTTTTTTCATAACACTTTAACCAGAGTGACGGGAGAGCGGCATTTCAGAAAACGTGCTTATCTCGGCGAGAAAAAGCGATTTCGGCAATAAAATTTAAAACGCGTGTAAAACATAAACCAAAGGATGAAATTGGTTATTTCTTCATGTATAATGATCAACTCGATACTCCCTAGCCCCCAAAAGCCTTTTTTTTCATAACACTTTAACCAGAGTGACGGGAAGCGGCATTTCAGAAAACGTGCTTATCTCGGCGAGAAAAAGCGATTTCGGCAATAAAATTTAAAACGCGTGTAAAACATAAACCAAACGATGAAATTGGTTATTTCTTCATGTATAATGATAAACTCGATACTCCCTAGCCCCCAACAGCCTTTTTTTTCATAACACTTTAACCAGAGTGACGGGAGAGCGGCATTTCAGAAAACGTGCTTATCTCGGCGAGAAAAAGCGATTTCGGCAATAAAATTTAAAACGCGTGTAAAACATAAACCAAACGATGAAATTGGTTATTTCTTCATGTATAATGATCAACTCGATACTCCCTAGCCCCCAACAGCCTTTTTTTTCATAACACTTTAACCAGAGTGACGGGAGAGCGGCATTTCAGAAAACGTGCTTATCTCGGCGAGAAAAAGCGATTTCGGCAATAAAATTTAAAACGCGTGTAAAACAAAAAACCAAACGATGAAATTGGTTATTTCTTCATGTATAATGATCAACTCGATACTCCCTAGCCCCCAACAGCCTTTTTTTTTCATAACACTTTAACCAGAGTGACCAATGATCAACTCGAGTCGAGCTTCAGGGAGAGAGGCTGATTTTTCGCTTTTTGAGGCCGACCGACGAACCGGCGCGGGGCGGACTCAAAAGCCCGCAGATCCGTAGGCACTTAGAAAAGTTCGCCTTTGGCTGTGAGCTCCAGGGGGAGAGGCTGGTTTTGCGTTATTTCAGGCCGGCTGGAGAACCGGCGCGGGTCGGACGCACAATCCCCGCAGAGCCGTGGGCACTTAGAAAATTTTCGCCAAGTTGGCTGTGAGCGCCTGGTACCTAATATGGAAGTATAGAGGCCGACTTTCGGGCAAGATCACGCCGGGTTAGGCTTCCAGGACCCCGGCTAAGCAATTTTACCGGGCCGCCCGGTTCTTTTTTTTAACCAGCCCGGTTCTTTTTACACTTCCAGCTGGAGCTCAGCAGCGGCTTTTTGCGCAAGATCACGCCGGGTTAGGCTTCCAGGACCTCGGCTAAGAAATTCTACCGGGCCGCCCGGTTCTTTTTTTGAACCAGCCCGGTTCTTTTTACACTTCCAGCTGGAGCTCACGAGCGGCTTTTTGGACAAGATCACGCCGTGTTAGGCTTCCAGAGCCCCGGCTAAGCAATTTTACCGGCCCGCCCGGTTCTTTTTTTTTAACCAGCCCGGTTCTTTTTACACTTCCAGCTGGAGCTCAGCAGCGGCTTTTTGGACAATATCACGCCGGGTTAGGCTTCCAGGACCCCGGCTAAGCAATTTTACCAGGCCACCCGGTTCTTTTTTTTTAGCCAGCCCGGTTCTTTTTACACTTCCAGCTGGAGCTCACGAGCGGCTTTTTGGACAAGATCACGCCGGGTTAGGCTTCCAGAGCACCGGCTAAGCAATTTTACCGGGTCGCCCGGTTCTTTTTTTAACCAGCCCGGTTCTTTTTTTATACAGCCCGGTTCTTTTTACACTTCCAGCTGGAGCTCAGCAGCGGCTTTTTGCACAGTATGACGCCGGGTTAGGCTTCCAGGACCCCGGCTAAGCAATTTTACCGGGCCGCCCGGTTCTTTTTTTTAACCAGCCCGGTTCTTTTTACACTTCCAGCTGGAGCTCAGCAGCGGCTTTTTGGACAAGATCACGCCGTGTTAGGCTTCCAGAGCCCCGGCTAAGCAATTTTACCGGCCCACCCGGTTCTTTTTTTAACTAGCCCGGTTCTTTTTTTAACCAGCCCGGTTCTTTTTACACTTCCAGCTGGAGCTCAAAAGCAGCTTTTTGGACAAGATCACGCCGTGTTAGGCTTCCAGAGCCCCGGCTAAGCAATTTTACCGGGTCGCCTGGTTCTTTTTTGAACCAGCCCGGTTCTTTTTACACTTCCAGCTGGAGCTCACGAGCGGCTTTTTGGACAAGATCACGCCGTGTTAGGCTTCCAGAGCCTCGGCTAAGCCATTTTACCGGCCCGCCCGGTTCTTTTTTTAACCGGCCCGGTTCTTTTTACACTTCCAGCTGGAGCTCAGCAGCGGCTTTTTGGGCAAGATCACGCCGGGTTAGGCTTCCAGGACCCCGGCTGAGCAATTCCACCCGGTTCTTTTTACACTTCCAGCTGGAGCTCGGGAGCGGCTTTTTGCACAAGATCACGCCGGGTTAGGCTTCCAGGACCCCGGCTAAGCAGATCAACTTGATACTCCCTAGCCCCCAAGCGGCATTTCAGAAAACGTGCTTATTTCGGCGAGAAAAAGCGATTTCGGCAATAAAATTTAAAACGCGTGTAAAACATAAACCAAACGATGAAATTGGTTATTTCTTCATGTATAATGATCAACTCGATACTCCCTAGCCCCCAACAGCCTTTTTTTTCATAACACTTTAACCAGAGTGACGGGAGAGCGGCATTTCAGAAAACGTGCTTATCTCGGCGAGAAAAAGCGATTTCGGCAATAAAATTTAAAACGCGTGTAAAACATAAACCAAACGATGAAATTGGTTATTTCTTCATGTATAATGATCAACTTGATACTCCCTAGCCCCCAACAGCCTTTTTTTTCATAACACTTTAACCAGAGTGACGGGAGAGCGGCATTTCAGAAAACGTGCTTATCTCGGCGAGAAAAAGCGATTTCGGCAATAAAATTTAAAACGCGTGTAAAACATAAACCAAACGATGAAATTGGTTATTTCTTCATGTATAATGATCAACTCGATACTCCCTAGCTCCCAACAGCCTTTTTTTTCATAACACTTTAACCAGAGTGACGGGAGAGCGGCATTTCAGAAAACGTGCTTATCTCGGCGAGAAAAAGCGATTTCGGCAATAAAATTTAAAACGCGTGTAAAACATAAACCAAACGATGAAATTGGTTATTTCTTCATGTATAATGATCAACTCGATACTCCCTAGCCCCCAACAGCCTTTTT
The DNA here is from genome assembly GCF_054491065.1 of Syngnathus leptorhynchus. Taxonomy (NCBI): domain Eukaryota; kingdom Metazoa; phylum Chordata; class Actinopteri; order Syngnathiformes; family Syngnathidae; genus Syngnathus; species Syngnathus leptorhynchus. The sequence goes on along the minus strand of NC_141195.1, from coordinate 3,806,053 downwards.
TTTCATAACACTTTAACCAGAGTGACGGGAGAGCGGCATTTCAGAAAACGTGCTTATCTCGGCGAGAAAAAGCGATTTCGGCAATAAAATTTAAAACGCGTGTAAAACATAAACCAAACGATGAAATTGGTTATTTTTTCATGTATAATGATCAACTCGATACTCCCTAGCCCCCAAAAAGCCTTTTTTTTCATAACACTTTAACCAGAGTGACGGGAGAGCGGCATTTCAGAAAACGTGCTTATCTCGGCGAGAAAAAGCGATTTCGGCAATAAAATTTAAAACGCGTGTAAAACATAAACCAAACGATGAAATTGGTTATTTCTTCATGTATAATGATCAACTCGATACTCCCTAGCCCCCAAAAGCCTTTTTTTTCATAACACTTTAACCAGAGTGACGGGAGAGCGGCATTTCAGAAAACGTGCTTATCTCGGCGAGAAAAAGCGATTTCGGCAATAAAATTTAAAACGCGTGTAAAACATAAACCAAACAATGAAATTGGTTATTTCTTCATGTATAATGATCAACTCGATACTCCCTAGCCCCCAACAGCCTTTTTTTTCATAACACTTTAACCAGAGTGACGGGAGAGCAGCATTTCAGAAAACGTGCTTATCTCGGCGAGAAAAAGCGATTTCGGCAATAAGATTTAAAACGCGTGTAAAACATAAACCAAACGATGAAATTGGTTATTTCTTCATGTATAATGATCAACTCGATACTCCCTAGCCCCCAACAGCCTTTTTTTTCATAACACTTTAACCAGAGTGACGGGAGAGCGGCATTTCAGAAAACGTGCTTATCTCGGCGAGAAAAAGCGATTTCGGCAATAAAATTTAACACGCGTGTAAAACATAAACCAAACGATGAAATTGGTTATTTCTTCATGTATAATGATCAACTCGATACTCCCTAGCCCCCAACAGCCTTTTTTTTCTTAACACTTTAACCAGAGTGACGGGAGAGCGGCATTTCAGAAAACGTGCTTATCTCGGCGAGAAAAAGCGATTTCGGCAATAAAATTTAAAACGCGTGTAAAACATAAACCAAACGATGAAATTGGTTATTTCTTCATGTATAATGATCAACTCGATACTCCCTAGCCCCCAACAGCCTTTTTTTTCATAAAACTTTAACCAGAGTGACGGGAGAGCGGCATTTCAGAAAACGTGCTTATCTCTGCGAGAAAAAGCGATTTCGGCAATAAAATTTAAAACGCGTGTAAAACATAAACCAAACGATGAAATTGGTTATTTCTTCATGTATAATGATCAACTCGATACTCCCTAGCCCCCAACAGCCTTTTTTTTCATAACACTTTAACCAGAGTGACGGGAGAGCAGCATTTCAGAAAACGTGCTTATCTCGGCGAGAAAAAGCGATTTCGGCAATAAAACTTAAAACGCGTGTAAAACATAAACCAAACGATGAAATTGGTTATTTCTTCTTGTATAATGATCAACTCGATACTCCCTAGCCCCCAACAGCCTTTTTTTTCATAACACTTTAACCAGAGTGACGGGAGAGCGGCATTTCAGAAAACGTGCTTATCTCGGCGAGAAAAAGCGATTTCGGCAATAAAATTTAAAACGCGTGTAAAACATAAACCAAACGATGAAATTGGTTATTTCTTCATGTATAATGATCAACTCGATACTCCCTAGCCCCCAACAGCCTTTTTTTTTCATAACACTTTAACCAGAGTGACGGGAGAGCGGCATTTTAGAAAACGTGCTTATCTCGGCGAGAAAAAGCGATTTCGGCAAGATACAATTTAAAACGCGTGTAAAACATAAACCAAACGATGAAATTGGTTATTTCTTCATGTATAATGATCAACTCGATATTCCCTAGCCCCCAACAGCCTTTTTTTTCATAACACTTTAACCAGAGTGACGGGAGAGCGGCATTTCAGAAAACGTGCTTATCTCGGCGAGAAAAAGCGATTTCGGCAATAAAATTTAAAACGCGTGTAAAACATAAACCAAACGATGAAATTGGTTATTTCTTCATGTATAATGATCAACTCGATACTCCCTAGCCCCCAACAGCCTTTTTTTTCATAACACTTTAACCAGAGTGACGGGAGAGCGGCATTTCAGAAAAAGTGCTTATCTCGGCGAGAAAAAGCGATTTCGGCAATAAAATTTAAAACGCGTGTAAAACATAAACCAAACGATAAAATTCGTTATTTCTTCATGTATAATGATCAACTCAATACTCCCTAGCCCCCAAAAGCCTTTTTTTTCATAACACTTTAACCAGAGTGACGGGAGAGCGGCATTTCAGAAAACTTGCTTATCTCGGCGAGAAAAAGCGATTTCGGCAATAAAATTTAAAACGCGTGTAAAACATAAACCAAACGATGAAATTGGTTATTTCTTCATGTATAATGATCAACTCGATACTCCCTAGCCCCCAACAGCCTTTTTTTTCATAACACTTTAACCAGAGTGACGGGAGAGCGGCATTTCAGAAAACGTGCTTATCTCGGCGAGAAAAAGCGATTTCGGCAATAAAATTTAAAACGCGTGTAAAACATAAACCAAACGATGAAATTGGTTATTTCTTCATGTATAATGATCAACTCGATACTCCCTAGCCCCCAACAGCCTTTTTTTTCATAACACTTTAACCAGAGTGACGGGAGAGCGGCATTTCAGAAAACGTGCTTATCTCGGCGAGAAAAAGCGATTTCGGCAATAAAATTTAAAACGCGTGTAAAACATAAACCAAACGATGAAATTGGTTATTTCTTCATGTATAATGATCAACTCGATACTCCCTAGCCCCCAACAGCCTTTTTTTTCATAACACTTTAACCAGAGTGACGGGAGAGCGGCATTTCAGAAAACGTGCTTATCTCGGCGAGAAAAAGCGATTTCGGCAATAAAATTTAAAACGCGTGTAAAACATAAACCAAACGATGAAATTGGTTATTTCTTCATGTATAATGATCAACTCGATACTCCCTAGCCCCCAACAGCCTTTTTTTTCATAACACTTTAACCAGAGTGACGGGAGAGCGGCATTTCAGAAAACGTGCTTATCTCGGCGAGAAAAAGCGATTTCGGCAATAAAATTTAAAACGCGTGTAAAACATAAACCAAACGATGAAATTGGTTATTTCTTCATGTATAATGATCAACTCGATACTCCCTAGCCCCCAACAGCCTTTTTTTTCATAACACTTTAACCAGAGTGACGGGAGAGCGGCATTTCAGAAAACGTGCTTATCTCGGCGAGAAAAAGCGATTTCGGCAATAAAATTTAAAACGCATGTAAAACATAAACCAAACGATGAAATTGGTTATTTCTTCATGTATAATGATCAACTCGATACTCCCTAGCCCCCAACAGCCTTTTTTTTCATAACACTTTAACCAGAGTGACGGGAGAGCGGCATTTCAGAAAACGTGCTTATCTCGGCGAGAAAAAGCGATTTCGGCAATAAAATTTAAAACGCGTGTAAAACATAAACCAAACGATGAAATTGGTTATTTCTTCATGTATAATGATCAACTCGATACTCCCTAGCCCCCAACAGCCTTTTTTTTCATAACACTTTTTCCAGAGTGACGGGAGAGCGGCATTTCAGAAAACGTGCTTATCTCGGCGAGAAAAAGCGATTTCGGCAATAAAATTTAAAACGCGTGTAAAACATAAACCAAACGATGAAATTGGTTATTTCTTCATGTATAATGATCAACTCGAGTCGAGCTTCAGGGAGAGAGGCTGATTTTTCGCTTTTTGAGGCCGACCGACGAACCGGCGCGGGGCAGACTCAAAAGCCCGCAGATCCGTAGGCACTTAGAAAAGTTTCGCCTTTGGCTGTGAGCTCCAGGGAGAGAGGCTGGTTTTGCATTATTTCAGGCCGGCTGGAGAACCGGCGCGGGTCGGACGCACAATCGCCGCAGAGCCGTGGGCACTTAGAAAATTTTCGCCAAGTTGGCTGTGAGCGCCTGGTACCTAATATGGAAGTATAGAGGCCGACTTTCGGGCAAGATCACGCCGGGTTAGGCTTCCAGGACCCCGGCTAAGCAATTTTACCGGGCCACCAGGTTCTTTTTTTGAACCAGCCCGGTTCTTTTTACACTTCCAGCTGGAGCTCAGCAGCGGCTTTTTGCGCAAGATCACGCCGAGTTAGGCTTCCAGGACCTCGGCTAAGCAATTCTACCGGGCCGCCCGGTTCTTTTTTTGAACCAGCCCGGTTCTTTTTACACTTCCAGCTGGAGCTCACGAGCGGCTTTTTGGACAAGATCACGCCGGGTAAGGCTTCTAGAGCCCCGGCTAAGCAATTTTAACGGGCCGCCCGGTTCTTTTTTTTTTTTTTTCCGGCCCGGTTCTTTTTACATTTCCAGCTGGAGCTCAGCAGCGGCTTTTTGGACAAGATCACGCCGTGTTAGGCTTCCAGAGCCCCGGCTAAGCAATTTTACCGGGTCGCCCGGTTCTTTTTTTTAACCAGCCCGGTTCTTTTTACACTTCCAGCTGGAGCTCAGCAGCGGCTTTTTGGACAAGATCACGCCGTGATAGGCTTCCAGAGCCCCGGCTAAGCAATTTTACCGGGTCGCCCGGTTCTTTTTTTTAACCAGCCCGGTTCTTTTTACACTTCCAGCTGGAGCTCAGCAGCGGCTTTTTGGACAAGATCACGCCGTGATAGGCTTCCAGAGCCCCGGCTAAGCAATTTTACCGGGTCGCCCGGTTCTTTTTTTTTAACCAGGCCGGTTCTTTTTACACTTCCAGCTGGAGCTCAGCAGCGGCTTTTTGGACAAGATCACGCCGTGTTAGGCTTCCAGAGCCCCGGCTAAGCAATTTTACCGGGTCGCCCGGTTCTTTTTTTAACCAGCCCGGTTCTTTTTTTAACCAGCCCGGTTCTTTTTACACTTCCAGCTGGAGCTCAGCAGCGGCTTTTTACACAGTATCACGCCGGGTTAGGCTTCCAGGACCCCGGCTAAGCAATTTTACCGGGCCGCCCGGTTCTTTTTTTTAACCAGCCCGGTTCTTTTTACACTTCCAGCTGGAGCTCAGCAGCGGCTTTTTGGACAAGATCACGCCGTGTTAGGCTTCCAGAGCCCCGGCTAAGCAATTTTACCGGCCTGCCCGGTTCATTTTTTTAACCAGCCCGGTTCTTTTTTTAACCAGCCCGGTTCTTTTTACACTTCCAGCTGGAGCTCACGAGCAGCTTTTTGGACAAGATCACGCCGTGTTAGGCTTCCAGAGCCCCGGCTAAGAAATTTTACCGGGTCGCCCGGTTCTTTTTTGAACCAGCCCAGTTCTTTTTACACTTCCAGCTGGAGCTCACGAGCGGCTTTTTGGACAAGATCACGCCGTGTTAGGCTTCCAGAGCCTCGGCTAAGCCATTTTACCGGCCCACCCGGTTCTTTTTTGAACCAGCCCGGTTCTTTTTTTAACCAGCCCGGTTCTTTTAACACTTCCAGCTGGAGCTCACGAGCGGCGTTTTGGACAAGATCACGCCGTGTTAAGCTTCCAGAGCCCCGGCTAAGCAATTTTACCGGCCCGCCCGGTTCTTTTTTTAACCGGCCCGGTTCTTTTTACACTTCCAGCTGGAGCTCAGCAGCGGCTTTTTGGGCAAGATCACGCCGGGTTAGGCTTCCAGGACCCCGGCTAAGCAATTCCACCCGGTTCTTTTTACACTTCCAGCTGGAGCTCGGGAGCGGCTTTTTGCACAAGATCACGCCGGGTTAGGCTTCCAGGACCCCGGCTAAGCAGATCAACTTGATACTCCCTAGCCCCCAAATGCCCTTTTTTTTTTTTTTTTTTTTTTTATAAAAAATTAACTAGAGTGACGGGAGAGCGGCATTTCAGAAAACGTGCTTATCTTGGCGAGAAAAAGCGATTTCGGCAATAAAATTTAAAACGCGTGTAAAACATAAACCAAACGATGAAATTGGTTTTTTCTTCATGTATAATGATCAACTCGATACTCCCTAGCCCCCAACAGCCTTTTTTTTTCATAACACTTTAACCAGAGTGACGGGAGAGCGGCATTTCAGAAAACGTGCTTATCTCGGCGAGAAAAAGCGATTTCGGCAATAAAATTTAAAACGCGTGTAAAACATAAACCAAACGATGAAATTGGTTAATTCTTCATGTATAATGATCAACTCGATACTCCCTAGCCTCCAACAGCCTTTTTTTTCATAACACTTTAACCAGAGTGACGGGAGAGCGGCATTTCAGAAAACGTGCTTATCTCGGCGAGAAAAAGCGATTTCGGCAATAAAATTTAAAACGCGTGTAAAACATAAACCAAACGATGAAATTGGTTATTTCTTCATGTATAATGATCAACTCGATACTCCCTAGCCCCCAACAGCCTTTTTTTTCATAACACTTTAACCAGAGTGACGGGAGAGCGGCATTTTAGAAAACGTGCTTATCTCGGCGAGAAAAAGCGATTTCGGCAATAAAATTTAAAACGCGTGTAAAACATAAACCAAACGATGAAATTGGTTATTTCTTCATGTATAATGATCAACTCGATACTCCCTAGCCCCAACAGCCTTTTTTTTCACAACACTTTAACCAGAGTGACGGGAGAGCGGCATTTCAGAAAACGTGCTTATCTCGGCGAGAAAAAGCGATTTCGGCAATAAAATTTAAAACGCGTGTAAAACATAAACCAAACGATGAAATTGGTTATTTCTTCATGTATAATGATCAACTCGATACTCCCTAGCCCCCAACAGCCTTTTTTTTCATAACACTTTAACCAGAGTGACGGGAGAGCGGCATTTCAGAAAACGTGCTTATCTCGGCGAGAAAAAGCGATTTCGGCAATAAAATTTAAAACGCGTGTAAAACATAAACCAAACGATGAAATTGGTTATTTCTTCATGTATAATGATCAACTCGATACTCCCTAGCCCCCAACAGCCTTTTTTTTCATAACACTTTTTCCAGAGTGACGGGAGAGCGGCATTTCAGAAAACGTGCTCATCTCGGCGAGAAAAAGCGATTTCGGCAATAAAATTTAAAACGCGTGTAAAACATAAACCAAACGATGAAATTGGTTATTTCTTCATGTATAATGATCAACTCGATACTCCCTAGCCCCCAACAGCCTTTTTTTTCATAACACTTTAACCAGAGTGACGGGAGAGCGGCATTTCAGAAAACGTGCTTATCTCGGCGAGAAAAAGCGATTTCGGCAATAAAATTTAAAACGCGTGTAAAACATAAACCAAACGATGAAATTGGTTATTTCTTCATGTATAATGATCAACTCAATACTCCCTAGCCCCCAACAGCCTTTTTTTTCATAACACTTTAACCAGAGTGACGGGAGAGCGGCATTTCAGAAAACGTGCTTATCTCGGCGAGAAAAAGCGATTTCGGCAATAAAATTTAAAACGCGTGTAAAACATAAACCAAACGATGAAATTGGTTATTTTTTCATGTATAATGATCAACTCGATACTCCCTAGCCCCCAAAAGCCTTTTTTTTCATAACACTTTAACCAGAGTGACGGGAGAGCGGCATTTCAGAAAACGTGCTTATCTCGGCGAGAAAAAGCGATTTCGGCAATAAAATTTAAAACGCGTGTAAAACATAAACCAAACGATGAAATTGGTTATTTCTTCATGTATAATGATCAACTCGATACTTCCTAGCCCCCAACAGCCTTTTTTTTCATAAAACTTTAACCAGAGTGACGGGAGAGCAGCATTTCAGAAAACGTGCTTATCTCGGCGAGAAAAAGCGATTTCGGCAATAAAATTTAAAACGCGTGTAAAACATAAACCAAACGATGAAATTGGTTATTTCTTCATGTATAATGATCAACTCGATACTCCTTAGCCCCCAACAGCCTTTTTTTTCATAACACTTTAACCAGAGTGACGGGAGAGCGGCATTTCAGAAAACGTGCTTATCTCGGCGAGAAAAAGCGATTTCGGCAATAAAATTTAAAACGCGTGTAAAACATAAACCAAACGATGAAATTGGTTATTTCTTCATGTATAATGATCAACTCGATACTCCCTAGCCCCCAACAGCCTTTTTTTTCATAACACTTTAACCAGAGTGACGGGAGAGCGGCATTTCAGAAAACGTGCTTATCTCGGCGAGAAAAAGCGATATCGGCAATAAAATTTAAAACGCGTGTAAAACATAAACCAAACGATGAAATTGGTTATTTCTTCATGTATAATGATCAACTCGATACTCCCTAGCCCCCAACAGCCTTTTTTTTCATAACACTTTAACCAGAGTGACGGGAGAGCGGCATTTCAGAAAACGTGCTTATCTCGGCGAGAAAAAGCGATTTCGGCAATAAAATTTAAAACGCGTGTAAAACATAAACCAAACGATAAAATTGGTTATTTCTTCATGTATAATGATCAACTCGATACTCCCTAGCCCCCAACAGCCTTTTTTTTCATAACACTTTAACCAGAGTGACGGGAGAGCGGCATTTCAGAAAACGTGCTTATCTCGGCGAGAAAAAGCGATTTCGGCAATAAAATTTAAAACGCGTGTAAAACATAAACCAAACGATGAAATTGGTTATTTCTTCATGTATAATGATCAACTCGATACTCCCTAGCCCCCAAAAGCCTTTTTTTTCATAACACTTTAACCAGAGTGACGGGAGAGCGGCATTTCAGAAAACGTGCTTATCTCGGCGAGAAAAAGCGATTTCGGCAATAAAATTTAAAACGCGTGTAAAACATAAACCAAACGATGAAATTGGTTATTTCTTCATGTATAATGATCAACTCGATACTCCCTAGCCCCCAACAGCCTTTTTTTTCATAAAACTTTAACCAGAGTGACAGGAGAGCAGCATTTCAGAAAACGTGCTTATCTCGGCGAGAAAAAGCGATTTCGGCAATAAAATTTAAAATGCGTGTAAAACATAAACCAAACGATGAAATTGGTTATTAGAGAATGGTAGGTGGCCCTTATGACAAAGTTTGATGGAGTAGTGATTTATGACCTTAATAAAAAAGTATTAAATTTTTTTTTTTTTTTTTTTTTTTAAAAAAGAGTTATTGAGGTCATAGAGTTTATGGAGGTCATAGGGAGGTCATAGGTTATAGGGTTAGGTTGTTATTTATTTAAATGTTGAATTGTGGGTTAGGGTTAGGGTTTGAGTTTGGTATGAATGTGTATCTGTGGGATGTGTGTGTGGTGGGTGTGTGGTTGAAAGTCAAAAATGTTATGAGCTGCTGCTTCCTCCCTCGTCCTGTAGAGGGTGTTTAAGTGTTTCATTCACTTTCATCCTGAGATAGGAGTGGTAAGGTGTGTAAGTTTATTTATCTCAGGATGAGTGTAAATCTTGTTTTGTTTTGTTTTTTGGATGGGGGTAAGTCTGAACATATGTGTTATATCATCTGTAAAACTTGTTTTGTTTATTTTTTGGTGGTGGGAATATGTCTGTAGATGTTTAGGGTCTTAAGATTGTTGGGAGTGTCTGACCTTCTCACCTTGCGCGGCTCTTTACCGCGTGTGTCTGTATCTGGGTTGTATGTGTGTGTATGTGGCTGAGTTAAATTATTTGATGGTGGGAATATGTCTGTACATGTTTTGGGTCTTAAGATTGTTGGGGGGTGTATGACCCTGCTTTATGACCTCGCCGCGTGTATCTGTGGGATGTGTGTGTGTGTGGATGTCTGTGTGGGCCCCATGCGTTTTTTTTTTATGACCTCGCCGCGTGTATCTGTGGGATGTGTGTGTGTGTGGATGTCTGTGTGGGCCCCATGCGTTTTTTTTTTATGACCTCGCCGCGTGTATCTGTATCTGTGGGATGTGTGTGTGTGTGTGGATGTCTGTGTGGGCCCCATGCGTTTTATGAAACATATATATATTTTTGGTGGTATGTTTCAGTTTAAAAAAGCTTTTAATAATAGTATGAGGTGAAAAAAATGAATCTTACCTTCCGAGGGATGAAATTAGTTGGTCCTCAGTCCAATTTTGTGTATGGAGGAGAAAATGGAGTTTAAAAATGGGGTGGGGGTACGATGAGGGGTCTTCAGGTCAGAATGTTCTTTAGGGCGGGAAAGTATCTGGATATATAGATGTGCAAGTGTTTAAACAGTCAGAAAAGGCCTTTACAAAGCTCAAACCACCTCAAGTCGGTCTCTACGCTCTGCGGATCTTTTAAAAGCAATGGTGAAAGGTAGGTTGTTTTTTTTCCTAAAAATAAACTATTCTGTTATAATGCGATTGTATTTATGACGTATGTTTTTTTTTGTACATAGATATTATCGTCTATGCGGACGTCCACAATGCTCGTGAGTTTTATTATGTGTTTACATTATTCTGTTATTTTCTCCATCAGAAATGTGATGTTATTGTTTTTCTCAACAAAAAAAAGCGCGGTTAAATGATGACTTCAGTGGAGTCTACTTAACGCAGACGGATTACGGTGAATCACACATTCATTTATGTTAGTTAATATTAATACGTTGATCTTAAAATGTTTAACTTATGTATGTATGTTAGATCTGGTAGGTGCAGCGGAGCAAGACATCCAGAAAAACGGTCTGGGTGACACAGGTCGCGAAGGTTACAAAGAGCCTGCTTCAAACGTGTCGGATGTGTTGGGAGAATTGTCTGACGAGGGCTCAGCTCCGCATCTTTTAAGAGCATTTGAAGACCGACAGAATCGGCTCTTTGCTCAAAAAGCGGATGACGTGTCAGCGGGTCACGTGACGGACGCAGAGCTTGCGAATATTAAGTACGAGGAGTTGAACCAAACTCGCGAATCGTTAAAAGAAATTGAAGGTATGTCGAATTTTGTTTTATATGTATATATATATATATATTATTTTTTCTATCATATATTTATGTTATAACATTGTTTCTTCTGTATACTTCAGGCGCTATTGACAGCCAACCACAGGCTGCTCAACCTTCGAGGCGTCAGATGACTCGGAGTAGGAGGGGTCGAAGAAGGAGCAGGCTCACACACAACCCCCACCCATCCTTCCGTGTGAGAGAGAGGCGTCTGAAAGATTCAAGGTCTCATGCGTGTGACGGTGAATGTATTTACAGACAGCAACTTCGCTCTTGTCTCAAAGTAATACAGACATTGACATCTGCAATTGAAACATCGATAGTTTAAAATAAAAAGGCAATGTCTGACCCTAAACTCACGCCAACTGAGGCAGACGTCATAACAAGCATTGTTGAAATAGATTTTGAAACCGATGAAACAAATCATGAATCAGGTACAAGGCAGAGATTTTGTGATACCCCTGAACTAGATCAACAAATCTTGACAATTAACAACGATATTGAAATGTTATCGGATGGTGCGTATAGGAGTCAAATATCAGAATTAACATCACACCTGCTATCTGCTCTAGAGGGTGTAAATGCGGTGGTATCGGGTGAGCAGAGTGCCCTCAGCCCCGATGTGCCTAATCATTTACAAAGTGTGGTAGAGGGTCTTAATAATCAAAGTGTCAATGAAGGTAGCCAAAGTCCTACACACATTTCTTCACAATTGTTAAACTTGATAACTGAATTAAATAACCACACGTATGAGAGTGTACGTTGTCTCAGTCCTAACATACCGGCTCAACTGATTGACATTATCAACGAGTTAAATGTACAGCCGCCTGACCCGACTCACGATAATCAGTCTGTGTTGAATGATGAAATAATTGATGACATGTGCGTTGAACCCTTGGCGTGTATTGATGGTAGCGACATAGCGCCGTGCCTACAAACTCGCCAACAGCCTAACAACTGCGCTGTAATAATTGATCATCAAATTGGGGGCGACATAGCGCCGTCTCAACATACGGCGTTTCAGCAACCTGACGCTACCTCTCAGCCGCTGAGTCGTGTTCAACCCGCAGGCTCGGAACCTGTTGCTACCTCTCAGCCTCTAAGCCGTGTTCAACAAGGTGGCTCGGCTGTAGTTAACAGACCCCATTTCAATAATGTTGAAGTGCGGAGACGTATAAATCCCCCCATGCAATCGGGTAGCAGGGATTTTGCTTCTTTTTACATGCATATCGAAAATAACATCGAAGGTGTTTTGGAGGAGGTAGATGACATTGCACAAACGGGGGATGCAATTCAGATCGAGATTGTGGGGGGTGGTGACGAAAGAGCACATACCTACCAGCAAATGACTGATATAGACTCTATGAGGGAGCATGTACAAAGTATGCTAGAGCGTTTAGCACAGTCTAACACAGAACTTATGCTCGATGAAGGTTTAGAATTAGTGGTACAAATATTCAAGCCTTTGCGTGGAGGTATGCGTCGCAAACTGATACAATCCACTAATGTAGAAATATTAAAGAGAAAAAAACGACATTTGTACATGACTCTTAACAAAGACAACAATCTATGCTTTGCTCTCGCGTTAGCACATCTGCTAAACAGCTCGCTAACAACAAAGCAGGCCACACAGCAGGCTCGGCTCTTACAAGAGAGTGTAGGTTTGAACTGTCACACAGCTGTAAGTCTGGCTGATGTACACAAATTCGAGAAAGCCCTCAAAAGAAAGATAGTTGTAATGTACAGAAAAGCCGACTGCCGTCCTATGACTTTTTTTGAGACTCGCTACCCCAAATCAGCCGATGATATTTTGTTTATCCTTTTACTAGAGAATCATTTCTACGGCGTTAAATCCATTGAGGGGTTTGTAGGTCATACATATTTCTGTAGACACTGCTTCAAAGGTCACGAGAATTGGGAGCAGCATCGGTGCCCGGGGCACTGTCACGTGTGTCTTGATGCGAGATGTAAACAGCTACCCTTTAAACGTGTAATCTGTCCTGATTGTAATAAGACTTGTTATAATGACGAGTGTTTTATCAAACATAAAGAGCCGCGCAAGGCGAGAAGGTCAGACATCCTCAAAACTAACTGTGACACATATAAAAAATGCATGCAATGCGGCTTGCAATATTATGTGAAACCAGGTGCTAGTCGTGTCAAGCATCATTGCCTCGCTAAAAAATGTGCTGTGTGCGGTGACGAGTTGAGGGGAGATACAATGCTTGATCCTCATCTGTGTTACATCCAACCTCTAAAAGCACAGCCTCCTTGTAGAAATGTAATATACTACGATTTTGAAACCTATGTAGATGAAGACGGGTCACTCAAACCCTTTCTTGTTTGTTGTAAATCGAATAGTATGGAGAAGCATTGGTTTGGTACCGATTGTGTCGACGGTTTTGTTAGTTTTTTCAGAAACCCTCGTTTCAAAGGTTCGACTTTTGTAGCACATAATGCTAGAGGTTTTGATTCCTACATTTTACTCAACAGAATGATCGATCTGGGTGTCAAATTTGACATTATAATGCAAGGGAGTAAGGTTCTCTCTTTTGTGGATGTTGATTTCAAATCGCGATACATAGACTCGCTCTCATTTCTGACCATGGCGCTAAGTGCAATCCCAAAGGCCCTAGGGTTTGAAGACAAATCAAAGGGGTACTTTCCACACAAATTCAGCTCGTTGGCTCATCTGAATTATGTAGGGTCTTATCCCGAGCCTTCGTCTTACGATGTTGAACGCCTGGCCCCCTCAGAGCGTGCAAAGTTCTACGAATGGTATGACAAAAACAGTATGGGGTCGTTTGATTTTGCCCAGCAGGCTGTAGCCTACTGTAAGAATGACGTGAACTTGTTATTCCAGGGTGGTGAGACATTCAGGGGTGAGTTTTTCGAAGCTACAGGTTGTGACCCCTTCAACGCTGTGACAATCGCCTCAGCCTGCATGAGTGTGTTCCGCACAAGATTCCTGAAGCCTCAAACACTGGCCATTACACCTGCAGACAACTACACGAACCAATATAAAGCTTTCTCGCAAGACGCTATCCAATATTTGCTGTGGGTCATGCACAGTCAAAATGTTCACATCAGACACGCTTTAAACGGCGGGGAAGTCAAAATAGACAACTTCTTTGTAGACGGTTATAGAGAGGTTGGAGGTGTGCGTATAGTGTATGAATATTTTGGATGCTATCACCACGGTTGTTCAGAATGCTTCGATCTTGCTAAAATATGTCCGACGACAAAACGCCCCTTTCAGGAAAGGTTCGATGCCACCCAAAAGAAAATTCGAGAACTACGTCTTAAACCGAATTTGCAACTTGTAATTATGTGGGAGCACGAATGGTTGCGAATGAAAAAGTTAGACGCGGCGACGGGCGAATTCATCAAAAAAGCTAAATTCCCATCACCGCTAAAGCCTAGACAAGCTTTGTTCGGGGGGCGGACAAACGCGTTTGTTTTAAGATATACCCCAAAACCTAACGAACGTGTGCTTTATGTTGATGTCACGTCGCTGTATCCATTTATCAATAGCACCTGTCTCTACCCCATTGATCATCCTGAAATCTTCCACAATGACTTCAAGGACCCTAGGATGTATTTCGGCTTCATCAGCGCTACAGTTAACCCACCGAGGGGGTTATATTTTCCTGTTTTGCCCTACAAATCACCTAAAGGTAAACTGCTATTCACATTATGTCGCACCTGTGGCGATGCCAACAATCAAAATACAGCGTGTGCGCACACTGATGAGCAAAGGTCATTAACGGGTGTCTGGACAACCCCTGAATTCGCCAAGGCTCTCGACCTCGGTTACACCGTTGTGAATATTTCCGAGGTATGGCATTACAGTCGAAAGAGTGACGCCATTTTTACCGACTATATGAGGACTTTTTTGAAAGGTAAACAGGAATCTTCAGGGTACCCCGCACATGTCATCAATCAGGCTGATAGAAACCAGTATATCGAGGATTATAAGACGCATCAAAATATTCAACTAGATCCTTCCAAAATTAGAGTGAATCCTGGAAAAAGGCAAGTTTCAAAACTATGTCTGAACAATCTCTGGGGTAAGTTGGCGCAGCGTGAGAACATGCCAAGCACAAAGATTGTGACAAAAACTAAGGATTTTCTCGAACTGCTTTTTTCAGGTCTGTATGACGTGACATTTATCCACTTTCTCAACAAAAAACGAGCGATGGTGCAGTATTGTTTTCGAACAAACACTGAGAAACCATTGACGAAAACTACAAATGTGGCTGCGGCGTGTTTTACAACGGCGTACGCTCGTTTGAAAATGTACGGCTATTTGGAAATGCTACAGAACCGGGTTTTGTACACTGATACGGACAGTATTATCTATACAGCTTTGCCCGGTGAAAGCGTTCTCCCTCTGGGAGACTATCTGGGTGATTTGACAGACGAGCTTTCCAACGACAGCATTGTAGATTTTGTCTCCGCAGGCCCCAAGACCTACGCATACAAACTGAGAAACAGTGGACGTGTCGTGATGAAGGTCAAAGGTATCACCCAAACACATGAAAGCGGGCAAAACATCAATTTCGATAGCATGCTTGATCTGGTTCAGGGGTACATCAACAGCCAAGGCGCGTGCTCGGACGTGCTCTCTACCCCGCAACACGTCATTGTACGTGATAAAAAAGGCTTCCGATTAAAGAATGCCTCATTCAATAAGAGACTGAGGGTCGTGTACGATAAGAGACGTCTAGTCGGGCGAGGTCAGACGTTGCCTTTTGGGTTTTAACATTTTTTTGTTTTCCATGTGTAAAAATGTCTTTGAACCAAATTGAATTTGATCCTAGATTAGAACTACCTTTTGCCTGTATAATTAGTGGCCCTAGTGGATGTGGCAAGACTTTTCTGGTGAAAAATGTTTTAGAACACACAGATCATGTCATGAGACAAAAGCCTCATAATATTGTATGGGTTTATACTTCGGCCCAACCTTTGTATGATGAAGTCAAAAGTATGAATAAAAATATTGTATTTATCAAAGGATTGCCTGAATCTTTTGACGATGAAAAGTTGTTCCCCCCGCAGCAAAACCATCTGCTGATATTGGACGATGTCATCTTTCAAGCCTCAGACAATCAGGAAGTGGTTCGAATTTTTACACAATATAGGCATCATATGAATCTAAGCGTCATCATGTTAACGCAGAACATCTTCCACCAGGGTAAATTTAGCCGTACTATAAGCCTAAACAGTAATTATCTAGTTTTGTTCAAAAATCCACGCGATAAATTGCAGGTAACTGTTCTGGCTAATCAAATCTGCCCCAACAACCGGAAGTTCTTTCTGGAATGTTTTGAAGATGCGACGAGGGATCCGTACGGCTATTTACTGGTTGATTTGACGCCTACGTGTCCAGAACAATACAGACTGCGCACAGGCATACTACACAATCAATGGCCTACTGTTTATATTCCTAAGCAATAAAAACAATGTCTAAACTGTTAAAAAGAAATGCGGCGTTACTTAAGACTCTCTTTACCTGCAAGCCGGGCGAACGCAAACATTTACTCCTCAGAGCTCCTGCCAGTTTACTAAAAGCGCTATGTGAGATTGCTTTAAATCTCCTAAAAGGCCACATACCTCTAAATTCGAAACAATACAAAAAACTTAAAAAACAAAAAAGGAATATTCGATTTCTAGCCGATAAAAAAAATACTTTAAAGAAGAAAAGAGCTGTATTGGTTCAAAAAGGTGGTTTCATTTTCCCGTTGCTGGCTGCTTTTGCTCCTGTACTCGGAAGCGTCATCGGAGGCCTCATAAATAAATAAATTAAAAAAAAATGAGTTTGAAAACGGCGAATAAATTGTACCTCGTCTCCCCATACCAACTAGACAGGATGACTCGAGCGCAGCCAAACATCCTCGATACAGCTGAACGGGATTTAGATCGGCAGATGAAACAGGTGTTGGAAAATAAAAATTTAAATCAATACGAAAAAATCAAAATGTATCAAAGCCTAATGCAACGTTACAGAGGATTATTAAAACAAAAGAATGAGGAGAGTGCCCCCATCACACTGAACGTATCGCAAGATCAGATAGAACGCGCCACCCCTTCCAATCAGAACAACAACGCCACGGAGCTGACGGAGATGGAGACGAGAGAACAGGTGCACGAGGACCCGCCGGGGATGAAAACTACGCAACAGGTGCAAACGGAGGAATGGACAGGGATTCTCGACGCTATAGGATCACGACATCATCGAAACGCCGCATACGTGTTGAGAAAATTAGCATCGAACGATATAGGATGGACGCCTCGGGGCGAATTTATATTTAATGGAAATCTTATCAGAGGATCTCATATGACCGATTTGATAAAAAAGCTCGTCGTGAGCGGTAAGAAAGTAGGCGGTCCTCCTATAGGCTGGAGTGAATTTTTGGAAACATTAACCCGTCTTAATTTACCGGAATCAAGCATTTCCAACCCTTTGGCACGTTCTGACTTTAAACGTTTAAAATACGCTAGAGCTGAAGATGAAGACGTTTCCCAAGCTAAAAATGCAAACGCAAAAAACATTAAGAAAAAAAAAAGAAAGCAAGCCGCAATGGCTCAAAAATGGGTTAGTTATTAAATATGAGAAATTTGATGTATGGTGAAATAAAAAAAAACGTATATTGTATATGTTAGCATAAAAACACACTTGACTCTGTAACTCTCTTTTTAAAGATGTTTTATTGAATAAAAAGAGTTTTATAAAAAACATTAACGTGACTACGTACAATGACATTTTTTAAACTTATGCAAAGAACACGATGTCTGACCCCCGCACACTCGCCGAGCCCCACGTGATTTTCGAACAAAGGAGGTAACCATTGCATCATTGTGTAGGGGGTCTGTCGTGTAGCTATCCAAAACATCCAGATAAGTTAACCCGCATCTTCGTTGACTTAAATAATAAACACAGTGATGACCGCAGGTGCTCGTCAGTTCGTGTTGTAGTTGAATGTTATGGTAAATTATACGGTGAGAATGTTTTTTCAGAAAATCCAATATACTCTTAGGGTAAAATATATGGTCGGGTTCTAAACCAAAAGGGTCAAAGAATGTGGCCGAACCGTCTTTTTCTAACGTTAACCCCAGCCAGTGTTCCCCCGGCAGATGCCTCGGGTGCGTGTTTACAATGTAGTGTCTGGGGGGGGTGTCTGTGACGTCATGCAACTCGTCTGCTGCAAAAACGCCTCCAAAGAGAGGCCCATGTTGACGCCTCATGAAACTGGTCAATTCACGCCCGTTCATCTTAATATTAATAATAATCCATCAGCACCTCTCTCTTGGCGTTGATTTCGATAATTGAATCATAAGCGGCGTAAACAATTAACGTTGTTGTGTGCGGAAGCGGATTACGAAATCGTAGATCCAGTCTGAGCACACCGTTGTTTACTGGGGCAATGGCTCCTGAATCATCTCCGGGGTTCAGATTGAAGACAAAAAGCGAGTAACCTTGATTAAAATCATCTTGATCGATACAGAGTGGTAAATCCTTCAAAAAACGCCCCGTCGCTGTGAAAAGATTAAGGTATTCGCGTGTAGAAAGCCCCCCGCCAAAATAAGGCTGAAAAGCTTTGGACGGAATCTGTCGGCCTTCTTGCGAGAGACTTAGATATTCTATGTCGCCGTTGATAAAGTTAAATGGATTTAAATCTTTTCTCCCAGCAAAACTCAAATGATTTACGAGGGCTAACACTATTTGTTTTGGCATATGTCCGAGAAACAAATTATCCTGATGACATACTCTGGAGTTTTGAGCAATGGAAAACGTTTTAAGACAAATTCTCGTTAAAGGATAAATGGCATTGCCCTTGTGTAACGCTGCTTCGTGGCCAATAGCGACGGCTGGCGACACAGTTACTTTTTTCACAAATAATGTTGCCCCTAAAATCTTGAGACAGACGTCGTTGTTAGAAGCGCTCATGAGACAGAAATCATCGTTGGCTCTGGATAATTTCAAACGTAGATCCACGTGATTCAGTAGATGACGCTCGCAGAAAAATATATCGCTGTGTATGGGCCCCATAATTTGGAACTCTTGTGATTCTGCCAGTCGTAAAGCGCGCTTCCATAGTCCATCGTTGATATTGGGGCCTTCAAAAGCAATAGAGTCCATACGTCCCCTAGTATCTTTAACAAACATCCCAGCTGAGAATTGTGAATGGAGGGTATCTCTTGAAAAATTTAACAAAGTCTCAATTATTGCCCTATAGGGGTGCGTCGCACTAGATTGTGATATAAGACGGTCCCCTAGAACGACGTCAACTTGTGAAAATATGGTATTAAGAGGATAATTAATAATCCCCACAGCTTCATTCGCTGCTAGATTGCTTCCGTCTTTGTGTAATACTTTTAAACGTAAATGCAGCAATGTATCAGATAGATCGAGATATTTAGAGCCATCTCCGGGGATAAAAAATTCAATCGGGCCCGAATCTGTAATTGCCGATAAAGGAGGAATCTCCACATACTGTGTTTGATCTATTGATAATTGTGTAAGAGGTGGAGCAAAAATATCCAGCTCACTAAGACTGCATTCTTGGGAATTAAAATGTAAAAGCGACATTTTATTTATTTTATTTTTATTTTTTTAAGAGAATATGTCCGTCCTACGTCTTGGTCGCCTTTTGATGACTGGTTTGAAGTTTTTGATACTGCGTGTCTTTTTATTTATTCTCAATCTGAGGCCTGAGGGTCTTCGGCCACGACGTGAAAGAACTACAAGCCCCGCACCTCCTTGAGCGGCTTCCGGTTTACGTTTTATTTTTTCAATGACGCGGCCCGCCACATCCGTAGCAATGTTCCGCGCGGCACTTTGCAGATGCGGTCTGGCTAGGTTGAAACCTGATTTCAACATTGGAGCGACAAAACGAAATAGCTTCGCGAATATAGACCCTATCCCACGTCCGTACTGAACTGGGGCACCGTGGAAACCAGGATAGGAACCACCTATTTGACTTTCATAATATTTGACGAATCGATATAGATCGGGATGTGTCTCGAGTCTCATATTTTTCTAATGTTTCGGTCTAAAATGTAGAACTAGAACGATCTTCCCGTATTTGAAATTGATTGGTTGATTCTGGTCTGTGCGAATGCTAATATGGATGTGCTCAATGTGCCGCTTGTTTACATCTAAATAATATAAGGTGTTGAAACTTCTATTTATGAGCGATCCAAATTCCCCTTCTAAAGGCAGGCTCCTTAGTAAAGGGGCGTGGGCGTCGCCAACAGTCTGATAGTGTATTACATCGGCGTAAATGAAAAGATGGTACCGCCCTCCCCTTCGATCAGCTGTCCGCGGGGCCTTTGTCCAATCTGTTTTTAATGGTAACCATTGCTCAGCCGGCAGGCCTACTAAATAAGCTAACGGTTCGTTAAATTTTAGTTCGTAGGGTTCTTTGGTGTGAAATTTAAATCTATGGGTATGTTGGTCGTATTCCACGTTTATTTTTTTGTTGGAAGCTTTCAATAACTGCGTTTTAATATCTTCAGCCAAGGAGTTGAGATCGCCATATATCTCCCCCCGCAGTTTCACCAGGGTGGGTGGGGGTGCCTCGTGAGGCTCGGTTGCTGGTTTTGTCATCTCTCTAAAGTAGAAGCCCCTTTTTTTCTCCGGTACATCTACACACGTGTTCACATATGTAATTTCACAAATAGCGACTTCCCAGGGCCCCTTTAAATCGATATTCTGGACCAATTCGACTCTAAAGTCCGTATTTGTATTATTCGGATACAAATGCATACTTGCGTTGGAGGTCAGGGTTACATAAAAACCATCCCTGACTTCACCCATCTTGATATTTTATGTGTAATGATTGTTTTTGTCATTTCAGATATCTTTAACACTGCTGGCTGCCACCCAAGAATCAAATTTCGGAGGCCATCCGACCCAGCGTATCAAAAGTTCACGCCTCCCTGAGACCGTTCGGGATTTAAGAATTTTCTGAATGCTGAAAAATGTATTTTTCTTAATTTTCACTTTTTGGAGCTCATCTGCATAGAATACGCCATCTAGCGGCTCTCCGTCGTAATCGCTGAGTTTGTAAACCTTTGGAAAACGATTGAGAATTTCTACTACAGTGAAAAACTCATCTGAGAAAGATTGTTCGTACGATTTGTCAAAGACACCCTTTATTTTGGAAATTCTAACGTTGTCTCCTACGGCGAATCTTTTTTTATCACTCTTCTGTAGAGATACGTTGCCGTACAGGTTACGGAAAACGATGTCTGTATTTTCCATAGTCACCTCATTAGGCGACATCTTAATACTACGATGAAATGAATTATTATAAGAGGATAGAAAATCTTGAATTTTGTCGACATAACGTCTTGTATTATGCGCAGTGAAAAACCGCCACATCCTGGTCTTAAGAGTCCGATTAAAACGCTCGACTGTTTGTGCTTTCAAATCCGACGCTGTGGAAAAATGGATGATTTTATGACGTTTTATTAATTTCTGGAATTGCTTGTTGAAGAATTCTGTGCCAGCGTCCGTCTGCAAACGTAGCGGGATTCCGCTGTCTGACAGAATTGATTCAAATGCTTGGCTCACACTGGCAGCTGATTTATCCTTCAGAACGCGAGCAAAAGCCTTCTTTGAGAAAATGTCAATCACGGTGAGAATATATTTCATCCCATCATTATGTGATGACAAAATCTGCATGTCACATAAATCGGCTTGTAGTTGTCTTTTAGCTCGGCGTGCATATACTCGATTTCTAGAGAAAGTCAGTCTCGCAGGTTTGTGTAATGTATATGCATTTTCTCCCGCAAGGAATGATTTCATTTTCTTCAAAGTGGGTTGGTTTTTTTTACAGCTCAAGAGAGCCGCCTTGTGGAGACGTTGAGCACCACCGAAACTTGCTGGATTTTTAACATTATAATACAATTTTTTGAGACATCTTTCCTCAGCCATTGTTGCAACCGTTGTGACAAATATGGAACCCGTTCGTGGTTTTAAAATGTTTATTGAAAGGAGAAAAACAGGTAAAATTCTTTTTTTTTTTGGGTTACAATATATAAAACAAACCAGGTGTTAAACGTATAATGTTTGTTCTGGTTAGAATATAATCAAACAATACGGTATAGGAGAAACAAGGTACATTTAAAAAAAAGGTACATTATAAAAATAAAAAAGTACATTATAAAAATAAAAAAGTACATTTAAAAAAAAGGCACATAGTTTTGTATTACATTTTAAGAACGTACATACGCTATCATAGACCGTATCACATGTTTCGGTACATTTGATTCGATAAGAATTTTGAATTTGTTCAATTCGGCTTTAATATCAATTGGAATATTATTGCGTATATGTACAATAATCAAATCATGGAACAATGTCATCAGAGTAAACAGGTGTGCGACAGTTATTTCACTCCATTCGTTAACGAGTTTCAATTTGTTAAAGACTTCTTCTAAATTTGATAAAATACACACTAGATTAGTCCAAGTAATTTCTAAAACAGTTTGGGATATATGTCTTATTTTTTCCATAATATCCACCAATTTCTGGACAGAACCGTCGTTATTAGTGTCACGCTGTATAATTACTCGTTCCAAATCCTCAGTCCAATTTTGCAAATCGTTTCTTCTCAAAGAATTACCCATTTCTCTCAACCGCGTGTCTATGAAACACAAATTCAATCGCAGAATCAGAAATTTGGGCAAACTGTTTGTAATCAATAATACAGCTTTCTAGTTTCCCGAAGATGTCTTCTTCATAGGACAGATCTAACAAAATGACATTGATGATTTTTTTTAACGTCTATTTGTGGTAACTGAATATCGAGGTGCGTCAGCATTCTGTAAATAGCAGAAAAGAACTGTCTATTACATACTGATTTCATGATCTTATGGAAATTTTCGAACATATAATAATTTTCATGTTTTATGTACAGACATGTATGTCTCATCTGAGAAAGATCATCCAATTCACAAGCCAAACAATCACTTGCGGTATGTTTAAGCAGATTTTTGTGTAGTAAGAGAACTACCAACAATTTGATTCTTACATATTCAAGTGGCGACATCCATGGTAGCGCGTTTTCGATTTCAAAACTGACGCTGGTTGATGACGAGGTGGATGGCAACGTTGAAGCCGCGGATGATGATGATTTCTTGCTCATCATCGACCTGGATGTTGATTTGTCGGGGTCGCTGTTCAATACTGCCCCCTTTGGTGAATTCTCGCAGTCGCTGTTCATTACTGGCCCCTCTGTTGAGGCGAGATCTGGAGGTGAAGGCTGTTTTGCAGACAGGGAGACATTATCTGCTTCAAATGGTGGAATTGCCAGCTCGGGATACCATAGCTCCGATTCCACCGGGTTGTCCAGCGTGGTGAAAGACTGTCGTCTGGCCTCCTTTGCGTGCCAGGTAGCCGGTTCCTTCAACAGACGTGTGAATCGCCGATCTGTTTTTCCCTCTTCGTCTTCTTCATCCGATGAAATTATGATGATCGATTCGGCGTATAGCAACGGTGTGAATTCTTTCAAACATTCTCGACCGCAGTCATCTTTTGCAGAATCAGGATGCCGGGTCCCCGGATACGTGACGGTGCGTTCAGGGCAAATCGGTGTGGAAGTCTGCATGTCGATGTCAGCTTCATCAGAAGCACAGCCGTGGGGGAACGGCGGTGAGGATGCAGGTGAACACAAATTAATTACCTCTTCGTGGTGATGTTGTAGGCCTTTCAGAATCTTTTGTTTCGGTTCCTTGTCTGCATCTTGGAAGGTAGGCAGAAGATTTTTGGCGCATCGTTTGTCAGACATTTTTTGTCTTGAGCAGCGAGACGTTTCTTGGCGAGATTCTTTGAGGTTTGAAGGTTTGGGGGCAGCTTTTTTTTTTCTTATACAGAGCAGTTGTAAACGGTCCACGCCCTCCTCCTCCTGGAGATTTAGGGGTGTGCTTGGAGTCTGGAGTAGGCGGTACTTTGATTGTAGGGGGATGTAAAAATTAGAACGTATTGAGATGTTATTCAAATATTAATTTTTTTCTGACCCCCACAATCGTGATCCACATTCTACTACACAAATACTGCTCCGTTATCATGGCAGTTAAGGGGTTAATTCTCCTCTGCCACTCTGATAAAGGGACTTGTAGAATCGTCTGAAGTACACCACATTCACTATTGAAAACCTGAAGGCTAAGTAAAGCATCACATATTTCCCCGTCTTCCTCCTCCTCCTCCTCGGATAGCTGAGGTGAAACTTTGAGGCGGAAAAACCAACGGCCATTCGGTCCTAGTCTCGAAATCCAAGTTAGTGTGAGCTCCCCCTTCAGCCCCGTTTCTCCAACAAATTGGGGAAGGAGCTTTGGAAACAATTGACTGACGATGGCCCAGTCATTCGAGTTGAGGGATCCAAATCCGTGGGGCATAGTATATTTGCCATCCTCTTGCATGAAAAAGACTAGCTCGCCGATTCCGTGAAAATAATGATAACCCCAGGAAAAAGTAGGAGTTAAAGGCCATTTATTCTCAAGCTCCGTCATATTTAGAGGACTCTGTTGCAATCTTCTGACAAACATATGCTTCTTCCTAGGGGCCTGTAAAAGGCCATCTGCACCCAAGGGTGAGACGTGGACCGTCACAGGTGTTTCGCAAATCATACTTCTCAGTAGAAGGTTCAAAAATCAAGATACACAAACTCCACTCCCCAGACTCTATATACCCAACATTGCCGATCCCACCCACTTTTTGCCTTTCATCGTCACGTGTTATATTTGTGTTATATTTTCAAAGATCTTGTTTGAACATTTTTAAACTCCATTTTCTCCTCCATACACAAAATTGGACTGAGGACCAGCTAATTTCATCCCTCGGAAGGTAAGATTCATTTTTTTCACCTCATACTATTATTAAAAGCTTTTTTAAACTGAAACATACCACCAAAAATATATATATGTTTCATAAAACGCATGGGGCCCACACAAACATCCACACACACACACACCCCACAGATACAGATACACGCGGCGAGGTCATAAAGCAGGGTCATACACCCCCCAACAATCTTAAGACCCAAAACATGTACAGACATATTCCCACCATCAAATAATTTAACTCAGCCACATACACACACATACAACCCAGATACAGACACACGCGGTAAAGAGCCGCGCAAGGTGAGAAGGTCAGACACTCCCAACAATCTTAAGACCCTAAACATCTACAGACATATTCCCACCACCAAAAAATAAACAAAACAAGTTTTACAGATGATATAACACATATGTTCAGACTTACCCCCATCCAAAAAACAAAACAAAACAAGATTTACACTCATCCTGAGATAAATAAACTTACACACCTTACCACTCCTATCTCAGGATGAAAGTGAATGAAACACTTAAACACCCCCTACAGGACGAGGGAGGAAGCAGCAGCTCATAACATTTTTGACTTTCAACCACACACCCACCACACACACATCCCACAGATACACATTCATACCAAACTCAAACCCTAACCCTAACCCACAATTCAACATTTAAATAAATAACAACCTAACCCTATAACCTATGACCTCCCTATGACCTCCATAAACTCTATGACCTCAATAACTCTTTTTAAAAAAAAAAAAAAAAAAAAAAAAATTTAATACTTTTTTATTAAGGTCATAAATCACTACTCCATCAAACTTTGTCATAAGGGCCACCTACCATTCTCTGTTATTTCTTCATGTATAATGATCAACTCGATACTCCCTAGCCCCCAACAGCCTTTTTTTTCATAACACATTAACCAGAGTGACGGGAGAGCGGCATTTCAGAAAACGTGCTTATCTCGGCGAGAAAAAGCGATTTCGGCAATAAAATTTAAAACGCGTGTAAAACATAAACCAAACGATGAAATTGGTTATTTCTTCATGTATAATGATCAACTCGATACTCCCTAGCCCCCAACAGCCTTTTTTTTCATAACACTTTAACCAGAGTGACGGGAGAGCGGCATTGCAGAAAACGTGTTATCTCGGCGAGAAAAAGCGATTTCGGCAATAAAATTTAAAACGCGTGTAAAACATAAACCAAACAATGAAATTGGTTATTTCTTCATGTATAATGATCAACTCGATACTCCCTAGCCCCCAACAGCCTTTTTTTTTCACAACACTTTAACCAGAGTGACGGGAGAGCGGCATTTCAGAAAACGTGCTTATCTCGGCGAGAAAAAGCGATTTCGGCAATAAAATTTAAAACGCGTGTAAAACATAAACCAAACGATGAAATTGGTTATTTCTTCATGTATAATGATCAACTCGATACTCCCTAGCCCCCAACAGCCTTTTTTTTCATAACACTTTAACCAGAGTGACGGGAGAGCGGCATTTCAGAAAACGTGCTTATCTCGGCGAGAAAAAGCGATTTCGGCAATACAATTTAAAACGCGTGTAAAACATAAACCAAACTATGAAATTGGTTATTTCTTCATGTATAATAATCAACTCGATACTCCCTAGCCCCCAAAAGCCTTTTTTTTCATAACACTTTAACCAGAGTGACGGGAGAGCGGCATTTCAGAAAACGTGCTTATCTCGGCGAGAAAAAGCGATTTCGGCAATAAAATTTAAAACGCGTGTAAAACATAAACCAAACGATGAAATTGGTTATTTCTTCATGTATAATGATCAACTCGATACTCCCTAGCCCCCAACAGCCTTTTTTTTCATAACACTTTAACCAGAGTGACGGGAGAGCGGCATTTCAGAAAACGTGCTTATCTCGGCGAGAAAAAGCGATTTCGGCAATAAAATTTAAAACGCGTGTAAAACATAAACCAAACGATGAAATTGGTTATTTCTTCATGTATAATGATCAACTCGATACTCCCTAGCCCCCAACAGCCTTTTTTTTTCATAACACTTTAACCAGAGTGACGGGAGAGCGGCATTTCAGAAAACGTGCTTATCTCGGCGAGAAAAAGCGATTTCGGCAATAAAATTTAAAACGCGTGTAAAACATAAACCAAACGATGAAATTGGTTATTTCTTCATGTATAATGATCAACTCGATACTCCCTAGCCCCCAACAGCCTTTTTTTTCATAACACTTTAACCAGAGTGACGGGAGAGCGGCATTTCAGAAAACGTGCTTATCTCGGCGAGAAAAAGCGATTTCGGCAATAAAATTTAAAACGCGTGTAAAACATAAACCAAACGATGAAATTGGTTATTTCTTCATGTATAATGATCAACTCGATACTCCCTAGCCCCCAACAGCCTTTTTTTTCATAACACTTTAACCAGAGTGACGGGAGAGCGGCATTTCAGAAAACGTGCTTATCTCGGCGAGAAAAAGCGATTTCGGCAATACAATTTAAAACGCGTGTAAAACATAAACCAAACTATGAAATTGGTTATTTCTTCATGTATAATAATCAACTCGATACTCCCTAGCCCCCAAAAGCCTTTTTTTTCATAACACTTTAACCAGAGTGACGGGAGAGCGGCATTTCAGAAAACGTGCTTATCTCGGCGAGAAAAAGCGATTTCGGCAATAAAATTTAAAACGCGTGTAAAACATAAACCAAACGATGAAATTGGTTATTTCTTCATGTATAATGATCAACTCGATACTCCCTAGCCCCCAACAGCCTTTTTTTTCATAACACTTTAACCAGAGTGACGGGAGAGCGGCATTTCAGAAAACGTGCTTATCTCGGCGAGAAAAAGCGATTTCGGCAATAAAATTTAAAACGCGTGTAAAACATAAACCAAACGATGAAATTGGTTATTTCTTCATGTATAATGATCAACTCGATACTCCCTAGCCCCCAACAGCCTTTTTTTTTCATAACACTTTAACCAGAGTGACGGGAGAGCGGCATTTCAGAAAACGTGCTTATCTCGGCGAGAAAAAGCGATTTCGGCAATAAAATTTAAAACGCGTGTAAAACATAAACCAAACGATGAAATTGGTTATTTCGTCATGTATAATGATCAACTCGATACTCCCTAGCCCCCAACAGCCTTTTTTTTCATAACACTTTAACCAGAGTGACGGGAGAGCGGCATTTCAGAAAACGTGCTTATCTCGGCGAGAAAAAGCGATTTCGGCAATAAAATTTAAAACGCGTGTAAAACATAAACCAAACGATGAAATTGGTTATTTCTTCATGTATAATGATCAACTCGATACTCCCTAGCCCCCAACAGCCTTTTTTTTCATAACACTTTAACCAGAGTGACGGGAGAGCGGCATTTCAGAAAACGTGCTTATCTCGGCGAGAAAAAGCGATTTCGGCAATAAAATTTAAAACGCGTGTAAAACATAAACCAAACGATGAAATTGGTTATTTCTTCATGTATAATGATCAACTCGATACTCCCTAGCCCCCAACAGCCTTTTTTTTCATAACACTTTAACCAGAGTGACGGGAGAGCGGCATTTCAGAAAACGTGCTTATCTCGGCGAGAAAAAGCGATTTCGGCAATAAAATTTAAAACGCGTGTAAAACATAAACCAAACGATGAAATTGGTTATTTCTTCATGTATAATGATCAACTTGATACTCCCTAGCCCCCAACAGCCTTTTTTTTCATAACACTTTAACCAGAGTGACGGGAGAGCGGCATTTCAGAAAACGTGCTTATCTCGGCGAGAAAAAGCGATTTCGGCAATAAAATTTAAAACGCGTGTAAAACATAAACCAAACGATGAAATTGGTTATTTCTTCATGTATAATGATCAACTCGATACTCCCTAGCCCCCAACAGCCTTTTTTTTCATAACACTTTAACCAGAGTGACGGGAGAGCGGCATTTCAGAAAACGTGCTTATCTCGGCGAGAAAAAGCGATTTCGGCAATAAAATTTAAAACGCGTGTAAAACATAAACCAAACGATGAAATTGGTTATTTCTTCATGTATAATGATCAACTCGATACTCCCTAGCCCCCAACAGCCTTTTTTTTCATAACACTTTAACCAGAGTGACGGGAGAGCGGCATTTCAGAAAACGTGCTTATCTCGGCGAGAAAAAGCGATTTCGGCAATAAAATTTAAAACGCGTGTAAAACATAAACCAAACGATGAAATTGGTTATTTCTTCATGTATAATGATCAACTCGATACTCCCTAGCCCCCAACAGCCTTTTTTTTCATAACACTTTAACCAGAGTGACGGGAGAGCGGCATTTCAGAAAACGTGCTTATCTCGGCGAGAAAAAGCGATTTCGGCAATAAAATTTAAAACGCGTGTAAAACATAAACCAAACGATGAAATTGGTTATTTCTTCATGTATAATGATCAACTCGATACTCCCTAGCCCCCAACAGCCTTTTTTTTCATAAAACTTTAACCAGAGTGACGGGAGAGCAGCATTTCAGAAAACGTGCTTATCTCGGCGAGAAAAAGCGATTTCGGCAATAAAATTTAAAACGCGTGTAAAACATAAACCAAACGATGAAATTGGTTATTTCTTCATGTATAATGATCAACTCGATACTCCCTAGCCCCCAACAGCCTTTTTTTTCATAACACTTTAACCAGAGTGACGGGAGAGCGGCATTTCAGAAAACGTGCTTATCTCGGCGAGAAAAAGCGATTTCGGCAATAAAATTTAAAACGCGTGTAAAACATAAACCAAACGATGAAATTGGTTATTTCTTCATGTATAATGATCAACTCGATACTCCCTAGCCCCCAACAGCCTTTTTTTTCATAACACTTTAACCAGAGTGACGGGAGAGCGGCATTTCAGAAAACGTGCTTATCTCGGCGAGAAAAAGCGATTTCGGCAATAAAATTTAAAACGCGTGTAAAACATAAACCAAACGATGAAATTGGTTATTTCTTCATGTATAATGATCAACTCGATACTCCCTAGCCCCCAACAGCCTTTTTTTTCATAACACTTTAACCAGAGTGACGGGAGAGCGGCATTTCAGAAAACGTGCTTATCTCGGCGAGAAAAAGCGATTTCGGCAATAAAATTTAAAACGCGTGTAAAACATAAACCAAACGATGAAATTGGTTATTTCTTCATGTATAATGATCAACTCGATACTCCCTAGCCCCCAACAGCCTTTTTTTTTCATAACACTTTAACCAGAGTGACGGGAGAGCGGCATTTCAGAAAACGTGCTTATCTCGGCGAGAAAAAGCGATTTCGGCAATAAAATTTAAAACGCGTGTAAAACATAAACCAAACGATGAAATTGGTTATTTCTTCATGTATAATGATCAACTCGATACTCCCTAGCCCCCAACAGCCTTTTTTTTCATAACACTTTAACAAGAGTGACGGGAGAGCGGCATTTCAGAAAACGTGCTTATCTCGGCGAGAAAAAGCGATTTCGGCAATAAAATTTAAAACGCGTGTAAAACATAAACCAAACGATGAAATTGGTTATTTCTTCATGTATAATGATCAACTCGAGTCGAGCTTCAGGGAGAGAGGCTGATTTTTCGCTTTTTGAGGCCGACCGACGAACCGGCGCGGGGCAGACTCAAAAGCCCGCAGATCCGTAGGCACTTAGAAAAGTTTCGCCTTTGGCTGTGAGCTCCAGGGAGAGAGGCTGGTTTTGCGTTATTTCAGGCCGGCTGGAGAACCGGCGCGGGTCGGACGCACAATCGCCGCAGAGCCGTGGGCACTTAGAAAATTTTCGCCAAGTTGGCTGTGAGCGCCTGGTACCTAATATGGAAGTATAGAGGCCGACTTTCGGGCAAGATCACGCCGGGTTAGGCTTCCAGGACCCCGGCTAAGCAATTTTACCGGGCCACCCGGTTCTTTTTTGAACCAGCCCGGTTCTTTTTACACTTCCAACTGGAGCTCAGCAGCGGCTTTTTGCGCAAGATCACGCCGAGTTAGGCTTCCAGGACCTCGGCTAAGCAATTCTACCGGGCCGCCCGGTTCTTTTTTTGAACCAGCCCGGTTCTTTTTACACTTCCAGCTGGAGCTCACGAGCGGCTTTTTGGACAAGATCACGCCGGGTAAGGCTTCCAGAGCCCCGGCTAAGCAATTTTAACGGGCCGCCCGGTTCTTTTTTTTTTTTTTTTCCGGCCCGGTTCTTTTTACACTTCCAGCTGGAGCTCAGCAGCGGCTTTTTGGACAAGATCACGCCGTGTTAGGCTTCCAGAGCCCCGGCTAAGCAATTTTACCGGGTCGCCCGGTTCTTTTTTTTAACCAGCCCGGTTCTTTTTACACTTCCAGCTGGAGCTCAGCAGCGGCTTTTTGGACAAGATCACGCCGTGATAGGCTTCCAGAGCCCCGGCTAAGCAATTTTACCGGGTCGCCCGGTTTTTTTTTTTAACCAGCCCGGTTCTTTTTACACTTCCAGCTGGAGCTCAGCAGCGGCTTTTTGGACAAGATCACGCCGTGATAGGCTTCCAGAGCCCCGGCTAAGCAATTTTACCGGGTCGCCCGGTTCTTTTTTTTTAACCAGCCCGGTTCTTTTTACACTTCCAGCTGGAGCTCAGCAGCGGCTTTTTGGACAAGATCACGCCGTGTTAGGCTTCCAGAGCCCCGGCTAAGCAATTTTACCGGGTCGCCCGGTTCTTTTTTTAACCAGCCCGGTTCTTTTTTTAACCAGCCCGGTTCTTTTTACACTTCCAGCTGGAGCTCAGCAGCGGCTTTTTGCACAGTATCACGCCGGGTTAGGCTTCCGGGACCCCGGCTAAGCAATTTTACCGGGCCGCCCGGTTCTTTTTTTTAACCAGCCCGGTTCTTTTTACACTTCCAGCTGGAGCTCACGAGCGGCTTTTTGGACAAGATCACGCCGTGTTAGGCTTCCAGAGCCCCGGCTAAGCAATTTTACCGGCCTGCCCGGTTCATTTTTTGAACCAGCCCGGTTCTTTTTTTAACCAGCCCGGTTCTTTTTACACTTCCAGCTGGAGCTCACGAGCAGCTTTTTGGACAAGATCACGCCGTGTTAGGCTTCCAGAGCCCCGGCTAAGCAATTTTACAGGGTCGCCCGGTTCTTTTTTGAACCAGCCCGGTTCTTTTTACACTTCCAGCTGGAGCTCACGAGCGGCTTTTTGGACAAGATCACGCCGTGTTAGGCATCCAGAGCCTCGGCTAAGCCATTTTACCGGCCCGCCCGGTTCTTTTTTGAAACAGCCCGGTTCTTTTTTTAACCAGCCCGGTTCTTTTAACACTTCCAGCTGGAGCTCACGAGCGGCTTTTTGGACAAGATCACGCCGTGTTTGGCTTCCAGAGCCCCGGCTAAGCAATTTTACCGGCCCGCCCGGTTCTTTTTTGAACCAGCCCGGTTCTTTTTTTAACCAGCGCGGTTCTTTTAACACTTCCAGCTGGAGCTCACGAGCGGCGTTTTGGACAAGATCACGCCGTGTTAAGCTTCCAGAGCCCCGGCTAAGCAATTTTACCGGCCCGCCCGGTTCTTTTTTTAACCGGCCCGGTTCTTTTTACACTTCCAGCTGGAGCTCAGCAGCGGCTTTTTGGGCAAGATCACGCCGGGTTAGGCTTCCAGGACCCCGGCTAAGCAATTCCACCCGGTTCTTTTTACACTTCCAGCTGGAGCTCGGGAGCGGCTTTTTGCACAAGATCACGCCGGGTTAGGCTTCCAGGACCCCGGCTAAGCAGATCAACTTGATACTCCCTAGCCCCCAAATGCCCTTTTTTTTTTTTTTTTTTTATAAAAAATTAACTAGAGTGACGGGAGAGCGGCATTTCAGAAAACGTGCTTATCTCGGCGAGAAAAAGCGATTTCGGCAATAAAATTTAAAACGCGTGTAAAACATAAACCAAACGATGAAATTGGTTATTTCTTCATGTATAATGATCAACTCGATACTCCCTAGCCCCCAACAGCCTTTTTTTTCATAACACTTTAACCAGAGTGACGGGAGAGCGGCATTTCAGAAAACGTGCTTATCTCGGCGAGAAAAAGCGATTTTGGCAATAAAATTTAAAACGCGTGTAAAACATAAACCAAACGATGAAATTGGTTATTTCTTCATGTATAATGATCAACTCGATACTCCCTAGCCCCCAACAGCCTTTTTTTTCATAACACTTTAACCAGAGTGACGGGAGAGCGGCATTTCAGAAAACGTGCTTATCTCGGCGAGAAAAAGCGATTTCGGCAATAAAATTTAAAACGCGTGTAAAACATAAACCAAACGATGAAATTGGTTATTTCTTCATGTATAATGATCAACTCGATACTCCCTAGCCCCCAACAGCCTTTTTTTTTCATAACACTTTAACCAGAGTGACGGGAGAGCGGCATTTCAGAAAACGTGCTTATCTCGGCGAGAAAAAGCGATTTCGGCAATAAAATTTAAAACGCGTGTAAAACATTAACCAAACGATGAAATTGGTTATTTCTTCATGTATAATGATCAACTCGATACTCCCTAGCCCCCAACAGCCTTTTTTTTCATAACACTTTAACCAGAGTGACGGGAGAGCGGCATTTCAGAAAACGTGCTTATCTCGGCGAGAAAAAGCGATTTCGGCAATAAAATATTAAACGCGTGTAAAACATAAACCAAACGATGAAATTGGTTATTTCTTCATGTATAATGATCAACTCGATACTCCCTAGCCCCCAACAGCCTTTTTTTTCATAACACTTTAACCAGAGTGACGGGAGAGCGGCATTTCAGAAAACGTGCTTATCTCGGCGAGAAAAAGCGATTTCGGCAATAAAATTTAAAACGCGTGTAAAACATAAACCAAACGATGAAATTGGTTATTTCTTCATGTATAATGATCAACTCGATACTCCCTAGCCCCCAACAGCCTTTTTTTTCATAACACTTTAACCAGAGTGACGGGAGAGCGGCATTTCAGAAAACGTGCTTATCTCGGCGAGAAAAAGCGATTTCGGCAATAAAATTTAAAACGCGTGTAAAACATAAACCAAACGATGAAATTGGTTATTTCTTCATGTATAATGATCAACTCGATACTCCCTAGCCCCCAAAAGCCTTTTTTTTCATAACACTTTAACCAGAGTGACGGGAGAGCGGCATTTCAGAAAACGTGCTTATCTCGGCGAGAAAAAGCGATTTCGGCAATAAAATTTAAATCGCGTGTAAAACATAAACCAAACGATGAAATTGGTTATTTCTTCATGTATAATGATCAACTCGATACTCCCTAGCCCCCAACAGTCTTTTTTTTCATAACACTTTAACCAGAGTGACGGGAGAGCGGCATTTCAGAAAACGTGCTTATCTCGGCGAGAAAAAGCGATTTCGGCAATAAAATTTAAAACGCGTGTAAAACATAAACCAAACGATGAAATTGGTTATTTCTTCATGTATAATGATCAACTCGATACTCCCTAGCCCCCAACAGCCTTTTTTTTCATAATACTTTAACCAGAGTGACGGGAGAGCAGCATTTCAGAAAACGTGCTTATCTCGGCGAGAAAAAGCGATTTCGGCAATAAAATTTAAAACGCGTGTAAAACATATACCAAACGATAAAATTGGTTATTTCTTCATGTATAATGATCAACTCGATACTCCCTAGCCCCCAACAGCCTTTTTTTTCATAGCACTTTAACCAGAGTGACGGGAGAGCGGCATTTCAGAAAACGTGCTTATCTCGGCGAGAAAAAGCGATTTCGGCAATAACATTTAAAACGCGTGTAAAACATAAACCAAACGATGAAATTGGTTATTTCTTCATGTATAATGATCAACTCGATACTCCCTAGCCCCCAACAGCCTTTTTTTTCATAACACTTTAACCAGAGTGACGGGAGAGCGGCATTTCAGAAAACGTGCTTATCTCGGCGAGAAAAAGCGATTTTGGCAATAAAATTTAAAACGCGTGTAAAACATAAACCAAACGATGAAATTGGTTATTTCTTCATGTATAATGATCAACTCGATACTCCCTAGCCCCCAACAGCCTTTTTTTTCATAACACTTTAACCAGAGTGACGGGAGAGCGGCATTTCAGAAAACGTGCTTATCTCGGCGAGAAAAAGCGATTTCGGCAATAAAATTTAAAACGCGTGTAAAACATAAACCAAACGATGAAATTGGTTATTTCTTCATGTATAATGATCAACTCGATACTCCCTAGCCCCCAACAGCCTTTTTTTTTCATAACACTTTAACCAGAGTGACGGGAGAGCGGCATTTCAGAAAACGTGCTTATCTCGGCGAGAAAAAGCGATTTCGGCAATAAAATTTAAAACGCGTGTAAAACATTAACCAAACGATGAAATTGGTTATTTCTTCATGTATAATGATCAACTCGATACTCCCTAGCCCCCAACAGCCTTTTTTTTCATAACACTTTAACCAGAGTGACGGGAGAGCGGCATTTCAGAAAACGTGCTTATCTCGGCGAGAAAAAGCGATTTCGGCAATAAAATATTAAACGCGTGTAAAACATAAACCAAACGATGAAATTGGTTATTTCTTCATGTATAATGATCAACTCGATACTCCCTAGCCCCCAACAGCCTTTTTTTTCATAACACTTTAACCAGAGTGACGGGAGAGCGGCATTTCAGAAAACGTGCTTATCTCGGCGAGAAAAAGCGATTTCGGCAATAAAATTTAAAACGCGTGTAAAACATAAACCAAACGATGAAATTGGTTATTTCTTCATGTATAATGATCAACTCGATACTCCCTAGCCCCCAACAGCCTTTTTTTTCATAACACTTTAACCAGAGTGACGGGAGAGCGGCATTTCAGAAAACGTGCTTATCTCGGCGAGAAAAAGCGATTTCGGCAATAAAATTTAAAACGCGTGTAAAACATAAACCAAACGATGAAATTGGTTATTTCTTCATGTATAATGATCAACTCGATACTCCCTAGCCCCCAAAAGCCTTTTTTTTCATAACACTTTAACCAGAGTGACGGGAGAGCGGCATTTCAGAAAACGTGCTTATCTCGGCGAGAAAAAGCGATTTCGGCAATAAAATTTAAATCGCGTGTAAAACATAAACCAAACGATGAAATTGGTTATTTCTTCATGTATAATGATCAACTCGATACTCCCTAGCCCCCAACAGTCTTTTTTTTCATAACACTTTAACCAGAGTGACGGGAGAGCGGCATTTCAGAAAACGTGCTTATCTCGGCGAGAAAAAGCGATTTCGGCAATAAAATTTAAAACGCGTGTAAAACATAAACCAAACGATGAAATTGGTTATTTCTTCATGTATAATGATCAACTCGATACTCCCTAGCCCCCAACAGCCTTTTTTTTCATAATACTTTAACCAGAGTGACGGGAGAGCAGCATTTCAGAAAACGTGCTTATCTCGGCGAGAAAAAGCGATTTCGGCAATAAAATTTAAAACGCGTGTAAAACATATACCAAACGATAAAATTGGTTATTTCTTCATGTATAATGATCAACTCGATACTCCCTAGCCCCCAACAGCCTTTTTTTTCATAGCACTTTAACCAGAGTGACGGGAGAGCGGCATTTCAGAAAACGTGCTTATCTCGGCGAGAAAAAGCGATTTCGGCAATAACATTTAAAACGAGTGTAAAACATAAACCAAACGATGAAATTGGTTATTTCTTCATGTATAATGATCAACTCGATACTCCCTAGCCCCCAACAGCCTTTTTTTCATAACACTTTAACCAGAGTGACGGGAGAGCGGCATTTCAGAAAACGTGCTTATCTCGGCGAGAAAAAGCGATTTCGGCAATAAAATTTAAAACGCGTGTAAAACATAAACCAAACGATGAAATTGGTTATTTCTTCATGTATAATGATCAACTCGATACTCCCTAGCCCCCAACAGCATTTTTTTTCATAAAACTTTAACCAGAGTGACGGGAGAGCAGCATTTCAGAAAACGTGCTTATCTCGGCGAGAAAAAGCGATTTCGGCAATAAAATTTAAAACGCGTGTAAAACATAAACCAAACGATGAAATTGGTTATTTCTTCATGTATAATGATCAACTCGATACTCCCTAGCCCCCAACAGCCTTTTTTTTCATAACACTTTAACCAGAGTGACGGGAGAGCGGCATTTCAGAAAACGTGCTTATCTCGGCGAGAAAAAGCGATTTCGGCAATAAAATTTAAAACGCGTGTGAAACATAAACCAAACGATGAAATTGGTTATTTCTTCATGTATAATGATCAACTCGATACTCCCTAGCCCCCAACAGCCTTTTTTTTCATAACACTTTAACCAGAGTGACGGGAGAGCAGCATTTCAGAAAACGTGCTTATCTCGGCGAGAAAAAGCGATTTTGGCAATAAAATTTAAAACGCGTGTAAAACATAAACCAAACGATGAAATTGATTATTTCTTCATGTATAATGATCAACTCGATACTCCCTAGCCCCCAACAGCCTTTTTTTTCATAACACTTTAACCAGAGTGACGGGAGAGCGGCATTTCAGAAAACGTGCTTATCTCGGCGAGAAAAAGCGATTTCGGCAATAACATTTAAAACGCGTGTAAAACATAAACCAAACGATGAAATTGGTTATTTCTTCATGTATAATGATCAACTCGATACTCCCTAGCCCCCAACAGCCTTTTTTTTCATAACACTTTAACCAGAGTGACGGGAGAGCGGCATTTCAGAAAACGTGCTTATCTCGGCGAGAAAAAGCGATTTCGGCAATAAAATTTAAAACGCGTGTAAAACATAAACCAAACGATGAAATTGGTTATTTCTTCATGTATAATGATCAACTCGATACTCCCTAGCCCCCAACAGCCTTTTTTTTCATAACACTTTAACCAGAGTGACGGGAGAGCGGCATTTCAGAAAACGTGCTTATCTCGGCGAGAAAAAGCGATTTCGGCAATAAAATTTAAAACGCGTGTAAAACATAAACCAAACGATGAAATTGGTTATTTCTTCATGTATAATGATCAACTCGATACTCCCTAGCCCCCAACAGCCTTTTTTTTCATAACACTTTAACCAGAGTGACGGGAGAGCGGCATTTCAGAAAACGTGCTTATCTCGGCGAGAAAAAGCGATTTCGGCAATAAAATTTAAAACGCGTGTAAAACATAAACCAAACGATGAAATTGGTTATTTCTTCATGTATAATGATCAACTCGATACTCCCTAGCCCCCAACAGCCTTTTTTTTCATAACACTTTAACCAGAGTGACGGGAGAGCGGCATTTCAGAAAACGTGCTTATCTCGGCGAGAAAAAGCGATTTCGGCAATAAAATTTAAAACGCGTATAAAACATAAACCAAACGATGAAATTGGTTATTTCTTCATGTATAATAATCAACTCGATACTCCCTAGCCCCCAACAGCCTTTTTTTTCATAACACTTTAACCAGAGTGACGGGAGAGCGGCATTTCAGAAAACGTGCTTATCTAAGCGAGAAAAAGCGATTTCGGCAATAAAATTTAAAACGCGTGTAAAACATAAACCAAACGATGAAATTGGTTATTTCTTCATGTATAATGATCAACTCGATACTCCCTAGCCCCCAACAGCCTTTTTTTTCATAACACTTTAACCAGAGTGACGGGAGAGCGGCATTTCAGAAAACGTGCTTATCTCGGCGAGAAAAAGCGATTTCGGCAATAAAATTTAAAACGCGTGTAAAACATAAACCAAACGATGAAATTGGTTATTTCTTCATGTATAATGATCAACTCGATACTCCCTAGCCCCCAACAGCCTTTTTTTTTCATAACACTTTAACCAGAGTGACGGGAGAGCGGCATTTCAGAAAACGTGCTTATCTCGGCGAGAAAAAGCGATTTCGGCAATAAAATTTAAAACGCGTATAAAACATAAACCAAACGATGAAATTGGTTATTTCTTCATGTATAATAATCAACTCGATACTCCCTAGCCCCCAACAGCCTTTTTTTTCATAACACTTTAACCAGAGTGACGGGAGAGCGGCATTTCAGAAAACGTGCTTATCTAAGCGAGAAAAAGCGATTTCGGCAATAAAATTTAAAACGCGTGTAAAACATAAACCAAACGATGAAATTGGTTATTTCTTCATGTATAATGATCAACTCGATACTCCCTAGCCCCCAACAGCCTTTTTTTTCATAACACTTTAACCAGAGTGACGGGAGAGCGGCATTTCAGAAAACGTGCTTATCTCGGCGAGAAAAAGCGATTTCGGCAATAAAATTTAAAACGCGTGTAAAACATAAACCAAACGATGAAATTGGTTATTTCTTCATGTATAATGATCAACTCGATACTCCCTAGCCCCCAACAGCCTTTTTTTTTCATAACACTTTAACCAGAGTGACGGGAGAGCGGCATTTCAGAAAACGTGCTTATCTCGGCGAGAAAAAGCGATTTCGGCAATAAAATTTAAAACGCGTGTAAAACATAAACCAAACGATGAAATTGGTTATTTCTTCATGTATAATGATCAACTCGATACTCCCTAGCCCCCAACAGCCTTTTTTTTCACAACACTTTTACCAGAGTGACGGGAGAGCGGCAATTCAGAAAACGTGCTTATCTCGGCGAGAAAAAGCGATTTCGGCAATAAAATTTAAAACGCGTGTAAAACATAAACCAAACGATGAAATTGGTTATTTCTTCATGTATAATGATCAACTCGATACTCCCTAGCCCCCAACAGCCTTTTTTTTCATAACACTTTAACCAGAGTGACGGGAGAGTGGCATTTCAGAAAACGTGCTTATCTTGGCGAGAAAAAGCGATTTCGGCAATAAAATTTAAAACGCGTGTAAAACATAAACCAAACGATGAAATTGGTTATTTCTTCATGTATAATGATCAACTCGATACTCCCTAGCCCCCAACAGCCTTTTTTTTCATAACACTTTAACCAGAGTGACGGGAGAGCGGTATTTCAGAAAACGTGCTTATCTCGGCGAGAAAAAGCGATTTCGGCAATAAAATTTAAAGCGCGTGTAAAACATAAACCAAACGATGAAATTGGTTATTTCTTCATGTATAATGATCAACTCGGTACTCCCTAGCCCCCAACAGCCTTTTTTTTCATAACACTTTAACCAGAGTGACGGGAGAGCGGCATTTCAGAAAACGTGCTCATCTCGGCGAGAAAAAGCGATTTCGGCAATAAAATTTAAAACGCGTGTAAAACATAAACCAAACGATGAAATTGGTTATTTCTTCATGTATAATGATCAACTCGATACTCCCTAGCCCCCAACAGCCTTTTTTTTCATAACACTTTAACCAGAGTGACGGGAGAGCGGCATTTCAGAAAACGTGCTTATCTCGGCGAGAAAAAGCGATTTCGCCAATAAAATTTAAAACGCGTGTAAAACATAAACCAAACGATGAAATTGGTTATTTCTTCATGTATAATGATCAACTCGATACTCCCTAGCCCCCAACAGCCTTTTTTTTCATAACACTTTAACCAGAGTGACGGGAGAGCGGCATTTCAGAAAATGTGCTTATCTCGGCGAGAAAAAGCGATTTCAGCAATAAAATTTAAAACGCGTGTAAAACATAAACCAAACGATGAAATTGGTTATTTCTTCATGTATAATGATCAACTCGATACTCCCTAGCCCCCAACAGCCTTTTTTTTCATAACACTTTAACCAGAGTGACGGGAGAGTGGCATTTCAGAAAACGTGCTTATCTTGGCGAGAAAAAGCGATTTCGGCAATAAAATTTAAAACGCGTGTAAAACATAAACCAAACGATGAAATTGGTTATTTCTTCATGTATAATGATCAACTCGATACTCCCTAGCCCCCAACAGCCTTTTTTTTCATAACACTTTAACCAGAGTGACGGGAGAGCGGTATTTCAGAAAACGTGCTTATCTCGGCGAGAAAAAGCGATTTCGGCAATAAAATTTAAAGCGCGTGTAAAACATAAACCAAACGATGAAATTGGTTATTTCTTCATGTATAATGATCAACTCGGTACTCCCTAGCCCCCAACAGCCTTTTTTTTCATAACACTTTAACCAGAGTGACGGGAGAGCGGCATTTCAGAAAACGTGCTCATCTCGGCGAGAAAAAGCGATTTCGGCAATAAAATTTAAAACGCGTGTAAAACATAAACCAAACGATGAAATTGGTTATTTCTTCATGTATAATGATCAACTCGATACTCCCTAGCCCCCAACAGCCTTTTTTTTCATAACACTTTAACCAGAGTGACGGGAGAGCGGCATTTCAGAAAACGTGCTTATCTCGGCGAGAAAAAGCGATTTCGCCAATAAAATTTAAAACGCGTGTAAAACATAAACCAAACGATGAAATTGGTTATTTCTTCATGTATAATGATCAACTCGATACTCCCTAGCCCCCAACAGCCTTTTTTTTCATAACACTTTAACCAGAGTGACGGGAGAGCGGCATTTCAGAAAATGTGCTTATCTCGGCGAGAAAAAGCGATTTCGGCAATAAAATTTAAAACGCGTGTAAAACATAAACCAAACGATGAAATTGGTTATTTCTTCATGTA
The DNA here is from genome assembly GCF_054491065.1 of Syngnathus leptorhynchus. Taxonomy (NCBI): domain Eukaryota; kingdom Metazoa; phylum Chordata; class Actinopteri; order Syngnathiformes; family Syngnathidae; genus Syngnathus; species Syngnathus leptorhynchus. The sequence goes on along the minus strand of NC_141195.1, from coordinate 3,764,916 downwards.
TAATGATCAACTCGATACTCCCTAGCCCCCAACAGCCTTTTTTTTTCATAAAACTTTAACCATAGTGACGGGAGAGCGGCATTTCAGAAAACGTGCTTATCTCGGCGAGAAAAAGCGATTTCGGCAATAAAATTTAAAACGCGTGTAAAACATAAACCAAACGATGAAATTGGTTATTTCTTCATGTATAATGATCAACTCGATACTCCCTAGCCCCCAACAGCCTTTTTTTTCATAACACTTTAACCAGAGTGACGGGAGAGCGGCATTTCAGAAAACGTGCTTATCTCGGCGAGAAAAAGCGATTTCGGCAATAAAATTTAAAACGCCTGTAAAACATAAACCAAACGATGAAATTGGTTATTTCTTCATGTATAATGATCAACTTGATACTCCCTAGCCCCCAAAAGCCTTTTTTTTCATAACACTTTAACCAGAGTGACGGGAGAGCGGCATTTCAGAAAACGTGCTTATCTCGGCGAGAAAAAGCGATTTCGGCAATAAAATTTAAAACGCGTGTAAAACATAAACCAAACGATGAAATTGGTTATTTCTTCATGTATAATGATCAACTCGATACTCCCTAGCCCCCAACAGCCTTTTTTTTCATAACACTTTAACCAGAGTGACGGGAGAGCGGCATTTCAGAAAACGTGCTTATCTCGGCGAGAAAAAGCGATTTCGGCAATAAAATTTAAAACGCGTGTAAAACATAAACCAAACGATGAAATTGGTTATTTCTTCATGTATAATGATCAACTCGATACGCCCTAGCCCCCAACAGCCTTTTTTTTCATAACACTTTAACTAGAGTGACGGGAGAGCGGCATTTCAGAAAACGTGCTTATCTCGGCGAGAAAAAGCGATTTCGGCAATAAAATTTAAAACGCGTGTAAAACATAAACCAAACGATGAAATTGGTTATTTCTTCATGTATAATGATCAACTCGATACTCCCTAGCCCCCAACAGCCTTTTTTTTCATAACACTTTAACCAGAGTGACGGGAGAGCGGCATTTCAGAAAACGTGCTTATCTCGGCGAGAAAAAGCGATTTCGGCAATAAAATTTAAAACGCGTGTAAAACATAAACCAAACGATGAAATTGGTTATTTCTTCATGTATAATGATCAACTCGATACTCCCTAGCCCCCAACAGCCTTTTTTTTCATAACACTTTAACCAGAGTGACGGGAGAGCGGCATTTCAGAAAACGTGCTTATCTCGGCGAGAAAAAGCGATTTCGGCAATAAAATTTAAAACGCGTGTAAAACATAAACCAAACGATGAAATTGGTTATTTCTTCATGTATAATGATCAACTCGATACTCCCTAGCCCCCAAAAGCCTTTTTTTTCATAACACTTTAACCAGAGTGACGGGAGAGCGGCATTTCAGAAAACGTGCTTATCTCGGCGAGAAAAAGCGATTTCGGCAATAAAATTTAAAACGCGTGTAAAACATAAACCAAAGGATGAAATTGGTTATTTCTTCATGAATAATGATCAACTCGATACTCCCTAGCCCCCAACAGCCTTTTTTTTCATAACACTTTAACCAGAGTGACGGGAGAGCAGCATTTCAGAAAACGTGCTTATCTCGGCGAGAAAAAGCGATTTCGGCAATAAAATTTAAAACGCGTGTAAAACATAAACCAAACGATGAAATTGGTTATTTCTTCATGTATAATGATCAACTCGATACTCCCTAGCCCCCAAAAGCCTTTTTTTTCATAACACTTTAACCAGAGTGACGGGAGAGCGGCATTTCAGAAAACGTGCTTATCTCGGCGAGAAAAAGCGATTTCGGCAATAAAATTTAAAACGCGTGTAAAACATAAACCAAACGATGAAATTGGTTATTTCTTCATGTATAATGATAAACTCGATACTCCCTAGCCCCCAACAGCCTTTTTTTTCATAACACTTTAACCAGAGTGACGGGAGAGCGGCATTTCAGAAAACGTGCTTATCTCGGCGAGAAAAAGCGATTTCGGCAATAAAATTTAAAACGCGTGTAAAACATAAACCAAACGATGAAATTGGTTATTTCTTCATGTATAATGATCAACTCGATACTCCCTAGCCCCCAACAGCCTTTTTTTTCATAACACTTTAACCAGAGTGACGGGAGAGCGGCATTTCAGAAAACGTGCTTATCTCGGCGAGAAAAAGCGATTTCGGCAATAAAATTTAAAACGCGTGTAAAACATAAACCAAACGATGAAATTGGTTATTTCTTCATGTATAATGATCAACTTGATACTCCCTAGCCCCCAAAAGCCTTTTTTTTCATAACACTTTAACCAGAGTGACGGGAGAGCGGCATTTCAGAAAACGTGCTTATCTCGGCGAGAAAAAGCGATTTCGGCAATAAAATTTAAAACGCGTGTAAAACATAAACCAAACGATGAAATTGGTTATTTCTTCATGTATAATGATCAACTCGATACTCCCTAGCCCCCAACAGCCTTTTTTTTTCATAACACTTTAACCAGAGTGACGGGAGAGCGGCATTTCAGAAAACGTGCTTATCTCGGCGAGAAAAAGCGATTTCGGCAATAAAATTTAAAACGCGTGTAAAACATAAACCAAACGATGAAATTGGTTATTTCTTCATGTATAATGATCAACTCGATACTCCCTAGCCCCCAACAGCCTTTTTTTTCATAACACTTTAACCAGAGTGACGGGAGAGCGGCATTTCAGAAAACGTGCTTATCTCGGTGAGAAAAAGCGATTTCGGCAATAAAATTTAAAACGCGTGTAAAACATAAACCAAACGATGAAATTGGTTATTTCTTAATGTATAATGATCAACTCGATACTCCCTAGCCCCCAACAGCCTTTTTTTTCATAACACTTTAACCAGAGTGACGGGAGAGCAGCATTTCAGAAAACGTGCTTATCTCGGCGAGAAAAAGCGATTTCGGCAATAAAATTTAAAACGCGTGTAAAACATAAACCAAACGATGAAATTGGTTATTTCTTCATGTATAATGATCAACTCGATACTCCCTAGCCCCCAACAGCCTTTTTTTTTCATAACACTTTAACCAGAGTGACGGGAGAGCGGCATTTCAGAAAACGTGCTTATCTCGGCGAGAAAAAGCGATTTCGGCAATAAAATTTAAAACGCGTGTAAAACATAAACCAAACGATGAAATTGGTTATTTCTTCATGTATAATGATCAACTCGATACTCCCTAGCCCCCAACAGCCTTTTTTTTCATAACACTTTAACCAGAGTGACGGGAGAGCGGCATTTCAGAAAACGTGCTTATCTCGGCGAGAAAAAGCGATTTCGGCAATAAAATTTAAAACGCGTGTAAAACATAAACCAAACGATGAAATTGGTTATTTCTTCATGTATAATGATCAACTCGATACTCCCTAGCCCCCAACAGCCTTTTTTTTCATAACACTTTAACCAGAGTGACGGGAGAGCGGCATTTCAGAAAACGTGCTTATCTCGGCGAGAAAAAGCGATTTCGGCAATAAAATTTAAAACGCGTGTAAAACATAAACCAAACGATGAAATTGGTTATTTCTTCATGTATAATGATCAACTCGATACTCCCTAGCCCCCAACAGCCTTTTTTTTCATAACACTTTAACCAGAGTGACGGGAGAGCGGCATTTCAGAAAACGTGCTTATCTCGGCGAGAAAAAGCGATTTCGGCAATAAAATTTAAAACGCGTGTAAAACATAAACCAAACGATGAAATTGGTTATTTCTTCATGTATAATGATCAACTCGATACTCCCTAGCCCCCAACAGCCTTTTTTTTCATAACACTTTAACCAGAGTGACGGGAGAGCGGCATTTCAGAAAACGTGCTTATCTCGGCGAGAAAAAGCGATTTCGGCAATAAAATTTAAAACGCGTGTAAAACATAAACCAAACGATGAAATTGGTTATTTCTTCATGTATAATGATCAACTCGATACTCCTTAGCCCCCAACAGCCTTTTTTTTCATAACACTTTAACCAGAGTGACGGGAGAGCGGCATTTCAGAAAACGTGCTTATCTCGGCGAGAAAAAGCGATTTCGGCAATAAAATTTAAAACGCGTGTAAAACATAAACCAAACGATGAAATTGGTTATTTCTTCATGTATAATGATCAACTCGATACTCCCTAGCCCCCAACAGCCTTTTTTTTCATAACACTTTAACCAGAGTAACGGGAGAGCAGCATTTCAGAAAACGTGCTTATCTCGGCGAGAAAAAGCGATTTCGGCAATAAAATTTAAAACGCGTGTAAAACATAAACCAAACGATGAAATTTGTTATTTCTTCATGTATAATGATCAACTCGATACTCCCTAGCCCCCAACAGCCTTTTTTTTCATAACACTTTAACCAGAGTGACGGGAGAGCGGCATTTCAGAAAACGTGCTTATCTCGGCGAGAAAAAGCGATTTCGGCAATAAAATTTAAAACGCGTGTAAAACATAAACCAAACGATGAAATTGGTTATTTCTTCATGTATAATGATCAACTCGATACTCCCTAGCCCCCAACAGCCTTTTTTTTCATAACACTTTAACCAGAGTGACGGGAGAGCGGCATTTCAGAAAACGTGCTTATCTCGGCGAGAAAAAGCGATTTCGGCAATAAAATTTAAAACGCGTGTAAAACATAAACCAAACGATGAAATTGGTTATTTCTTAATGTATAATGATCAACTCGATACTCCCTAGCCCCCAACAGCCTTTTTTTTAATAACACTTTAACCAGAGTGACGGGAGAGCGGCATTTCAGAAAACGTGCTTATCTCGGCGAGAAAAAGCGATTTCGGCAATAAAATTTAAAACGCGTGTAAAACATAAACCAAACGATGAAATTGGTTATTTCTTCATGTATAATGATCAACTCGATACTCCCTAGCCCCCAACAGCCTTTTTTTCATAACACTTTAACCAGAGTGACGGGAGAGCGGCATTTCAGAAAACGTGCTTATCTCGGCGAGAAAAAGCGATTTCGGCAATAAAATTTAAAACGCGTGTAAAACATAAACCAAACGATGAAATTGGTTATTTCTTCATGTATAATGATCAACTCGATACTCCCTAGCCCCCAACAGCCTTTTTTTTCATAACACTTTAACCAGAGTGACGGGAGAGCAGCATTTCAGAAAACGTGCTTATCTCGGCGAGAAAAAGCGATTTCGGCAATAAAATTTAAAACGCTTGTAAAACATAAACCAAACGATGAAATTGGTTATTTCTTCATGTATAATGATCAACTCGATACTCCCTAGCCCCCAACAGCCTTTTTTTTCATAACACTTTAACCAGAGTGACGGGAGAGCGGCATTTCAGAAAACGTGCTTATCTCGGCGAGAAAAAGCGATTTCGGCAATAAAATTTAAAACGCGTGTAAAACATAAACCAAACGATGAAATTGGTTATTTCTTCATGTATAATGATCAACTCGATACTCCCTAGCCCCCAACAGCCTTTTTTTTCATAAAACTTTAACCAGAGTGACGGGAGAGCAGCATTTCAGAAAACGTGCTTATCTCGGCGAGAAAAAGCGATTTTGGCAATAAAATTTAAAACGCGTGTAAAACATAAACCAAACGATGAAATTGCTTATTTCTTCATGTATAATGATCAACTCGATACTCCCTAGCCCCCAAAAGCCTTTTTTTTCATAACACTTTAACCAGAGTGACGGGAGAGCGGCATTTCAGAAAACGTGCTTATCTCGGCGAGAAAAAGCGATTTCGGCAATAAAATTTAAAACGCGTGTAAAACATAAACCAAACGATGAAATTGGTTATTTCTTCATGTATAATGATCAACTCGATACTCCCTAGCCCCCAACAGCCTTTTTTTTCATAACACTTTAACCAGAGTGACGGGAGAGCAGCATTTCAGAAAACGTGCTTATCTCGGCGAGAAAAAGCGATTTCGGCAATAAAATTTAAAACGCGTGTAAAACATAAACCAAACGATGAAATTGGTTATTTCTTCATGTATAATGATCAACTCGATACTCCCTAGCCCCCAACAGCCTTTTTTTTCATAACACATTAACCAGAGTGACGGGAGAGCGGCATTTCAGAAAACGTGCTTATCTCGGCGAGAAAAAGCGATTTCGGCAATAAAATTTAAAACGCGTGTAAAACATAAACCAAACGATGAAATTGGTTATTTCTTCATGTATAATGATCAACTCGATACTCCCTAGCCCCCAACAGCCTTTTTTTTCATAACACTTTAACCAGAGTGACGGGAGAGCGGCATTTCAGAAAACGTGCTTATCTCGGCGAGAAAAAGCGATTTCGGCAATAAAATTTAAAACGCGTGTAAAACATAAACCAAACAATGAAATTGGTTATTTCTTCATGTATAATTATCAACTCGATACTCCCTAGCCCCCAACAGCCTTTTTTTTCCACAACACTTTAACCAGAGTGACGGGAGAGCGGCATTTCAGAAAACGTGCTTATCTCGGCGAGAAAAAGCGATTTCGGCAATAAAATTTAAAACGCGTGTAAAACATAAACCAAACGATGAAATTGGTTATTTCTTCATGTATAATGATCAACTCGATACTCCCTAGCCCCCAACAGCCTTTTTTTTCATAACACTTTAACCAGAGTGACGGGAGAGCGGCATTTCAGAAAACGTGCTTATCTCGGCGAGAAAAAGCGATTTCGGCAATAAAATTTAAAACGCGTGTAAAACATAAACCAAACGATGAAATTGGTTATTTCTTCATGTATAATAATCAACTCGATACTCCCTAGCCCCCAAAAGCCTTTTTTTTCATAACACTTTAACCAGAGTGACGGGAGAGCGGCATTTCAGAAAACGTGCTTATCTCGGCGAGAAAAAGCGATTTCGGCAATAAAATTTAAAACGCGTGTAAAACATAAACCAAACTATGAAATTGGTTATTTCTTCATGTATAATGATCAACTCGATACTCCCTAGCCCCCAACAGCCTTTTTTTTCATAACACTTTAACCAGAGTGACGGGAGAGCGGCATTTCAGAAAACGTGCTTATCTCGGCGAGAAAAAGCGATTTCGGCAATAAAATTTAAAACGCGTGTAAAACATAAACCAAACGATGAAATTGGTTATTTCTTCATGTATAGCGATCAACTCAATACTCCCTAGCCCCCAACAGCCTTTTTTTTCATAACACTTTAACCAGAGTGACGGGAGAGCGGCATTTCAGAAAACGTGCTTATCTCGGCGAGAAAAAGCGATTTCGGCAATAAAATTTAAAACGCGTGTAAAACATAAACCAAACGATGAAATTGGTTATTTCTTCATGTATAATGATCAACTCGATACTCCCTAGCCCCCAACAGCCTTTTTTTTCATAACACTTTAACCAGAGTGACGGGAGAGCGGCATTTCAGAAAACGTGCTTATCTCGGCGAGAAAAAGCGATTTCGGCAATAAAATTTAAAACGCGTGTAAAACATAAACCAAACGATGAAATTGGTTATTTCTTCATGTATAATGATCAACTCGATACTCCCTAGCCCCCAACAGCCTTTTTTTTCATAACACTTTAACCAGAGTGACGGGAGAGCGGCATTTCAGAAAACGTGCTTATCTCGGCGAGAAAAAGCGATTTCGGCAATAAAATTTAAAACGCGTGTAAAACATAAACCAAACGATGAAATTGGTTATTTCTTCATGTATAATGATCAACTCAATACTCCCTAGCCCCCAACAGCCTTTTTTTTCATAACACTTTAACCAGAGTGACGGGAGAGCGGCATTTCAGAAAACGTGCTTATCTCGGCGAGAAAAAGCGATTTCGGCAATAAAATTTAAAACGCGTGTAAAACATAAACCAAACGATGAAATTGGTTATTTCTTCATGTATAATGATCAACTCGATACTCCCTAGCCCCCAACAGCCTTTTTTTTCATAACACTTTTTCCAGAGTGACGGGAGAGCGGCATTTCAGAAAACGTGCTTATCTCGGCGAGAAAAAGCGATTTCGGCAATAAAATTTAAAACGCGTGTAAAACATAAACCAAACAATGAAATTGGTTATTTCTTCATGTATAATGATCAACTCGATACTCCCTAGCCCCCAACAGCCTTTTTTTTTCACAACACTTTAACCAGAGTGACGGGAGAGCGGCGTTTCAGAAAACGTGCTTATCTCGGCGAGAAAAAGCGATTTCGGCAATAAAATTTAAAACGCGTGTAAAACATAAACCAAACGATGAAATTGGTTATTTCTTCATGTATAATGATCAACTCGATACTCCCTAGCCCCCAACAGCCTTTTTTTTTCATAACACTTTAACCAGAGTGACGGGAGAGCGGCATTTCAGAAAACGTGCTTATCTCGGCGAGAAAAAGCGATTTTGGCAATAAAATTTAAAACGCGTGTAAAACATAAACCAAACGATGAAATTGGTTATTTCTTCATGTATAATAATCAACTCGATACTCCCTAGCCCCCAAAAGCCTTTTTTTTCATAACACTTTAACCAGAGTGACGGGAGAGCGGCATTTCAGAAAACGTGCTTATCTCGGCGAGAAAAAGCGATTTCGGCAATAAAATTTAAAACGCGTGTAAAACATAAACCAAACGATGAAATTGGTTATTTCTTCATGTATAATGATCAACTTGATACTCCCTAGCCCCCAACAGCCTTTTTTTTCATAACACTTTAACCAGAGTGACGGGAGAGCGGCATTTCAGAAAACGTGCTTATCTCGGCGAGAAAAAGCGATTTCGGCAATAAAATTTAAAACGCGTGTAAAACATAAACCAAACGATGAAATTGGTTATTTCTTCATGTATAATGATCAACTCGATACTCCCTAGCCCCCAACAGCCTTTTTTTTTCATAACACTTTAACCAGAGTGACGGGAGAGCGGCATTTCAGAAAACGTGCTTATCTCGGCGAGAAAAAGCGATTTCGGCAATAAAATTTAAAACGCGTGTAAAACATAAACCAAACGATGAAATTGTTTATTTCTTCATGTATAATGATCAACTCGATACTCCCTAGCCCCCAACAGCCTTTTTTTTTCATAACATTTTAACCAGAGTGACGGGAGAGCGGCATTTCAGAAAACGTGCTTATCTCGGTGAGAAAAAGCGATTTCGGCAATAAAATTTAAAACGCGTGTAAAACATAAACCAAACGATGAAATTGGTTATTTCTTAATGTATAATGATCAACTCGATACTCCCTAGCCCCCAACAGCCTTTTTTTTCATAACACTTTAACCAGAGTGACGGGAGAGCAGCATTTCAGAAAACGTGCTTATCTCGGCGAGAAAAAGCGATTTCGGCAATAAAATTTAAAACGCGTGTAAAACATAAACCAAACGATGAAATTGGTTATTTCTTAATGTATAATGATCAACTCGATACTCCCTAGCCCCCAACAGCCTTTTTTTTCATAACACTTTAACCAGAGTGACGGGAGAGCGGCATTTCAGAAAACGTGCTTATCTCGGCGAGAAAAAGCGATTTCGGCAATAAAATTTAAAACGCGTGTAAAACATAAACCAAACGATGAAATTGGTTATTTCTTCATGTATAATGATCAACTCGATACTCCCTAGCCCCCAACAGCCTTTTTTTCATAACACTTTAACCAGAGTGACGGGAGAGCGGCATTTCAGAAAACGTGCTTATCTCGGCGAGAAAAAGCGATTTCGGCAATAAAATTTAAAACGCGTGTAAAACATAAACCAAACGATGAAATTGGTTATTTCTTCATGTATAATGATCAACTCGATACTCCCTAGCCCCCAACAGCCTTTTTTTTCATAACACTTTAACCAGAGTGACGGGAGAGCAGCATTTCAGAAAACTTGCTTATCTCGGCGAGAAAAAGCGATTTCGGCAATAAAATTTAAAACGCTTGTAAAACATAAACCAAACGATGAAATTGGTTATTTCTTCATGTATAATGATCAACTCGATACTCCCTAGCCCCCAACAGCCTTTTTTTTCATAACACTTTAACCAGAGTGACGGGAGAGCGGCATTTCAGAAAACGTGCTTATCTCGGCGAGAAAAAGCGATTTCGGCAATAAAATTTAAAACGCGTGTAAAACATAAACCAAACGATGAAATTGGTTATTTCTTCATGTATAATGATCAACTCGATACTCCCTAGCCCCCAACAGCCTTTTTTTTCATAAAACTTTAACCAGAGTGACGGGAGAGCAGCATTTCAGAAAACGTGCTTATCTCGGCGAGAAAAAGCGATTTTGGCAATAAAATTTAAAACGCGTGTAAAACATAAACCAAACGATGAAATTGGTTATTTCTTCATGTATAATGATCAACTCGATACTCCCTAGCCCCCAACAGCCTTTTTTTTCATAACACTTTAACCAGAGTGACGGGAGAGCGGCATTTCAGAAAACGTGCTTATCTCGGCGAGAAAAAGCGATTTCGGCAATAAAATTTAAAACGCGTGTAAAACATAAACCAAACGATGAAATTGGTTATTTCTTCATGTATAATGATCAACTCGATACTCCCTAGCCCCCAACAGCCTTTTTTTTCATAACACTTTAACCAGAGTGACGGGGAGCGGCATTTCAGAAAACGTGCTTATCTCGGCGAGAAAAAGCGATTTCGGCAATAAAATTTAAAACGCGTGTAAAACATAAACCAAACGATGAAATTGGTTATTTCTTCATGTATAATGATCAACTCGATACTCCCTAGCCCCCAACAGCCTTTTTTTTCATAAAACTTTAACCATAGTGACGGGAGAGCGGCATTTCAGAAAACGTGCTTATCTCGGCGAGAAAAAGCGATTTCGGCAATAAAATTTAAAACGCGTGTAAAACATAAACCAAACGATGAAATTGGTTATTTCTTCATGTATAATGATCAACTCGATACTCCCTAGCCCCCAACAGCCTTTTTTTTCATAACACTTTAACCAGAGTGACGGGAGAGCGGCATTTCAGAAAACGTGCTTATCTCGGCGAGAAAAAGCGATTTCGGCAATAAAATTTAAAACGCCTGTAAAACATAAACCAAACGATGAAATTGGTTATTTCTTCATGTATAATGATCAACTTGATACTCCCTAGCCCCCAAAAGCCTTTTTTTTCATAACACTTTAACCAGAGTGACGGGAGAGCGGCATTTCAGAAAACGTGCTTATCTCGGCGAGAAAAAGCGATTTCGGCAATAAAATTTAAAACGCGTGTAAAACATAAACCAAACGATGAAATTGGTTATTTCTTCATGTATAATGATCAACTCGATACTCCCTAGCCCCCAACAGCCTTTTTTTTCATAACACTTTAACCAGAGTGACGGGAGAGCGGCATTTCAGAAAACGTGCTTATCTCGGCGAGAAAAAGCGATTTCGGCAATAAAATTTAAAACGCGTGTAAAACATAAACCAAACGATGAAATTGGTTATTTCTTCATGTATAATGATCAACTCGATACGCCCTAGCCCCCAACAGCCTTTTTTTTCATAACACTTTAACTAGAGTGACGGGAGAGCGGCATTTCAGAAAACGTGCTTATCTCGGCGAGAAAAAGCGATTTCGGCAATAAAATTTAAAACGCGTGTAAAACATAAACCAAACGATGAAATTGGTTATTTCTTCATGTATAATGATCAACTCGATACTCCCTAGCCCCCAACAGCCTTTTTTTTCATAACACTTTAACCAGAGTGACGGGAGAGCGGCATTTCAGAAAACGTGCTTATCTCGGCGAGAAAAAGCGATTTCGGCAATAAAATTTAAAACGCGTGTAAAACATAAACCAAACGATGAAATTGGTTATTTCTTCATGTATAATGATCAACTCGATACTCCCTAGCCCCCAACAGCCTTTTTTTTCATAACACTTTAACCAGAGTGACGGGAGAGCGGCATTTCAGAAAACGTGCTTATCTCGGCGAGAAAAAGCGATTTCGGCAATAAAATTTAAAACGCGTGTAAAACATAAACCAAACGATGAAATTGGTTATTTCTTCATGTATAATGATCAACTCGATACTCCCTAGCCCCCAAAAGCCTTTTTTTTCATAACACTTTAACCAGAGTGACGGGAGAGCGGCATTTCAGAAAACGTGCTTATCTCGGCGAGAAAAAGCGATTTCGGCAATAAAATTTAAAACGCGTGTAAAACATAAACCAAAGGATGAAATTGGTTATTTCTTCATGAATAATGATCAACTCGATACTCCCTAGCCCCCAACAGCCTTTTTTTTCATAACACTTTAACCAGAGTGACGGGAGAGCAGCATTTCAGAAAACGTGCTTATCTCGGCGAGAAAAAGCGATTTCGGCAATAAAATTTAAAACGCGTGTAAAACATAAACCAAACGATGAAATTGGTTATTTCTTCATGTATAATGATCAACTCGATACTCCCTAGCCCCCAAAAGCCTTTTTTTTCATAACACTTTAACCAGAGTGACGGGAGAGCGGCATTTCAGAAAACGTGCTTATCTCGGCGAGAAAAAGCGATTTCGGCAATAAAATTTAAAACGCGTGTAAAACATAAACCAAACGATGAAATTGGTTATTTCTTCATGTATAATGATAAACTCGATACTCCCTAGCCCCCAACAGCCTTTTTTTTCATAACACTTTAACCAGAGTGACGGGAGAGCGGCATTTCAGAAAACGTGCTTATCTCGGCGAGAAAAAGCGATTTCGGCAATAAAATTTAAAACGCGTGTAAAACATAAACCAAACGATGAAATTGGTTATTTCTTCATGTATAATGATCAACTCGATACTCCCTAGCCCCCAACAGCCTTTTTTTTCATAACACTTTAACCAGAGTGACGGGAGAGCGGCATTTCAGAAAACGTGCTTATCTCGGCGAGAAAAAGCGATTTCGGCAATAAAATTTAAAACGCGTGTAAAACATAAACCAAACGATGAAATTGGTTATTTCTTCATGTATAATGATCAACTTGATACTCCCTAGCCCCCAAAAGCCTTTTTTTTCATAACACTTTAACCAGAGTGACGGGAGAGCGGCATTTCAGAAAACGTGCTTATCTCGGCGAGAAAAAGCGATTTCGGCAATAAAATTTAAAACGCGTGTAAAACATAAACCAAACGATGAAATTGGTTATTTCTTCATGTATAATGATCAACTCGATACTCCCTAGCCCCCAACAGCCTTTTTTTTTCATAACACTTTAACCAGAGTGACGGGAGAGCGGCATTTCAGAAAACGTGCTTATCTCGGCGAGAAAAAGCGATTTCGGCAATAAAATTTAAAACGCGTGTAAAACATAAACCAAACGATGAAATTGGTTATTTCTTCATGTATAATGATCAACTCGATACTCCCTAGCCCCCAACAGCCTTTTTTTTCATAACACTTTAACCAGAGTGACGGGAGAGCGGCATTTCAGAAAACGTGCTTATCTCGGTGAGAAAAAGCGATTTCGGCAATAAAATTTAAAACGCGTGTAAAACATAAACCAAACGATGAAATTGGTTATTTCTTAATGTATAATGATCAACTCGATACTCCCTAGCCCCCAACAGCCTTTTTTTTCATAACACTTTAACCAGAGTGACGGGAGAGCAGCATTTCAGAAAACGTGCTTATCTCGGCGAGAAAAAGCGATTTCGGCAATAAAATTTAAAACGCGTGTAAAACATAAACCAAACGATGAAATTGGTTATTTCTTCATGTATAATGATCAACTCGATACTCCCTAGCCCCCAACAGCCTTTTTTTTTCATAACACTTTAACCAGAGTGACGGGAGAGCGGCATTTCAGAAAACGTGCTTATCTCGGCGAGAAAAAGCGATTTCGGCAATAAAATTTAAAACGCGTGTAAAACATAAACCAAACGATGAAATTGGTTATTTCTTCATGTATAATGATCAACTCGATACTCCCTAGCCCCCAACAGCCTTTTTTTTCATAACACTTTAACCAGAGTGACGGGAGAGCGGCATTTCAGAAAACGTGCTTATCTCGGCGAGAAAAAGCGATTTCGGCAATAAAATTTAAAACGCGTGTAAAACATAAACCAAACGATGAAATTGGTTATTTCTTCATGTATAATGATCAACTCGATACTCCCTAGCCCCCAACAGCCTTTTTTTTCATAACACTTTAACCAGAGTGACGGGAGAGCGGCATTTCAGAAAACGTGCTTATCTCGGCGAGAAAAAGCGATTTCGGCAATAAAATTTAAAACGCGTGTAAAACATAAACCAAACGATGAAATTGGTTATTTCTTCATGTATAATGATCAACTCGATACTCCCTAGCCCCCAACAGCCTTTTTTTTCATAACACTTTAACCAGAGTGACGGGAGAGCGGCATTTCAGAAAACGTGCTTATCTCGGCGAGAAAAAGCGATTTCGGCAATAAAATTTAAAACGCGTGTAAAACATAAACCAAACGATGAAATTGGTTATTTCTTCATGTATAATGATCAACTCGATACTCCCTAGCCCCCAACAGCCTTTTTTTTCATAACACTTTAACCAGAGTGACGGGAGAGCGGCATTTCAGAAAACGTGCTTATCTCGGCGAGAAAAAGCGATTTCGGCAATAAAATTTAAAACGCGTGTAAAACATAAACCAAACGATGAAATTGGTTATTTCTTCATGTATAATGATCAACTCGATACTCCTTAGCCCCCAACAGCCTTTTTTTTCATAACACTTTAACCAGAGTGACGGGAGAGCGGCATTTCAGAAAACGTGCTTATCTCGGCGAGAAAAAGCGATTTCGGCAATAAAATTTAAAACGCGTGTAAAACATAAACCAAACGATGAAATTGGTTATTTCTTCATGTATAATGATCAACTCGATACTCCCTAGCCCCCAACAGCCTTTTTTTTCATAACACTTTAACCAGAGTAACGGGAGAGCAGCATTTCAGAAAACGTGCTTATCTCGGCGAGAAAAAGCGATTTCGGCAATAAAATTTAAAACGCGTGTAAAACATAAACCAAACGATGAAATTTGTTATTTCTTCATGTATAATGATCAACTCGATACTCCCTAGCCCCCAACAGCCTTTTTTTTCATAACACTTTAACCAGAGTGACGGGAGAGCGGCATTTCAGAAAACGTGCTTATCTCGGCGAGAAAAAGCGATTTCGGCAATAAAATTTAAAACGCGTGTAAAACATAAACCAAACGATGAAATTGGTTATTTCTTCATGTATAATGATCAACTCGATACTCCCTAGCCCCCAACAGCCTTTTTTTTCATAACACTTTAACCAGAGTGACGGGAGAGCGGCATTTCAGAAAACGTGCTTATCTCGGCGAGAAAAAGCGATTTCGGCAATAAAATTTAAAACGCGTGTAAAACATAAACCAAACGATGAAATTGGTTATTTCTTAATGTATAATGATCAACTCGATACTCCCTAGCCCCCAACAGCCTTTTTTTTAATAACACTTTAACCAGAGTGACGGGAGAGCGGCATTTCAGAAAACGTGCTTATCTCGGCGAGAAAAAGCGATTTCGGCAATAAAATTTAAAACGCGTGTAAAACATAAACCAAACGATGAAATTGGTTATTTCTTCATGTATAATGATCAACTCGATACTCCCTAGCCCCCAACAGCCTTTTTTTCATAACACTTTAACCAGAGTGACGGGAGAGCGGCATTTCAGAAAACGTGCTTATCTCGGCGAGAAAAAGCGATTTCGGCAATAAAATTTAAAACGCGTGTAAAACATAAACCAAACGATGAAATTGGTTATTTCTTCATGTATAATGATCAACTCGATACTCCCTAGCCCCCAACAGCCTTTTTTTTCATAACACTTTAACCAGAGTGACGGGAGAGCAGCATTTCAGAAAACGTGCTTATCTCGGCGAGAAAAAGCGATTTCGGCAATAAAATTTAAAACGCTTGTAAAACATAAACCAAACGATGAAATTGGTTATTTCTTCATGTATAATGATCAACTCGATACTCCCTAGCCCCCAACAGCCTTTTTTTTCATAACACTTTAACCAGAGTGACGGGAGAGCGGCATTTCAGAAAACGTGCTTATCTCGGCGAGAAAAAGCGATTTCGGCAATAAAATTTAAAACGCGTGTAAAACATAAACCAAACGATGAAATTGGTTATTTCTTCATGTATAATGATCAACTCGATACTCCCTAGCCCCCAACAGCCTTTTTTTTCATAAAACTTTAACCAGAGTGACGGGAGAGCAGCATTTCAGAAAACGTGCTTATCTCGGCGAGAAAAAGCGATTTTGGCAATAAAATTTAAAACGCGTGTAAAACATAAACCAAACGATGAAATTGCTTATTTCTTCATGTATAATGATCAACTCGATACTCCCTAGCCCCCAAAAGCCTTTTTTTTCATAACACTTTAACCAGAGTGACGGGAGAGCGGCATTTCAGAAAACGTGCTTATCTCGGCGAGAAAAAGCGATTTCGGCAATAAAATTTAAAACGCGTGTAAAACATAAACCAAACGATGAAATTGGTTATTTCTTCATGTATAATGATCAACTCGATACTCCCTAGCCCCCAACAGCCTTTTTTTTCATAACACTTTAACCAGAGTGACGGGAGAGCAGCATTTCAGAAAACGTGCTTATCTCGGCGAGAAAAAGCGATTTCGGCAATAAAATTTAAAACGCGTGTAAAACATAAACCAAACGATGAAATTGGTTATTTCTTCATGTATAATGATCAACTCGATACTCCCTAGCCCCCAACAGCCTTTTTTTTCATAACACATTAACCAGAGTGACGGGAGAGCGGCATTTCAGAAAACGTGCTTATCTCGGCGAGAAAAAGCGATTTCGGCAATAAAATTTAAAACGCGTGTAAAACATAAACCAAACGATGAAATTGGTTATTTCTTCATGTATAATGATCAACTCGATACTCCCTAGCCCCCAACAGCCTTTTTTTTCATAACACTTTAACCAGAGTGACGGGAGAGCGGCATTTCAGAAAACGTGCTTATCTCGGCGAGAAAAAGCGATTTCGGCAATAAAATTTAAAACGCGTGTAAAACATAAACCAAACAATGAAATTGGTTATTTCTTCATGTATAATTATCAACTCGATACTCCCTAGCCCCCAACAGCCTTTTTTTTCCACAACACTTTAACCAGAGTGACGGGAGAGCGGCATTTCAGAAAACGTGCTTATCTCGGCGAGAAAAAGCGATTTCGGCAATAAAATTTAAAACGCGTGTAAAACATAAACCAAACGATGAAATTGGTTATTTCTTCATGTATAATGATCAACTCGATACTCCCTAGCCCCCAACAGCCTTTTTTTTCATAACACTTTAACCAGAGTGACGGGAGAGCGGCATTTCAGAAAACGTGCTTATCTCGGCGAGAAAAAGCGATTTCGGCAATAAAATTTAAAACGCGTGTAAAACATAAACCAAACGATGAAATTGGTTATTTCTTCATGTATAATAATCAACTCGATACTCCCTAGCCCCCAAAAGCCTTTTTTTTCATAACACTTTAACCAGAGTGACGGGAGAGCGGCATTTCAGAAAACGTGCTTATCTCGGCGAGAAAAAGCGATTTCGGCAATAAAATTTAAAACGCGTGTAAAACATAAACCAAACTATGAAATTGGTTATTTCTTCATGTATAATGATCAACTCGATACTCCCTAGCCCCCAACAGCCTTTTTTTTCATAACACTTTAACCAGAGTGACGGGAGAGCGGCATTTCAGAAAACGTGCTTATCTCGGCGAGAAAAAGCGATTTCGGCAATAAAATTTAAAACGCGTGTAAAACATAAACCAAACGATGAAATTGGTTATTTCTTCATGTATAGCGATCAACTCAATACTCCCTAGCCCCCAACAGCCTTTTTTTTCATAACACTTTAACCAGAGTGACGGGAGAGCGGCATTTCAGAAAACGTGCTTATCTCGGCGAGAAAAAGCGATTTCGGCAATAAAATTTAAAACGCGTGTAAAACATAAACCAAACGATGAAATTGGTTATTTCTTCATGTATAATGATCAACTCGATACTCCCTAGCCCCCAACAGCCTTTTTTTTCATAACACTTTAACCAGAGTGACGGGAGAGCGGCATTTCAGAAAACGTGCTTATCTCGGCGAGAAAAAGCGATTTCGGCAATAAAATTTAAAACGCGTGTAAAACATAAACCAAACGATGAAATTGGTTATTTCTTCATGTATAATGATCAACTCGATACTCCCTAGCCCCCAACAGCCTTTTTTTTCATAACACTTTAACCAGAGTGACGGGAGAGCGGCATTTCAGAAAACGTGCTTATCTCGGCGAGAAAAAGCGATTTCGGCAATAAAATTTAAAACGCGTGTAAAACATAAACCAAACGATGAAATTGGTTATTTCTTCATGTATAATGATCAACTCAATACTCCCTAGCCCCCAACAGCCTTTTTTTTCATAACACTTTAACCAGAGTGACGGGAGAGCGGCATTTCAGAAAACGTGCTTATCTCGGCGAGAAAAAGCGATTTCGGCAATAAAATTTAAAACGCGTGTAAAACATAAACCAAACGATGAAATTGGTTATTTCTTCATGTATAATGATCAACTCGATACTCCCTAGCCCCCAACAGCCTTTTTTTTCATAACACTTTTTCCAGAGTGACGGGAGAGCGGCATTTCAGAAAACGTGCTTATCTCGGCGAGAAAAAGCGATTTCGGCAATAAAATTTAAAACGCGTGTAAAACATAAACCAAACAATGAAATTGGTTATTTCTTCATGTATAATGATCAACTCGATACTCCCTAGCCCCCAACAGCCTTTTTTTTTCACAACACTTTAACCAGAGTGACGGGAGAGCGGCGTTTCAGAAAACGTGCTTATCTCGGCGAGAAAAAGCGATTTCGGCAATAAAATTTAAAACGCGTGTAAAACATAAACCAAACGATGAAATTGGTTATTTCTTCATGTATAATGATCAACTCGATACTCCCTAGCCCCCAACAGCCTTTTTTTTTCATAACACTTTAACCAGAGTGACGGGAGAGCGGCATTTCAGAAAACGTGCTTATCTCGGCGAGAAAAAGCGATTTTGGCAATAAAATTTAAAACGCGTGTAAAACATAAACCAAACGATGAAATTGGTTATTTCTTCATGTATAATAATCAACTCGATACTCCCTAGCCCCCAAAAGCCTTTTTTTTCATAACACTTTAACCAGAGTGACGGGAGAGCGGCATTTCAGAAAACGTGCTTATCTCGGCGAGAAAAAGCGATTTCGGCAATAAAATTTAAAACGCGTGTAAAACATAAACCAAACGATGAAATTGGTTATTTCTTCATGTATAATGATCAACTTGATACTCCCTAGCCCCCAACAGCCTTTTTTTTCATAACACTTTAACCAGAGTGACGGGAGAGCGGCATTTCAGAAAACGTGCTTATCTCGGCGAGAAAAAGCGATTTCGGCAATAAAATTTAAAACGCGTGTAAAACATAAACCAAACGATGAAATTGGTTATTTCTTCATGTATAATGATCAACTCGATACTCCCTAGCCCCCAACAGCCTTTTTTTTTCATAACACTTTAACCAGAGTGACGGGAGAGCGGCATTTCAGAAAACGTGCTTATCTCGGCGAGAAAAAGCGATTTCGGCAATAAAATTTAAAACGCGTGTAAAACATAAACCAAACGATGAAATTGTTTATTTCTTCATGTATAATGATCAACTCGATACTCCCTAGCCCCCAACAGCCTTTTTTTTTCATAACATTTTAACCAGAGTGACGGGAGAGCGGCATTTCAGAAAACGTGCTTATCTCGGTGAGAAAAAGCGATTTCGGCAATAAAATTTAAAACGCGTGTAAAACATAAACCAAACGATGAAATTGGTTATTTCTTAATGTATAATGATCAACTCGATACTCCCTAGCCCCCAACAGCCTTTTTTTTCATAACACTTTAACCAGAGTGACGGGAGAGCAGCATTTCAGAAAACGTGCTTATCTCGGCGAGAAAAAGCGATTTCGGCAATAAAATTTAAAACGCGTGTAAAACATAAACCAAACGATGAAATTGGTTATTTCTTAATGTATAATGATCAACTCGATACTCCCTAGCCCCCAACAGCCTTTTTTTTCATAACACTTTAACCAGAGTGACGGGAGAGCGGCATTTCAG
Organism: Syngnathus leptorhynchus; assembly: GCF_054491065.1. Lineage (NCBI taxonomy): Eukaryota > Metazoa > Chordata > Actinopteri > Syngnathiformes > Syngnathidae > Syngnathus > Syngnathus leptorhynchus. The sequence continues at coordinate 3,744,810 of NC_141195.1, read as the reverse complement.
AAAACGTGCTTATCTCGGCGAGAAAAAGCGATTTCGGCAATAAAATTTAAAACGCGTGTAAAACATAAACCAAACGATGAAATTGGTTATTTCTTCATGTATAATGATCAACTCGATACTCCCTAGCCCCCAACAGCCTTTTTTTCATAACACTTTAACCAGAGTGACGGGAGAGCGGCATTTCAGAAAACGTGCTTATCTCGGCGAGAAAAAGCGATTTCGGCAATAAAATTTAAAACGCGTGTAAAACATAAACCAAACGATGAAATTGGTTATTTCTTCATGTATAATGATCAACTCGATACTCCCTAGCCCCCAACAGCCTTTTTTTTCATAACACTTTAACCAGAGTGACGGGAGAGCAGCATTTCAGAAAACTTGCTTATCTCGGCGAGAAAAAGCGATTTCGGCAATAAAATTTAAAACGCTTGTAAAACATAAACCAAACGATGAAATTGGTTATTTCTTCATGTATAATGATCAACTCGATACTCCCTAGCCCCCAACAGCCTTTTTTTTCATAACACTTTAACCAGAGTGACGGGAGAGCGGCATTTCAGAAAACGTGCTTATCTCGGCGAGAAAAAGCGATTTCGGCAATAAAATTTAAAACGCGTGTAAAACATAAACCAAACGATGAAATTGGTTATTTCTTCATGTATAATGATCAACTCGATACTCCCTAGCCCCCAACAGCCTTTTTTTTCATAAAACTTTAACCAGAGTGACGGGAGAGCAGCATTTCAGAAAACGTGCTTATCTCGGCGAGAAAAAGCGATTTTGGCAATAAAATTTAAAACGCGTGTAAAACATAAACCAAACGATGAAATTGGTTATTTCTTCATGTATAATGATCAACTCGATACTCCCTAGCCCCCAACAGCCTTTTTTTTCATAACACTTTAACCAGAGTGACGGGAGAGCGGCATTTCAGAAAACGTGCTTATCTCGGCGAGAAAAAGCGATTTCGGCAATAAAATTTAAAACGCGTGTAAAACATAAACCAAACGATGAAATTGGTTATTTCTTCATGTATAATGATCAACTCGATACTCCCTAGCCCCCAACAGCCTTTTTTTTCATAACACTTTAACCAGAGTGACGGGGAGCGGCATTTCAGAAAACGTGCTTATCTCGGCGAGAAAAAGCGATTTCGGCAATAAAATTTAAAACGCGTGTAAAACATAAACCAAACGATTAAATTGGTTATTTCTTCATGTATAATGATCAACTCAATACTCCCTAGCCCCCAACAGCCTTTTTTTTTATAACACTTTAACCAGAGTGACGGGAGAGCGGCATTTCAGAAAACGTGCTTATCTCGGCGAGAAAAAGCGATTTCGGCAATAAAATTTAAAACGCGTGTAAAACATAAACCAAACGATGAAATTGGTTATTTCTTCATGTATAATGATCAACTCGATACTCCCTAGCCCCCAACAGCCTTTTTTTTCATAACACTTTTTCCAGAGTGACGGGAGAGCGGCATTTCAGAAAACGTGCTTATCTCGGCGAGAAAAAGCGATTTCGGCAATAAAATTTAAAACGCGTGTAAAACATAAACCAAACAATGAAATTGGTTATTTCTTCATGTATAATGATCAACTCGATACTCCCTAGCCCCCAACAGCCTTTTTTTTTCACAACACTTTAACCAGAGTGACGGGAGAGCGGCGTTTCAGAAAACGTGCTTATCTCGGCGAGAAAAAGCGATTTCGGCAATAAAATTTAAAACGCGTGTAAAACATAAACCAAACGATGAAATTGGTTATTTCTTCATGTATAATGATCAACTCGATACTCCCTAGCCCCCAACAGCCTTTTTTTTCATAACACTTTAACCAGAGTGACGGGAGAGCGGCATTTCAGAAAACGTGCTTATCTCGGCGAGAAAAAGCGATTTCGGCAATAAAATTTAAAACGCGTGTAAAACATAAACCAAACGATGAAATTGGTTATTTCTTCATGTATAATAATCAACTCGATACTCCCTAGACCCCAAAAGCCTTTTCTTTCATAACACTTTAACCAGAGTGACGGGAGAGCGGCATTTCAGAAAACGTGCTTATCTCGGCGAGAAAAAGCGATTTCGGCAATAAAATTTAAAACGCGTGTAAAACATAAACCAAACGATGAAATTGGTTATTTCTTCATGTATAATGATCAACTCGATACTCCCTAGCCCCCAACAGCCTTTTTTTTCATAACACTTTAACCAGAGTGACGGGAGAGCGGCATTTCAGAAAACGTGCTTATCTCGGCGAGAAAAAGCGATTTCGGCAATAAAATTTAAAACGCGTGTAAAACATAAACCAAACGATGAAATTGGTTATTTCTTCATGTATAATGATCAACTCGATACTCCCTAGCCCCCAACAGCCTTTTTTTTTCATAACACTTTAACCAGAGTGACGGGAGAGCGGCATTTCAGAAAACGTGCTTATCTCGGCGAGAAAAAGCGATTTCGGCAATAAAATTTAAAACGCGTGTAAAACATAAACCAAACGATGAAATTGGTTATTTCTTCATGTATAATGATCAACTCGATACTCCCTAGCCCCCAACAGCCTTTTTTTTCATAACACTTTAACCAGAGTGACGGGAGAGCGGCATTTCAGAAAACGTGCTTATCTCGGCGAGAAAAAGCGATTTCGGCAATAAAATTTAAAACGCGTGTAAAACATAAACCAAACGATGAAATTGGTTATTTCTTCATGTATAATGATCAACTCGATACTCCCTAGCTCCCAACAGCCTTTTTTTTCATAACACTTTAACCAGAGTGACGGGAGAGCGGCATTTCAGAAAACGTGCTTATCTCGGCCAGAAAAAGCGATTTCGGCAATAAAATTTAAAACGTGTGTAAAACATAAACCAAACGATGAAATTGGTTATTTCTTCATGTATAATGATCAACTCGATACTCCCTAGCCCCCAACAGCCTTTTTTTTCATAACACTTTAACCAGAGTGACGGGAGAGCGGCATTTCAGAAAACGTGCTTATCTCGGCGAGAAAAAGCGATTTCGGCAATAAAATTTAAAACGCGTGTAAAACATAAACCAAACAATGAAATTGGTTATTTCTTCATGTATAATGATCAACTCGATACTCCCTAGCCCCCAACAGCCTTTTTTTTCACAACACTTTAACCAGAGTGACGGGAGAGCGGCATTTCAGAAAACGTGCTTATCTCGGCGAGAAAAAGCGATTTCGGCAATAAAATTTAAAACGCGTGTAAAACATAAACCAAACGATGAAATTGGTTATTTCTTCATGTATAATGATCAACTCGATACTCCCTAGCCCCCAACAGCCTTTTTTTTCATAACACTTTAACCAGAGTGACGGGAGAGCGGCATTTCAGAAAACGTGCTTATCTCGGCGAGAAAAAGCGATTTCGGCAATAAAATTTAAAACGCGTGTAAAACATAAACCAAACGATGAAATTGGTTATTTCTTCATGTGTAATGATCAACTCGATACTCCCTAGCCCCCAACAGCCTTTTTTTTTCACAACACTTTAACCAGAGTGACGGGAGAGCGGCATTTCAGAAAACGTGCTTATCTCGGCGAGAAAAAGCGATTTTGGCAATAAAATTTAAAACGCGTGTAAAACATAAACCAAACGATGAAATTGGTTATTTCTTCATGTATAATGATCAACTCGATACTCCCTAGCCCCCAACAGCCTTTTTTTTCATAACACTTTAACCAGAGTGACGGGAGAGCGGCATTTCAGAAAACGTGCTTATCTCGGCGAGAAAAAGCGATTTCGGCAATAAAATTTAAAACGCGTGTAAAACATAAACCAAACGATGAAATTGGTTATTTCTTCATGTATAATGATCAACTCGATACTCCCTAGCCCCCAACAGCCTTTTTTTTCATAACACTTTAACCAGAGTGACGGGAGAGCGGCATTTCAGAAAACGTGCTTATCTCGGCGAGAAAAAGCGATTTCGGCAATAAAATTTAAAACGCGTGTAAAACATAAACCAAACGATGAAATTGGTTATTTCTTCATGTATAATGATCAACTCGATACTCCCTAGCCCCCAACAGCCTTTTTTTTCATAACACTTTAACCAGAGTGACGGGAAAGCGGCATTTCAGAAAACGTGCTTATCTCGGCGAGAAAAAGCGATTTCGGCAATAAAATTTAAAACGCGTGTAAAACATAAACCAAACGATGAAATTGGTTATTTCTTCATGTATAATGATCAACTCGATACTCCCTAGCCCCCAACAGCCTTTTTTTTCATAACACTTTAACCAGAGTGACGGGAGAGCGGCATTTCAGAAAACGTGCTTATCTCGGCGAGAAAAAGCGATTTCGGCAATAAAATTTAAAACGCGTGTAAAACATAAACCAAACGATGAAATTGGTTATTTCTTCATGTATAATGATCAACTCGATACTCCCTAGCCCCCAACAGCCTTTTTTTTCATAACACTTTAACCAGAGTGACGGGAGAGCGGCATTTCAGAAAACGTGCTTATCTCGGCGAGAAAAAGCGATTTCGGCAATAAAATTTAAAACGCGTGTAAAACATAAACCAAACGATGAAATTGGTTTTTTCTTCATGTATAATGATCAACTCGATACTCCCTAGCCCCCAACAGCCTTTTTTTCATAACACTTTAACCAGAGTGACGGGAGAGCGGCATTTCAGAAAACGTGCTTATCTCGGCGAGAAAAAGCGATTTCGGCAATAAAATTTAAAACGCGTGTAAAACATAAACCAAACGATGAAATTGGTTATTTCTTCATGTATAATGATCAACTCGATACTCCCTAGCCCCCAACAGCCTTTTCTTTTCATAACACTTTAACCAGAGTGACGGGAGAGCGGCATTTCAGAAAACGTGCTTATCTCGGCGAGAAAAAGTGATTTCGGCAATAAAATTTAAAACGCGTGTAAAACATAAACCAAACGATGAAATTGGTTATTTCTTCATGTATAATGATCAACTCGATAGTCCCTAGCCCCCAACAGCCTTTTTTTTCATAACACTTTAACCAGAGTGACGGGAGAGCGGCATTTCAGAAAACGTGCTTATCTCGGCGAGAAAAAGCGATTTCGGCAATAAAATTTAAAACGCGTGTAAAACATACACCAAACGATGAAATTGGTTATTTCTTCATGTATAATGATCAACTCGATACTCCCTAGCCCCCAACAGCCTTTTTTTTCATAACACTTTAACCAGAGTGACGGGAGAGCGGCATTTCAGAAAACGTGCTTATCTCGGCGAGAAAAAGCGATTTCGGCAATAAAATTTAAAACGCGTGTAAAACATAAACCAAACGATGAAATTGGTTATTTCTTCATGTATAATGATCAACTCGATACTCCCTAGCCCCCAACAGCCTTTTTTTTCATAACACTTTAACCAGAGTGACGGGAGAGCGGCATTTCAGAAAACGTGCTTATCTCGGCGAGAAAAAGCGATTTCGGCAATAAAATTTAAAACGCGTGTAAAACATAAACCAAACGATGAAATTGGTTATTTCTTCATGTATAATGATCAACTCGATACTCCCTAGCCCCCAACAGCCTTTTTTTTCATAACACTTTAACCAGAGTGACGGGAGAGCGGCATTTCAGAAAACGTGCTTATCTCGGCGAGAAAAAGCGATTTCGGCAATAAAATTTAAAACGCGTGTAAAACATAAACCAAACGATGAAATTGGTTATTTCTTCATGTATAATGATCAACTCGATACTCCCTAGCCCCCAATAGCCTTTTTTTTCATAACACTTTAACCAGAGTGACGGGAGATTGGCATTTCAGAAAACGTGCTTATCTCGGCGAGAAAAAGCGATTTCGGCAATAAAATTTAAAACGCGTGTAAAACATAAACCAAACGATGAAATTGGTTATTTCTTCATGTATAATGATCAACTCGATACTCCCTAGCCCCCAACAGCCTTTTTTTTCATAACACTTTAACCAGAGTGACGAGAGAGCGGCATTTCAGAAAACGTGCTTATCTCGGCGAGAAAAAGCGATTTCGGCAATAAAATTTAAAACGCGTGTAAAACATAAACCAAACGATGAAATTGGTTATTTCTTCATGTATAATGATCAACTCGATACTCCCTAGCCCCCAACAGCCTTTTTTTTCATAACACTTTAACCAGAGTGACGGGAGAGCGGCATTTCAGAAAACGTGCTTATCTCGGCAAAAAAAAGCGATTTCGGCAATAAAATTTAAAACGCGTGTAAAACATAAACCAAACGATGAAATTGGTTATTTCTTCATGTATAATGATCAACTCGATACTCCCTAGCCCCCAACAGCCTTTTTTTTCATAACACTTTAACCAGAGTGACGGGAGAGCGGCATTTCAGAAAACTTGCTTATCTCGGCTAGAAAAAGCGATTTCGGCAATAAAATTTAAAACGCGTGTAAAACATAAACCAAACGATGAAATTGCTTATTTCTTCATGTATAATGATCAACTCGATACTCCCTAGCCCCCAACAGCCTATTTTTTCATAACACTTTAACCAGAGTGACGGGAGAGCGGCATTTCAGAAAACGTGCTTATCTCGGCGAGAAAAAGCGATTTCGGCAATAAAATTTAAAACGCGTGTAAAACATAAACCAAACGATGAAATTGCTTATTTCTTCATGTATAATGATCAACTCGATACTCCCTAGCCCCCAACAGCCTTTTTTTTCATAACACTTTAACCAGAGTGACGGGAGAGCGGCATTTCAGAAAACGTGCTTATCTCGGCGAGAAAAAGCGATTTCGGCAATAAAATTTAAAACGCATGTAAAACATAAACCAAACGATGAAATTGGTTATTTCTTCATGTATAATGATCAACTCGATACTCCCTAGCCCCCAACAGCCTTTTTTTTCATAACACTTTAACCAGAGTGACGGGAGAGCGGCATTTCAGAAAACGTGCTTATCTCGGCGAGAAAAAGCGATTTCGGCAATAAAATTTAAAACGCGTGTAAAACATAAACCAAACGATGAAATTGGTTATTTCTTCATGTATAATGATCAACTCGATACTCCCTAGCCCCCAACAGCCTTTTTTTTCACAACACTTTAACCAGAGTGACGGGAGAGCGGCATTTCAGAAAACGTGCTTATCTCGGCGAGAAAAAGCGATTTCGGCAATAAAATTTAAAACGCGTGTAAAACATAAACCAAACGATGAAATTGGTTATTTCTTCATGTATAATGATCAACTCGATACTCCCTAGCCCCCAACAGCCTTTTTTTTTCATAACACTTTAACCAGAGTGACGGGAGAGCGGCATTTCAGAAAACGTGCTTATCTCGGCGAGAAAAAGCGATTTCGGCAATAAAATTTAAAACGCGTGTAAAACATAAACCAAACGATGAAATTGGTTATTTCTTCATGTATAATGATCAACTCGATACTCCCTAGCCCCCAACAGCCTTTTTTTTCATAACACTTTAACCAGAGTGACGGGAGAGCGGCATTTCAGAAAACGTGCTTATCTCGGCGAGAAAAAGCGATTTCGGCAATAAAATTTAAAACGCGTGTAAAACATAAACCAAACGATGAAATTGGTTATTTCTTCATGTATAATGATCAACTCGATACTCCCTAGCTCCCAACAGCCTTTTTTTTCATAACACTTTAACCAGAGTGACGGGAGAGCGGCATTTCAGAAAACGTGCTTATCTCGGCGAGAAAAAGCGATTTCGGCAATAAAATTTAAAACGTGTGTAAAACATAAACCAAACGATGAAATTGGTTATTTCTTCATGTATAATGATCAACTCGATACTCCCTAGCCCCCAACAGCCTTTTTTTTCATAACACTTTAACCAGAGTGACGGGAGAGCGGCATTTCAGAAAACGTGCTTATCTCGGCGAGAAAAAGCGATTTCGGCAATAAAATTTAAAACGCGTGTAAAACATAAACCAAACAATGAAATTGGTTATTTCTTCATGTATAATGATCAACTCGATACTCCCTAGCCCCCAACAGCCTTTTTTTTCACAACACTTTAACCAGAGTGACGGGAGAGCGGCATTTCAGAAAACGTGCTTATCTCGGCGAGAAAAAGCGATTTCGGCAATAAAATTTAAAACGCGTGTAAAACATAAACCAAACGATGAAATTGGTTATTTCTTCATGTATAATGATCAACTCGATACTCCCTAGCCCCCAACAGCCTTTTTTTTCATAACACTTTAACCAGAGTGACGGGAGAGCGGCATTTCAGAAAACGTGCTTATCTCGGCGAGAAAAAGCGATTTCGGCAATAAAATTTAAAACGCGTGTAAAACATAAACCAAACGATGAAATTGGTTATTTCTTCATGTGTAATGATCAACTCGATACTCCCTAGCCCCCAACAGCCTTTTTTTTTCACAACACTTTAACCAGAGTGACGGGAGAGCGGCATTTCAGAAAACGTGCTTATCTCGGCGAGAAAAAGCGATTTTGGCAATAAAATTTAAAACGCGTGTAAAACATAAACCAAACGATGAAATTGGTTATTTCTTCATGTATAATGATCAACTCGATACTCCCTAGCCCCCAACAGCCTTTTTTTTCATAACACTTTAACCAGAGTGACGGGAGAGCGGCATTTCAGAAAACGTGCTTATCTCGGCGAGAAAAAGCGATTTCGGCAATAAAATTTAAAACGCGTGTAAAACATAAACCAAACGATGAAATTGGTTATTTCTTCATGTATAATGATCAACTCGATACTCCCTAGCCCCCAACAGCCTTTTTTTTCATAACACTTTAACCAGAGTGACGGGAGAGCGGCATTTCAGAAAACGTGCTTATCTCGGCGAGAAAAAGCGATTTCGGCAATAAAATTTAAAACGCGTGTAAAACATAAACCAAACGATGAAATTGGTTATTTCTTCATGTATAATGATCAACTCGATACTCCCTAGCCCCCAACAGCCTTTTTTTTCATAACACTTTAACCAGAGTGACGGGAAAGCGGCATTTCAGAAAACGTGCTTATCTCGGCGAGAAAAAGCGATTTCGGCAATAAAATTTAAAACGCGTGTAAAACATAAACCAAACGATGAAATTGGTTATTTCTTCATGTATAATGATCAACTCGATACTCCCTAGCCCCCAACAGCCTTTTTTTTCATAACACTTTAACCAGAGTGACGGGAGAGCGGCATTTCAGAAAACGTGCTTATCTCGGCGAGAAAAAGCGATTTCGGCAATAAAATTTAAAACGCGTGTAAAACATAAACCAAACGATGAAATTGGTTATTTCTTCATGTATAATGATCAACTCGATACTCCCTAGCCCCCAACAGCCTTTTTTTTCATAACACTTTAACCAGAGTGACGGGAGAGCGGCATTTCAGAAAACGTGCTTATCTCGGCGAGAAAAAGCGATTTCGGCAATAAAATTTAAAACGCGTGTAAAACATAAACCAAACGATGAAATTGGTTTTTTCTTCATGTATAATGATCAACTCGATACTCCCTAGCCCCCAACAGCCTTTTTTTCATAACACTTTAACCAGAGTGACGGGAGAGCGGCATTTCAGAAAACGTGCTTATCTCGGCGAGAAAAAGCGATTTCGGCAATAAAATTTAAAACGCGTGTAAAACATAAACCAAACGATGAAATTGGTTATTTCTTCATGTATAATGATCAACTCGATACTCCCTAGCCCCCAACAGCCTTTTCTTTTCATAACACTTTAACCAGAGTGACGGGAGAGCGGCATTTCAGAAAACGTGCTTATCTCGGCGAGAAAAAGTGATTTCGGCAATAAAATTTAAAACGCGTGTAAAACATAAACCAAACGATGAAATTGGTTATTTCTTCATGTATAATGATCAACTCGATAGTCCCTAGCCCCCAACAGCCTTTTTTTTCATAACACTTTAACCAGAGTGACGGGAGAGCGGCATTTCAGAAAACGTGCTTATCTCGGCGAGAAAAAGCGATTTCGGCAATAAAATTTAAAACGCGTGTAAAACATACACCAAACGATGAAATTGGTTATTTCTTCATGTATAATGATCAACTCGATACTCCCTAGCCCCCAACAGCCTTTTTTTTCATAACACTTTAACCAGAGTGACGGGAGAGCGGCATTTCAGAAAACGTGCTTATCTCGGCGAGAAAAAGCGATTTCGGCAATAAAATTTAAAACGCGTGTAAAACATAAACCAAACGATGAAATTGGTTATTTCTTCATGTATAATGATCAACTCGATACTCCCTAGCCCCCAACAGCCTTTTTTTTCATAACACTTTAACCAGAGTGACGGGAGAGCGGCATTTCAGAAAACGTGCTTATCTCGGCGAGAAAAAGCGATTTCGGCAATAAAATTTAAAACGCGTGTAAAACATAAACCAAACGATGAAATTGGTTATTTCTTCATGTATAATGATCAACTCGATACTCCCTAGCCCCCAACAGCCTTTTTTTTCATAACACTTTAACCAGAGTGACGGGAGAGCGGCATTTCAGAAAACGTGCTTATCTCGGCGAGAAAAAGCGATTTCGGCAATAAAATTTAAAACGCGTGTAAAACATAAACCAAACGATGAAATTGGTTATTTCTTCATGTATAATGATCAACTCGATACTCCCTAGCCCCCAATAGCCTTTTTTTTCATAACACTTTAACCAGAGTGACGGGAGATTGGCATTTCAGAAAACGTGCTTATCTCGGCGAGAAAAAGCGATTTCGGCAATAAAATTTAAAACGCGTGTAAAACATAAACCAAACGATGAAATTGGTTATTTCTTCATGTATAATGATCAACTCGATACTCCCTAGCCCCCAACAGCCTTTTTTTTCATAACACTTTAACCAGAGTGACGAGAGAGCGGCATTTCAGAAAACGTGCTTATCTCGGCGAGAAAAAGCGATTTCGGCAATAAAATTTAAAACGCGTGTAAAACATAAACCAAACGATGAAATTGGTTATTTCTTCATGTATAATGATCAACTCGATACTCCCTAGCCCCCAACAGCCTTTTTTTTCATAACACTTTAACCAGAGTGACGGGAGAGCGGCATTTCAGAAAACGTGCTTATCTCGGCAAAAAAAAGCGATTTCGGCAATAAAATTTAAAACGCGTGTAAAACATAAACCAAACGATGAAATTGGTTATTTCTTCATGTATAATGATCAACTCGATACTCCCTAGCCCCCAACAGCCTTTTTTTTCATAACACTTTAACCAGAGTGACGGGAGAGCGGCATTTCAGAAAACTTGCTTATCTCGGCTAGAAAAAGCGATTTCGGCAATAACATTTAAAACGCGTGTAAAACATAAACCAAACGATGAAATTGCTTATTTCTTCATGTATAATGATCAACTCGATACTCCCTAGCCCCCAACAGCCTATTTTTTCATAACACTTTAACCAGAGTGACGGGAGAGCGGCATTTCAGAAAACGTGCTTATCTCGGCGAGAAAAAGCGATTTCGGCAATAAAATTTAAAACGCGTGTAAAACATAAACCAAACGATGAAATTGCTTATTTCTTCATGTATAATGATCAACTCGATACTCCCTAGCCCCCAACAGCCTTTTTTTTCATAACACTTTAACCAGAGTGACGGGAGAGCGGCATTTCAGAAAACGTGCTTATCTCGGCGAGAAAAAGCGATTTCGGCAATAAAATTTAAAACGCGTGTAAAACATAAACCAAACGATGAAATTGGTTATTTCTTCATGTATAATGATCAACTCGATACTCCCTAGCCCCCAACAGCCTTTTTTTTCATAACACTTTAACCAGAGTGACGGGAGAGCGGCATTTCAGAAAACGTGCTTATCTCGGCGAGAAAAAGCGATTTCGGCAATAAAATTTAAAACGCGTGTAAAACATAAACCAAACGATGAAATTGGTTATTTCTTCATGTATAATGATCAACTCGATACTCCCTAGCCCCCAACAGCCTTTTTTTTCACAACACTTTAACCAGAGTGACGGGAGAGCGGCATTTCAGAAAACGTGCTTATCTCGGCGAGAAAAAGCGATTTCGGCAATCAAATTTAAAACGCGTGTAAAACATAAACCAAACGATGAAATTGGTTATTTCTTCATGTATAATGATCAACTCGATACTCCCTAGCCCCCAACAGCCTTTTTTTTCATAACACTTTAACCAGAGTGACCGGAGAGCGGCATTTCAGAAAACGTGCTTATCTCGGCGAGAAAAAGCGATTTCGGCAATCAAATTTAAAACGCGTGTAAAACATAAACCAAACGATGAAATTGGTTATTTCTTCATGTATAATGATCAACTCGATACTCCCTAGCCCCCAACAGCCTTTTTTTTCATAACACTTTAACCAGAGTGACGGGAGAGCGGCATTTCAGAAAACGTGCTTATCTCGGCGAGAAAAAGCGATTTCGGCAAGAAAATTTAAAACGCGTGTAAAACATAAACCAAACGATGAAATTGGTTATTTCTTCATGTATAATGATCAACTCGATACTCCCTAGCCCCCAACAGCCTTTTTTTTCATAACACTTTAACCAGAGTGACGGGAGAGCGGCATTTCAGAAAACGTGCTTATCTCGGCGAGAAAAAGCAATTTCGGCAATAAAATTTAAAACGCGTGTAAAACATAAACCAAACGATGAAATTGGTTATTTCTTCATGTATAATGATCAACTCGATACTCCCTAGCCCCCAACAGCCTTTTTTTTCATAACACTTTAACCAGAGTGACGGGAGAGCGGCATTTCAGAAAACGTGCTTATCTCGGCGAGAAAAAGCGATTTCGGCAATAAAATTTAAAACGCGTGTAAAACATAAACCAAACAATGAAATTGGTTATTTCTTCATGTATAATGATCAACTCGATACTCCCTAGCCCCCAACAGCCTTTTTTTTCACAACACTTTAACCAGAGTGACGGGAGAGCGGCATTTCAGAAAACGTGCTTATCTCGGCGAGAAAAAGCGATTTCGGCAATAAAATTTAAAACGCGTGTAAAACATAAACCAAACGATGAAATTGGTTATTTCTTCATGTATAATGATCAACTCGATACTCCCTAGCCCCCAACAGCCTTTTTTTTCATAACACTTTAACCAGAGTGACGGGAGAGCGGCATTTCAGAAAACGTGCTTATCTCGGCGAGAAAAAGCGATTTCGGCAATAAAATTTAAAACGCGTGTAAAACATAAACCAAACGATGAAATTGGTTATTTCTTCATGTATATTAACCAGAGTGACGGGAGAGCGGCATTTCAGAAAACGTGCTTATCTCTGCGAGAAAAAGCGATTTCGGCAATAAAATTTAAAACGCGTGTAAAACATAAACCAAACGATGAAATTGGTTATTTCTTCATGTATAATGATCAACTCGATACTCCCTAGCCCCCAACAGCCTTTTTTTTCATAACACTTTAACCAGAGTGACGGGAGAGCGGCATTTCAGAAAACGTGCTTATCTCGGCGAGAAAAAGCGATTTCGGCAATAAAATTTAAAACGCGTGTAAAACATAAACCAAACGATGAAATTGGTTATTTCTTCATGTATAATGATCAACTCAATACTCCCTAGCCCCCAACAGTCTTTTTTTTCACAACACTTTAACCAGAGTGACGGGAGAGCGGCATTTCAGAAAACGTGCTTATCTCGGCGAGAAAAAGCGATTTCGGCAATCAAATTTAAAACGCGTGTAAAACATAAACCAAACGATGAAATTGGTTATTTCTTCATGTATAATGATCAACTCGATACTCCCTAGCCCCCAACAGCCTTTTTTTTCATAACACTTTAACCAGAGTGACCGGAGAGCGGCATTTCAGAAAACGTGCTTATCTCGGCGAGAAAAAGCGATTTCGGCAATCAAATTTAAAACGCGTGTAAAACATAAACCAAACGATGAAATTGGTTATTTCTTCATGAATAATGATCAACTCGATACTCCCTAGCCCCCAACAGCCTTCTTTTTCATAACACTTTAACCAGAGTGACGGGAGAGCGGCATTTCAGAAAACGTGCTTATCTCGGCGAGAAAAAGCGATTTCGGCAAGAAAATTTAAAACGCGTGTAAAACATAAACCAAACGATGAAATTGGTTATTTCTTCATGTATAATGATCAACTCGATACTCCCTAGCCCCCAACAGCCTTTTTTTTCATAACACTTTAACCAGAGTGACGGGAGAGCGGCATTTCAGAAAACGTGCTTATCTCGGCGAGAAAAAGCAATTTCGGCAATAAAATTTAAAACGCGTGTAAAACATAAACCAAACGATGAAATTGGTTATTTCTTCATGTATAATGATCAACTCGATACTCCCTAGCCCCCAACAGCCTTTTTTTTCATAACACTTTAACCAGAGTGACGGGAGAGCGGCATTTCAGAAAACGTGCTTATCTCGGCGAGAAAAAGCGATTTCGGCAATAAAATTTAAAACGCGTGTAAAACATAAACCAAACGATGAAATTGGTTATTTCTTTATGTATAATGATCAACTCGATACTCCCTAGCCCACAACAGCCTTTTTTTTCACAACACTTTAACCAGAGTGACGGGAGAGCGGCATTTCAGAAAACGTGCTTATCTCGGCGAGAAAAAGCGATTTCGGCAATAAAATTTAAAACGCGTGTAAAACATACACCAAACGATGAAATTGGTTATTTCTTCATGTATAATGATCAACTCGATACTCCCTAGCCCCCAACAGCCTTTTTTTTCATAACACTTTAACCAGAGTGACGGGAGAGCGGCATTTCAGAAAACGTGCTTATCTCGGCGAGAAAAAGCGATTTCGGCAATAAAATTTAAAACGCGTGTAAAACATAAACCAAACGATGAAATTGGTTATTTCTTTATGTATAATGATCAACTCGATACTCCCTAGCCCAAAACAGCCTTTTTTTTTACAACACTTTAACCAGAGTGACGGGAGAGCGGCATTTCAGAAAACGTGCTTATCTCGGCGAGAAAAAGCGATTTCGGCAATAAAATTTAAAACGCGTGTAAAACATAAACCAAACGATGAAATTGGTTATTTCTTCATGTATAATGATCAACTCGATACTCCCTAGCCCCCAACAGCCTTTTTATTCATAACACTTTAACCAGAGTGACGGGAGAGCGGCATTTCAGAAAACGTGCTTATCTCGGCGAGAAAAAGCGATTTCGGCAATAAAATTTAAAACGCGTGTAAAACATAAACCAAACGATGAAATTGGTTATTTCTTCATGTATAATGATCAACTCGATACTCCCTAGCCCCCAACAGCCTTTTTTTTCATAACACTTTAACCAGAGTGACGGGAGAGCAGCATTTCAGAAAACGTGCTTATCTCGGCGAGAAAAAGCGATTTCGGCAATAAAATTTAAAACGCGTGTAAAACATAAACCAAACGATGAAATTGGTTATTTCTTCATGTATAATGATCAACTCGATACTCCCTAGCCCCCAACAGCCTTTTTTTTAATAACACTTTAAGCAGAGTGACGGGAGAGCGGCTTTTCAGAAAACGTGCTCATCTCGGCGAGAAAAAGCGATTTCGGCAATAAAATTTAAAACGCGTGTAAAACATAAACCAAACGATGAAATTGGTTATTTCTTCATGTATAATGATCAACTCGATACTCCCTAGCCCCCAACAGCCTTTTTTTTCATAACACTTTAACCAGAGTGACGGGAGAGCGGCATTTCAGAAAACGTGCTTATCTCGGCGAGAAAAAGCGATTTCGGCAATAAAATTTAAAACGCGTGTAAAACATAAACCAAACGATGAAATTGGTTATTTCTTCATGTATAATGATCAACTCGATACTCCCTAGCCCCCAAAAGCCTTTTTTTTCATAACACTTTAACCAGAGTGACGGGAGAGCGGCATTTCAGAAAACGTGCTTATCTCGGCGAGAAAAAGCGATTTCGGCAATAAAATTTAAAACGCGTGTAAAACATAAACCAAACGATGAAATTGGTTATTTCTTCATGTATAATGATCAACTCGATACTCCCTAGCCCCCAACAGCCTTTTTTTTTCATAACACTTTAACCAGAGTGACGGGAGAGCGGCATTTCAGAAAACGTGCTTATCTCGGCGAGAAAAAGCGATTTCGGCAATAAAATTTAAAACGCGTGTAAAACATAAACCAAACGATGAAATTGGTTATTTCTTCATGTATAATGATCAACTCGATACTCCCTAGCCCCCAACAGCCTTTTTTTTCATAAAACTTTAACCAGAGTGACGGGAGAACAGCATTTCAGAAAACGTGCTTATCTCGGCGAGAAAAAGCGATTTCGGCAATAAAATTTAAAACGCGTGTAAAACATAAACCAAACGATGAAATTGGTTATTTCTTCATGTATAATGATCAACTCGATACTCCCTAGCCCCCAACAGCCTTTTTTTTCATAACACTTTAACCAGAGTGACGGGAGAGCGGCATTTCAGAAAACGTGCTTATCTCGGCGAGAAAAAGCGATTTCGGCAATAAAATTTAAAACGCGTGTAAAACATAAACCAAACGATGAAATTGGTTATTTCTTCATGTATAATGATCAACTCGATACTCCCTAGCCCCCAACAGCCTTTTTTTTCATAACACTTTAACCAGAGTGACGGGAGAGCGGCATTTCAGAAAACGTGCTTATCTCGGCGAGAAAAAGCGATTTCGGCAATAAAATTTAAAACGCGTGTAAAACATAAACCAAACGATGAAATTGGTTATTTCTTCATGTATATTAACCAGAGTGACGGGAGAGCGGCATTTCAGAAAACGTGCTTATCTCGGCGAGAAAAAGCGATTTCGGCAATAAAATTTAAAACGCGTGTAAAACATAAACCAAACGATGAAATTGGTTATTTCTTCATGTATAATGATCAACTCGATACTCCCTAGCCCCCAACAGCCTTTTTTTTCATAACACTTTAACCAGAGTGACGGGAGAGCGGCATTTCAGAAAACGTGCTTATCTCGGCGAGAAAAAGCGATTTCGGCAATAAAATTTAAAACGCGTGTAAAACATAAACCAAACGATGAAATTGGTTATTTCTTCATGTATAATGATCAACTCGATACTCCCTAGCCCCCAACAGCCTTTTTTTTCATAACACTTTAACCAGAGTGACGGGAGAGCAGCATTTCAGAAAACGTGCTTATCTCGGCGAGAAAAAGCGATTTCGGCAATAAAATTTAAAACGCGTGTAAAACATAAACCAAACGATGAAATTGGTTATTTCTTCATGTATAATGATCAACTCGATACTCCCTAGCCCCCAACAGCCTTTTTTTTCATAACACTTTAACCAGAGTGACGGGAGAGCGGCATTTCAGAAAACGTGCTTATCTCGGCGAGAAAAAGCGATTTCGGCAATAAAATTTAAAACGCGTGTAAAACATAAACCAAACGATGAAATTGGTTATTTCTTCATGTATAATGATCAACTCGAAACTCCCTAGCCCCCAACAGCCTTTTTTTTCATAACACTTTAACCAGAGTGACGGGAGAGCGGCATTTCAGAAAACGTGCTTATCTCGGCGAGAAAAAGCGATTTCGGCAATAAAATTTAAAACGCGTGTAAAACATAAACCAAACGATGAAATTGGTTATTTCTTCATGTATAATGTTCAACTCGATACTCCCTAGCCCCCAACAGCCTTTTTTTTCATAACACTTTAACCAGAGTGACGGGAGAGCGGCATTTCAGAAAACGTGCTTATCTCGGCGAGAAAAAGCGATTTCGGCAATAAAATTTAAAACGCGTGTAAAACATAAACCAAACGATGAAATTGGTTATTTCTTCATGTATAATGATCAACTCGATACTCCCTAGCCCCCAACAGCCTTTTTTTTCATAACACTTTAACCAGAGTGACGGGAGAGCGGCATTTCAGAAAACGTGCTTATCTCGGCGAGAAAAAGCGATTTCGGCAATAAAATTTAAAACGCGTGTAAAACATAAACCAAACGATGAAATTGGTTATTTCTTCATGTATAATGATCAACTCGATACTCCCTAGCCCCCAACAGCCTTTTTTTTCATAACACTTTAACCAGAGTGACGGGAGAGCGGCATTTCAGAAAACGTGCTTATCTCGGCGAGAAAAAGCGATTTCGGCAATAAAATTTAAAACGCGTGTAAAACATAAACCAAACGATGAAATTGGTTATTTCTTCATGTATAATGATCAACTCGATACTCCCTAGCCCCCAACAGCCTTTTTTTTCATAACACTTTAACCAGAGTGACGGGAGAGCGGCATTTCAGAAAACGTGCTTATCTCGGCGAGAAAAAGCGATTTCGGCAATAAAATTTAAAACGCGTGTAAAACATAAACCAAACGATGAAATTGGTTATTTCTTCATGTATAATGATCAACTCGATACTCCCTAGCCCCCAACAGCCTTTTTTTTCATAACACTTTAACCAGAGTGACGGGAGAGCGGCATTTCAGAAAACGTGCTTATCTCGGCGAGAAAAAGCGATTTCGGCAATAAAATTTAAAACGCGTGTAAAACATAAACCAAACGATGAAATTGGTTATTTCTTCATGTATAATGATCAACTCGATACTCCCTAGCCCCCAACAGCCTTTTTTTTCATAACACTTTAACCAGAGTGACGGGAGAGCGGCATTTCAGAAAACGTGCTTATCTCGGCGAGAAAAAGCGATTTCGGCAATAAAATTTAAAACGCGTGTAAAACATAAACCAAACGATGAAATTGGTTATTTCTTCATGTATAATAATCAACTCGATACTCCCTAGCCCCCAACAGCCTTTTTTTTCATAACACTTTAACCAGAGTGACGGGAGAGCGGCATTTCAGAAAACGTGCTTATCTCGGCGAGAAAAAGCGATTTCGGCAATAAAATTTAAAACGCGTGTAAAACATAAACCAAACAATGAAATTGGTTATTTCTTCATGTATAATGATCAACTCGATACTCCCTAGCCCCCAACAGCCTTTTTTTTCACAACACTTTAACCAGAGTGACGGGAGAGCGGCATTTCAGAAAACGTGCTTATCTCGGCGAGAAAAAGCGATTTCGGCAATAAAATTTAAAACGCGTGTAAAACATAAACCAAACGATGAAATTGGTTATTTCTTCATGTATAATGATCAACTCGATACTCCCTAGCCCCCAACAGCCTTTTTTTTCATAACACTTTAACCAGAGTGACGGGAGAGCGGCATTTCAGAAAACGTGCTTATCTCGGCGAGAAAAAGCGATTTCGGCAATAAAATTTAAAACGCGTGTAAAACATAAACCAAACGATGAAATTGGTTATTTCTTCATGTATATTAACCAGAGTGACGGGAGAGCGGCATTTCAGAAAACGTGCTTATCTCTGCGAGAAAAAGCGATTTCGGCAATAAAATTTAAAACGCGTGTAAAACATAAACCAAACGATGAAATTGGTTATTTCTTCATGTATAATGATCAACTCGATACTCCCTAGCCCCCAACAGCCTTTTTTTTCATAACACTTTAACCAGAGTGACGGGAGAGCGGCATTTCAGAAAACGTGCTTATCTCGGCGAGAAAAAGCGATTTCGGCAATAAAATTTAAAACGCGTGTAAAACATAAACCAAACGATGAAATTGGTTATTTCTTCATGTATAATGATCAACTCAATACTCCCTAGCCCCCAACAGTCTTTTTTTTCACAACACTTTAACCAGAGTGACGGGAGAGCGGCATTTCAGAAAACGTGCTTATCTCGGCGAGAAAAAGCGATTTCGGCAATCAAATTTAAAACGCGTGTAAAACATAAACCAAACGATGAAATTGGTTATTTCTTCATGTATAATGATCAACTCGATACTCCCTAGCCCCCAACAGCCTTTTTTTTCATAACACTTTAACCAGAGTGACCGGAGAGCGGCATTTCAGAAAACGTGCTTATCTCGGCGAGAAAAAGCGATTTCGGCAATCAAATTTAAAACGCGTGTAAAACATAAACCAAACGATGAAATTGGTTATTTCTTCATGAATAATGATCAACTCGATACTCCCTAGCCCCCAACAGCCTTCTTTTTCATAACACTTTAACCAGAGTGACGGGAGAGCGGCATTTCAGAAAACGTGCTTATCTCGGCGAGAAAAAGCGATTTCGGCAAGAAAATTTAAAACGCGTGTAAAACATAAACCAAACGATGAAATTGGTTATTTCTTCATGTATAATGATCAACTCGATACTCCCTAGCCCCCAACAGCCTTTTTTTTCATAACACTTTAACCAGAGTGACGGGAGAGCGGCATTTCAGAAAACGTGCTTATCTCGGCGAGAAAAAGCAATTTCGGCAATAAAATTTAAAACGCGTGTAAAACATAAACCAAACGATGAAATTGGTTATTTCTTCATGTATAATGATCAACTCGATACTCCCTAGCCCCCAACAGCCTTTTTTTTCATAACACTTTAACCAGAGTGACGGGAGAGCGGCATTTCAGAAAACGTGCTTATCTCGGCGAGAAAAAGCGATTTCGGCAATAAAATTTAAAACGCGTGTAAAACATAAACCAAACGATGAAATTGGTTATTTCTTTATGTATAATGATCAACTCGATACTCCCTAGCCCACAACAGCCTTTTTTTTCACAACACTTTAACCAGAGTGACGGGAGAGCGGCATTTCAGAAAACGTGCTTATCTCGGCGAGAAAAAGCGATTTCGGCAATAAAATTTAAAACGCGTGTAAAACATAAACCAAACGATGAAATTGGTTATTTCTTCATGTATAATGATCAACTCGATACTCCCTAGCCCCCAACAGCCTTTTTTTTCATAACACTTTAACCAGAGTGACGGGAGAGCGGCATTTCAGAAAACGTGCTTATCTCGGCGAGAAAAAGCGATTTCGGCAATAAAATTTAAAACGCGTGTAAAACATAAACCAAACGATGAAATTGGTTATTTCTTTATGTATAATGATCAACTCGATACTCCCTAGCCCAAAACAGCCTTTTTTTTTACAACACTTTAACCAGAGTGACGGGAGAGCGGCATTTCAGAAAACGTGCTTATCTCGGCGAGAAAAAGCGATTTCGGCAATAAAATTTAAAACGCGTGTAAAACATAAACCAAACGATGAAATTGGTTATTTCTTCATGTATAATGATCAACTCGATACTCCCTAGCCCCCAACAGCCTTTTTATTCATAACACTTTAACCAGAGTGACGGGAGAGCGGCATTTCAGAAAACGTGCTTATCTCGGCGAGAAAAAGCGATTTCGGCAATAAAATTTAAAACGCGTGTAAAACATAAACCAAACGATGAAATTGGTTATTTCTTCATGTATAATGATCAACTCGATACTCCCTAGCCCCCAACAGCCTTTTTTTTCATAACACTTTAACCAGAGTGACGGGAGAGCAGCATTTCAGAAAACGTGCTTATCTCGGCGAGAAAAAGCGATTTCGGCAATAAAATTTAAAACGCGTGTAAAACATAAACCAAACGATGAAATTGGTTATTTCTTCATGTATAATGATCAACTCGATACTCCCTAGCCCCCAACAGCCTTTTTTTTTCATAACACTTTAAGCAGAGTGACGGGAGAGCGGCATTTCAGAAAACGTGCTTATCTCGGCGAGAAAAAGCGATTTCGGCAATAAAATTTAAAACGCGTGTAAAACATAAACCAAACGATGAAATTGGTTATTTCTTCATGTATAATGATCAACTCGATACTCCCTAGCCCCCAACAGCCTTTTTTTTCATAACACTTTAACCAGAGTGACGGGAGAGCGGCATTTCAGAAAACGTGCTTATCTCGGCGAGAAAAAGCGATTTCGGCAATAAAATTTAAAACGCGTGTAAAACATAAACCAAACGATGAAATTGGTTATTTCTTCATGTATAATGATCAACTCGATACTCCCTAGCCCCCAAAAGCCTTTTTTTTCATAACACTTTAACCAGAGTGACGGGAGAGCGGCATTTCAGAAAACGTGCTTATCTCGGCGAGAAAAAGCGATTTCGGCAATAAAATTTAAAACGCGTGTAAAACATAAACCAAACGATGAAATTGGTTATTTCTTCATGTATAATGATCAACTCGATACTCCCTAGCCCCCAACAGCCTTTTTTTTTCATAACACTTTAACCAGAGTGACGGGAGAGCGGCATTTCAGAAAACGTGCTTATCTCGGCGAGAAAAAGCGATTTCGGCAATAAAATTTAAAACGCGTGTAAAACATAAACCAAACGATGAAATTGGTTATTTCTTCATGTATAATGATCAACTCGATACTCCCTAGCCCCCAACAGCCTTTTTTTTCATAAAACTTTAACCAGAGTGACGGGAGAACAGCATTTCAGAAAACGTGCTTATCTCGGCGAGAAAAAGCGATTTCGGCAATAAAATTTAAAACGCGTGTAAAACATAAACCAAACGATGAAATTGGTTATTTCTTCATGTATAATGATCAACTCGATACTCCCTAGCCCCCAACAGCCTTTTTTTTCATAACACTTTAACCAGAGTGACGGGAGAGCGGCATTTCAGAAAACGTGCTTATCTCGGCGAGAAAAAGCGATTTCGGCAATAAAATTTAAAACGCGTGTAAAACATAAACCAAACGATGAAATTGGTTATTTCTTCATGTATAATGATCAACTCGATACTCCCTAGCCCCCAACAGCCTTTTTTTTTCATAACACTTTAACCAGAGTGACGGGAGAGCGGCATTTCAGAAAACGTGCTTATCTCGGCGAGAAAAAGCGATTTCGGCAATAAAATTTAAAACGCGTGTAAAACATAAACCAAACGATGAAATTGGTTATTTCTTCATGTATAATGATCAACTCGATACTCCCTAGCCCCCAACAGCCTTTTTTTTCATAACACTTTAACCAGAGTAACGGGAGAGCGGCATTTCAGAAAACGTGCTTATCTCGGCGAGAAAAAGCGATTTCGGCAATAAAATTTTAAACGCGTGTAAAACATAAACCAAACGATGAAATTGGTTATTTCTTTATGTATAATGATCAACTCGATACTCCCTAGCCCACAACAGCCTTTTTTTTCACAACACTTTAACCAGAGTGACGGGAGAGCGGCATTTCAGAAAACGTGCTTATCTCGGCGAGAAAAAGCGATTTCGGCAATAAAATTTAAAACGCATGTAAAACATAAACCAAACGATGAAATTGGTTATTTCTTCATGTATAATGATCAACTCGATACTCCCTAGCCCCCAACAGCCTTTTTATTCATAACACTTTAACCAGAGTGACGGGAGAGCGGCATTTCAGAAAACGTGCTTATCTCGGCGAGAAAAAGCGATTTCGGCAATAAAATTTAAAACGCGTGTAAAACATAAACCAAACGATGAAATTGGTTATTTCTTCATGTATAATGATCAACTCGATACTCCCTAGCCCCCAACAGCCTTTTTTTTCATAACACTTTAACCAGAGTGACGGGAGAGCAGCATTTCAGAAAACGTGCTTATCTCGGCGAGAAAAAGCGATTTCGGCAATAAAATTTAAAACGCGTGTAAAACATAAACCAAACGATGAAATTGGTTATTTCTTCATGTATAATGATCAACTCGATACTCCCTAGCCCCCAACAGCCTTTTTTTTCATAACACTTTAAGCAGAGTGACGGGAGAGCGGCATTTCAGAAAACGTGCTTATCTCGGCGAGAAAAAGCGATTTCGGCAATAAAATTTAAAACGCGTGTAAAACATAAACCAAACGATGAAATTGGTTATTTCTTCATGTATAATGATCAACTCGATACATCTAGCCCCCAACAGCCTTTTTTTTCATAACACTTTAACCAGAGTGACGGGAGAGCGGCATTTCAGAAAACGTGCTTATCTCGGCGAGAAAAAGCGATTTCGGCAATAAAATTTAAAACGCGTGTAAAACATAAACCAAACGATGAAATTGGTTATTTCTTCATGTATAATGATCAACTCGATACTCCCTAGCCCCCAAAAGCCTTTTTTTTCATAACACTTTAACCAGAGTGACGGGAGAGCGGCATTTCAGAAAACGTGCTTATCTCGGCGAGAAAAAGCGATTTCGGCAATAAAATTTAAAACGCGTGTAAAACATAAACCAAACGATGAAATTGGTTATTTCTTCATGTATAATGATCAACTCGATACTCCCTAGCCCCCAACAGCCTTTTTTTTTCATAACACTTTAACCAGAGTGACGGGAGAGCGGCATTTCAGAAAACGTGCTTATCTCGGCGAGAAAAAGCGATTTCGGCAATAAAATTTAAAACGCGTGTAAAACATAAACCAAACGATGAAATTGGTTATTTCTTTATGTATAATGATCAACTCGATACTCCCTAGCCCCCAACAGCCTTTTTTTTTTCATAAAACTTTAACCAGAGTGACGGGAGAACAGCATTTCAGAAAACGTGCTTATCTCGGCGAGAAAAAGCGATTTCGGCAATAAAATTTAAAACGCGTGTAAAACATAAACCAAACGATGAAATTGGTTATTTCTTCATGTATATTAACCAGAGTGACGGGAGAGCGGCATTTCAGAAAACGTGCTTATCTCTGCGAGAAAAAGCGATTTCGGCAATAAAATTTAAAACGCGTGTAAAACATAAACCAAACAATGAAATTGGTTATTTCTTCATGTATAATGATCAACTCGATACTCCCTAGCCCCCAACAGCCTTTTTTTTCATAACACTTTAACCAGAGTGACGGGAGAGCGGCATTTCAGAAAACGTGCTTATCTCGGCGAGAAAAAGCGATTTCGGCAATAAAATTTAAAACGCGTGTAAAACATAAACCAAACGATGAAATTGGTTATTTCTTCATGTATAATGATCAACTCGATACTCCCTAGCCCCCAACAGCCTTTTTTTTCACAACACTTTAACCAGAGTGACGGGAGAGCGGCATTTCAGAAAACGTGCTTATCTCGGCGAGAAAAAGCGATTTCGGCAATCAAATTTAAAACGCGTGTAAAACATAAACCAAACGATGAAATTGGTTATTTCTTCATGTATAATGATCAACTCGATACTCCCTAGCCCCCAACAGCCTTTTTTTTCATAACACTTTAACCAGAGTGACCGGAGAGCGGCATTTCAGAAAACGTGCTTATCTCGGCGAGAAAAAGCGATTTCGGCAATCAAATTTAAAACGCGTGTAAAACATAAACCAAACGATGAAATTGGTTATTTCTTCATGTATAATGATCAACTCGATACTCCCTAGCCCCCAACAGCCTTTTTTTTCATAACACTTTAACCAGAGTGACGGGAGAGCGGCATTTCAGAAAACGTGCTTATCTCGGCGAGAAAAAGCGATTTCGGCAAGAAAATTTAAAACGCGTGTAAAACATAAACCAAACGATGAAATTGGTTATTTCTTCATGTATAATGATCAACTCGATACTCCCTAGCCCCCAACAGCCTTTTTTTTCATAACACTTTAACCAGAGTGACGGGAGAGCGGCATTTCAGAAAACGTGCTTATCTCGGCGAGAAAAAGCAATTTCGGCAATAAAATTTAAAACGCGTGTAAAACATAAACCAAACGATGAAATTGGTTATTTCTTCATGTATAATGATCAACTCGATACTCCCTAGCCCCCAACAGCCTTTTTTTTCATAACACTTTAACCAGAGTGACGGGAGAGCGGCATTTCAGAAAACGTGCTTATCTCGGCGAGAAAAAGCGATTTCGGCAATAAAATTTAAAACGCGTGTAAAACATAAACCAAACGATGAAATTGGTTATTTCTTTATGTATAATGATCAACTCGATACTCCCTAGCCCACAACAGCCTTTTTTTTCACAACACTTTAACCAGAGTGACGGGAGAGCGGCATTTCAGAAAACGTGCTTATCTCGGCGAGAAAAAGCGATTTCGGCAATAAAATTTAAAACGCGTGTAAAACATAAACCAAACGATGAAATTGGTTATTTCTTCATGTATAATGATCAACTCGATACTCCCTAGCCCCCAACAGCCTTTTTTTTCATAACACTTTAACCAGAGTGACGGGAGAGCGGCATTTCAGAAAACGTGCTTATCTCGGCGAGAAAAAGCGATTTCGGCAATAAAATTTAAAACGCGTGTAAAACATAAACCAAACGATGAAATTGGTTATTTCTTTATGTATAATGATCAACTCGATACTCCCTAGCCCACAACAGCCTTTTTTTTCACAACACTTTAACCAGAGTGACGGGAGAGCGGCATTTCAGAAAACGTGCTTATCTCGGCGAGAAAAAGCGATTTCGGCAATAAAATTTAAAACGCGTGTAAAACATAAACCAAACGATGAAATTGGTTATTTCTTCATGTATAATGATCAACTCGATACTCCCTAGCCCCCAACAGCCTTTTTATTCATAACACTTTAACCAGAGTGACGGGAGAGCGGCATTTCAGAAAACGTGCTTATCTCGGCGAGAAAAAGCGATTTCGGCAATAAAATTTAAAACGCGTGTAAAACATAAACCAAACGATGAAATTGGTTATTTCTTCATGTATAATGATCAACTCGATACTCCCTAGCCCCCAACAGCCTTTTTTTTCATAACACTTTAACCAGAGTGACGGGAGAGCAGCATTTCAGAAAACGTGCTTATCTCGGCGAGAAAAAGCGATTTCGGCAATAAAATTTAAAACGCGTGTAAAACATAAACCAAACGATGAAATTGGTTATTTCTTCATGTATAATGATCAACTCGATACTCCCTAGCCCCCAACAGCCTTTTTTTTCATAACACTTTAAGCAGAGTGACGGGAGAGCGGCATTTCAGAAAACGTGCTTATCTCGGCGAGAAAAAGCGATTTCGGCAATAAAATTTAAAACGCGTGTAAAACATAAACCAAACGATGAAATTGGTTATTTCTTCATGTATAATGATCAACTCGATACTCCCTAGCCCCCAACAGCCTTTTTTTTCATAACACTTTAACCAGAGTGACGGGAGAGCGGCATTTCAGAAAACGTGCTTATCTCGGCGAGAAAAAGCGATTTCGGCAATAAAATTTAAAACGCGTGTAAAACATAAACCAAACGATGAAATTGGTTATTTCTTCATGTATAATGATCAACTCGATACTCCCTAGCCCCCAAAAGCCTTTTTTTTTCATAACACTTTACCCAGAGTGACGGGAGAGCGGCATTTCAGAAAACGTGCTTATCTCGGCGAGAAAAAGCGATTTCGGCAATAAAATTTAAAACGCGTGTAAAACATAAACCAAACGATGAAATTGGTTATTTCTTCATGTATAATGATCAACTCGATACTCCCTAGCCCCCAACAGCCTTTTTTTTTCATAACACTTTAACCAGAGTGACGGGAGAGCGGCATTTCAGAAAACGTGCTTATCTCGGCGAGAAAAAGCGATTTCGGCAATAAAATTTAAAACGCGTGTAAAACATAAACCAAACGATGAAATTGGTTATTTCTTCATGTATAATGATCAACTCGATACTCCCTAGCCCCCAACAGCCTTTTTTTTTCATAAAACTTTAACCAGAGTGACGGGAGAACAGCATTTCAGAAAACGTGCTTATCTCGGCGAGAAAAAGCGATTTCGGCAATAAAATTTAAAACGCGTGTAAAACATAAACCAAACGATGAAATTGGTTATTTCTTCATGTATAATGATCAACTCAAAACTCCCTAGCCCCCAACAGCCTTTTTTTTCATAACACTTTAACCAGAGTGACGGGAGAGCGGCATTTCAGAAAACGTGCTTATCTCGGCGAGAAAAAGCGATTTCGGCAATAAAATTTAAAACGCGTGTAAAACATAAACCAAACGATGAAATTGGTTATTTCTTCATGTATAATGATCAACTCGATACTCCCTAGCCCCCAACAGCCTTTTTTTTCATAACACTTTAACCAGAGTGACGGGAGAGCGGCATTTCAGAAAACGTGCTTATCTCGGCGAGAAAAAGCGATTTCGGCAATAAAATTTAAAACGCGTGTAAAACATAAACCAAACGATGAAATTGGTTATTTCTTCATGTATAATGATCAACTCAATACTCCCTAGCCCCCAACAGCCTTTTTTTTCATA
Organism: Syngnathus leptorhynchus; assembly: GCF_054491065.1. NCBI lineage: Eukaryota > Metazoa > Chordata > Actinopteri > Syngnathiformes > Syngnathidae > Syngnathus > Syngnathus leptorhynchus. The sequence continues at coordinate 3,716,806 of NC_141195.1, read as the reverse complement.
ACACTTTAACCAGAGTGACGGGAGAGCGGCATTTCAGAAAACGTGCTTATCTCGGCGAGAAAAAGCGATTTCGGCAATAAAATTTAAAACGCGTGTAAAACATAAACCAAACGATGAAATTGGTTATTTCTTCATGTATAATGATCAACTCGATACTCCCTAGCCCCCAAAAGCCTTTTTTTTCATAACACTTTAACCAGAGTGACGGGAGAGCGGCATTTCAGAAAACGTGCTTATCTCGGCGAGAAAAAGCGATTTCGGCAATAAAATTTAAAACGCGTGTAAAACATAAACCAAACGATGAAATTGGTTATTTCTTCATGTATAATGATCAACTCGATACTCCCTAGCCCCCAACAGCCTTTTTATTCATAACACTTTAACCAGAGTGACGGGAGAGCGGCATTTCAGAAAACGTGCTTATCTCGGCGAGAAAAAGCGATTTCGGCAATAAAATTTAAAACGCGTGTAAAACATAAACCAAACGATGAAATTGGTTATTTCTTCATGTATAATGATCAACTCGATACTCCCTAGCCCCCAACAGCCTTTTTTTTCATAACAATTTAACCAGAGTGACGGGAGAGCAGCATTTCAGAAAACGTGCTTATCTCGGCGAGAAAAAGCGATTTCGGCAATAAAATTTAAAACGCGTGTAAAACATAAACCAAACGATGAAATTGGTTATTTCTTCATGTATAATGATCAACTCGATACTCCCTAGCCCCCAACAGCCTTTTTTTTCATAACACTTTAAGCAGAGTGACGGGAGAGCGGCATTTCAGAAAACGTGCTTATCTCGGCGAGAAAAAGCGATTTCGGCAATAAAATTTAAAACGCGTGTAAAACATAAACCAAACGATGAAATTGGTTATTTCTTCATGTATAATGATCAACTCGATACTCCCTAGCCCCCAACAGCCTTTTTTTTCATAACACTTTAACCAGAGTGACGGGAGAGCGGCATTTCAGAAAACGTGCTTATCTCGGCGAGAAAAAGCGATTTCGGCAATAAAATTTAAAACGCGTGTAAAACATAAACCAAACGATGAAATTGGTTATTTCTTCATGTATAATGATCAACTCGATACTCCCTAGCCCCCAAAAGCCTTTTTTTTTCATAACACTTTAACCAGAGTGACGGGAGAGCGGCATTTCAGAAAACGTGCTTATCTCGGCGAGAAAAAGCGATTTCGGCAATAAAATTTAAAACGCGTGTAAAACATAAACCAAACGATGAAATTGGTTATTTCTTCATGTATAATGATCAACTCGAGTCGAGCTTCAGGGAGAGAGGCTGATTTTTCGCTTTTTGAGGCCGACCGACGAACCGGCGCGGGGCAGACTCAAAAGCCCGCAGATCCGTAGGCACTTAGAAAAGTTTCGCCTTTGGCTGTGAGCTCCAGGGAGAGAGGCTGGTTTTGCGTTATTTCAGGCCGGCTGGAGAACCGGCGCGGGTCGGACGCACAATCGCCGCAGAGCCGTGGGCACTTAGAACATTTTCGCCAAGTTGGCTGTGAGCGCCTGGTACCTAATATGGAAGTATAGAGGCCGACTTTCGGGCAAGATCACGCCGGGTTAGGCTTCCAGGACCCCGGCTAAGCAATTTTACCGGGCCACCCGGTTCTTTTTTTGAACCAGCCCGGTTCTTTTTACACTTCCAGCTGGAGCTCAGCAGCGGCTTTTTGCGCAAGATCACGCCGAGTTAGGCTTCCAGGACCTCGGCTAAGCAATTCTACCGGGCCGCCCGGTTCTTTTTTTGAACCAGCCCGGTTCTTTTTACACTTCCAGCTGGAGCTCACGAGCGGCTTTTTGGACAAGATCACGCCGGGTAAGGCTTCCAGAGCCCCGGCTAAGCAATTTTAACGGGCCGCCCGGTTCTTTCTTTTTTTTTTCCGGCCCGGTTCTTTTTACACTTCCAGCTGGAGCTCAGCAGCGGCTTTTTGGACAAGATCACGCCGTGTTAGGCTTCCAGAGCCCCGGCTAAGCAATTTTACCGGGTCGCCCGGTTCTTTTTTTGAACCAGCGCGGTTCTTTTTACACTTCCAGCTGGAGCTCAGCAGCGGCTTTTTGCGCAAGATCACGCCGAGTTAGGCTTCCAGGACCTCGGCTAAGCAATTCTACCGGGCCGCCCGGTTCTTTTTTTGAACCAGCCCGGTTCTTTTTTCACTTCCAGCTGGAGCTCACGAGCAGCTTTTTGGACAAGATCACGCCGTGATAGGCTTCCAGAGCCCCGGCTAAGCAATTTTACCGGGTCGCCCGGTTCTTTTTTTTTAACCAGCCCGGTTCTTTTTACACTTCCAGCTGGAGCTCAGCAGCGGCTTTTTGGACAAGATCACGCCGTGTTAGGCTTCCAGAGCCCCGGCTAAGCAATTTTACCGGGTTGCCCGGTTCTTTTTTTAACCAGCCCGGTTCTTTTTTTAACCAGCCCGGTTCTTTTTACACTTCCAGCTGGAGCTCAGCAGCGGCTTTTTGCACAGTATCACGCCGGGTTAGGCTTCCAGGACCCCGGCTAAGCAATTTTACCGGGCCGCCCGGTTCTTTTTTTTAACCAGCCCGGTTCTTTTTACACTTCCAGCTGGAGCTCAGCAGCGGCTTTTTGGACAAGATCACGCCGTGTTAGGCTTCCAGAGCCCCGGCTAAGCAATTTTACCGGCCTGCCCGGTTCATTTTTTCAACCAGCCCGGTTCTTTTTTTAACCAGCCCGGTTCTTTTTACACTTCCAGCTGGAGCTCACGAGCAGCTTAATGGTAAAGATCACGCCGTGTTAGGCTTCCAGAGCCCCGGCTAAGCAATTTTACCGGGTCGCCCGGTTCTTTTTTGAACCAGCCCGGTTCTTTTTACACTTCCAGCTGGAGCTCACGAGCGGCTTTTTGGACAAGATCACGCCGTGTTAGGCTTCCAGAGCCTCGGCTAAGCCATTTTACCGGCCCGCCCGGTTCTTTTTTGAAACAGCCCGGTTCTTTTTTTAACCAACCCGGTTCTTTTAACACTTCCAGCTGGAGCTCACGAGCGGCTTTTTGGACAAGATCACGCCGTGTTTGGCTTCCAGAGCCCCGGCTAAGCAATTTTACCGGCCCGCCCGGTTCTTTTTTGAACCAGCCCGGTTCTTTTTTTAACCAGCCCGGTTCTTTTAACACTTCCAGCTGGAGCTCACGAGCGGCGTTTTGGACAAGATCACGCCGTGTTAAGCTTCCAGAGCCCCGGCTAAGCAATTTTACCGGCCCGCCCGGTTCTTTTTTTAACCGGCCCGGTTCTTTTTACACTTCCAGCTGGAGCTCAGCAGCGGCTTTTTGGGCAAGATCACGCCGGGTTAGGCTTCCAGGACCCCGGCTAAGCAATTCCACCCGGTTCTTTTTACACTTCCAGCTGGAGCTCGGGAGCGGCTTTTTGCACAAGATCACGCCGGGTTAGGCTTCCAGGACCCCGGCTAAGCAGATCAACTTGATACTCCCTAGCCCCCAAATGCCCTTTTTTTTTTTTTTTTTTTTTTTTTTTATAAAAAATTAACTATAGTGACGGGAGAGCGGCATTTCAGAAAACGTGCTTATCTTGGCGAGAAAAAGCGATTTCGGCAATAAAATTTAAAACGCGTGTAAAACATAAACCAAACGATGAAATTGGTTTTTTCTTCATGTATAATGAGCAACTCGATACTCCCTAGCCCCCAACAGCCTTTTTTTTTCATAACACTTTACCCAGAGTGACGGGAGAGCGGCATTTCAGAAAACGTGCTTATCTCGGCGAGAAAAAGCGATTTCGGCAATAAAATTTAAAACGCGTGTAAAACATAAACCAAACGATTAAATTGGTTAATTCTTCATGTATAATGATCAACTCGATACTCCCTAGCCTCCAACAGCCTTTTTTTTCATAACACTTTAACCAGAGTGACGGGAGAGCGGCATTTCAGAAAACGTGCTTATCTCGGCGAGAAAAAGCGATTTCGGCAATAAAATTTAAAACGCGTGTAAAACATAAACCAAACGATGAAATTGGTTATTTCTTCATGTATAATGATCAACTCGATACTCCCTAGCCCCCAACAGCCTTTTTTTTTCATAACACTTTAACCAGAGTGACGGGAGAGCGGCATTTCAGAAAACGTGCTTATCTCGGCGAGAAAAAGCGATTTCGGCAATAAAATTTAAAACGCGTGTAAAACATAAACCAAACGATGAAATTGGTTATTTCTTCATGTATAATGATCAACTCGATACTCCCTAGCCCCCAACAGCCTTTTTTTTCATAACACTTTAACCAGAGTGACGGGAGAGCGGCATTTCAGAAAACGTGCTTATCTCGGCGAGAAAAAGCGATTTCGGCAATAAAATTTAAAACGCGTGTAAAACATAAACCAAACGATGAAATTGGTTATTTCTTCATGTATAATGATCAACTCGATACTCCCTAGCCCCCAACAGCCTTTTTTTTCATAACACTTTAACCAGAGTGACGGGAGAGCGGCATTTCAGAAAACGTGCTTATCTCGGCGAGAAAAAGCGATTTCGGCAATAAAATTTAAAACGCGTGTAAAACATAAACCAAACGATGAAATTGGTTATTTCTTCATGTATAATGATCAACTCGATACTCCCTAGCCCCCAACAGCCTTTTTTTTCATAACACTTTAACCAGAGTGACGGGAGAGCGGCATTTCAGAAAACGTGCTTATCTCGGCGAGAAAAAGCGATTTCGGCAATAAAATTTAAAACGCGTGTAAAACATAAACCAAACGATGAAATTGGTTATTTCTTCATGTATAATGATCAACTCGATACTCCCTAGCCCCCAACAGCCTTTTTTTTCATAACACTTTAACCAGAGTGACGGGAGAGCGGCATTTCAGAAAACGTGCTTATCTCGGCGAGAAAAAGCGATTTCGGCAATAAAATTTAAAACGCGTGTAAAACATAAACCAAACGATGAAATTGGTTATTTCTTCATGTATAATGATCAACTCGATACTCCCTAGCCCCCAACAGCCTTTTTTTTCATAACACTTTAACCAGAGTGACGGGAGAGCGGCATTTCAGAAAACGTGCTTATCTCGGCGAGAAAAAGCGATTTCGGCAATAAAATTTAAAACGCGTGTAAAACATAAACCAAACGATGAAATTGGTTATTTCTTCATGTATAATGATCAACTCGATACTCCCTAGCCCCCAACAGCCTTTTTTTTCATAACACTTTAACCAGAGTGACGGGAGAGCGGCATTTCAGAAAACGTGCTTATCTCGGCGAGAAAAAGCGATTTCGGCAATAAAATTTAAAACGCGTGTAAAACATAAACCAAACGATGAAATTGGTTATTTCTTCATGTATAATGATCAACTCGATACTCCCTAGCCCCCAACAGCCTTTTTTTTCATAACACTTTAACCAGAGTGACGGGAGAGCGGCATTTCAGAAAACGTGCTTATCTCGGCGAGAAAAAGCGATTTCGGCAATAAAATTTAAAACGCGTGTAAAACATAAACCAAACGATGAAATTGGTTATTTCTTCATGTATAATGATCAACTCGATACTCCCTAGCCCCCAACAGCCTTTTTTTTCATAACACTTTAACCAGAGTGACGGGAGAGCGGCATTTCAGAAAACGTGCTTATCTCGGCGAGAAAAAGCGATTTCGGCAATAAAATTTAAAACGCGTGTAAAACATAAACCAAACGATGAAATTGGTTATTTCTTCATGTATAATGATCAACTCGATACTCCCTAGCCCCCAACAGCCTTTTTTTTCATAACACTTTAACCAGAGTGACGGGAGAGCGGCATTTCAGAAAACGTGCTTATCTCGGCGAGAAAAAGCGATTTCGGCAATAAAATTTAAAACGCGTGTAAAACATAAAACCAAACGATGAAATTGGTTATTTCTTCATGTATAATGATCAACTCGATACTCCCTAGCCCCCAACAGCCTTTTTTTTCATAACACTTTAACCAGAGTGACGGGAGAGCGGCATTTCAGAAAACGTGCTTATCTCGGCGAGAAAAAGCGATTTCGGCAATAAAATTTAAAACGCGTGTAAAACATAAACCAAACGATGAAATTGGTTATTTCTTCATGTATAATGATCAACTCGATACTCCCTAGCCCCCAACAGCCTTTTTTTTCATAACACTTTAACCAGAGTGACGGGAGAGCGGCATTTCAGAAAACGTGCTTATCTCGGCGAGAAAAAGCGATTTCGGCAATAAAATTTAAAACGCGTGTAAAACATAAACCAAACGATGAAATTGGTTATTTCTTCATGTATAATGATCAACTCGATACTCCCTAGCCCCCAACAGCCTTTTTTTTCATAACACTTTAACCAGAGTGACGGGAGAGCGGCATTTCAGAAAACGTGCTTATCTCGGCGAGAAAAAGCGATTTCGGCAATAAAATTTAAAACGCGTGTAAAACATAAACCAAACGATGAAATTGGTTATTTCTTCATGTATAATGATCAACTCGATACTCCCTAGCCCCCAACAGCCTTTTTTTTCATAACACTTTAACCAGAGTGACGGGAGAGCGGCATTTCAGAAAACGTGCTTATCTCGGCGAGAAAAAGCGATTTCGGCAATAAAATTTAAAACGCGTGTAAAACATAAACCAAACGATGAAATTGGTTATTTCTTCATGTATAATGATCAACTCGATACTCCCTAGCCCCCAACAGCCTTTTTTTTCATAACACTTTAACCAGAGTGACGGGAGAGCGGCATTTCAGAAAACGTGCTTATCTCGGCGAGAAAAAGCGATTTCGGCAATAAAATTTAAAACGCGTGTAAAACATAAACCAAACGATGAAATTGGTTATTTCTTCATGTATAATGATCAACTCGATACTCCCTAGCCCCCAACAGCCTTTTTTTTCATAACACTTTAACCAGAGTGACGGGAGAGCGGCATTTCAGAAAACGTGCTTATCTCGGCGAGAAAAAGCGATTTCGGCAATAAAATTTAAAACGCGTGTAAAACATAAACCAAACGATGAAATTGGTTATTTCTTCATGTATAATGATCAACTCGATACTCCCTAGCCCCCAACAGCCTTTTTTTTCATAACACTTTAACCAGAGTGACGGGAGAGCGGCATTTCAGAAAACGTGCTTATCTCGGCGAGAAAAAGCGATTTCGGCAATAAAATTTAAAACGCGTGTAAAACATAAACCAAACGATGAAATTGGTTATTTCTTCATGTATAATGATCAACTCGATACTCCCTAGCCCCCAACAGCCTTTTTTTTCATAACACTTTAACCAGAGTGACGGGAGAGCGGCATTTCAGAAAACGTGCTTATCTCGGCGAGAAAAAGCGATTTCGGCAATAAAATTTAAAACGCGTGTAAAACATAAACCAAACGATGAAATTGGTTATTTCTTCATGTATAATGATCAACTCGATACTCCCTAGCCCCCAACAGCCTTTTTTTTCATAACACTTTAACCAGAGTGACGGGAGAGCGGCATTTCAGAAAACGTGCTTATCTCGGCGAGAAAAAGCGATTTCGGCAATAAAATTTAAAACGCGTGTAAAACATAAACCAAACGATGAAATTGGTTATTTCTTCATGTATAATGATCAACTCGATACTCCCTAGCCCCCAACAGCCTTTTTTTTCATAACACTTTAACCAGAGTGACGGGAGAGCGGCATTTCAGAAAACGTGCTTATCTCGGCGAGAAAAAGCGATTTCGGCAATAAAATTTAAAACGCGTGTAAAACATAAACCAAACGATGAAATTGGTTATTTCTTCATGTATAATGATCAACTCGATACTCCCTAGCCCCCAACAGCCTTTTTTTTCATAACACTTTAACCAGAGTGACGGGAGAGCGGCATTTCAGAAAACGTGCTTATCTCGGCGAGAAAAAGCGATTTCGGCAATAAAATTTAAAACGCGTGTAAAACATAAACCAAACGATGAAATTGGTTATTTCTTCATGTATAATGATCAACTCGATACTCCCTAGCCCCCAACAGCCTTTTTTTTCATAACACTTTAACCAGAGTGACGGGAGAGCGGCATTTCAGAAAACGTGCTTATCTCGGCGAGAAAAAGCGATTTCGGCAATAAAATTTAAAACGCGTGTAAAACATAAACCAAACGATGAAATTGGTTATTTCTTCATGTATAATGATCAACTCGATACTCCCTAGCCCCCAACAGCCTTTTTTTTCATAACACTTTAACCAGAGTGACGGGAGAGCGGCATTTCAGAAAACGTGCTTATCTCGGCGAGAAAAAGCGATTTCGGCAATAAAATTTAAAACGCGTGTAAAACATAAACCAAACGATGAAATTGGTTATTTCTTCATGTATAATGATCAACTCGATACTCCCTAGCCCCCAACAGCCTTTTTTTTCATAACACTTTAACCAGAGTGACGGGAGAGCGGCATTTCAGAAAACGTGCTTATCTCGGCGAGAAAAAGCGATTTCGGCAATAAAATTTAAAACGCGTGTAAAACATAAACCAAACGATGAAATTGGTTATTTCTTCATGTATAATGATCAACTCGATACTCCCTAGCCCCCAACAGCCTTTTTTTTCATAACACTTTAACCAGAGTGACGGGAGAGCGGCATTTCAGAAAACGTGCTTATCTCGGCGAGAAAAAGCGATTTCGGCAATAAAATTTAAAACGCGTGTAAAACATAAACCAAACGATGAAATTGGTTATTTCTTCATGTATAATGATCAACTCGATACTCCCTAGCCCCCAACAGCCTTTTTTTTCATAACACTTTAACCAGAGTGACGGGAGAGCGGCATTTCAGAAAACGTGCTTATCTCGGCGAGAAAAAGCGATTTCGGCAATAAAATTTAAAACGCGTGTAAAACATAAACCAAACGATGAAATTGGTTATTTCTTCATGTATAATGATCAACTCGATACTCCCTAGCCCCCAACAGCCTTTTTTTTCATAACACTTTAACCAGAGTGACGGGAGAGCGGCATTTCAGAAAACGTGCTTATCTCGGCGAGAAAAAGCGATTTCGGCAATAAAATTTAAAACGCGTGTAAAACATAAACCAAACGATGAAATTGGTTATTTCTTCATGTATAATGATCAACTCGATACTCCCTAGCCCCCAACAGCCTTTTTTTTCATAACACTTTAACCAGAGTGACGGGAGAGCGGCATTTCAGAAAACGTGCTTATCTCGGCGAGAAAAAGCGATTTCGGCAATAAAATTTAAAACGCGTGTAAAACATAAACCAAACGATGAAATTGGTTATTTCTTCATGTATAATGATCAACTCGATACTCCCTAGCCCCCAACAGCCTTTTTTTTCATAACACTTTAACCAGAGTGACGGGAGAGCGGCATTTCAGAAAACGTGCTTATCTCGGCGAGAAAAAGCGATTTCGGCAATAAAATTTAAAACGCGTGTAAAACATAAACCAAACGATGAAATTGGTTATTTCTTCATGTATAATGATCAACTCGATACTCCCTAGCCCCCAACAGCCTTTTTTTTCATAACACTTTAACCAGAGTGACGGGAGAGCGGCATTTCAGAAAACGTGCTTATCTCGGCGAGAAAAAGCGATTTCGGCAATAAAATTTAAAACGCGTGTAAAACATAAACCAAACGATGAAATTGGTTATTTCTTCATGTATAATGATCAACTCGATACTCCCTAGCCCCCAACAGCCTTTTTTTTCATAACACTTTAACCAGAGTGACGGGAGAGCGGCATTTCAGAAAACGTGCTTATCTCGGCGAGAAAAAGCGATTTCGGCAATAAAATTTAAAACGCGTGTAAAACATAAACCAAACGATGAAATTGGTTATTTCTTCATGTATAATGATCAACTCGATACTCCCTAGCCCCCAACAGCCTTTTTTTTCATAACACTTTAACCAGAGTGACGGGAGAGCGGCATTTCAGAAAACGTGCTTATCTCGGCGAGAAAAAGCGATTTCGGCAATAAAATTTAAAACGCGTGTAAAACATAAACCAAACGATGAAATTGGTTATTTCTTCATGTATAATGATCAACTCGATACTCCCTAGCCCCCAACAGCCTTTTTTTTCATAACACTTTAACCAGAGTGACGGGAGAGCGGCATTTCAGAAAACGTGCTTATCTCGGCGAGAAAAAGCGATTTCGGCAATAAAATTTAAAACGCGTGTAAAACATAAACCAAACGATGAAATTGGTTATTTCTTCATGTATAATGATCAACTCGATACTCCCTAGCCCCCAACAGCCTTTTTTTTCATAACACTTTAACCAGAGTGACGGGAGAGCGGCATTTCAGAAAACGTGCTTATCTCGGCGAGAAAAAGCGATTTCGGCAATAAAATTTAAAACGCGTGTAAAACATAAACCAAACGATGAAATTGGTTATTTCTTCATGTATAATGATCAACTCGATACTCCCTAGCCCCCAACAGCCTTTTTTTTCATAACACTTTAACCAGAGTGACGGGAGAGCGGCATTTCAGAAAACGTGCTTATCTCGGCGAGAAAAAGCGATTTCGGCAATAAAATTTAAAACGCGTGTAAAACATAAACCAAACGATGAAATTGGTTATTTCTTCATGTATAATGATCAACTCGATACTCCCTAGCCCCCAACAGCCTTTTTTTTCATAACACTTTAACCAGAGTGACGGGAGAGCGGCATTTCAGAAAACGTGCTTATCTCGGCGAGAAAAAGCGATTTCGGCAATAAAATTTAAAACGCGTGTAAAACATAAACCAAACGATGAAATTGGTTATTTCTTCATGTATAATGATCAACTCGATACTCCCTAGCCCCCAACAGCCTTTTTTTTCATAACACTTTAACCAGAGTGACGGGAGAGCGGCATTTCAGAAAACGTGCTTATCTCGGCGAGAAAAAGCGATTTCGGCAATAAAATTTAAAACGCGTGTAAAACATAAACCAAACGATGAAATTGGTTATTTCTTCATGTATAATGATCAACTCGATACTCCCTAGCCCCCAACAGCCTTTTTTTTCATAACACTTTAACCAGAGTGACGGGAGAGCGGCATTTCAGAAAACGTGCTTATCTCGGCGAGAAAAAGCGATTTCGGCAATAAAATTTAAAACGCGTGTAAAACATAAACCAAACGATGAAATTGGTTATTTCTTCATGTATAATGATCAACTCGATACTCCCTAGCCCCCAACAGCCTTTTTTTTCATAACACTTTAACCAGAGTGACGGGAGAGCGGCATTTCAGAAAACGTGCTTATCTCGGCGAGAAAAAGCGATTTCGGCAATAAAATTTAAAACGCGTGTAAAACATAAACCAAACGATGAAATTGGTTATTTCTTCATGTATAATGATCAACTCGATACTCCCTAGCCCCCAACAGCCTTTTTTTTCATAACACTTTAACCAGAGTGACGGGAGAGCGGCATTTCAGAAAACGTGCTTATCTCGGCGAGAAAAAGCGATTTCGGCAATAAAATTTAAAACGCGTGTAAAACATAAACCAAACGATGAAATTGGTTATTTCTTCATGTATAATGATCAACTCGATACTCCCTAGCCCCCAACAGCCTTTTTTTTCATAACACTTTAACCAGAGTGACGGGAGAGCGGCATTTCAGAAAACGTGCTTATCTCGGCGAGAAAAAGCGATTTCGGCAATAAAATTTAAAACGCGTGTAAAACATAAACCAAACGATGAAATTGGTTATTTCTTCATGTATAATGATCAACTCGATACTCCCTAGCCCCCAACAGCCTTTTTTTTCATAACACTTTAACCAGAGTGACGGGAGAGCGGCATTTCAGAAAACGTGCTTATCTCGGCGAGAAAAAGCGATTTCGGCAATAAAATTTAAAACGCGTGTAAAACATAAACCAAACGATGAAATTGGTTATTTCTTCATGTATAATGATCAACTCGATACTCCCTAGCCCCCAACAGCCTTTTTTTTCATAACACTTTAACCAGAGTGACGGGAGAGCGGCATTTCAGAAAACGTGCTTATCTCGGCGAGAAAAAGCGATTTCGGCAATAAAATTTAAAACGCGTGTAAAACATAAACCAAACGATGAAATTGGTTATTTCTTGATGTATAATGATCAACTCGATACTCCCTAGCCCCCAACAGCCTTTTTTTTCATAACACTTTAACCAGAGTGACGGGAGAGCGGCATTTCAGAAAACGTGCTTATCTCGGCGAGAAAAAGCGATTTCAGCAATAAAATTTAAAACGCGTGTAAAACATAAACCAAACGATGAAATTGGTTATTTCTTCATGTATAATGATCAACTCGATACTCCCTAGCCCCCAACAGCCTTTTTTTTCATAACACTTTAACCAGAGTGACGGGAGAGCGGCATTTCAGAAAACGTGCTTATCTCGACGAGAAAAAGCGATTTCGGCAATAAAATTTAAAACGCGTGTAAAACATAAACCAAACGATGAAATTGGTTATTTCTTCATGTATAATGATCAACTCGATACTCCCTAGCCCCCAACAGCCTTTTTTTTCATAACACTTTAACCAGAGTGACGGGAGAGCGGCATTTCAGAAAACGTGCTTATCTCGGCGAGAAAAAGCGATTTCGGCAATAAAATTTAAAACGCGTGTAAAACATAAACCAAACGATGAAATTGGTTATTTCTTCATGTATAATGATCAACTCGATACTCCCTAGCCCCCAACAGCCTTTTTTTTCATAACACTTTAACCAGAGTGACGGGAGAGCGGCATTTCAGAAAACGTGCTTATCTCGGCGAGAAAAAGCGATTTCGGCAATAAAATTTAAAACGCGTGTAAAACATAAACCAAACGATGAAATTGGTTATTTCTTCATGTATAATGATCAACTCGATACTCCCTAGCCCCCAACAGCCTTTTTTTTCATAACACTTTAACCAGAGTGACGGGAGAGCGGCATTTCAGAAAACGTGCTTATCTCGGCGAGAAAAAGCGATTTCGGCAATAAAATTTAAAACGCGTGTAAAACATAAACCAAACGATGAAATTGGTTATTTCTTCATGTATAATGATCAACTCGATACTCCCTAGCCCCCAACAGCCTTTTTTTTCATAACACTTTAACCAGAGTGACGGGAGAGCGGCATTTCAGAAAACGTGCTTATCTCGGCGAGAAAAAGCGATTTCGGCAATAAAATTTAAAACGCGTGTAAAACATAAACCAAACGATGAAATTGGTTATTTCTTCATGTATAATGATCAACTCGATACTCCCTAGCCCCCAACAGCCTTTTTTTTCATAACACTTTAACCAGAGTGACGGGAGAGCGGCATTTCAGAAAACGTGCTTATCTCGGCGAGAAAAAGCGATTTCGGCAATAAAATTTAAAACGCGTGTAAAACATAAACCAAACGATGAAATTGGTTATTTCTTCATGTATAATGATCAACTCGATACTCCCTAGCCCCCAACAGCCTTTTTTTTCATAACACTTTAACCAGAGTGACGGGAGAGCGGCATTTCAGAAAACGTGCTTATCTCGGCGAGAAAAAGCGATTTCGGCAATAAAATTTAAAACGCGTGTAAAACATAAACCAAACGATGAAATTGGTTATTTCTTCATGTATAATGATCAACTCGATACTCCCTAGCCCCCAACAGCCTTTTTTTTCACAACACTTTAACCAGAGTGACGGGAGAGCGGCATTTCAGAAAACGTGCTTATCTCGGCGAGAAAAAGCGATTTCGGCAATAAAATTTAAAACGCGTGTAAAACATAAACCAAACGATGAAATTGGTTATTTCTTCATGTATAATGATCAACTCGATACTCCCTAGCCCCCAACAGCCTTTTTTTTCATAACACTTTAACCAGAGTGACGGGAGAGCGGCATTTCAGAAAACGTGCTTATCTCGGCGAGAAAAAGCGATTTCGGCAATAAAATTTAAAACGCGTGTAAAACATAAACCAAACGATGAAATTGGTTATTTCTTCATGTATAATGATCAACTCGATACTCCCTAGCCCCCAACAGCCTTTTTTTTCATAACACTTTAACCAGAGTGACGGGAGAGCGGCATTTCAGAAAACGTGCTTATCTCGGCGAGAAAAAGCGATTTCGGCAATAAAATTTAAAACGCGTGTAAAACATAAACCAAACGATGAAATTGGTTATTTCTTCATGTATAATGATCAACTCGATACTCCCTAGCCCCCAACAGCCTTTTTTTTCATAACACTTTAACCAGAGTGACGGGAGAGCGGCATTTCAGAAAACGTGCTTATCTCGGCGAGAAAAAGCGATTTCGGCAATAAAATTTAAAACGCGTGTAAAACATAAACCAAACGATGAAATTGGTTATTTCTTCATGTATAATGATCAACTCGATACTCCCTAGCCCCCAACAGCCTTTTTTTTCATAACACTTTAACCAGAGTGACGGGAGAGCGGCATTTCAGAAAACGTGCTTATCTCGGCGAGAAAAAGCGATTTCGGCAATAAAATTTAAAACGCGTGTAAAACATAAACCAAACGATGAAATTGGTTATTTCTTCATGTATAATGATCAACTCGATACTCCCTAGCCCCCAACAGCCTTTTTTTTCATAACACTTTAACCAGAGTGACGGGAGAGCGGCATTTCAGAAAACGTGCTTATCTCGGCGAGAAAAAGCGATTTCGGCAATAAAATTTAAAACGCGTGTAAAACATAAACCAAACGATGAAATTGGTTATTTCTTCATGTATAATGATCAACTCGATACTCCCTAGCCCCCAACAGCCTTTTTTTTCATAACACTTTAACCAGAGTGACGGGAGAGCGGCATTTCAGAAAACGTGCTTATCTCGGCGAGAAAAAGCGATTTCGGCAATAAAATTTAAAACGCGTGTAAAACATAAACCAAACGATGAAATTGGTTATTTCTTCATGTATAATGATCAACTCGAGTCGAGCTCCAGGGAGAGAGGCTGATTTTTCGCTTTTTGAGGCCGACCGACGAACCGGCGCGGGGCGGACTCAAAAGCCCGCAGAGCCGTAGGCACTTAGAAAAGTTTCGCCTTTGGCTGTGAGCTCCAGGGGGAGAGGCTGGTTTTGCGTTATTTTAGGCCGGCTGGAGAACCGGCGCGGGTCGGACGCACAATCCCCGCAGAGCCGTGGGCACTTAGAAAATTTTTGCCAAGTTGGCTCTGAGCGCCTGGTACCTAATATGGAAGTATAGAGGCCGACTTTCGGGCAAGATCACGCCGCGTTAGGCTTCCAGGACCCCGGCTAAGCAATTTTACCGGGCCGCCCGGTTCTTTTTTTGAACCAGCCCGGTTCTTTTTACACTTCCAGCTGGAGCTCAGCAGCGGCTTTTTGCGCAAGATCACGCCGGGTTAGGCTTCCAGGACCTCGGCTAAGAAATTCTACCGGGCCGCCCGGTTCTTTTTTTGAACCAGCCCGGTTCTTTTTACACTTCCAGCTGGAGCTCACGAGCGGCTTTTTGGACAAGATCACGCCGTGTTAGGCTTCCAGAGCCCCGGCTAAGCAATTTTACCGGCCCGCCCGGTTCTTTTTTTTAACCAGCCCGGTTCTTTTTACACTTCCAGCTGGAGCTCAGCAGCGGGTTTTTGGACAAGATCACGCCGTGTTAGGCTTCCAGAGCCCCGGCTAAGCAATTTTACAGGGTCGCCCGGTTCTTTTTTTTAACCAGCCCGGTTTTTTTTACACTTCCAGCTGGAGCTCAGCAGCGGCTTTTTGCACAGTATCACGCCGGGTTAGGCTTCCAGAGCCCCGGCTAAGCAATTTTACCGGGCCGCCCGGTTCTTTTTTTTAACCAGCCCGGTTCTTTTTACACTTCCAGCTGGAGCTCAGCAGCGGCTTTTTGGACAAGATCACGCCGTGTTAGGCTTCCAGAGCCCCGGCTAAGCAATTTTACCGGGTCGCCCGGTTCTTTTTTTAACCAGCCCGGTTCTTTTTACACTTCCAGCTGGAGCTCAGCATCGTGTAAAACATAAACCAAACGATGAAATTGGTTATTTCTTCATGTATAATGATCAACTCGATACTCCCTAGCCCCTAACAGACTTTTTTTTCATAACACTTTAACCAGAGTGACGGGAGAGCGGCATTTCAGAAAACGTGCTTATCTCGGCGAGAAAAAGCGATTTCGGCAATAAAATTTAAAACGCGTGTAAAACATAAATCAAACGATGAAATTGGTTATTTCTTCATGTATAATGATCAACTCGATACTCCCTAGCCCCCAACAGCCTTTTTTTTCATAACACTTTAACCAGAGTGACGGGAGAGCGGCATTTCAGAAAACGTGCTTATCTCGGCGAGAAAAAGAGATTTCGGCAATAAAATTTAAAACGCGTGTAAAACATAAACCAAACGATGAAATTGGTTATTTCTTCATGTATAATGATCAACTCGATACTCCCTAGCCCCCAACAGCCTTTTTTTTCATAACACTTTAACCAGAGTGACGGGAGAGCGGCATTTCAGAAAACGTGCTTATCTCGGCGAGAAAAAGCGATTTCGGCAATAAAATTTAAAACGCGTGTAAAACATAAACCAAACGATGAAATTGGTTATTTCTTCATGTATAATGATCAACTCGAGTCGAGCTCCAGGGAGAGAGGCTGATTTTTCGCTTTTTGAGGCCGACCGACGAACCGGCGCGGGGCGGACTCAAAAGCCCGCAGAGCCGTAGGCACTTAGAAAAGTTTCGCCTTTGGCTGTGAGCTCCAGGGGGAGAGGCTGGTTTTGCGTTATTTTAGGCCGGCTGGAGAACCGGCGCGGGTCGGACGCACAATCCCCGCAGAGCCGTGGGCACTTAGAAAATTTTTGCCAAGTTGGCTCTGAGCGCCTGGTACCTAATATGGAAGTATAGAGGCCGACTTTCGGGCAAGATCACGCCGCGTTAGGCTTCCAGGACCCCGGCTAAGCAATTTTACCGGGCCGCCCGGTTCTTTTTTTGAACCAGCCCGGTTCTTTTTACACTTCCAGCTGGAGCTCAGCAGCGGCTTTTTGCGCAAGATCACGCCGGGTTAGGCTTCCAGGACCTCGGCTAAGAAATTCTACCGGGCCGCCCGGTTCTTTTTTTGAACCAGCCCGGTTCTTTTTACACTTCCAGCTGGAGCTCACGAGCGGCTTTTTGGACAAGATCACGCCGTGTTAGGCTTCCAGAGCCCCGGCTAAGCAATTTTACCGGCCCGCCCGGTTCTTTTTTTTAACCAGCCCGGTTCTTTTTACACTTCCAGCTGGAGCTCAGCAGCGGG
Organism: Syngnathus leptorhynchus; assembly: GCF_054491065.1. Classification (NCBI taxonomy): domain Eukaryota; kingdom Metazoa; phylum Chordata; class Actinopteri; order Syngnathiformes; family Syngnathidae; genus Syngnathus; species Syngnathus leptorhynchus. The sequence goes on along the minus strand of NC_141195.1, from coordinate 3,699,610 downwards.
TTTTTGGACAAGATCACGCCGTGTTAGGCTTCCAGAGCCCCGGCTAAGCAATTTTACAGGGTCGCCCGGTTCTTTTTTTTAACCAGCCCGGTTTTTTTTACACTTCCAGCTGGAGCTCAGCAGCGGCTTTTTGCACAGTATCACGCCGGGTTAGGCTTCCAGAGCCCCGGCTAAGCAATTTTACCGGGCCGCCCGGTTCTTTTTTTTAACCAGCCCGGTTCTTTTTACACTTCCAGCTGGAGCTCAGCAGCGGCTTTTTGGACAAGATCACGCCGTGTTAGGCTTCCAGAGCCCCGGCTAAGCAATTTTACCGGGTCGCCCGGTTCTTTTTTTAACCAGCCCGGTTCTTTTTACACTTCCAGCTGGAGCTCAGCATCGTGTAAAACATAAACCAAACGATGAAATTGGTTATTTCTTCATGTATAATGATCAACTCGATACTCCCTAGCCCCTAACAGACTTTTTTTTCATAACACTTTAACCAGAGTGACGGGAGAGCGGCATTTCAGAAAACGTGCTTATCTCGGCGAGAAAAAGCGATTTCGGCAATAAAATTTAAAACGCGTGTAAAACATAAATCAAACGATGAAATTGGTTATTTCTTCATGTATAATGATCAACTCGATACTCCCTAGCCCCCAACAGCCTTTTTTTTCATAACACTTTAACCAGAGTGACGGGAGAGCGGCATTTCAGAAAACGTGCTTATCTCGGCGAGAAAAAGAGATTTCGGCAATAAAATTTAAAACGCGTGTAAAACATAAACCAAACGATGAAATTGGTTATTTCTTCATGTATAATGATCAACTCGATACTCCCTAGCCCCCAACAGCCTTTTTTTTCATAACACTTTAACCAGAGTGACGGGAGAGCGGCATTTCAGAAAACGTGCTTATCTCGGCGAGAAAAAGCGATTTCGGCAATAAAATTTAAAACGCGTGTAAAACATAAACCAAACGATGAAATTGGTTATTTCTTCATGTATAATGATCAACTCGAGTCGAGCTCCAGGGAGAGAGGCTGATTTTTCGCTTTTTGAGGCCGACCGACGAACCGGCGCGGGGCGGACTCAAAAGCCCGCAGAGCCGTAGGCACTTAGAAAAGTTTCGCCTTTGGCTGTGAGCTCCAGGGGGAGAGGCTGGTTTTGCGTTATTTTAGGCCGGCTGGAGAACCGGCGCGGGTCGGACGCACAATCCCCGCAGAGCCGTGGGCACTTAGAAAATTTTTGCCAAGTTGGCTCTGAGCGCCTGGTACCTAATATGGAAGTATAGAGGCCGACTTTCGGGCAAGATCACGCCGCGTTAGGCTTCCAGGACCCCGGCTAAGCAATTTTACCGGGCCGCCCGGTTCTTTTTTTGAACCAGCCCGGTTCTTTTTACACTTCCAGCTGGAGCTCAGCAGCGGCTTTTTGCGCAAGATCACGCCGGGTTAGGCTTCCAGAACCTCGGCTAAGAAATTCTACCGGGCCGCCCGGTTCTTTTTTTGAACCAGCCCGGTTCTTTTTACACTTCCAGCTGGAGCTCACGAGCGGCTTTTTGGACAAGATCACGCCGTGTTAGGCTTCCAGAGCCCCGGCTAAGCAATTTTACCGGCCCGCCCGGTTCTTTTTTTTAACCAGCCCCGTTCTTTTTACACTTCCAGCTGGAGCTCAGCAGCGGGTTTTTGGACAAGATCACGCCGTGTTAGGCTTCCAGAGCCCCGGCTAAGCAATTTTACAGGGTCGCCCGGTTCTTTTTTTTAACCAGCCCGGTTTTTTTTACACTTCCAGCTGGAGCTCAGCAGCGGCTTTTTGCACAGTATCACGCCGGGTTAGGCTTCCAGAGCCCCGGCTAAGCAATTTTACCGGGCCGCCCGGTTCTTTTTTTTAACCAGCCCGGTTCTTTTTACACTTCCAGCTGGAGCTCAGCAGCGGCTTTTTGGACAAGATCACGCCGTGTTAGGCTTCCAGAGCCCCGGCTAAGCAATTTTACCGGGTCGCCCGGTTCTTTTTTTTAACCAGCCCGGTTCTTTTTACACTTCCAGTTGGAGCTCAGCAGCGGCTTTTTGGACAAGATCACGCCGTGTTAGGCTTCCAGAGCCCCGGCTAAGCAATTTTACCGGGTCGCCCGGTTCTTTTTTTAACCAGCCCGGTTCTTTTTACACTTCCAGCTGGAGCTCAGCATCGTGTAAAACATAAACCAAACGATGAAATTGGTTATTTCTTCATGTATAATGATCAACTCGATACTCCCTAGCCCCCAACAGACTTTTTTTTCATAACACTTTAACCAGAGTGACGGGAGAGCGGCATTTCAGAAAACGTGCTTATCTCGGCGAGAAAAAGCGATTTCGGCAATAAAATTTAAAACGCGTGTAAAACATAAACCAAACGATGAAATTGCTTATTTCTTCATGTATAATGATCAACTCGATACTCCCTAGCCCCCAACAGCCTTTTTTTTCATAACACTTTAACCAGAGTGACGGGAGAGCGGCATTTCAGAAAACGTGCTTATCTCGGCGAGAAAAAGCGATTTCGGCAATAAAATTTAAAACGCGTGTAAAACATAAACCAAACGATGAAATTGGTTATTTCTTCATGTATAATGATCAACTCGATACTCCCTAGCCCCCAACAGCCTTTTTTTTCATAACACTTTAACCAGAGTGACGGGAGAGCGGCATTTCAGAAAACGTGCTTATCTCGGCGAGAAAAAGCGATTTCGGCAATAAAATTTAAAACGCGTGTAAAACATAAACCAAACGATGAAATTGGTTATTTCTTCATGTATAATGATCAACTCGATACTCCCTAGCCCCCAACAGCCTTTTTTTTCATAACACTTTAACCAGAGTGACGGGAGAGCGGCATTTCAGAAAACGTGCTTATCTCGGCGAGAAAAAGCGATTTCGGCAATAAAATTTAAAACGCGTGTAAAACATAAACCAAACGATGAAATTGGTTATTTCTTCATGTATAATGATCAACTCGATACTCCCTAGCCCCCAACAGCCTTTTTTTTCATAACACTTTAACCAGAGTGACGGGAGAGCGGCATTTCAGAAAACGTGCTTATCTCGGCGAGAAAAAGCGATTTCGGCAATAAAATTTAAAACGCGTGTAAAACATAAACCAAACGATGAAATTGGTTATTTCTTCATGTATAATGATCAACTCGATACTCCCTAGCCCCCAACAGCCTTTTTTTTCATAACACTTTAACCAGAGTGACAGGAGAGCGGCATTTCAGAAAACGTGCTTATCTCGGCGAGAAAAAGCGATTTCGGCAATAAAATTTAAAACGCGTGTAAAACATAAACCAAACGATGAAATTGGTTATTTCTTCATGTATAATGATCAACTCGATACTCCCTAGCCCCCAACAGCCTTTTTTTTCATAACACTTTAACCAGAGTGACGGGAGAGCGGCATTTCAGAAAACGTGCTTATCTCGGCGAGAAAAAGCGATTTCGGCAATAAAATTAAAAACGCGTGTAAAACATAAACCAAACGATGAAATTGGTTATTTCTTCATGTATAATGATCAACTCGATACTCCCTAGCCCCCAACAGCCTTTTTTTTCATAACACTTTAACCAGAGTGACGGGAGAGCGGCATTTCAGAAAACGTGCTTATCTCGGCGAGAAAAAGCGATTTCGGCAATAAAATTTAAAACGCGTGTAAAACATAAACCAAACGATGAAATTGGTTATTTCTTCATGTATAATGATCAACTCGATACTCCCTAGCCCCCAACAGCCTTTTTTTTCATAACACTTTAACCAGAGTGACGGGAGAGCGGCATTTCAGAAAACGTGCTTATCTCGGCGAGAAAAAGCGATTTCGGCAATAAAATTTAAAACGCGTGTAAAACATAAACCAAACGATGAAATTGGTTATTTCTTCATGTATAATGATCAACTCGATACTCCCTAGCCCCCAACAGCCTTTTTTTTCATAACACTTTAACCAGAGTGACGGGAGAGCGGCATTTCAGAAAACGTGCTTATCTCGGCGAGAAAAAGCGATTTCGGCAATAAAATTTAAAACGCGTGTAAAACATAAACCAAACGATGAAATTGGTTATTTCTTCATGTATAATGATCAACTCGATACTCCCTAGCCCCCAACAGCCTTTTTTTTCATAACACTTTAACCAGAGTGACGGGAGAGCGGCATTTCAGAAAACGTGCTTATCTCGGCGAGAAAAAGCGATTTCGGCAATAAAATTTAAAACGCGTGTAAAACATAAACCAAACGATGAAATTGGTTATTTCTTCATGTATAATGATCAACTCGATACTCCCTAGCCCCCAACAGCCTTTTTTTTCATAACACTTTAACCAGAGTGACGGGAGAGCGGCATTTCAGAAAACGTGCTTATCTCGGCGAGAAAAAGCGATTTCGGCAATAAAATTTAAAACGCGTGTAAAACATAAACCAAACGATGAAATTGGTTATTTCTTCATGTATAATGATCAACTCGATACGCCCTAGCCCCCAACAGCCTTTTTTTTCATAACACTTTAACCAGAGTGACGGGAGAGCGGCATTTCAGAAAACGTGCTTATCTCGGCGAGAAAAAGCGATTTCGGCAATAAAATTAAAAACGCGTGTAAAACATAAACCAAACGATGAAATTGGTTATTTCTTCATGTATAATGATCAACTCGATACTCCCTAGCCCCCAACAGCCTTTTTTTTCATAACACTTTAACCAGAGTGACGGGAGAGCGGCATTTCAGAAAACGTGCTTATCTCGGCGAGAAAAAGCGATTTCGGCAATAAAATTTAAAACGCGTGTAAAACATAAACCAAACGATGAAATTGGTTATTTCTTCATGTATAATGATCAACTCGATATTCCCTAGCCCCCAACAGCCTTTTTTTTCATAACACTTTAACCAGAGTGACGGGAGAGCGGCATTTCAGAAAACGTGCTTATCTCGGCGAGAAAAAGCGATTTCGGCAATAAAATTTAAAACGCGTGTAAAACATAAACCAAACGATGAAATTGGTTATTTCTTCATGTATAATGATCAACTCGATACTCCCTAGCCCCCAACAGCCTTTTTTTTCATAACACTTTAACCAGAGTGACGGGAGAGCGGCATTTCAGAAAACGTGCTTATCTCGGCGAGAAAAAGCGATTTCGGCAATAAAATTTAAAACGCATGTAAAACATAAACCAAACGATGAAATTGGTTATTTCTTCATGTATAATGATCAACTCGATACTCCCTAGCCCCCAACAGCCTTTTTTTTCATAACACTTTAACCAGAGTGACGGGAGAGCGGCATTTCAGAAAACGTGCTTATCTCGGCGAGAAAAAGCGATTTCGGCAATAAAATTTAAAACGCGTGTAAAACATAAACCAAACGATGAAATTGGTTATTTCTTCATGTATAATGATCAACTCGATACTCCCTAGCCCCCAACAGCCTTTTTTTTCATAACACTTTAACCAGAGTGACGGGAGAGCGGCATTTCAGAAAACGTGCTTATCTCGGCGAGAAAAAGCGATTTCGGCAATAAAATTTAAAACGCGTGTAAAACATAAACCAAACGATGAAATTGGTTATTTCTTCATGTATAATGATCAACTCGATACTCCCTAGCCCCCAACAGCCTTTTTTTTCATAACACTTTAACCAGAGTGACGGGAGAGCGGCATTTCAGAAAACGTGCTTATCTCGGCGAGAAAAAGCGATTTCGGCAATAAAATTTAAAACGCGTGTAAAACATAAACCAAACGATGAAATTGGTTATGTCTTCATGTATAATGATCAACTCGATACTCCCTAGCCCCCAACAGCCTTTTTTTTCATAACACTTTAACCAGAGTGACGGGAGAGCGGCATTTCAGAAAACGTGCTTATCTCGGCGAGAAAAAGCGATTTCGGCAATAAAATTTAAAACGCGTGTAAAACATAAACCAAACGATGAAATTGGTTATTTCTTCATGTATAATGATCAACTCGATACTCCCTAGCCCCCAACAGCCTTTTTTTTCATAACACTTTAACCAGAGTGACGGGAGAGCGGCATTTCAGAAAACGTGCTTATCTCGGCGAGAAAAAGCGATTTCGGCAATAAAATTTAAAACGCGTGTAAAACATAAACCAAACGATGAAATTGGTTATTTCTTCATGTATAATGATCAACTCGATACTCCCTAGCCCCCAACAGCCTTTTTATTCATAACACTTTAACCAGAGTGACAGGAGAGCGGCATTTCAGAAAACGTGCTTATCTCGGCGAGAAAAAGCGATTTCGGCAATAAAATTTAAAACGCGTGTAAAACATAAACCAAACGATGAAATTGGTTATTTCTTCATGTATAATGATCAACTCGATACTCCCTAGCCCCCAACAGCCTTTTTTTTCATAACACTTTAACCAGAGTGACGGGAGAGCGGCATTTCAGAAAACGTGCTTATCTCGGCGAGAAAAAGCGATTTCGGCAATAAAATTTAAAACGCGTGTAAAACATAAACCAAACGATGAAATTGGTTATTTCTTCATGTATAATGATCAACTCGATACTCCCTAGCCCCCAACAGCCTTTTTTTTCATAACACTTTAACCAGAGTGACGGGAGAGCGGCATTTCAGAAAACGTGCTTATCTCGGCGAGAAAAAGCGATTTCGGCAATAAAATTTAAAACGCGTGTAAAACATAAACCAAACGATGAAATTGGTTATTTCTTCATGTATAATGATCAACTCGATACTCCCTAGCCCCCAACAGCCTTTTTTTTCATAACACTTTAACCAGAGTGACGGGAGAGCGGCATTTCAGAAAACGTGCTTATCTCGGCGAGAAAAAGCGATTTCGGCAATAAAATTTAAAACGCGTGTAAAACATAAACCAAACGATGAAATTGGTTATTTCTTCATGTATAATGATCAACTCGATACTCCCTAGCCCCCAACAGCCTTTTTTTTCATAACACTTTAACCAGAGTGACGGGAGAGCGGCATTTCAGAAAACGTGCTTATCTCGGCGAGAAAAAGCGATTTCGGCAATAAAATTTAAAACGCGTGTAAAACATAAACCAAACGATGAAATTGGTTATTTCTTCATGTATAATGATCAACTCGATACTCCCTAGCCCCCAACAGCCTTTTTTTTCATAACACTTTAACCAGAGTGACGGGAGAGCGGCATTTCAGAAAACGTGCTTATCTCGGCGAGAAAAAGCGATTTCGGCAATAAAATTTAAAACGCGTGTAAAACATAAACCAAACGATGAAATTGGTTATTTCTTCATGTATAATGATCAACTCGATACTCCCTAGCCCCCAACAGCCTTTTTTTTCATAACACTTTAACCAGAGTGACGGGAGAGCGGCATTTCAGAAAACGTGCTTATCTCGGCGAGAAAAAGCGATTTCGGCAATAAAATTTAAAACGCGTGTAAAACATAAACCAAACGATGAAATTGGTTATTTCTTCATGTATAATGATCAACTCGATACTCCCTAGCCCCCAACAGCCTTTTTTTTCATAACACTTTAACCAGAGTGACGGGAGAGCGGCATTTCAGAAAACGTGCTTATCTCGGCGAGAAAAAGCGATTTCGGCAATAAAATTTAAAACGCGTGTAAAACATAAACCAAACGATGAAATTGGTTATTTCTTCATGTATAATGATCAACTCGATACTCCCTAGCCCCCAACAGCCTTTTTTTTCATAACACTTTAACCAGAGTGACGGGAGAGCGGCATTTCAGAAAACGTGCTTATCTCGGCGAGAAAAAGCGATTTCGGCAATAAAATTTAAAACGCGTGTAAAACATAAACCAAACGATGAAATTGGTTATTTCTTCATGTATAATGATCAACTCGATACTCCCTAGCCCCCAACAGCCTTTTTTTTCATAACACTTTAACCAGAGTGACGGGAGAGCGGCATTTCAGAAAACGTGCTTATCTCGGCGAGAAAAAGTGATTTCGGCAATAAAATTTAAAACGCGTGTAAAACATAAACCAAACGATGAAATTGGTTATTTCTTTATGTATAATGATCAACTCGATACTCCCTAGCCCCCAACAGCCTTTTTTTCATAACACTTTAACCAGAGTGACGGGAGAGCGGCATTTCAGAAAACGTGCTTATCTCGGCGAGAAAAAGCGATTTCGGCAATAAAATTTAAAACGCGTGTAAAACATAAACCAAACGATGAAATTGGTTATTTCTTCATGTATAATGATCAACTCGATACTCCCTAGCCCCCAACAGCCTTTTTTTTCATAACACTTTAACCAGAGTGACGGGAGAGCGGCATTTCAGAAAACGTGCTTATCTCGGCGAGAAAAAGCGATTTCGGCAATAAAATTTAAAACGCGTGTAAAACATAAACCAAACGATGAAATTGGTTATTTCTTCATGTATAATGATCAACTCGATACTCCCTAGCCCCCAACAGCCTTTTTTTTCATAACACTTTAACCAGAGTGACGGGAGAGCGGCATTTCAGAAAACGTGCTTATCTCGGCGAGAAAAAGCGATTTCGGCAATAAAATTTAAAACGCGTGTAAAACATAAACCAAACGATGAAATTGGTTATTTCTTCATGTATAATGATCAACTCGATACTCCCTAGCCCCCAACAGCCTTTTTTTTCATAACACTTTAACCAGAGTGACGGGAGAGCGGCATTTCAGAAAACGTGCTTATCTCGGCGAGAAAAAGCGATTTCGGCAATAAAATTTAAAACGCGTGTAAAACATAAACCAAACGATGAAATTGGTTATTTCTTCATGTATAATGATCAACTCGATACTCCCTAGCCCCCAACAGCCTTTTTTTTCATAACACTTTAACCAGAGTGACGGGAGAGCGGCATTTCAGAAAACGTGCTTATCTCGGCGAGAAAAAGCGATTTCGGCAATAAAATTTAAAACGCGTGTAAAACATAAACCAAACGATGAAATTGGTTATTTCTTCATGTATAATGATCAACTCGATACTCCCTAGCCCCCAACAGCCTTTTTTTTCATAACACTTTAACCAGGGTGACGGGAGAGCCGCATTTCAGAAAACGTGCTTATCTCGGCGAGAAAAAGCGATTTCGGCAATAAAATTTAAAACGCGTGTAAAACATAAACCAAACGATGAAATTGGTTATTTCTTCATGTATAATGATCAACTCGATACTCCCTAGCCCCCAACAGCCTTTTTTTTCATAACACTTTAACCAGAGTGACGGGAGAGCGGCATTTCAAAAAACGTGCTTATCTCGGCGAGAAAAAGCGATTTCGGCAGTAAAATTTAAAACGCGTGTAAAACATAAACCAAACGATGAAATTGGTTATTTCTTCATGTATAATGATCAACTCGATACTCCCTAGCCCCCAACAGCCTTTTTTTTCATAACACTTTAACCAGAGTGACGGGAGAGCGGCATTTCAGAAAACGTGCTTATCTCGGCGAGAAAAAGCGATTTCGGCAATAAAATTTAAAACGCGTGTAAAACATAAACCAAACGATGAAATTGGTTATTTCTTCATGTATAATGATCAACTCGATACTCCCTAGCCCCCAACAGCCTTTTTTTTCATAACACTTTAACCAGAGTGACGGGAGAGCGGCATTTCAGAAAACGTGCTTATCTCGGCGAGAAAAAGCGATTTCGGCAATAAAATTTAAAACGCGTGTAAAACATAAACCAAACGATGAAATTGGTTATTTCTTCATGTATAATGATCAACTCGATACTCCCTAGCCCCCAACAGCCTTTTTTTTCATAACACTTTAACCAGAGTGACGGGAGAGTGGCATTTCAGAAAACGTGCTTATCTCGGCGAGAAAAAGCGATTTCGGCAATAAAATTTAAAACGCGTGTAAAACATAAACCAAACGATGAAATTGGTTATTTCTTCATGTATAATGATCAACTCGATACTCCCTAGCCCCCAACAGCCTTTTTTTTCATAACACTTTAACCAGAGTGACGGGAGAGCGGCATTTCAGAAAACGTGCTTATCTCGGCGAGAAAAAGCGATTTCGGCAATAAAATTTAAAACGCGTGTAAAACATAAACCAAACGATGAAATTGGTTATTTCTTCATGTATAATGATCAACTCGATACTCCCTAGCCCCCAACAGCCTTTTTTTTCATAACACTTTAACCAGAGTGACGGGAGAGCGGCATTTCAGAAAACGTGCTTATCTCGGCGAGAAAAAGCGATTTCGGCAATAAAATTTAAAACGCGTGTAAAACATAAACCAAACGATGAAATTGGTTATTTCTTCATGTATAATGATCAACTCGATACTCCCTAGCCCCCAACAGCCTTTTTTTTCATAACACTTTAACCAGAGTGACGGGAGAGCGGCATTTCAGAAAACGTGCTTATCTCGGCGAGAAAAAGCGATTTCGGCAATAAAATTTAAAACGCGTGTAAAACATAAACCAAACGATGAAATTGGTTATTTCTTCATGTATAATGATCAACTCGATACTCCCTAGCCCCCAACAGCCTTTTTTTTCATAACACTTTAACCAGAGTGACGGGAGAGCGGCATTTCAGAAAACGTGCTTATCTCGGCGAGAAAAAGCGATTTCGGCAATAAAATTTAAAACGCGTGTAAAACATAAACCAAACGATGAAATTGGTTATTTCTTCATGTATAATGATCAACTCGATACTCCCTAGCCCCCAACAGCCTTTTTTTTCATAACACTTTAACCAGAGTGACGGGAGAGCGGCATTTCAGAAAACGTGCTTATCTCGGCGAGAAAAAGCGATTTCGGCAATAAAATTTAAAACGCGTGTAAAACATAAACCAAACGATGAAATTGGTTATTTCTTCATGTATAATGATCAACTCGATACTCCCTAGCCCCCAACAGCCTTTTTTTTCATAACACTTTAACCAGAGTGACGGGAGAGCGGCATTTCAGAAAACGTGCTTATCTCGGCGAGAAAAAGCGATTTCGGCAATAAAATTTAAAACGCGTGTAAAACATAAACCAAACGATGAAATTGGTTATTTCTTCATGTATAATGATCAACTCGATACTCCCTAGCCCCCAACAGCCTTTTTTTTCATAACACTTTAACCAGAGTGACGGGAGAGCGGCATTTCAGAAAACGTGCTTATCTCGGCGAGAAAAAGTGATTTCGGCAATAAAATTTAAAACGCGTGTAAAACATAAACCAAACGATGAAATTGGTTATTTCTTCATGTATAATGATCAACTCGATACTCCCTAGCCCCCAACAGCCTTTTTTTTCATAACACTTTAACCAGAGTGACGGGAGAGCGGCATTTCAGAAAACGTGCTTATCTCGGCGAGAAAAAGCGATTTCGGCAATAAAATTTATTGGTCAAAGGTATGGAGCTATGGAGCCCTGGAGCTCTGGAGGTATGGAGCTATGGTGCTATGGAGCTCTGAAGCCATGGAGCTCTGGTGCTATGGAGCTCTGGAGCTCTGGAGGTATGGAGCTCTGGAGGTATGGAGCTATGGAGCCCTGGAGCTCTGGAGGTATGGAGCTATGGAGCTCTGAAGCCATGGAGCTCTGGTGCTATGGAGCTCTGGAGCTCTGGAGGTATGGAGCTCTGGAGGTATGGAGCTCTGGAGGTATGGAGCTATGGAGCCCTGGAGCTCTGGAGGTATGGAGCTATGGTGCTATGGAGCTCTGAAGCCATGGAGCTCTGGTGCTATGGAGCTCTGGAGGTATGGAGCTCTGGAGGTATGGAGCTCTGGAGGTATGGAGCTATGGAGCCCTGGAGCTCTGGAGGTATGGAGCTATGGTGCTATGGAGCTCTGAAGCCATGGAGCTCTGGTGCTATGGAGCTCTGGAGGTATGGAGCTCTGGAGGTATGGAGCTCTGGAGGTATGGAGCTATGGAGCCCTGGAGCTCTGGAGGTATGGAGCTATGGTGCTATGGAGCTCTGAAGCCATGGAGCTCTGGTGCTATGGAGCTATGGAGCTCTGGTGCTATGGAGCTATGGAGGTATGGAGCCACCAGCCAGCACCCTCCGTGGCTGGATCAATGGAAGTGTTTTAGGTACCAGGCAGCCAAAGGGCCGAGGCCTCACGCTCGACCACGCCGGCGCAGAGTTCCAGCCGCTCGGATAAGCTCTGTCACTCACCCGCCGCGCAGCCACCGGTAACGGGGAAATGTCGCCGCCTGGCGGACACGCCGTTGTAAATGAATGGGCTTTCGCACTTAGTGCAATTTTCGCCAACTCTCTGACTTAGAGCTATGGAAGTATGGAGCTATGGAGCCACCAGCCACCCAGGCTGGAGCTATGGAGCTCTGGAGGTATGGAGCTCAGGTGCTATGGAAGTATGGAGCTATGGAGCTATGGAAGTATGGAGCTATGGAGCTATGGAGCTCTGGAAGTATGGAGCTATGGAGCTCTGGAGGTATGGAGCTATGGAGCCCTGGAGCCCTGGAGCTATGGAGCTCTGGTGCTATGGAGGTATGGAGCTCTGGAGGTATGGAGCTCTGGAGGTATGGAGCTATGGAGCTATGGAGCCCTGGAGCTATGGAGCTATGGAGCCCTGGAGCTATGGAGCTATGGAGCCCTGGAGCTATGGAGCTATGGAGCTCTGGTGCTATGGAGCTATGGAGCTCTGGTGCTATGGAGCTATGGAGCTCTGGTGCTATGGAGCTATGGAGCTCTGGTGCTATGGAGCTATGGAGCTCTGGAAGTATGGAGCTATGGAGCTCTGGAGGTATGGAGCTATGGAGCCCTGGAGCTATGGAGCCCTGGAGCTATGGAAGTATGGAGCTCTGGTGCTATGGAGCTATGGAGCTCTGGTGCTATGGAGCTATGGAGCTCTGGAGCTATGGAGCTCTGGAGGTATGGAGCTATGGAGCTATGGAGCTCTGGAGGTATGGAGCTATGGAGCTATGGAAGTATGGAGCTCTGGTGCTATGGAGCTATGGAGCTCTGGTGCTATGGAGCTATGGAGCTCTGGTGCTATGGAGCTATGGAGCTATGGAGCTCTGGAAGTATGGAGCTCTGGTGCTATGGAGCTATGGAGCTCTGGTGCTATGGAGCTATGGAGCTCTGGTGCTATGGAGCTATGGAGCTCTGGTGCTATGGAGCTCTGGTGCTATGGAGCTCTGGTGCTATGGAGCTATGGAGCTCTGGTGCTATGGAGCTATGGAGCTCTGGAGGTATGGAGCTCTGGAGGTATGGAGCTCTGGAGGTATGGAGCTTTGGAGCCCTGGAGCTCTGGAGGTATGGAGCTATGGTGCTATGGAGCTCTGAAGCCATGGAGCTCTGGTGCTATGGAGCTCTGGAGCTCTGGAGGTATGGAGCTCTGGAGGTATGGAGCTATGGAGCCCTGGAGCTCTGGAGGTATGGAGCTATGGTGCTATGGAGCTCTGAAGCCATGGAGCTCTGGTGCTATGGAGCTCTGGAGCTCTGGAGGTATGGAGCTCTGGAGGTATGGAGCTATGGAGCCCTGGAGCTCTGGAGGTATGGAGCTATGGTGCTATGGAGCTCTGAAGCCATGGAGCTCTGGTGCTATGGAGCTCTGGAGCTCTGGAGGTATGGAGCTCTGGAGGTATGGAGCTCTGGAGGTATGGAGCTATGGAGCCCTGGAGCTCTGGAGGTATGGAGCTATGGTGCTATGGAGCTCTGAAGCCATGGAGCTCTGGTGCTATGGAGCTCTGGAGGTATGGAGCTCTGGAGGTATGGAGCTCTGGAGGTATGGAGCTATGGAGCCCTGGAGCTCTGGAGGTATGGAGCTATGGTGCTATGGAGCTCTGAAGCCATGGAGCTCTGGTGCTATGGAGCTATGGAGCTCTGGTGCTATGGAGCTATGGAGGTATGGAGCCACCAGCCAGCACCCTCCGTGGCTGGATCAATGGAAGTGTTTTAGGTACCAGGCAGCCAAAGGGCCGAGGCCTCACGCTCGACCACGCCGGCGCAGAGTTCCAGCCGCTCGGATAAGCTCTGTCACTCACCCGCCGCGCAGCCACCGGTAACGGGGAAATGTCGCCGCCTTGTGGACACGCCGTTGTAAATGAATGGGCTTTCGCACTTAGTGCAATTTTCGCCAACTCTCTGACTTAGAGCTATGGAAGTATGGAGCTATGGAGCCACCAGCCACCCAGGCTGGAGCTCTGGAGCTCTGGAGGTATGGAGCTCTGGTGCTATGGAAGTATGGAGCTCTGGTGCTATGGAAGTATGGAGCTATGGAGGTATGGAAGTATGGAGCTATGGAAGTATGGAGCTATGGAGCTCTGGAAGTATGGAGCTATGGAGCTCTGGAGGTATGGAGCCCTGGAGCTATGGAGCCCTGGAGCTATGGAAGTATGGAGCTCTGGTGCTATGGAGCTATGGAGCTCTGGTGCTATGGAGCTATGGAGCTATGGAGCTCTGGAGCTATGGAGCTCTGGAGGTATGGAGCTATGGAGCTATGGAGCTCTGGAGGTATGGAGCTATGGAGCTATGGAAGTATGGAGCTCTGGTGCTATGGAGCTATGGAGCTCTGGTGCTATGGAGCTATGGAGCTCTGGTGCTATGGAGCTATGGAGCTATGGAGCTCTGGAAGTATGGAGCTCTGGTGCTATGGAGCTATGGAGCTCTGGTGCTATGGAGCTATGGAGCTCTGGTGCTATGGAGCTCTGGTGCTATGGAGCTCTGGTGCTATGGAGCTATGGAGCTCTGGTGCTATGGAGCTCTGGAGGTATGGAGCTCTGGAGGTATGGAGCTCTGGAGGTATGGAGCTATGGAGCCCTGGAGCTCTGGAGGTATGGAGCTATGGTGCTATGGAGCTCTGAAGCCATGGAGCTCTGGTGCTATGGAGCTATGGAGCTCTGGTGCTATGGAGCTATGGAGCTATGGAGCTCTGGAAGTATGGAGCTCTGGTGCTATGGAGCTATGGAGCTCTGGTGCTATGGAGCTATGGAGCTCTGGTGCTATGGAGCTATGGAGCTCTGGTGCTATGGAGCTCTGGTGCTATGGAGCTCTGGTGCTATGGAGCTATGGAGCTCTGGTGCTATGGAGCTATGGAGCTCTGGAGGTATGGAGCTCTGGAGGTATGGAGCTCTGGAGGTATGGAGCTATGGAGCCCTGGAGCTCTGGAAGTATGGAGCTATGGTGCTATGGAGCTCTGAAGCCATGGAGCTCTGGTGCTATGGAGCTCTGGAGCTCTGGAGGTATGGAGCTCTGGAGGTATGGAGCTATGGAGCCCTGGAGCTCTGGAGGTATGGAGCTATGGTGCTATGGAGCTCTGAAGCCATGGAGCTCTGGTGCTATGGAGCTCTGGAGCTCTGGAGGTATGGAGCTCTGGAGGTATGGAGCTCTGGAGGTATGGAGCTATGGAGCCCTGGAGCTCTGGAGGTATGGAGCTATGGTGCTATGGAGCTCTGAAGCCATGGAGCTCTGGTGCTATGGAGCTCTGGAGGTATGGAGCTCTGGAGGTATGGAGCTCTGGAGGTATGGAGCTATGGAGCCCTGGAGCTCTGGAGGTATGGAGCTATGGTGCTATGGAGCTCTGAAGCCATGGAGCTCTGGTGCTATGGAGCTCTGGAGGTATGGAGCTCTGGAGGTATGGAGCTCTGGAGGTATGGAGCTATGGAGCCCTGGAGCTCTGGAGGTATGGAGCTATGGTGCTATGGAGCTCTGAAGCCATGGAGCTCTGGTGCTATGGAGCTATGGAGCTCTGGTGCTATGGAGCTATGGAGGTATGGAGCCACCAGCCAGCACCCTCCGTGGCTGGATCAATGGAAGTGTTTTAGGTACCAGGCAGCCAAAGAGCCGAGGCCTCACGCTCGACCACGCCGGCGCAGAGTTCCAGCCGCTCGGATAAGCTCTGTCACTCACCCGCCGCGCAGCCACCGGTAACGGGGAAATGTCGCCGCCTGGCGGACACGCCGTTGTAAATGAATGGGCTTTCGCACTTAGTGCAATTTTCGC
Organism: Syngnathus leptorhynchus; assembly: GCF_054491065.1. NCBI lineage: Eukaryota > Metazoa > Chordata > Actinopteri > Syngnathiformes > Syngnathidae > Syngnathus > Syngnathus leptorhynchus. Next base: position 3,683,729 of record NC_141195.1, on the reverse strand, counting down.
CAACTCTCTGACTTAGAGCTATGGAAGTATGGAGCTATGGAGCCACCAGCCACCCAGGTTTGAGCTATGGAGCTCTGGAGGTATGGAGCTCAGGTGCTATGGAAGTATGGAGCTATGGAGCTATGGAAGTATGGAGCTATGGAGCTATGGAGCTCTGGAAGTATGGAGCTATGGAGCTCTGGAGGTATGGAGCTATGGAGCCCTGGAGCCCTGGAGCTATGGAGCTCTGGTGCTATGGAGGTATGGAGCTCTGGAGGTATGGAGCTCTGGAGGTATGGAGCTATGGAGCTATGGAGCCCTGGAGCTATGGAGCTATGGAGCCCTGGAGCTATGGAGCTATGGAGCCCTGGAGCTATGGAGCTATGGAGCTCTGGTGCTATGGAGCTATGGAGCTCTGGTGCTATGGAGCTATGGAGCTCTGGTGCTATGGAGCTATGGAGCTCTGGTGCTATGGAGCTATGGAGCTCTGGAAGTATGGAGCTATGGAGCTCTGGAGGTATGGAGCTATGGAGCCCTGGAGCTATGGAGCCCTGGAGCTATGGAAGTATGGAGCTCTGGTGCTATGGAGCTATGGAGCTCTGGTGCTATGGAGCTATGGAGCTCTGGAGCTATGGAGCTCTGGAGGTATGGAGCTATGGAGCTATGGAGCTCTGGAGGTATGGAGCTATGGAGCTATGGAAGTATGGAGCTCTGGTGCTATGGAGCTATGGAGCTCTGGTGCTATGGAGCTATGGAGCTCTGGTGCTATGGAGCTATGGAGCTATGGAGCTCTGGAAGTATGGAGCTCTGGTGCTATGGAGCTATGGAGCTCTGGTGCTATGGAGCTATGGAGCTCTGGTGCTATGGAGCTATGGAGCTCTGGTGCTATGGAGCTCTGGTGCTATGGAGCTCTGGTGCTATGGAGCTATGGAGCTCTGGTGCTATGGAGCTATGGAGCTCTGGAGGTATGGAGCTCTGGAGGTATGGAGCTCTGGAGGTATGGAGCTTTGGAGCCCTGGAGCTCTGGAGGTATGGAGCTATGGTGCTATGGAGCTCTGAAGCCATGGAGCTCTGGTGCTATGGAGCTCTGGAGCTCTGGAGGTATGGAGCTCTGGAGGTATGGAGCTATGGAGCCCTGGAGCTCTGGAGGTATGGAGCTATGGTGCTATGGAGCTCTGAAGCCATGGAGCTCAGGTGCTATGGAGCTCTGGAGCTCTGGAGGTATGGAGCTCTGGAGGTATGGAGCTATGGAGCCCTGGAGCTCTGGAGGTATGGAGCTATGGTGCTATGGAGCTCTGAAGCCATGGAGCTCTGGTGCTATGGAGCTCTGGAGCTCTGGAGGTATGGAGCTCTGGAGGTATGGAGCTCTGGAGGTATGGAGCTATGGAGCCCTGGAGCTCTGGAGGTATGGAGCTATGGTGCTATGGAGCTCTGAAGCCATGGAGCTCTGGTGCTATGGAGCTCTGGAGGTATGGAGCTCTGGAGGTATGGAGCTCTGGAGGTATGGAGCTATGGAGCCCTGGAGCTCTGGAGGTATGGAGCTATGGTGCTATGGAGCTCTGAAGCCATGGAGCTCTGGTGCTATGGAGCTCTGGAGGTATGGAGCTCTGGAGGTATGGAGCTCTGGAGGTATGGAGCTATGGAGCCCTGGAGCTCTGGAGGTATGGAGCTATGGTGCTATGGAGCTCTGAAGCCATGGAGCTCTGGTGCTATGGAGCTCTGGAGGTATGGAGCTCTGGAGGTATGGAGCTCTGGAGGTATGGAGCTATGGAGCCCTGGAGCTCTGGAGGTATGGAGCTATGGTGCTATGGAGCTCTGAAGCCATGGAGCTCTGGTGCTATGGAGCTATGGAGCTCTGGTGCTATGGAGCTATGGAGGTATGGAGCCACCAGCCAGCACCCTCCGTGGCTGGATCAATGGAAGTGTTTTAGGTACCAGGCAGCCAAAGGGCCGAGGCCTCACGCTCGACCACGCCGGCGCAGAGTTCCAGCCGCTCGGATAAGCTCTGTCACTCACCCGCCGCGCAGCCACCGGTAACGGGGAAATGTCGCCGCCTTGTGGACACGCCGTTGTAAATGAATGGGCTTTCGCACTTAGTGCAATTTTCGCCAACTCTCTGACTTAGAGCTATGGAAGTATGGAGCTATGGAGCCACCAGCCACCCAGGCTGGAGCTCTGGAGCTCTGGAGGTATGGAGCTCTGGTGCTATGGAAGTATGGAGCTCTGGTGCTATGGAAGTATGGAGCTATGGAGGTATGGAAGTATGGAGCTATGGAAGTATGGAGCTATGGAGCTCTGGAAGTATGGAGCTATGGAGCTCTGGAGGTATGGAGCCCTGGAGCTATGGAGCCCTGGAGCTATGGAAGTATGGAGCTCTGGTGCTATGGAGCTATGGAGCTCTGGTGCTATGGAGCTATGGAGCTATGGAGCTCTGGAGCTATGGAGCTCTGGAGGTATGGAGCTATGGAGCTATGGAGCTCTGGAGGTATGGAGCTATGGAGCTATGGAAGTATGGAGCTCTGGTGCTATGGAGCTATGGAGCTCTGGTGCTATGGAGCTATGGAGCTCTGGTGCTATGGAGCTATGGAGCTATGGAGCTCTGGAAGTATGGAGCTCTGGTGCTATGGAGCTATGGAGCTCTGGTGCTATGGAGCTATGGAGCTCTGGTGCTATGGAGCTCTGGTGCTATGGAGCTCTGGTGCTATGGAGCTATGGAGCTCTGGTGCTATGGAGCTCTGGAGGTATGGAGCTCTGGAGGTATGGAGCTCTGGAGGTATGGAGCTATGGAGCCCTGGAGCTCTGGAGGTATGGAGCTATTGTGCTATGGAGCTCTGAAGCCATGGAGCTCTGGTGCTATGGAGCTATGGAGCTCTGGTGCTATGGAGCTATGGAGCTATGGAGCTCTGGAAGTATGGAGCTCTGGTGCTATGGAGCTATGGAGCTCTGGTGCTATGGAGCTATGGAGCTCTGGTGCTATGGAGCTATGGAGCTCTGGTGCTATGGAGCTCTGGTGCTATGGAGCTCTGGTGCTATGGAGCTATGGAGCTCTGGTGCTATGGAGCTATGGAGCTCTGGAGGTATGGAGCTCTGGAGGTATGGAGCTCTGGAGGTATGGAGCTATGGAGCCCTGGAGCTCTGGAGGTATGGAGCTATGGTGCTATGGAGCTCTGAAGCCATGGAGCTCTGGTGCTATGGAGCTCTGGAGCTCTGGAGGTATGGAGCTCTGGAGGTATGGAGCTATGGAGCCCTGGAGCTTTGGAGGTATGGAGCTATGGTGCTATGGAGCTCTGAAGCCATGGAGCTCTGGTGCTATGGAGCTCTGGAGCTCTGGAGGTATGGAGCTCTGGAGGTATGGAGCTCTGGAGGTATGGAGCTATGGAGCCCTGGAGCTCTGGAGGTATGGAGCTATGGTGCTATGGAGCTCTGAAGCCATGGAGCTCTGGTGCTATGGAGCTCTGGAGGTATGGAGCTCTGGAGGTATGGAGCTCTGGAGGTATGGAGCTATGGAGCCCTGGAGCTCTGGAGGTATGGAGCTATGGTGCTATGGAGCTCTGAAGCCATGGAGCTCTGGTGCTATGGAGCTCTGGAGGTATGGAGCTCTGGAGGTATGGAGCTCTGGAGGTATGGAGCTATGGAGCCCTGGAGCTCTGGAGGTATGGAGCTATGGTGCTATGGAGCTCTGAAGCCATGGAGCTCTGGTGCTATGGAGCTATGGAGCTCTGGTGCTATGGAGCTATGGAGGTATGGAGCCACCAGCCAGCACCCTCCGTGGCTGGATCAATGGAAGTGTTTTAGGTACCAGGCAGCCAAAGGGCCGAGGCCTCACGCTCGACCACGCCGGCGCAGAGTTCCAGCCGCTCGGATAAGCTCTGTCACTCACCCGCCGCGCAGCCACCGGTAACGGGGAAATGTCGCCGCCTGGCGGACACGCCGTTGTAAATGAATGGGCTTTCGCACTTAGTGCAATTTTCGCCAACTCTCTGACTTAGAGCTATGGAAGTATGGAGCTATGGAGCCACCAGCCACCCAGGCTGGAGCTATGGAGCTCTGGAGGTATGGAGCTCAGGTGCTATGGAAGTATGGAGCTATGGAGCTATGGAAGTATGGAGCTATGGAGCTATGGAGCTCTGGAAGTATGGAGCTATGGAGCTCTGGAGGTATGGAGCTATGGAGCCCTGGAGCCCTGGAGCTATGGAGCTCTGGTGCTATGGAGGTATGGAGCTCTGGAGGTATGGAGCTCTGGAGGTATGGAGCTATGGAGCTATGGAGCCCTGGAGCTATGGAGCTATGGAGCCCTGGAGCTATGGAGCTATGGAGCTATGGAGCCCTGGAGCTATGGAGCTATGGAGCTCTGGTGCTATGGAGCTATGGAGCTCTGGTGCTATGGAGCTATGGAGCTCTGGTGCTATGGAGCTATGGAGCTCTGGTGCTATGGAGCTATGGAGCTCTGGAAGTATGGAGCTATGGAGCTCTGGAGGTATGGAGCTATGGAGCCCTGGAGCTATGGAGCCCTGGAGCTATGGAAGTATGGAGCTCTGGTGCTATGGAGCTATGGAGCTCTGGTGCTATGGAGCTATGGAGCTCTGGAGCTATGGAGCTCTGGAGGTATGGAGCTATGGAGCTATGGAGCTCTGGAGGTATGGAGCTATGGAGCTATGGAAGTATGGAGCTCTGGTGCTATGGAGCTATGGAGCTCTGGTGCTATGGAGCTATGGAGCTCTGGTGCTATGGAGCTATGGAGCTCTGGAAGTATGGAGCTCTGGTGCTATGGAGCTATGGAGCTCTGGTGCTATGGAGCTATGGAGCTCTGGTGCTATGGAGCTATGGAGCTCTGGTGCTATGGAGCTCTGGTGCTATGGAGCTCTGGTGCTATGGAGCTATGGAGCTCTGGTGCTATGGAGCTATGGAGCTCTGGAGGTATGGAGCTCTGGAGGTATGGAGCTCTGGAGGTATGGAGCTTTGGAGCCCTGGAGCTCTGGAGGTATGGAGCTATGGTGCTATGGAGCTCTGAAGCCATGGAGCTCTGGTGCTATGGAGCTCTGGAGCTCTGGAGGTATGGAGCTCTGGAGGTATGGAGCTATGGAGCCCTGGAGCTCTGGAGGTATGGAACTATGGTGCTATGGAGCTCTGAAGCCATGGAGCTCTGGTGCTATGGAGCTCTGGAGCTCTGGAGGTATGGAGCTCTGGAGGTATGGAGCTATGGAGCCCTGGAGCTCTGGAGGTATGGAGCTATGGTGCTATGGAGCTCTGAAGCCATGGAGCTCTGGTGCTATGGAGCTCTGGAGCTCTGGAGGTATGGAGCTCTGGAGGTATGGAGCTCTGGAGGTATGGAGCTATGGAGCCCTGGAGCTCTGGAGGTATGGAGCTATGGTGCTATGGAGCTCTGAAGCCATGGAGCTCTGGTGCTATGGAGCTCTGGAGGTATGGAGCTCTGGAGGTATGGAGCTCTGGAGTTATGGAGCTATGGAGCCCTGGAGCTCTGGAGGTATGGAGCTATGGTGCTATGGAGCTCTGAAGCCATGGAGCTCTGGTGCTATGGAGCTCTGGAGGTATGGAGCTCTGGAGGTATGGAGCTCTAAAGGTATGGAGCTATGGAGCCCTGGAGCTCTGGAGGTATGGAGCTATGGTGCTATGGAGCTCTGAAGCCATGGAGCTCTGGTGCTATGGAGCTCTGGAGGTATGGAGCTCTGGAGGTATGGAGCTCTGGAGGTATGGAGCTATGGAGCCCTGGAGCTCTGGAGGTATGGAGCTATGGTGCTATGGAGCTCTGAAGCCATGGAGCTCTGGTGCTATGGAGCTATGGAGCTCTGGTGCTATGGAGCTATGGAGGTATGGAGCCACCAGCCAGCACCCTCCGTGGCTGGATCAATGGAAGTGTTTTAGGTACCAGGCAGCCAAAGGGCCGAGGCCTCACGCTCGACCACGCCGGCGCAGAGTTCCAGCCGCTCGGATAAGCTCTGTCACTCACCCGCCGCGCAGCCACCGGTAACGGGGAAATGTCGCCGCCTTGTGGACACGCCGTTGTAAATGAATGGGCTTTCGCACTTAGTGCAATTTTCGCCAACTCTCTGACTTAGAGCTATGGAAGTATGGAGCTATGGAGCCACCAGCCACCCAGGCTGGAGCTCTGGAGCTCTGGAGGTATGGAGCTCTGGTGCTATGGAAGTATGGAGCTCTGGTGCTATGGAAGTATGGAGCTATGGAGGTATGGAAGTATGGAGCTATGGAAGTATGGAGCTATGGAGCTCTGGAAGTATGGAGCTATGGAGCTCTGGAGGTATGGAGCCCTGGAGCTATGGAGCCCTGGAGCTATGGAAGTATGGAGCTCTGGTGCTATGGAGCTATGGAGCTCTGGTGCTATGGAGCTATGGAGCTATGGAGCTCTGGAGCTATGGAGCTCTGGAGGTATGGAGCTATGGAGCTATGGAGCTCTGGAGGTATGGAGCTATGGAGCTATGGAAGTATGGAGCTCTGGTGCTATGGAGCTATGGAGCTCTGGTGCTATGGAGCTATGGAGCTCTGGTGCTATGGAGCTATGGAGCTATGGAGCTCTGGAAGTATGGAGCTCTGGTGCTATGGAGCTATGGAGCTCTGGTGCTATGGAGCTATGGAGCTCTGGTGCTATGGAGCTCTGGTGCTATGGAGCTCTGGTGCTATGGAGCTATGGAGCTCTGGTGCTATGGAGCTCTGGAGGTATGGAGCTCTGGAGGTATGGAGCTCTGGAGGTATGGAGCTATGGAGCCCTGGAGCTCTGGAGGTATGGAGCTATGGTGCTATGGAGCTCTGAAGCCATGGAGCTCTGGTGCTATGGAGCTATGGAGCTCTGGTGCTATGGAGCTATGGAGCTATGGAGCTCTGGAAGTATGGAGCTCTGGTGCTATGGAGCTATGGAGCTCTGGTGCTATGGAGCTATGGAGCTCTGGTGCTATGGAGCTATGGAGCTCTGGTGCTATGGAGCTCTGGTGCTATGGAGCTCTGGTGCTATGGAGCTATGGAGCTCTGGTGCTATGGAGCTATGGAGCTCTGGAGGTATGGAGCTCTGGAGGTATGGAGCTCTGGAGGTATGGAGCTATGGAGCCCTGGAGCTCTGGAGGTATGGAGCTATGGTGCTATGGAGCTCTGAAGCCATGGAGCTCTGGTGCTATGGAGCTCTGGAGCTCTGGAGGTATGGAGCTCTGGAGGTATGGAGCTCTGGAGGTATGGAGCTATGGAGCCCTGGAGCTCTGGAGGTATGGAGCTATGGTGCTATGGAGCTCTGAAGCCATGGAGCTCTGGTGCTATGGAGCTCTGGAGGTATGGAGCTCTGGAGGTATGGAGCTCTGGAGGTATGGAGCTATGGAGCCCTGGAGCTCTGGAGGTATGGAGCTATGGTGCTATGGAGCTCTGAAGCCATGGAGCTCTGGTGCTATGGAGCTCTGGAGCTCTGGAGGTATGGAGCTCTGGAGGTATGGAGCTATGGAGCCCTGGAGCTCTGGAGGTATGGAGCTATGGTGCTATGGAGCTCTGAAGCCATGGAGCTCTGGTGCTATGGAGCTATGGAGCTCTGGTGCTATGGAGCTATGGAGGTATGGAGCCACCAGCCAGCACCCTCCGTGGCTCGATCAATGGAAGTGTTTTAGGTACCAGGCAGCCAAAGGGCCGAGGCCTCACGCTCGACCACGCCGGCGCAGAGTTCCAGCCGCTCGGATAAGCTCTGTCACTCACCCGCCGCGCAGCCACCGGTAACGGGGAAATGTCGCCGCCTGGCGGACACGCCGTTGTAAATGAATGGGCTTTCGCACTTAGTGCAATTTTCGCCAACTCTCTGACTTAGAGCTATGGAAGTATGGAGCTATGGAGCCACCAGCCACCCAGGCTTGAGCTATGGAGCTCTGGAGGTATGGAGCTCAGGTGCTATGGAAGTATGGAGCTATGGAGCTATGGAAGTATGGAGCTATGGAGCTATGGAGCTCTGGAAGTATGGAGCTATGGAGCTCTGGAGGTATGGAGCTATGGAGCCCTGGAGCCCTGGAGCTATGGAGCTCTGGTGCTATGGAGGTATGGAGCTCTGGAGGTATGGAGCTCTGGAGGTATGGAGCTATGGAGCTATGGAGCCCTGGAGCTATGGAGCTATGGAGCCCTGGAGCTATGGAGCTATGGAGCCCTGGAGCTATGGAGCTATGGAGCTCTGGTGCTATGGAGCTATGGAGCTCTGGTGCTATGGAGCTATGGAGCTCTGGTGCTATGGAGCTATGGAGCTCTGGTGCTATGGAGCTATGGAGCTCTGGAAGTATGGAGCTATGGAGCTCTGGCGGTATGGAGCTATGGAGCCCTGGAGCTATGGAGCCCTGGAGCTATGGAAGTATGGAGCTCTGGTGCTATGGAGCTATGGAGCTCTGGTGCTATGGAGCTATGGAGCTCTGGAGCTATGGAGCTCTGGAGGTATGGAGCTATGGAGCTATGGAGCTCTGGAGGTATGGAGCTATGGAGCTATGGAAGTATGGAGCTCTGGTGCTATGGAGCTATGGAGCTCTGGTGCTATGGAGCTATGGAGCTCTGGTGCTATGGAGCTATGGAGCTATGGAGCTCTGGAAGTATGGAGCTCTGGTGCTATGGAGCTATGGAGCTCTGGTGCTATGGAGCTATGGAGCTCTGGTGCTATGGAGCTATGGAGCTCTGGTGCTATGGAGCTCTGGTGCTATGGAGCTCTGGTGCTATGGAGCTATGGAGCTCTGGTGCTATGGAGCTATGGAGCTCTGGAGGTATGGAGCTCTGGAGGTATGGAGCTCTGGAGGTATGGAGCTTTGGAGCCCTGGAGCTCTGGAGGTATGGAGCTATGGTGCTATGGAGCTCTGAAGCCATGGAGCTCTGGTGCTATGGAGCTCTGGAGCTCTGGAGGTATGGAGCTCTGGAGGTATGGAGCTATGGAGCCCTGGAGCTCTGGAGGTATGGAGCTATGGTGCTATGGAGCTCTGAAGCCATGGAGCTCTGGTGCTATGGAGCTCTGGAGCTCTGGAGGTATGGAGCTCTGGAGGTATGGAGCTATGGAGCCCTGGAGCTCTGGAGGTATGGAGCTATGGTGCTATGGAGCTCTGAAGCCATGGAGCTCTGGTGCTATGGAGCTCTGGAGCTCTGGAGGTATGGAGCTCTGGAGGTATGGAGGTCTGGAGGTATGGAGCTATGGAGCCCTGGAGCTCTGGAGGTATGGAGCTATGGTGCTATGGAGCTCTGAAGCCATGGAGCTCTGGTGCTATGGAGCTCTGGAGGTATGGAGCTCTGGAGGTATGGAGCTCTGGAGGTATGGAGCTATGGAGCCCTGGAGCTCTGGAGGTATGGAGCTATGGTGCTATGGAGCTCTGAAGCCATGGAGCTCTGGTGCTATGGAGCTCTGGAGGTATGGAGCTCTGGAGGTATGGAGCTCTGGAGGTATGGAGCTATGGAGCCCTGGAGCTCTGGAGGTATGGAGCTATGGTGCTATGGAGCTCTGAAGCCATGGAGCTCTGGTGCTATGGAGCTCTGGAGGTATGGAGCTCTGGAGGTATGGAGCTCTGGAGGTATGGAGCTATGGAGCCCTGGAGCTCTGGAGGTATGGAGCTATGGTGCTATGGAGCTCTGAAGCCATGGAGCTCTGGTGCTATGGAGCTATGGAGCTCTGGTGCTATGGAGCTATGGAGGTATGGAGCCACCAGCCAGCACCCTCCGTGGCTGGATCAATGGAAGTGTTTTAGGTACCAGGCAGCCAAAGGGCCGAGGCCTCACGCTCGACCACGCCGGCGCAGAGTTCCAGCCGCTCGGATAAGCTCTGTCACTCACCCGCCGCGCAGCCACCGGTAACGGGGAAATGTCGCCGCCTTGTGGACACGCCGTTGTAAATGAATGGGCTTTCGCACTTAGTGCAATTTTCGCCAACTCTCTGACTTAGAGCTATGGAAGTATGGAGCTATGGAGCCACCAGCCACCCAGGCTGGAGCTCTGGAGCTCTGGAGGTATGGAGCTCTGGTGCTATGGAAGTATGGAGCTCTGGTGCTATGGAAGTATGGAGCTATGGAGGTATGGAAGTATGGAGCTATGGAAGTATGGAGCTATGGAGCTCTGGAAGTATGGAGCTATGGAGCTCTGGAGGTATGGAGCCCTGGAGCTATGGAGCCCTGGAGCTATGGAAGTATGGAGCTCTGGTGCTATGGAGCTATGGAGCTCTGGTGCTATGGAGCTATGGAGCTATGGAGCTCTGGAGCTATGGAGCTATGGAGCTATGGAGCTCTGGAGGTATGGAGCTATGGAGCTATGGAAGTATGGAGCTCTGGTGCTATGGAGCTATGGAGCTCTGGTGCTATGGAGCTATGGAGCTCTGGTGCTATGGAGCTATGGAGCTATGGAGCTCTGGAAGTATGGAGCTCTGGTGCTATGGAGCTATGGAGCTCTGGTGCTATGGAGCTATGGAGCTCTGGTGCTATGGAGCTCTGGTGCTATGGAGCTCTGGTGCTATGGAGCTATGGAGCTCTGGTGCTATGGAGCTATGGAGCTCTGGAGGTATGGAGCTCTGGAGGTATGGAGCTCTGGAGGTATGGAGCTATGGAGCCCTGGAGCTCTGGAGGTATGGAGCTATGGTGCTATGGAGCTCTGAAGCCATGGAGCTCTGGTGCTATGGAGCTCTGGAGCTCTGGAGGTATGGAGCTCTGGAGGTATGGAGCTATGGAGCCCTGGAGCTCTGGAGGTATGGAGCTATGGTGCTATGGAGCTCTGAAGCCATGGAGCTCTGGTGCTATGGAGCTCTGGAGCTCTGGAGGTATGGAGCTCTGGAGGTATGGAGCTCTGGAGGTATGGAGCTATGGAGCCCTGGAGCTCTGGAGGTATGGAGCTATGGTGCTATGGAGCTCTGAAGCCATGGAGCTCTGGTGCTATGGAGCTCTGGAGGTATGGAGCTCTGGAGGTATGGAGCTCTGGAGGTATGGAGCTATGGAGCCCTGGAGCTCTGGAGGTATGGAGCTATGGTGCTATGGAGCTCTGAAGCCATGGAGCTCTGGTGCTATGGAGCTCTGGAGGTATGGAGCTCTGGAGGTATGGAGCCCTGGAGCTCTGGAGGTATGGAGCTATGGTGCTATGGAGCTCTGAAGCCATGGAGCTCTGGTGCTATGGAGCTCTGGAGCTCTGGAGGTATGGAGCTCTGGAGGTATGGAGCTATGGAGCCCTGGAGCTCTGGAGGTATGGAGCTATGGTGCTATGGAGCTCTGAAGCCATGGAGCTCTGGTGCTATGGAGCTCTGGAGCTCTGGAGGTATGGAGCTCTGGAGGTATGGAGCTATGGAGCCCTGGAGCTCTGGAGGTATGGAGCTATGGTGCTATGGAGCTCTGAAGCCATGGAGCTCTGGTGCTATGGAGCTCTGGAGCTCTGGAGGTATGGAGCTCTGGAGGTATGGAGGTCTGGAGGTATGGAGCTATGGAGCCCTGGAGCTCTGGAGGTATGGAGCTATGGTGCTATGGAGCTCTGAAGCCATGGAGCTCTGGTGCTATGGAGCTCTGGAGGTATGGAGCTCTGGAGGTATGGAGCTCTGGAGGTATGGAGCTATGGAGCCCTGGAGCTCTGGAGGTATGGAGCTATGGTGCTATGGAGCTCTGAAGCCATGGAGCTCTGGTGCTATGGAGCTCTGGAGGTATGGAGCTCTGGAGGTATGGAGCTCTGGAGGTATGGAGCTATGGAGCCCTGGAGCTCTGGAGGTATGGAGCTATGGTGCTATGGAGCTCTGAAGCCATGGAGCTCTGGTGCTATGGAGCTCTGGAGGTATGGAGCTCTGGAGGTATGGAGCTCTGGAGGTATGGAGCTATGGAGCCCTGGAGCTCTGGAGGTATGGAGCTATGGTGCTATGGAGCTCTGAAGCCATGGAGCTCTGGTGCTATGGAGCTATGGAGCTCTGGTGCTATGGAGCTATGGAGGTATGGAGCCACCAGCCAGCACCCTCCGTGGCTGGATCAATGGAAGTGTTTTAGGTACCAGGCAGCCAAAGGGCCGAGGCCTCACGCTCGACCACGCCGGCGCAGAGTTCCAGCCGCTCGGATAAGCTCTGTCACTCACCCGCCGCGCAGCCACCGGTAACGGGGAAATGTCGCCGCCTTGTGGACACGCCGTTGTAAATGAATGGGCTTTCGCACTTAGTGCAATTTTCGCCAACTCTCTGACTTAGAGCTATGGAAGTATGGAGCTATGGAGCCACCAGCCACCCAGGCTGGAGCTCTGGAGCTCTGGAGGTATGGAGCTCTGGTGCTATGGAAGTATGGAGCTCTGGTGCTATGGAAGTATGGAGCTATGGAGGTATGGAAGTATGGAGCTATGGAAGTATGGAGCTATGGAGCTCTGGAAGTATGGAGCTATGGAGCTCTGGAGGTATGGAGCCCTGGAGCTATGGAGCCCTGGAGCTATGGAAGTATGGAGCTCTGGTGCTATGGAGCTATGGAGCTCTGGTGCTATGGAGCTATGGAGCTATGGAGCTCTGGAGCTATGGAGCTCTGGAGGTATGGAGCTATGGAGCTATGGAGCTCTGGAGGTATGGAGCTATGGAGCTATGGAAGTATGGAGCTCTGGTGCTATGGAGCTATGGAGCTCTGGTGCTATGGAGCTATGGAGCTCTGGTGCTATGGAGCTATGGAGCTATGGAGCTCTGGAAGTATGGAGCTCTGGTGCTATGGAGCTATGGAGCTCTGGTGCTATGGAGCTATGGAGCTCTGGTGCTATGGAGCTCTGGTGCTATGGAGCTCTGGTGCTATGGAGCTATGGAGCTCTGGTGCTATGGAGCTATGGAGCTCTGGAGGTATGGAGCTCTGGAGGTATGGAGCTCTGGAGGTATGGAGCTATGGAGCCCTGGAGCTCTGGAGGTATGGAGCTATGGTGCTATGGAGCTCTGAAGCCATGGAGCTCTGGTGCTATGGAGCTCTGGAGCTCTGGAGGTATGGAGCTCTGGAGGTATGGAGCTATGGAGCCCTGGAGCTCTGGAGGTATGGAGCTATGGTGCTATGGAGCTCTGAAGCCATGGAGCTCTGGTGCTATGGAGCTCTGGAGCTCTGGAGGTATGGAGCTCTGGAGGTATGGAGCTCTGGAGGTATGGAGCTATGGAGCCCTGGAGCTCTGGAGGTATGGAGCTATGGTGCTATGGAGCTCTGAAGCCATGGAGCTCTGGTGCTATGGAGCTCTGGAGGTATGGAGCTCTGGAGGTATGGAGCTCTGGAGGTATGGAGCTATGGAGCCCTGGAGCTCTGGAGGTATGGAGCTATGGTGCTATGGAGCTCTGAAGCCATGGAGCTCTGGTGCTATGGAGCTCTGGAGGTATGGAGCTCTGGAGGTATGGAGCTATGGAGCCCTGGAGCTCTGGAGGTATGGAGCTATGGTGCTATGGAGCTCTGAAGCCATGGAGCTCTGGTGCTATGGAGCTATGGAGCTCTGGTGCTATGGAGCTATGGAGGTATGGAGCCACCAGCCAGCACCCTCCGTGGCTGGATCAATGGAAGTGTTTTAGGTACCAGGGCGCCAAAGGGCCGAGGCCTCACGCTCGACCACGCCGGCGCAGAGTTCCAGCCGCTCGGATAAGCTCTGTCACTCACCCGCCGCGCAGCCACCGGTAACGGGGAAATGTCGCCGCCTTGTGGACACGCCGTTGTAAATGAATGGGCTTTCGCACTTAGTGCAATTTTCGCCAACTCTCTGACTTAGAGCTATGGAAGTATGGAGCTATGGAGCCACCAGCCACCCAGGCTGGAGCTCTGGAGCTCTGGAGGTATGGAGCTCTGGTGCTATGGAAGTATGGAGCTCTGGTGCTATGGAAGTATGGAGCTATGGAGGTATGGAAGTATGGAGCTATGGAAGTATGGAGCTATGGAGCTCTGGAAGTATGGAGCTATGGAGCTCTGGAGGTATGGAGCCCTGGAGCTATGGAGCCCTGGAGCTATGGAAGTATGGAGCTCTGGTGCTATGGAGCTATGGAGCTCTGGTGCTATGGAGCTATGGAGCTATGGAGCTCTGGAGCTATGGAGCTCTGGAGGTATGGAGCTATGGAGCTATGGAGCTCTGGAGGTATGGAGCTATGGAGCTATGGAAGTATGGAGCTCTGGTGCTATGGAGCTATGGAGCTCTGGTGCTATGGAGCTATGGAGCTCTGGTGCTATGGAGCTATGGAGCTCTGGAAGTATGGAGCTCTGGTGCTATGGAGCTATGGAGCTCTGGTGCTATGGAGCTATGGAGCTCTGGTGCTATGGAGCTCTGGTGCTATGGAGCTCTGGTGCTATGGAGCTATGGAGCTCTGGTGCTATGGAGCTCTGGAGGTATGGAGCTCTGGAGGTATGGAGCTCTGGAGGTATGGAGCTATGGAGCCCTGGAGCTCTGGAGGTATGGAGCTATGGTGCTATGGAGCTCTGAAGCCATGGAGCTCTGGTGCTATGGAGCTATGGAGCTCTGGTGCTATGGAGCTATGGAGCTATGGAGCTCTGGAAGTATGGAGCTCTGGTGCTATGGAGCTATGGAGCTCTGGTGCTATGGAGCTATGGAGCTCTGGTGCTATGGAGCTATGGAGCTCTGGTGCTATGGAGCTCTGGTGCTATGGAGCTCTGGTGCTATGGAGCTATGGAGCTCTGGTGCTATGGAGCTATGGAGCTCTGGAGGTATGGAGCTCTGGAGGTATGGAGCTCTGGAGGTATGGAGCTATGGAGCCCTGGAGCTCTGGAGGTATGGAGCTATGGTGCTATGGAGCTCTGAAGCCATGGAGCTCTGGTGCTATGGAGCTCTGGAGCTCTGGAGGTATGGAGCTCTGGAGGTATGGAGCTATGGAGCCCTGGAGCTCTGGAGGTATGGAGCTATGGTGCTATGGAGCTCTGAAGCCATGGAGCTCTGGTGCTATGGAGCTCTGGAGCTCTGGAGGTATGGAGCTCTGGAGGTATGGAGCTCTGGAGGTATGGAGCTATGGAGCCCTGGAGCTCTGGAGGTATGGAGCTATGGTGCTATGGAGCTCTGAAGCCATGGAGCTCTGGTGCTATGGAGCTCTGGAGGTATGGAGCTCTGGAGGTATGGAGCTCTGGAGGTATGGAGCTATGGAGCCCTGGAGCTCTGGAGGTATGGAGCTATGGTGCTATGGAGCTCTGAAGCCATGGAGCTCTGGTGCTATGGAGCTCTGGAGGTATGGAGCTCTGGAGGTATGGAGCTCTGGAGGTATGGAGCTATGGAGCCCTGGAGCTCTGGAGGTATGGAGCTATGGTGCTATGGAGCTCTGAAGCCATGGAGCTCTGGTGCTATGGAGCTATGGAGCTCTGGTGCTATGGAGCTATGGAGGTATGGAGCCACCAGCCAGCACCCTCCGTGGCTGGATCAATGGAAGTGTTTTAGGTACCAGGCAGCCAAAGGGCCGAGGCCTCACGCTCGACCACGCCGGCGCAGAGTTCCAGCCGCTCGGATAAGCTCTGTCACTCACCCGCCGCGCAGCCACCGGTAACGGGGAAATGTCGCCGCCTGGCGGACACGCCGTTGTAAATGAATGGGCTTTCGCACTTAGTGCAATTTTCGCCAACTCTCTGACTTAGAGCTATGGAAGTATGGAGCTATGGAGCCACCAGCCACCCAGGCTGGAGCTATGGAGCTCTGGAGGTATGGAGCTCAGGTGCTATGGAAGTATGGAGCTATGGAGCTATGGAAGTATGGAGCTATGGAGCTATGGAGCTCTGGAAGTATGGAGCTATGGAGCTCTGGAGGTATGGAGCTATGGAGCCCTGGAGCCCTGGAGCTATGGAGCTCTGGTGCTATGGAGGTATGGAGCTCTGGAGGTATGGAGCTCTGGAGGTATGGAGCTATGGAGCTATGGAGCCCTGGAGCTATGGAGCTATGGAGCCCTGGAGCTATGGAGCTATGGAGCCCTGGAGCTATGGAGCTATGGAGCTCTGGTGCTATGGAGCTATGGAGCTCTGGTGCTATGGAGCTATGGAGCTCTGGTGCTATGGAGCTATGGAGCTCTGGTGCTATGGAGCTATGGAGCTCTGGAAGTATGGAGCTATGGAGCTCTGGAGGTATGGAGCTATGGAGCCCTGGAGCTATGGAGCCCTGGAGCTATGGAAGTATGGAGCTCTGGTGCTATGGAGCTATGGAGCTCTGGTGCTATGGAGCTATGGAGCTCTGGAGCTATGGAGCTCTGGAGGTATGGAGCTATGGAGCTATGGAGCTCTGGAGGTATGGAGCTATGGAGGTATGGAAGTATGGAGCTCTGGTGCTATGGAGCTATGGAGCTCTGGTGCTATGGAGCTATGGAGCTCTGGTGCTATGGAGCTATGGAGCTCTGGAAGTATGGAGCTCTGGTGCTATGGAGCTATGGAGCTCTGGTGCTATGGAGCTATGGAGCTCTGGTGCTATGGAGCTATGGAGCTCTGGTGCTATGGAGCTCTGGTGCTATGGAGCTCTGGTGCTATGGAGCTATGGAGCTCTGGTGCTATGGAGCTATGGAGCTCTGGAGGTATGGAGCTCTGGATTTATGGAGCTCTGGAGGTATGGAGCTTTGGAGCCCTGGAGCTCTGGAGGTATGGAGCTATGGTGCTATGGAGCTCTGAAGCCATGGAGCTCTGGTGCTATGGAGCTCTGGAGCTCTGGAGGTATGGAGCTCTGGAGGTATGGAGCTATGGAGCCCTGGAGCTCTGGAGGTATGGAGCTATGGTGCTATGGAGCTCTGAAGCCATGGAGCTCTGGTGCTATGGAGCTCTGGAGGTATGGAGCTCTGGAGGTATGGAGCTATGGAGCCCTGGAGCTCTGGAGGTATGGAGCTATGGTGCTATGGAGCTCTGAAGCCATGGAGCTCTGGTGCTATGGAGCTCTGGAGCTCTGGAGGTATGGAGCTCTGGAGGTATGGAGCTCTGGAGGTATGGAGCTATGGAGCCCTGGAGCTCTGGAGGTATGGAGCTATGGTGCTATGGAGCTCTGAAGCCATGGAGCTCTGGTGCTATGGAGCTCTGGAGGTATGGAGCTCTGGAGGTATGGAGCTCTGGAGGTATGGAGCTATGGAGCCCTGGAGCTCTGGAGGTATGGAGCTATGGTGCTATGGAGCTCTGAAGCCATGGAGCTCTGGTGCTATGGAGCTCTGGAGGTATGGAGCTCTGGAGGTATGGAGCTCTGGAGGTATGGAGCTATGGAGCCCTGGAGCTCTGGAGGTATGGAGCTATGGTGCTATGGAGCTCTGAAGCCATGGAGCTCTGGTGCTATGGAGCTCTGGAGGTATGGAGCTCTGGAGGTATGGAGCTCTGGAGGTATGGAGCTATGGAGCCCTGGAGCTCTGGAGGTATGGAGCTATGGTGCTATGGAGCTCTGAAGCCATGGAGCTCTGGTGCTATGGAGCTATGGAGCTCTGGTGCTATGGAGCTATGGAGGTATGGAGCCACCAGCCAGCACCCTCCGTGGCTGGATCAATGGAAGTGTTTTAGGTACCAGGCAGCCAAAGGGCCGAGGCCTCACGCTCGACCACGCCGGCGCAGAGTTCCAGCCGCTCGGATAAGCTCTGTCACTCACCCGCCGCGCAGCCACCGGTAACGGGGAAATGTCGCCGCCTTGTGGACACGCCGTTGTAAATGAATGGGCTTTCGCACTTAGTGCAATTTTCGCCAACTCTCTGACTTAGAGCTATGGAAGTATGGAGCTATGGAGCCACCAGCCACCCAGGCTGGAGCTCTGGAGCTCTGGAGGTATGGAGCTCTGGTGCTATGGAAGTATGGAGCTCTGGTGCTATGGAAGTATGGAGCTATGGAGGTATGGAAGTATGGAGCTATGGAAGTATGGAGCTATGGAGCTCTGGAAGTATGGAGCTATGGAGCTCTGGAGGTATGGAGCCCTGGAGCTATGGAGCCCTGGAGCTATGGAAGTATGGAGCTCTGGTGCTATGGAGCTATGGAGCTCTGGTGCTATGGAGCTATGGAGCTATGGAGCTCTGGAGCTATGGAGCTCTGGAGGTATGGAGCTATGGAGCTATGGAGCTCTGGAGGTATGGAGCTATGGAGCTATGGAAGTATGGAGCTCTGGTGCTATGGAGCTATGGAGCTATGGAGCTCTGGTGCTATGGAGCTATGGAGCTATGGAGCTCTGGAAGTATGGAGCTCTGGTGCTATGGAGCTATGGAGCTCTGGTGCTATGGAGCTATGGAGCTCTGGTGCTATGGAGCTCTGGTGCTATGGAGCTCTGGTGCTATGGAGCTATGGAGCTCTGGTGCTATGGAGCTCTGGAGGTATGGAGCTCTGGAGGTATGGAGCTCTGGAGGTATGGAGCTATGCGGCCGCGGTTCGCGGGGGCTCTAGGTGGTCTGACGCTGCCGCGGGGTGAGATGGATCGGGCTGGACCCGGCGCAGCCGAAGCCGAGGACGCGGAACCTCGAATGCGACCCTCGCGGACCCCTAAACGAGAGGAGCTGCGCCCGGCCTCGTAAGACACCTCTTCTCCGGTGCTAGGTCGACCCCGACGCCGCTGGCCGCCGCCGCCGCCTTGCCGCTATCCCTCCGCACGTTTGGGGCCGGTGGCGACCCGCAGGACGGCCGACAACTCGCTCGTTTGGCGGGGCGATGCAAGGTTAGGCGAACTGGGCGGTAACTCGGGTTAGTCGAGGGGACTTCGCGGTGGACAGGGGGGTGCGAATCCGGCCGGGCGGCCCTTCGATGGAGCCTGGTGCAGGGACATTCAATGGGATGAGCCGCGCTCGCCGCGGAACCTTCGAGCGCCGCTACTCAGCAAGTAAACGAGAGGGAGCTGCGCCCGGCCTCGTAAGACGCCTCTTCTCCGGTGCGAGCGCCCCGACGCCGCTGGCCGCCGCCGCCGCCTTGCCGCTATCCCGCCGCGCGTTTGGGGACGGAGGGCGACCCGTAGGACGGCCCCGCCGACTACACGACCGTTTGGCAGAGCGAGTGCAAGGTTAGGCGAGCTGGGCGGTAACTCGGGTTAGTCTGGGGAGACTCGCGGTGGACAGGGGGGCGCGAATCCGGCCGGGCGGCCCCATCGATTAAGCATTGGTAGGGAGCCGAGGATGAGCCGTGCGAAGTGGCCTCGGAGGCGGTCCGTGGGGGACGACGGGGGGGGACGGGCGTCGGCCCTCCGGCCCGAGCAGAGAACGTTCGGTCACCCAAGCGGGAATCTGCGCCCCGGCCCGAGTCGGACTCGGTCGGTTCGGCCCGCTGAGGCCCTCAACTATTCCCGTACGCGGGGGTCGGGAGCTGCGGCGCTGCGCCGGCGACTTACCCGCGCGAGGCACGCACTGCGTGCGGCCAGGATGCGGAGTTGGATCGGCGCTGGTTGGGAACCCTCGGGGAACGAAGGCGGACGGCGGCCAGCCGGCGCCGACGAACCCGTCGGGGAGGGGGCTGGTGGCAGGCGCGATCGGCACTATTGCTGACTGCCGGGAGGGAAGCTGCGCCCCGGCCGAGTCAGACTCAGCCGTTGCGCCCCCCCCGAGCCCGCAGCGCGTAGCGCGGAAGCCATACGCCCCCCCGATGCGGAGCGACAGACGCCCCCGCGACCGCGGTTGGTCGGGAAGGCTTTTCGGATAGAGGTCGGACGGTGTGTGTGGACGGCTTCCCGTGGTGCCGCCGCTATCAAGCCGGAGGGTTTGAGAAACGACATTCGCGGAAGGACCGGCGCGGCCGGCGGACGCTCGCACGCGCGGCGCCCGACACTCAGCCGCTCGCTCGGCCTCCGTGGATCGTGGCTAGGTGGGATGGATGCCAAACCGGGTCGTCTCGGTCTCGCCGCAGTACGGTCGCGCCGGGGCCTGCGGGGCGGCGCGGGGAGCGCACGCTCACGCGGCGGCCGGGGCGCTAGAGTGCGACCCGCAGTGGGTAGGAACCGTCCACCCGACGTCGGACGAGCCGAGGCCGATGGGGGCCCTACCAAGGCGGGTCATGAGTGCCAGTCGGTCAGTTGGGTGAGGGGGTACTCGGAGGCCCGCCGGGAGCAGACGGGCGACCGGGGATGGGGGGCGTACGCGGGCGGGCGCCGGGAGAAGACGGCCCGTCCGGGGTCGAATCTCGGCCTGTGTTTAAGGAGCCGGCCGGGCATCACGCTCCTTCCTTGGATGGACAACATTCGCAGTTGACACTTTGTGTCATTTTATCCGAGCGGGCGGGCGCCGCGAGGCGGACCGTCCGGGGCGACTCTCGGCCTGTGTTTAAGGAGCCGGCCGGGCATCACGCTCCTTCCTTGGATGGACAACATTCGCAGTTGACACTTTGTGTCATTTTATCCGAGCAGACGGGCGCCGCGAGGCGGACCGTCCGGGGCGACTCTCGGCCTGTGTTTAAGGAGCCGGCCGGGCATCACGCTCCTTCCTTGGATGGACAACATTCGTAGTTGACACTTTGTGTCATTTTATCCGAGCGGGCGGGCGCCGCGAGGCGGACCGTCCGGGGCGACTCTCGGCCTGTGTTTAAGGAGCCGGCCGGGCATCACGCTCCTTCCTTGGATGGACAACATTCGCAGTTGACACTTTGTGTCATTTTATCCGAGCGGACGGGCGCCGCGAGGCGGACCGTCCGGGGCGACTCTCGGCCTGTGTTTAAGGAGCCGGCCGGGCATCACGCTCCTTCCTTGGATGGACAACATTCGCAGTTGACACTTTGTGTCATTTTGTTCGGCCTGTGTTTAAGGAGGCGGCCGTCCTCCACTCGGTCCGTGTTTAAGGAGCAACACTCGCGCTCCGGTTCGGCCTGTGTTTAAGGAGGCGGCCGTCCTCCCCTTGGTCTGTGTTAAGGGCGACACTCGGTCCGTGTTTAAGGAGCCTGGCCCTCGCGCTCCGGTTCGGCCTGTATTTAGGGAGGCGGCCGTCCTCCGCTTGGTCTGTGTTAAGGGCGACACTCGGTCCGTGTTTAAGGAGCCTGGCCCTGACGCTCCTCTCCGGCCTGTGTTTAAGGAGGCGGCCGTCCTCCCCTTGGTCTGTGTTAAGGGCGACACTCGGTCCGTGTTTAAGGAGCCTGGCCCTCGCGCTCCGGTTCGGCCTGTATTTAGGGAGGCGGCCGTCCTCCGCTTGGTCTGTGTTAAGGGCGACACTCGGTCCGTGTTTAAGGAGCCTGGCCCTGACGCTCCTCTCCGGCCTGTGTTTAAGGAGGCGGCCGTCCTCCCCTTGGTCTGTGTTAAGGGCGACACTCGGTCCGTGTTTAAGGAGCGGCCCTCGCGCTCCGGTTCGGCCTGTATTTAGGGAGGCGGCCGTCCTCCGCTTGGTCTGTGTTAAGGGCGACACTCGGTCCGTGTTTAAGGAGCCGGCCCTGACGCTCCTCTTCGGCCTGTGTTTAAGGAGGCGGCCGTCCTCCACTTCCTTCCATGCACCACCACATTCGCAGTTGACACTTTGCCATTTTTTCAGAGAGGTGACACTTAGTCGTTTTTTCGAAAGTTGACACTTAGTCGTTTTTTCGAAAGTTGACACTTTGCCGTTTTTTCAGAGAGGTGACACTTTGTCGTTTTTTCGAAAGTTGACACTTAGCCGTTTTTTCGAAAGTTGACACTTAGTCACTTTTTCGCCACAGTGACACCTCCAGCGCGTGCCACGGCGCTTTTCAGGTCTTCTATCCGACCTTGTGCTGTCGAGGACGGCGTGTCCGACGCCGTGGGGAGACCAGCACCATCTCCTCCATACTCGTAAACGAGGTGCTTTGGAAAACGGGGGGAAAGTCGATGAGTACACTGACTACTGGGACCATTTCATTGTACTCTGGCGCACCTGAAGACCAAAAAAGGTACTGCACCTTAGCCCGGGTACCTCACCCCCTGGTACCTCGAGGAGAACTTAGAAACATTTCGACAAATTTTTGGTGAGCTCCAGGGAGAGAGGCTGATTTTTCGCTTTTTGAGGCCGACCGCCGAACCGGCGCGGGGCGGACTCACAAGCCCCGCAGAGCCGTGGGCACTTAGTCGTTTTTTCAGAGAGGCGACACTTAGTCGTTTTTTCAGAGGCGACACTTAGTCGTTTTTTCGAAAGTTGACACTTAGCCGTTTTTTCGAAAGTCGACACTTAGCCGTTTTTTTGGAAAGTTGACACTTAGTCGTTTTTTCGAAAGTTGACACTTAGTCGTTTTTTCGCCACAATTGGCTCTGAGCTCCAGGGGGAGAGCCTGGTTTTGCCTTATTTCAGGCCGGCTGGGGAACCGGCGCGGGTCGGATGCACGAGCCCGGTAGAGCCGTGGGCACTTAGAAAATTTTCGCCGATTAAGCTGGGACCTCCAGGCGGAGACCGGCATTCCTCGTCCTCGGGGTTCGACCCAGGAACCGGCGCTGGGCAGACGCCGTAGCCACGCAGAGCCGTGGGCACTTAGAAAATATTCGCCAAGTTGGCTCTGAGCTCCAGGCGGAGAGGCTGGTTTTGCCTTATTTCAGGCCGGCTGGGGAACCGGCGCGGGTCGGATGCACGAGCCCGCAGAGCCGTGGGCACTTTGCCATTTTCTCAGAGTCGACACTTAGTCGTTTTTTCAGAGAGGCGACATTCTGTCGTTTTTTCGAAAGTTGACACTTTGCCGTTTTTTCAGAGAGGCGACACTTAGCCGTTTTTTTCGAAAGTTGACACTTAGCCGTTTTTTCGAAAGTCGACACTTAGCCGTTTTTTCAGAGATGTGACACTTTGCCGTTTTTTCGAAAGTTGACACTTAGCCGTTTTTTCGAAAGTCGACACTTAGCCGTTTTTTCAGAGATGTGACACTTTGCCGTTTTTTCGAAAGTTGACACTTAGCCGTTTTTTCGAAAGTTGACACTTAGTCGTTTTTTCAGAGATGTGACATTTAGAAACTTTTTGCCAAGTTGGCTGTGAGCTCCAGGAGGAGACCGTTATTTTTCGTCATTCGAGGCCGACTGCGGAACCGGCGCTGAGCGGACGCCAAAGCTCGGCAGGGCCGTGGGCACTTAGAAACTTTTTGCCAAGTTGGCTGTGAGCTCCAGGAGGAGACCGTTATTTTTCGTCATTCGAGGCCGACTGCGGAACCGGCGCTGGGCGGACGCCAAAGCTCGGCAGGGCCGTGGGCACTTAGAAACTTTTTGCCAAGTTGGCTGTGAGCTCCAGGAGGAGACCGTTATTTTTCGTCATTCGAGGCCGACTGCGGAACCGGCGCTGAGCGGACGCCAAAGCTCGGCAGGGCCGTGGGCACTTAGAAACTTTTTGCCAAGTTGGCTGTGAGCTCCAGGAGGAGACCGTTATTTTTCGTCATTCGAGGCCGACTGCGGAACCGGCGCTGGGCGGACGCCAAAGCTCGGCAGGGCCGTGGGCACTTAGAAACTTTTTGCCAAGTTGGCTGTGAGCTCCAGGAGGAGACCGTTATTTTTCGTCATTCGAGGCCGACTGCGGAACCGGCGCTGGGCGGACGCCAAAGCTCAGCAGGGCCGTGGGCACTTAGAAACTTTTTGCCAAGTTGGCTGTGAGCTCCAGGAGGAGACCGTTATTTTTCGTCATTCGAGGCCGACTGCGGAACCGGCGCTGGGCGGACGCCAAAGCTCAGCAGGGCCGTGGGCACTTAGAAACTTTTTGCCAAGTTGGCTGTGAGCTCCAGGAGGAGACCGTTATTTTTCGTCATTCTAGGCCGGCTGCAGAACCGGCGCGGCTCGGATGCACGAGCCCGCAGAGCCGTGGGCACTTTGCCACTTTTTCGCCACAATTGGCTGTGAGCTCCAGGAGGAGACCGTTATTTTTCGTCATTCTAGGCCGGTTGCAGAACCGGCGCGGCTCGGATGCACGAGCCCGCAGAGCCGTGGGCACTTAGAAAATTTTCAGAGAGGCGACACTTTGCCATTTTTTCAGAGAGGTGACACTTAGTCGTTTTTTCGAAAGTTGACACTTAGCCGTTTTTTCGAAAGTTGACACTTAGTCGTTTTTTCGAAAGTTGACACTTAGTCGTTTTTTCGCCACAGTGCCCACCTCCAGCGCGTGCCACGGCGCTTTCCAGGTCTTCTATCCGACCTTGTGCTGTCGAGGACGGCGTGTCCGACGCCGTGGGGAGACCAGCACCATCTCCTCCATACTCGTAAAGGAGGTGCTTTGGAAAACGGGGGGAAAGTCGATGAGTACACTGACTACTGGGACCATTTCATTGTACTCTGGCGCACCTGAAGACCAAAAAAGGTACTGCATCTTAGCCCGGGTACCTCACCCCCTGGTACCTCGAGGAGAACTTAGAAAAATTTCGACAAATTTTTGGTGAGCTCCAGGGAGAGAGGCTGATTTTTCGCTTTTTGAGGCCGACTGCCGAACCGGCGCGGGGCGGACTCACAAGCCCCGCAGAGCCGTGGGCACTTAGTCGTTTTTTCAGAGAGGCGACACTTAGTCGTTTTTTCGAAAGTCGACACTTAGCCGTTTTTTCGAAAGTTGACACTTAGCCGTTTTTTCGAAAGTTGACACTTAGTCGTTTTTTCGCCACAATTGGCTCTGAGCTCCAGGGGGAGAGGCTGGTTTTGCCTTATTTCAGGCCGGCTGGGGAACCGGCGCGGGTCGGATGCACGAGCCCGCAGAGCCGTGGGCACTTTGCCGTTTTTTCAGAGAGGCGACACTTAGCCGTTTTTTCAGAGAGGCGACACTTAGTCGTTTTTTCGAAAGTTGACACTTAGCCGTTTTTTCGAAAGTTGACACTTAGCCGTTTTTTCGAAAGTCGACACTTAGCCGTTTTTTTCGAAAGTTGACACTTAGTCGTTTTTTCGCCGATTTTGCTGGGACCTCCAGGCGAGGACCGGCGTTTTTCGTCTTCCGGGTCCGACCCGGGAACCAGCACCGAGCGGACACATTCGCTCGCAAGTGCCGTTGGCACTTAGAAAATTTTTCGTTTGTCATGAGCTCCGGGCGGAGACCGGCGTTTTTCGTCTTCCGGGTTCGACCCGGGAACCAGCGCCGAGCGGACACATTCGCTCGCAAGTGCCGTTGGCACTTAGAAGATTTTTCGTTTGTCATGAGCTCCGGGCGGAGACCGGCGTTTTTCGTCTTCCGGGTTCGACCCGGGAACCAGCGCCGAGCGGACACATTCGCTCGCAAGTGCCGTTGGCACTTAGAAAATTTTTCGTTTGTCATGAGCTCCGGGCGGAGACCGGCGTTTTTCGTCTTCCGGGTTCGACCCGGGAACCAGCGCCGAGCGGACACATTCGCTCGCAAGTGCCGTTGGCACTTAGAAAATTTTTCGTTTGTCATGAGCTCCGGGTGGAGACCGGCGTTTTTCGTCTTCCGGGTTCGACCCGGGAACCAGCGCCGAGCGGACACATTCGCTCGCAAGTGCCGTTGGCACTTAGAAAATTTTTCGTTTGCCATGAGCTCCGGGCGGAGACCGGCGTTTTTCGTCTTCCGGGTTCGACCCGGGAACCAGCGCCGAGCGGACACATTCGCTCGCAAGTGCCGTTGGCACTTAGAAAATTTTTCGTTTGCCATGAGCTCCGGGCGGAGACCGGCATTTTTCGTCATTCGAGGCCGACGGGGGAACCAGCCGGAGCGGACACGTTTGCTCGGAAGAGCCGTTGGCACTTAGAAAAAATTCCGTGTCTCGTGAGCTCCAGGGGGGACAGGCTGGTTTTATTCATCCGTAGCCGACATGGGAACCAGCGCGGAGCGGATTGGTGTTGCGCTGGCATATACCTCATCTCTCTCAGGAGTCCCCCCCTTATACGTGCCGATTGTGTTTTGGAAAACGGGGGGTAACTGGATGAGTACACTGACTAGGGGGACCAGTACACTAGCGAGTGGGACCAGTACACTGACTAGTGGGACCAACACACTATGAGCGCCTGGTACCTAAAATGGAAGTATAGAGGCCGAATTTCGGGCAAGATCACGCCGGGTTAGGCTTCCAGGACCTCGGCTAAGCAATTTTAACGGGTCGCCCGGTTCTTTTTTGATCCAGCCCGGTTCTTTTTTTTATCCAGCCCGGTTCTTTTTACACTTCCAGCTGGAGCTCGGGAGCGGCTTTTTGCACAAGATCACGCCGTGTTAGGCTTCCAGGACCTCGGCTAAGCAATTTTAACGGGTCGCCCGGTTCTTTTTTTTATCCAGCCCGGTTCTTTTTTTATCCAGCCCGGTTCTTTTTTTATCCAGCCCGGTTCTTTTTACACTTCCAGCTGGAGCTCGGGAGCGGCTTTTTGCACAAGATCACGCCGTGTTAGGCTTCCAGGACCTCGGCTAAGCAATTTTAACGGGTCGTCCGGTTCTTTTTTTTATCCAGCCCGGTTCTTTTTTTTATCCAGCCCGGTTCTTTTTACACTTCCAGCTGGAGCTCGGGAGCGGCTTTTTGCACAAGATCACGCCGTGTTAGGCTTCCAGGACCTCGGCTAAGCAATTTTAACGGGTCGCCCGGTTCTTTTTTTTTTATCCAGCCCGGTTCTTTTTTTATCCAGCCTGGTTCTTTTTACACTTCCAGCTGGAGCTCGGGAGCGGCTTTTTGCACAAGATCACGCCGTGTTAGGCTTCCAGGACGTCGGCTAAGCAATTTTAACGGGTCGCCCGGTTCTTTTTTTGATCCAGCCCGGTTCTTTTTTTATCCAGCCCGGTTCTTTTTACACTTCCAGCTGGAGCTCGGGAGCGGCTTTTTGCACAAGAACACGCCGTGTTAGGCTTCCAGGACCTCGGCTAAGCAATTTTAACGGGTCGCCCGGTTCTTTTTTGATCCAGCCCGGTTCTTTTTTTTATCCAGCCCGGTTCTTTTTACACTTCCAGCTGGAGCTCGGGAGCGGCTTTTTGCACAAGATCACGCCGTGTTAGGCTTCCAGGACCTCGGCTAAGCAATTTTAACGGGTCGCCCGGTTCTTTTTTTTTTATCCAGCCCGGTTCTTTTTTTATCCAGCCTGGTTCTTTTTACACTTCCAGCTGGAGCTCGGGAGCGGCTTTTTGCACAAGATCACGCCGTGTTAGGCTTCCAGGACGTCGGCTAAGCAATTTTAACGGGTCGCCCGGTTCTTTTTTTGATCCAGCCCGGTTCTTTTTTTATCCAGCCCGGTTCTTTTTACACTTCCAGCTGGAGCTCGGGAGCGGCTTTTTGCACAAGAACACGCCGTGTTAGGCTTCCAGGACCTCGGCTAAGCAATTTTAACGGGTCGCCCGGTTCTTTTTTGATCCAGCCCGGTTCTTTTTTTTATCCAGCCCGGTTCTTTTTACACTTCCAGCTGGAGCTCGGGAGCGGCTTTTTGCACAAGATCACGCCGTGTTAGGCTTCCAGGACCTCGGCTAAGCAATTTTAACGGGTCGCCCGGTTCTTTTTTTTATCCAGCCCGGTTCTTTTTTTATCCAGCCCGGTTCTTTTTACACTTCCAGCTGGAGCTCGGGAGCGGCTTTTTGCACAAGATCACGCCGTGTTAGGCTTCCAGGACCTCGGCTAAGCAATTTTAACGGGTCGTCCGGTTCTTTTTTTTATCCAGCCCGGTTCTTTTTTTTATCCAGCCCGGTTCTTTTTACACTTCCAGCTGGAGCTCGGGAGCGGCTTTTTGCACAAGATCACGCCGTGTTAGGCTTCCAGGACCTCGGCTAAGCAATTTTAACGGGTCGCCCGGTTCTTTTTTTTTTTTATCCAGCCCGGTTCTTTTTTTATCCAGCCTGGTTCTTTTTACACTTCCAGCTGGAGCTCGGGAGCGGCTTTTTGCACAAGATCACGCCGTGTTAGGCTTCCAGGACGTCGGCTAAGCAATTTTAACGGGTCGCCCGGTTCTTTTTTTGATCCAGCCCGGTTCTTTTTTTATCCAGCCCGGTTCTTTTTACACTTCCAGCTGGAGCTCGGGAGCGGCTTTTTGCACAAGAACACGCCGTGTTAGGCTTCCAGGACCTCGGCTAAGCAATTTTAACGGGTCGCCCGGTTCTTTTTTGATCCAGCCCGGTTCTTTTTTTTATCCAGCCCGGTTCTTTTTACACTTCCAGCTGGAGCTCGGGAGCGGCTTTTTGCACAAGATCACGCCGTGTTAGGCTTCCAGGACCTCGGCTAAGCAATTTTAACGGGTCGCCCGGTTCTTTTTTTTTTATCCAGCCCGGTTCTTTTTTTATCCAGCCTGGTTCTTTTTACACTTCCAGCTGGAGCTCGGGAGCGGCTTTTTGCACAAGATCACGCCGTGTTAGGCTTCCAGGACGTCGGCTAAGCAATTTTAACGGGTCGCCCGGTTCTTTTTTTGATCCAGCCCGGTTCTTTTTTTATCCAGCCCGGTTCTTTTTACACTTCCAGCTGGAGCTCGGGAGCGGCTTTTTGCACAAGAACACGCCGTGTTAGGCTTCCAGGACCTCGGCTAAGCAATTTTAACGGGTCGCCCGGTTCTTTTTTGATCCAGCCCGGTTCTTTTTTTTATCCAGCCCGGTTCTTTTTACACTTCCAGCTGGAGCTCGGGAGCGGCTTTTTGCACAAGATCACGCCGTGTTAGGCTTCCAGGACGTCGGCTAAGCAATTTTAACGGGTCGCCCGGTTCTTTTTTTGATCCAGCCCGGTTCTTTTTTTATCCAGCCCGGTTCTTTTTACACTTCCAGCTGGAGCTCGGGAGCGGCTTTTTGCACAAGAACACGCCGTGTTAGGCTTCCAGGACCTCGGCTAAGCAATTTTAACGGGTCGCCCGGTTCTTTTTTGATCCAGCCCGGTTCTTTTTTTATCCAGCCCGGTTCTTTTTACACTTCCAGCTGGAGCTCGGGAGCGGCTTTTTGCACAAGATCACCCCGTGTTAGGCTTCCAGGACCTCGGCTAAGCAATTTTAACGGGTCGCCCGGTTCTTTTTTGAACCAGCCCGGTTCTTTTTTTTATCCAGCCCGGTTCTTTTTACACTTCCAGCTGGAGCTCGGGAGCGGCTTTTTGCACAAGATCACGCCGTGTTAGGCTTCCAGGACCTCGGCTAAGCAATTTTAACGGGTCGCCCGGTTCTTTTTTGATCCAGCCCGGTTCTTTTTTTATCCAGCCCGGTTCTTTTTACACTTCCAGCTGGAGCTCGGGAGCGGCTTTTTGCACAAGATCACGCCGTGTTAGGCTTCCAGGACCTCGGCTAAGCAATTTTAACGGGTCGCCCGGTTCTTTTTTTTTTATCCAGCCCGGTTCTTTTTTTATCCAGCCTGGTTCTTTTTACACTTCCAGCTGGAGCTCGGGAGCGGCTTTTTGCACAAGATCACGCCGTGTTAGGCTTCCAGGACGTCGGCTAAGCAATTTTAACGGGCCGCCCGGTTCTTTTTTGATCCAGCCCGGTTCTTTTTTTTATCCAGCCTGGTTCTTTTTACACTTCCAGCTGGAGCTCGGGAGCGGCTTTTTGCACAAGATCACGCCGGGTTAGGCTTCCAGGACCTCGGCTAAGCAATTTTAACGGGCCGCCCGGTTCTTTTTTGATCCAGCCCGGTTCTTTTTTTTATCCAGCCTGGTTCTTTTTACACTTCCAGCTGGAGCTCGGGAGCGGCTTTTTGCACAAGATCACGCCGGGTTAGGCTTCCAGGACCTCGGCTAAGCAATTTTAACGGGTCGCCCGGTTCTTTTTTGATCCAGCCCGGTTCTTTTTTTTATCCAGCCTGGTTCTTTTTACACTTCCAGCTGGAGCTCGGGAGCGGCTTTTTGCACAAGATCACGCCGTGTTAGGCTTCCAGGACCTCGGCTAAGCAATTTTAACGGGTCGCCCGGTTCTTTTTTGATCCAGCCCGGTTCTTTTTTTTATCCAGCCTGGTTCTTTTTACACTTCCAGCTGGAGCTCTGGAGCGGCTTTTTGCACAAGATCACGCCGTGTTAGGCTTCCAGGACCTCGGCTAAGCAATTTTAACGGGTCGCCCGGTTCTTTTTTTTATCCAGCCCGGTTCTTTTTTTATCCAGCCCGGTTCTTTTTACACTTCCAGCTGGAGCTCGGGAGCGGCTTTTTGCACAAGATCACGCCGTGTTAGGCTTCCAGGACCTCGGCTAAGCAATTTTAACGGGCCGCCCGGTTCTTTTTTTTATCCAGCCCGGTTCTTTTTTTATCCAGCCTGGTTCTTTTTACACTTCCAGCTGGAGCTCGGGAGCGGCTTTTTGCACAAGATCACGCCGGGTTAGGCTTCCAGGACCTCGGCTAAGCAATTTTACCGGGTCGCCCGGTTCTTTTTTTGAACCAGCCCGGTTCTTTTTACACTTCCAGCTGGAGCTCAGCAGCGGCTATTTGCACAAGATCACGCCGGGTTAGGCTTCCAGGACCTCGGTTAAGCACTTCTAACGGGCCCTGGTCCACCCCTGCCAGCGCAATTCAAAACTTGGCATTAATTTCGACCTAAGAGACGAAGTCTGATTTTTTTCTACCACTTGGGCGGCCTTTTTGCACCCAGAACACCCGCACCGGCACCATAAATTCGAAGGGTGCCGAGTGCGTCGGCGCAGATTCTGTGACGGAGTGACACTTCCCTCTTGTGGACATTCGGCGGTAGGTGAAATGCGCACTCGGTCTTCTCTTTTCTTTTCCTTCCAGTGAAACTTTGGCAACATTCTGCGAGCTGCTGGCTTCCAGAACCTCGGCCAAGCAGGTGGAGGATTTTTTTCCACTTCCAGCTGGAGGTGAGGAGGGACTTTTTGGGCAAGATCACGCCGACTTAGCAAGCAAGGTGGAAGTGCCAGCATGCTCCGTGGCTGGAAGTGTGGATGTGCCAGCACCCTCCGTGCCTGGAGCTATGGAAGTGTGGAGCTCCAGCACCCTCCGTGCCTATGGAAGTGTGGAGCTCCAGCACCCTCCCTGCCTATGGAAGTGTGGAGCTCCAGCACCCTCCCTGCCTATGGAAGTGTGGAGCTCCAGCACCCTCCCTGCCTATGGAAGTGTGGAGCTCCAGCACCCTCCCTGCCTATGGAAGTGTGGAGCTCCAGCACCCTCCCTGCCTATGGAAGTGTGGAGCTCCAGCACCCTCCCTGCCTATGGAAGTGTGGAGCTCCAGCACCCTCCCTGCCTATGGAAGTGTGGAGCTCCAGCACCCTCCCTGCCTATGGAAGTGTGGAGCTCCAGCACCCTCCCTGCCTATGGAAGTGTGGAGCTCCAGCACCCTCCCTGCCTATGGAAGTGTGGAGCTCCAGCACCCTCCCTGCCTATGGAAGTGTGGAGCTCCAGCACCCTCCCTGCCTATGGAAGTGTGGAGCTCCAGCACCCTCCCTGCCTATGGAAGTGTGGAGCTCCAGCACCCTCCCTGCCTATGGAAGTGTGGAGCTCCAGCACCCTCCCTGCCTATGGAAGTGTGGAGCTCCAGCACCCTCCCAGCCTATGGAAGTGTGGAGCTCCAGCACCCTCCCTGCCTATGGAAGTGTGGAGCTCCAGCACCCTCCCTGCCTATGGAAGTGTGGAGCTCCAGCACCCTCCCTGCCTATGGAAGTGTGGAGCTCCAGCACCCTCCCTGCCTATGGAAGTGTGGAGCTCCAGCACCCTCCCTGCCTATGGAAGTGTGGAGCTCCAGCACCCTCCCTGCCTATGGAAGTGTGGAGCTCCAGCACCCTCCCTGCCTATGGAAGTGTGGAGCTCCAGCACCCTCCCTGCCTATGGAAGTGTGGAGCTCCAGCACCCTCCCTGCCTATGGAAGTGTGGAGCTCCAGCACCCTCCCTGCCTATGGAAGTGTGGAGCTCCAGCACCCTCCCTGCCTATGGAAGTGTGGAGCTCCAGCACCCTCCCTGCCTATGGAAGTGTGGAGCTCCAGCACCCTCCCTGCCTATGGAAGTGTGGAGCTCCAGCACCCTCCCTGCCTATGGAAGTGTGGAGCTCCAGCACCCTCCCTGCCTATGGAAGTGTGGAGCTCCAGCACCCTCCCTGCCTATGGAAGTGTGGAGCTCCAGCACCCTCCCTGCCTATGGAAGTGTGGAGCTCCAGCACCCTCCCAGCCTATGGAAGTGTGGAGCTCCAGCACCCTCCCTGCCTATGGAAGTGTGGAGCTCCAGCACCCTCCCTGCCTATGGAAGTGTGGAGCTCCAGCACCCTCCCTGCCTATGGAAGTGTGGAGCTCCAGCACCCTCCCTGCCTATGGAAGTGTGGAGCTCCAGCACCCTCCCTGCCTATGGAAGTGTGGAGCTCCAGCACCCTCCCTGCCTATGGAAGTGTGGAGCTCCAGCACCCTCCCTGCCTATGGAAGTGTGGAGCTCCAGCACCCTCCCTGCCTATGGAAGTGTGGAGCTCCAGCACCCTCCCTGCCTATGGAAGTGTGGAGCTCCAGCACCCTCCCTGCCTATGGAAGTGTGGAGCTCCAGCACCCTCCCTGCCTATGGAAGTGTGGAGCTCCAGCACCCTCCCTGCCTATGGAAGTGTGGAGCTCCAGCACCCTCCCTGCCTATGGAAGTGTGGAGCTCCAGCACCCTCCCTGCCTATGGAAGTGTGGAGCTCCAGCACCCTCCCTGCCTATGGAAGTGTGGAGCTCCAGCACCCTCCCTGCCTATGGAAGTGTGGAGCTCCAGCACCCTCCCTGCCTATGGAAGTGTGGAGCTCCAGCACCCTCCCTGCCTATGGAAGTGTGGAGCTCCAGCACCCTCCCTGCCTATGGAAGTGTGGAGCTCCAGCACCCTCCCTGCCTATGGAAGTGTGGAGCTCCAGCACCCTCCGTGCCTGGAGCTATGGAAGTATGGAGCTCCAGCACCCTCCGTGCCTATGGAAGTGTGGAGCTCCAGCACCCTCCGTGCCTGGAGCTATGGAAGTGTGGAGCTCCAGCACCCTCCGTGCCTAGGGAAGTGTGGAGCTCCAGCACCCTCCGTGCCTATGGAAGAGCCACCTCCGCGGGCATGCTGCTCAACCACGCCGGCCCAGAGTTCCAGCCGCTCGGCTACACTCTCTCACAAGCCCCGCCTGGAGCTCCCCAGCCCGCCCCTGGTACCTCAACTACCGAGGCCAGCCGCTCGACCAGGCCGGCCCAGAGTTCCAGCCGCTCGGCTTCACTCTCTCACAAGCCCCGCCTGGAGCTCCCCAGCCCGCCCCTGGTACCTCAACTACCGAGGCCAGCCGCTCGACCACGCCGGCGCAGAGTTCCAGCCGCTCGGATAAGCTCTGCCACTCTCCCGCTAAGCAGCCACCGGTAACGGGGAAATGTCGCCGCCTTGTGGACACGCCCTTGTAAATGAATGGGCTTTCGCACTTAGTGCAATTTTCGCCAGCTCCGTGGCTGCAAGTATGGAGCTATGGAGCCACCAGCCAGGCTGGAGCTCTGGAGCTATGGAAGTATGGAGCTCTGGAGCTATGGAGCTATGGAGCTATGGAGCTATGGAGCTATGGAGCTATGGAGCTCTGGGGCTATGGAGCTATGGAGCTATGGAGCTATGGAAGTATGGAGCTATGGAGCTATGGAGCTATGGAAGTATGGAAGTATGGAGCTATGGAGCTATGGAGCTATGGAAGTACGGAGCTATGGAGCTATGGAAGTATGGAAGTATGGAAGTATGGAAGTATGGAAGTATGGAGCTATGGAGCTATGGAGCTATGGAGCTCTGGAGCTCTGGAGCTATGGAGCTATGGAAGTAGGGAGCTATGGAGCTATGGATGTATGGAGCTATGGAGCCACCAGCCAGCCAGGCTGGAGCTATGGAAGTATGGAGCCATGGAGCTCTGGAGCTATGGAAGTATGGAGCTATGGAGCTATGGAGCTCTGGAGCTATGGAGCTCTGGAGCTATGGACCTCTGGAGCTATGGAGCTATGGAAGTATGGAGCTATGGAGCTATGGAAGTATGGAGCTATGGAGCTATGGATCTATGGAAGTATGGAGTTATGGAGCTCTGGAGCTATGGAGCTATGGAGCTATGGAGCTATGGAGCTATGGAAGTCTGGAGCTATGGAAGTATGGAGCTATGGAGCTATGGAAGTATGGAGCTCTGGAGCTATGGAGCTATGGAGCCACCAGCCAGCACCCTCCGTGGCTCAACCACGCCGGCCCAGAGTTCCAGCCGCTCGGCTTCACTCTCTCACAAGCCCCGCCTGGAGCTCCCCAGCCCGCCCCTGGTACCTCAACTACCGAGGCCAGCCGCTCGACCAGGCCGGCCGAGAGTTCCAGCCGCTCGGCTTCACTCTCTCACAAGACCCGCCTGGAGCTCCCTGCCCCACCCCTGGTACCTCAACTACCGAGGCCAGCCGCTCGACCACGCCGGCGCAGAGTTCCAGCCGCTCGGATGAGCTCTGCCACTCTCCCGCCGCGCAGCCACCGGTAACGGGGAAATGTCGCCGCCTTGTGGACACGCCCTTGTAAATGAATGGGCTTTCGCACTTAGTGCAATTTTCGCCAGCTCCGTGGCTGCAAGTATGGAGCTATGGAGCCACCAGCCAGGCTGGAGCTCTGGAGCTATGGAAGTATGGAGCTCTGGAGCTATGGAGCTATGGAGCTATGGAGCTATGGAGCTCTGGGGCTATGGAGCTATGGAGCTATGGAGCTATGGAAGTATGGAGCTATGGAGCTATGGAGCTATGGAAGTATGGAAGTATGGAGCTATGGAGCTATGGAGCTATGGAAGTACGGAGCTATGGAGCTATGGAAGTATGGAAGTATGGAAGTATGGAAGTATGGAGCTATGGAGCTATGGAGCTATGGAGCTCTGGAGCTCTGGAGCTATGGAGCTATGGAAGTAGGGAGCTATGGAGCTATGGATGTATGGAGCTATGGAGCCACCAGCCAGCCAGGCTGGAGCTATGGAAGTATGGAGCCATGGAGCTCTGGAGCTATGGAAGTATGGAGCTATGGAGCTATGGAGCTCTGGAGCTATGGAGCTCTGGAGCTATGGAGCTCTGGAGCTATGGAGCTATGGAAGTATGGAGCTATGGAGCTATGGAAGTATGGAGCTATG
This sequence comes from Syngnathus leptorhynchus, assembly GCF_054491065.1. Classification (NCBI taxonomy): domain Eukaryota; kingdom Metazoa; phylum Chordata; class Actinopteri; order Syngnathiformes; family Syngnathidae; genus Syngnathus; species Syngnathus leptorhynchus. Next base: position 3,649,090 of record NC_141195.1, on the reverse strand, counting down.
GAGCTATGGATCTATGGAAGTATGGAGTTATGGAGCTCTGGAGCTATGGAGCTATGGAGCTATGGAGCTATGGAGCTATGGAAGTCTGGAGCTATGGAAGTATGGAGCTATGGAGCTATGGAAGTATGGAGCTCTGGAGCTATGGAGCTATGGAGCCACCAGCCAGCACCCTCCGTGGCTCAACCACGCCGGCCCAGAGTTCCAGCCGCTCGGCTTCACTCTCTCACAAGCCCCGCCTGGAGCTCCCCAGCCCGCCCCTGGTACCTCAACTACCGAGGCCAGCCGCTCGACCAGGCCGGCCGAGAGTTCCAGCCGCTCGGCTTCACTCTCTCACAAGACCCGCCTGGAGCTCCCTGCCCCACCCCTGGTACCTCAACTACCGAGGCCAGCCGCTCGACCAGGCCGGCCGAGAGTTCCAGCCGCTCGGCTTCACTCTCTCACAAGACCCGCCTGGAGCTCCCTGCCCCACCCCTGGTACCTCAACTACCGAGGCCAGCCGCTCGACCACGCCGGCGCAGAGTTCCAGCCGCTCGGATGAGCTCTGCCACTCTCCCGCCGCGCAGCCACCGGTAACGGGGAAATGTCGCCGCCTTGTGGACACGCCCTTGTAAATGAATGGGCTTTCGCACTTAGTGCAATTTTCGCCAGCTCCGTGGCTGCAAGTATGGAGCTATGGAGCCACCAGCCAGGCTGGAGCTCTGGAGCTATGGAAGTATGGAGCTCTGGAGCTATGGAGCTATGGAGCTATGGAGCTATGGAGCTATGGAGCTCTGGGGCTATGGAGCTATGGAGCTATGGAGCTATGGAAGTATGGAGCTATGGAGCTATGGAGCTATGGAAGTATGGAAGTATGGAGCTATGGAGCTATGGAGCTATGGAAGTACGGAGCTATGGAGCTATGGAAGTATGGAAGTATGGAAGTATGGAGCTATGGAGCTATGGAGCTATGGAGCTCTGGAGCTCTGGAGCTATGGAGCTATGGAAGTAGGGAGCTATGGAGCTATGGATGTATGGAGCTATGGAGCCACCAGCCAGCCAGGCTGGAGCTATGGAAGTATGGAGCCATGGAGCTCTGGAGCTATGGAAGTATGGAGCTATGGAGCTATGGAGCTCTGGAGCTATGGAGCTCTGGAGCTATGGAGCTCTGGAGCTATGGAGCTATGGAAGTATGGAGCTATGGAGCTATGGAAGTATGGAGCTATGGAGCTATGGATCTATGGAAGTATGGAGTTATGGAGCTCTGGAGCTATGGAGCTATGGAGCTATGGAGCTATGGAGCTATGGAAGTCTGGAGCTATGGAAGTATGGAGCTATGGAGCTATGGAAGTATGGAGCTCTGGAGCTATGGAGCTATGGAGCCACCAGCCAGCACCCTCCGTGGCTCAACCACGCCGGCCCAGAGTTCCAGCCGCTCGGCTTCACTCTCTCACAAGCCCCGCCTGGAGCTCCCCAGCCCGCCCCTGGTACCTCAACTACCGAGGCCAGCCGCTCGACCAGGCCGGCCGAGAGTTCCAGCCGCTCGGCTTCACTCTCTCACAAGACCCGCCTGGAGCTCCCTGCCCCACCCCTGGTACCTCAACTACCGAGGCCAGCCGCTCGACCACGCCGGCGCAGAGTTCCAGCCGCTCGGATGAGCTCTGCCACTCTCCCGCCGCGCAGCCACCGGTAACGGGGAAATGTCGCCGCCTTGTGGACACGCCCTTGTAAATGAATGGGCTTTCGCACTTAGTGCAATTTTCGCCAGCTCCGTGGCTGCAAGTATGGAGCTATGGAGCCACCAGCCAGGCTGGAGCTCTGGAGCTATGGAAGTATGGAGCTCTGGAGCTATGGAGCTATGGAGCTATGGAGCTATGGAGCTCTGGGGCTCTGGAGCTATGGAGCTATGGAGCTATGGAAGTATGGAGCTATGGAGCTATGGAGCTATGGAAGTATGGAAGTATGGAGCTATGGAGCTATGGAGCTATGGAGCTATGGAAGTACGGAGCTATGGAGCTATGGAAGTATGGAAGTATGGAAGTATGGAAGTATGGAGCTATGGAGCTATGGAGCTATGGAGCTCTGGAGCTCTGGAGCTATGGAGCTATGGAAGTAGGGAGCTATGGAGCTATGGATGTATGGAGCTATGGAGCCACCAGCCAGCCAGGCTGGAGCTATGGAAGTATGGAGCCATGGAGCTCTGGAGCTATGGAAGTATGGAGCTATGGAGCTATGGAGCTCTGGAGCTATGGAGCTCTGGAGCTATGGAGCTCTGGAGCTATGGAGCTATGGAAGTATGGAGCTATGGAGCTATGGAAGTATGGAGCTATGGAGCTATGGATCTATGGAAGTATGGAGTTATGGAGCTCTGGAGCTATGGAGCTATGGAGCTATGGAGCTATGGAGCTATGGAAGTCTGGAGCTATGGAAGTATGGAGCTATGGAGCTATGGAAGTATGGAGCTCTGGAGCTATGGAGCTATGGAGCCACCAGCCAGCACCCTCCGTGGCTCAACCACGCCGGCCCAGAGTTCCAGCCGCTCGGCTTCACTCTCTCACAAGCCCCGCCTGGAGCTCCCCAGCCCGCCCCTGGTACCTCAACTACCGAGGCCAGCCGCTCGACCAGGCCGGCCGAGAGTTCCAGCCGCTCGGCTTCACTCTCTCACAAGACCCGCCTGGAGCTCCCTGCCCCACCCCTGGTACCTCAACTACCGAGGCCAGCCGCTCGACCACGCCGGCGCAGAGTTCCAGCCGCTCGGATGAGCTCTGCCACTCTCCCGCCGCGCAGCCACCGGTAACGGGGAAATGTCGCCGCCTTGTGGACACGCCCTTGTAAATGAATGGGCTTTCGCACTTAGTGCAATTTTCGCCAGCTCCGTGGCTGCAAGTATGGAGCTATGGAGCCACCAGCCAGGCTGGAGCTCTGGAGCTATGGAAGTATGGAGCTCTGGAGCTATGGAGCTATGGAGCTATGGAGCTATGGAGCTATGGAGCTCTGGGGCTATGGAGCTATGGAGCTATGGAGCTATGGAAGTATGGAGCTATGGAGCTATGGAGCTATGGAAGTATGGAAATATGGAGCTATGGAGCTATGGAGCTATGGAAGTACGGAGCTATGGAGCTATGGAAGTATGGAAGTATGGAAGTATGGAGCTATGGAGCTATGGAGCTATGGAGCTCTGGAGCTCTGGAGCTATGGAGCTATGGAAGTAGGGAGCTATGGAGCTATGGATGTATGGAGCTATGGAGCCACCAGCCAGCCAGGCTGGAGCTATGGAAGTATGGAGCCATGGAGCTCTGGAGCTATGGAAGTATGGAGCTATGGAGCTATGGAGCTCTGGAGCTATGGAGCTCTGGAGCTATAGAGCTCTGGAGCTATGGAGCTATGGAAGTATGGAGCTATGGAGCTATGGAAGTATGGAGCTATGGAGCTATGGATCTATGGAAGTATGGAGTTATGGAGCTCTGGAGCTATGGAGCTATGGAGCTATGGAGCTATGGAGCTATGGAAGTCTGGAGCTATGGAAGTATGGAGCTATGGAGCTATGGAAGTATGGAGCTCTGGAGCTATGGAGCTATGGAGCCACCAGCCAGCACCCTCCGTGGCTCAACCACGCCGGCCCAGAGTTCCAGCCGCTCGGCTTCACTCTCTCACAAGCCCCGCCTGGAGCTCCCCAGCCCGCCCCTGGTACCTCAACTACCGAGGCCAGCCGCTCGACCAGGCCGGCCGAGAGTTCCAGCCGCTCGGCTTCACTCTCTCACAAGACCCGCCTGGAGCTCCCTGCCCCACCCCTGGTACCTCAACTACCGAGGCCAGCCGCTCGACCACGCCGGCGCAGAGTTCCAGCCGCTCGGATGAGCTCTGCCACTCTCCCGCCGCGCAGCCACCGGTAACGGGGAAATGTCGCCGCCTTGTGGACACGCCGTTATAAATGAATGGGCTTTCGCACTTAGTGCAATTTTCGCCAACTCTGTGACTGGTGCTATGGAAGTATGGAGCTCTGGTGCTATGGAAGTATGGAGCTATGGAGCTCTGGTGCTATGGAGCTATGGAGCTCTGGAGGTATGGAGCTCTGGAGGTATGGAGCTCTGGTGCTATGGAGCTATGGAGCTCTGGAGGTATGGAGCTATGGAGGTATGGAGCTCTGGTGCTATGGAGCTATGGAGCTCTGGTGCTATGGAGCTATGGAGCTATGGAGCTCTGGAGGTATGGAGCTCTGGAGGTATGGAGCTCTGGTGCTATGGAGCCATGGAGCTCTGGTGCTATGGAGCTATGGAGCTCTGGAGGTATGGAGCTCTGGAGGTATGGAGCTCTGGTGCTATGGAGCTATGGAGCTCTGGTGCTATGGAGCTATGGAGCTCTGGTGCTATGGAGCTATGGAGCTCTGGTGCTATGGAGCTCTGGAGCTCTGGAGCTATGGAGCTATGGAGCTATGGAGCTCTGGAGCTCTGGAGCTATGGAGCTATGGAAGTATGGAGCTATGGAGCTATGGATGTATGGAGCTATGGAAGTATGGAGCTATGGAGCTATGGAAGTCTGGAGCTATGGAAGTATGGAGCTATGGAGCTATGGAAGTATGGAGCTCTGGAGCTATGGATCTATGGAGCCACCAGCCAGCACCCTCCGTGGCTCAACCACGCCGGCCCAGAGTTCCAGCCGCTCGGCTTCACTCTCTCACAAGCCCCGCCTGGAGCTCCCCAGCCCGCCCCTGGTACCTCAACTACCGAGGCCAGCCGCTCGACCAGGCCGGCCGAGAGTTCCAGCCGCTCGGCTTCACTCTCTCACAAGACCCGCCTGGAGCTCCCTGCCCCACCCCTGGTACCTCAACTACCGAGGCCAGCCGCTCGACCACGCCGGCGCAGAGTTCCAGCCGCTCGGATGAGCTCTGCCACTCTCCCGCCGCGCAGCCACCGGTAACGGGGAAATGTCGCCGCCTTGTGGACACGCCCTTGTAAATGAATGGGCTTTCGCACTTAGTGCAATTTTCGCCAACTCTCTGACTGGAGCTATGGAAGTATGGAGCTCTGGAGCTCTGGAGCTATGGAGCTATGGAGCTATGGAGCTCTGGGGCTATGGAAGTATGGAGCTATGGAGCTATGGAGCTCTGGAGCTCTGGAGCTCTGGAGCTATGGAGCTATGGAAGTAGGGAGCTATGGAGCTATGGATGTATGGAGCTATGGAGCCACCAGCCAGCCAGGCTGGAGCTATGGAAGTATGGAGCCATGGAGCTCTGGAGCTATGGAAGTATGGAGCTATGGAGCTATGGAGCTCTGGAGCTATGGAGCTCTGGAGCTATGGAGCTCTGGTGCTATGGAGCTATGGAGCTCTGGTGCTATGGAGCTATGGAGCTCTGGTGCTATGGAGCTATGGAGCTCTGGTGCTATGGAAGTATGGAGCTATGGAGCTATGGAAGTATGGAGCTATGGAGCTATGGAAGTCTGGAGCTATGGAAGTATGGAGCTATGGAGCTATGGAAGTATGGAGCTCTGGAGCTCTGGAGCTCTGGAGCTATGGAGCCACCAGCCAGCACCCTCCGTGGCTCAACCACGCCGGCCCAGAGTTCCAGCCGCTCGGCTTCACTCTCTCACAAGCCCCGCCTGGAGCTCCCCGGCCCACCCCTGGTACCTCAACTACCGAGGCCAGCCGCTCGACCACGCCGGCGCAGAGTTCCAGCCGCTCGGATGAGCTCTGTCACTCTCCCGCCGCGCAGCCACCGGTAACGGGGAAATGTCGCCGCCTTGTGGACACGCCGTTGTAAATGAATGGGCTTTCGCACTTAGTGCAATTTTTGCCAACTCTCTGACTTAGAGCTATGGAAGTATGGAGCTATGGAGCCACCAGCCACCCAGGCTGGAGCTATGGAGCTCTGGAGGTATGGAGCTCTGGTGCTATGGAAGTATGGAGCTCTGGTGCTATGGAGCTCTGGTGCTATGGAGCTATGGAGCTCTGGAGGTATGGAGCCACCAGCCAGCACCCTCCGTGGCTGGATCAATGGAAGTGTTTTAGGTACCAGGCAGCCAAAGGGCCGGGGCCTCACGCTCGACCACGCCGGCGCAGAGTTCCAGCCGCTCGGATGAGCTCTGTCACTCACCCGCCGCGCAGCCACCGGTAACGGGGAAATGTCGCCGCCTGGCGGACACGCCGTTGTAAATGAATGGGCTTTCGCACTTAGTGCAATTTTAGCCAACTCCGTGGCTGCAAGTATGGAAGTATGGAGCTATGGAGCCACCAGCCAGCACCCTCCGCGGCTGGAGCTATGGAAGTATGGAGCTATGGAGCTATGGAGCTATGGAAGTATGGGGCTATGGAAGTCTGGAGCTATGGAGCTCTGAGGCTATGGAAGTATGGAGCTCTGGGGCTATGGAAGTATGGAGCTCTGGGGCTATGGAAGTATGGAGCTATGGAGCTCCGGGGCTATGGAGCTCCGGGGCTATGGAGCTCCGGGGCTATGGAGCTCCGGGGCTATGGAGCTATGGAGCTCCGGGGCTATGGAGCTCCGGGGCTATGGAGCTCCGGGGCTATGGAGCTATGGAGCTCCGGGGCTATGGAGCTCCGGGGCTATGGAGCTCCGGGGCTATGGAGCTATGGAGCTCCGGGGCTATGGAGCTCCGGGGCTATGGAGCTCCGGGGCTATGGAGCTATGGAGCTCCGGGGCTATGGAGCTCCGGGGCTATGGAGCTCCGGGGCTATGGAGCT